>NC_060075.1:52052500-52677500 GCF_922984935.1 Meles meles | reverse complement strand
ATTTGCGCTTCTAGCTTCTTCAGATGGAAATTCATATCATTTTTAATCTTTTGTTCTTTAGAACATTTAAAGATAATTTTTTTTTAAAGATTTTATTTATTTATTTGACAGAGAGATCACAAGTAGGCAGAGAGGCAAGCAGAGGGGGCAGGAAACAGTTTCCCCACTGAGCAGAGAGCCCAATATGGGGCTGGATCCCAGGACCCTGAGATCACGACCTGAGCCGAAGGTAGAGGCTTAAGCCACTGAGCCACCCAAGCACCCCTAAAGATACTTCTTTTTAAGTACTGCTTTATCTGTAGGTCACAGATTTTGATACTTTGTTTTTCTTAATTAAACATATTTTTAAAATTCTGTGATTTTTTTTGAATCATGAGTTATTTAGAAGTATATTGTCTTATTTTTCAGATATTCGGAGATTTTTTTTTTCCCCAGTATATTTTTGTTACTGAGTTTTAGTTAATATCTTTTTGTTAGGGAGCATACTTTCTTTGATTTCACTTCTTTTAAATGTATTGTGATTTGCTTTATTACCCAGCATATGATTTGTCTTTGGAAGTGTTCCCATGTACTTTAAAAAATTGTTTATATTCTACAGTTGTGTGGTAGAGTGTTTTGTACATAAAATCAAATTAGCTGAGAGTATTGTTGAAGTCTTTTGTATATGGACAGATTTTTCTGTCTACTTGTTCTATCAGTTCCCAGAGAGAAGTGTTGAAATCTCCAGATATTATTGTGGTTTTCTCTGTTTCTTCCTTGTTTCTGTTAAGTTTTACTTGGTGAATTTGAGACTTTGTTATTAGTTGGATACACATCTAGAATAGTGTCTTCCTGAATCATCTTTATGCAATATCCCTGTTTATTGCTGGGAATGCTCCCTGCATTGTAGTCCACATTGCCTGATATTAATGTAGCCATGTTTGCGTGGTATATCTTTTCCATCCTTTAACTTTTATCTGTCTCTTTATATCTAATAAGTATGTCTTATGAGTAACATAGTTGAATCTAAGCCTTTTTATCCAAATCTATAATCTCCTATCTTTTAATTGGAGTGTTAATCTAGTTTTCATTTATTGTAATTATTGATGTGGTTGGGTTTGAATTTGCCATCTGTTGTCTTATTGGTTCTTTGTCCTAAAAACCATACTAGTTTCATTTGATTTTCAGTTTTTTTTTTAAATACAAGTTGACTAATAATAACCTTGAGAACCAGTTTAATTTCACAATTCTTTTAGATCTAAATGATTCTTTCCCTCAGTATTTTATAGTTTTCTTACACATATAATTCATTAGTAATTTGTATTGAAGATTTGTTTAATATCTTTATAAAACATTAAGTACATTTGCAAAGATAAAAAAAACTTTTTATTTTCCCACTCCTATTTCCTAGATTTATGTAATTTTGGAATAATTATAATAACAATTCCAGTAGATATAAACAGGCTTAAAAACAAATATAACTGATTCTTCATGGTCATCCTTCTTAACAAATGGGAGCAGAAGGTCATGAACATATCTGATTGTATCATACTAGAAATAAGCATAAGCATTCAGTATATGCTGGTTCTCTCTTTTTATTTAACTGAAGAATTGGAGAGAATGTGAGGACTAAGGAGCATGTTGTACAAATGCTGAATAAAATTTCTATGTTTATGCAATAATCTGGTTTGGAGTATAATTAGAATAAAGCTGCTAGGTCTTTAATGATATTACTGCTCTATGCATTATTTTAGATAATCATGGTACATTTGTACTTGAGATACTATTCAGAACCAGGGAGTTTAATCTAGCTTGGGTCAGGGAAGTGATGTTTTTGGTTGTTTTGCAATGTAAAATGACACAGGACTTTGTAAAACAAAAAAAAAAAAGTTGTCATTGATAATCATTTCATGTCTCTAGGGATCTTTTACTTATATTTTTAAAATTTAAGTATTAAGACATAAAATATATGAAATTTCTTTCTATTTGGCTTTTTATTAGAATTAAAGATAAAGAGTCTGTGATCTGTGTGAAGGTAGAAGACTGGAATAGATCTTTTTCAGATCCAAACTAGTAGGAAAATCAGTTGTCCTGTGGTTTAACATTTAAAAAGAAAACTTTGTTTCAAAGGATTTATTTACTTATTTTAGAGCAAGATTGAGAGAACATGAGTTAGGGAGGCTGGGAGGAGAGAAAGAATCTCAGACAGACTCCACACTGAGCATGGAGCCCCATGTGGGCTTGGGTTCATGACCCCATCATTCCCTGAGCCAAAATAAAGAGTTGGATGCTTAACGCACTGAACCACCTAGGTATCCCCCATTTTTAAAAAGTAATCTCTATGCCCAACATGGGGCTCAAACCTCATGTCCCCGAGATCAAGAGCTCCATATTTCACCAACAGAGCCACCCAGGTACTCAAATATTTTTTAATCTTTAAAATTTTATTTATGCCTTAAAAGCATTTAAGTGACACTAGAAATATAGTTTATTGTTCGAGATTCACTAGGGATGTCCTTTTTTTGTTGCAGCAAGAGAAAGCGACTACCATGGATTTGACTAAACACTTAGAAAGCACTCTGAAGACTCGTGTAGGTACCAGAATGGAAAATCTGGCAGCTAAGGTTGAAATGCTGAAAGAAATTAGGTAAGTAAAAACATATTTTTGATAAGGATAATTTTAATTTTCACTTATTTTTAAGATTTATTTATAGAGAGAGTACACAAGAAGAGGGAGGTGCAGAGGGAAAGAAGGGAGGGAGAAAGAGAATCTCAAGCAGACTCCATGCTGAGCACAGAGCCTGACTTGGGGCTCAATTTCACCCCTGAGATCATGACCTGAGCTGAAATCAAGATTCGGATACTTACCTGACTAAGCCACCCAGGGACCTCGAAAAAGATTTAATTTAAAATAATTTTTGTAATTATAATTAATTATATTATTTATAAAAATTTAAAATAATTACTGATTAGTTTGTGCTTTGTTTAAATTATATACTCATTTTTCCTTTGACACTTGATCTTTATATTTTTATGCCTTTAAAAGAGAGAAACTAAAAACACTTAGCCTGAGATGAATTTTATAGTGTTTGTGTCAGCATTCCTTTGTTACTACATGGAATTATATGGTTTTAAAGTCATCTGTGAGAATGAAATTAAAAATCAACACAAGTTCTAAGTGGTAGTTTTATGGGAAACTACTATGCCTGTTTGTATTGCTTGGTGTTATTTTTAGGCCTATATCAAAACTAAAGATTTGAAAGAAAAAAGTGGTTTTCGTACAGTCAGAAGAAAAGTGGTCTTCATGGAATCAGGAGAGAAGAAATTGGTTAGGAATCCTTGTGCAGAGTTTATTAAGCATTTGTCAGACTCTGTATATGATTTATGTAGATATTTTATATTAATAGATAATTGTCTTATTGCTGGTTATCCCTTTTCATGCTACACAAATACTTATATCAGTTACTCGTTTTCTCAGATACTTTGAAACAATAAGAAGATGTTCATCTGAATTAATACTATGTGTTGGTGTTTTGTCCAGTGGAAATTTATATTCTCCAGTATAAAATCCATCAGCTGTCATCTGGTTTATAAGCCTCTAGATAGTTTGAGTAATTTTGTTCCTCTAGAGCCTAATTAACTTTTGAAGCACTATCAGAAATTAAGTGGCTGCACTGCCACAGGTATGGGACAGATTTAGGACCAAAATAATCCAATGTATTTTAGTACATTTTTGAGGAAATAATGTGCTATTTGAGTGGTGGCTGTCTTGTTAGAAACTAGAGAAAAGAATATGGGTGGACTTTGTTATTTTTGCTAGCTGACTTGCCTCTCCAATTGTTGTTTTTCTTTTTTTCCTTTTTCCAACTCCACAAATGTTAGTCTGCTTAATAGGGTACAAGGACTAATGTGCTTGCAGTCTTAGTAAGCAAGATTGGCTAAGTCTAACATTTTTAAGGAATTATTCAGAAATCTAGCTGTATACCAGCATTGAAGGTCTATTTGATATGATCAGACTTTTAAAGTTGTCCTTTATTTTATTTTATTATTTTTTTTAGATTTTATTTTTATTTATTTGATACACAGAGAGGGCATAGGCAGGGGAGCTGGAGAAGCAGGCTCCTTGCCGAGCAGAAAGCACAATGTGGGGCTGAATCCCAGGGTCCTGGGATCATGACCCTTATGAGCTGAAGGCAGATCCCAACTAACTGAGCTACTCAGGGGCCCCTATGTAAAAGTTTTCTAATAAAGTTTTATTTGATTTTTTTCTCAAATGTATATATATTTATAAGACTTATTTATTTATTATGCTCTGTGCAGAAGCAGGGGGCTGAGTCGGAGGGAGAGGGAGAATGAAAATCTCAAGCAGACTCGCTGCCACGTGTGGGGCCCAACACGGCTCCATCCCATGACCCTAAGATCATGGCATGAGCTGAAATCAAGAGTCTGATGCTTGACCAACTGAGCCACCCAGGTGCCCCACGAATCAAATATATTTTTAATTACAAATTATACCTGATGATTTTATATAAGGTTTTAGCAAGTACCTCTTCATAGCCAACATTGTATGTTGTAACTTTAAACCATTATTATTTAAGGCAACTTTTTCTCACATCAACTTAAAAATTTCTTAATCTTTTCCTTTTTGCTTTTGTTTTTAAATAGACGTGTCAACATCAATGTTTGTTTTGGAAATGACCTATCAGATGCTATGCAAGTGTTAGATGAGTGCTTTACTATCCCAGCTTCTTTGACTGAATTAGAGAGAATTTGGGCAGAATACAATCTTGCTCAGGAGAACATACAAACTTGTGAAAATGTGGTGGGTCCAGAATTTTTCTCTCTTATGGTTTTATTTGTTGATCATAAGGGGATATCATTTGGGAAAGATTATGGATATTATAGTGATACTTTACATGAAATCTTTAAATTTTATAGGATCTTCATACTAATATTTTGATTCCCAATTTTCTTGCCTTGTTAAAAAAAGATAGAATAGATAAATGGATATTGTGGATAAAGTGTTAAGAAAATCTTTTCCCCTTTTGCATGAACATTTGACCATCGATCAATTCCTTCTCTTTTTCCTTGGTGATTTAATAAAATGATATTTCAGTCATGTTACTAGGCAGCATTGGTTAGGTAAATCTCCCTAGTTGGTAATTTATATCTGGACTTGAGAAACTTTAAACTACAGATGCTTGGTGGAGGCTCTTGCAACTGGGCATACCATCCTTGAGGAACTTTGGAAGCTATGCCTATAAAAGATGGTGGCTTTTGAAGGGGATGAAGCTTGTAAGCCATGGTGGTTGTGACACCTGCTAATGTATCTTATTTTGGGGTCTGAGTGGTGTGTTTTATGCTGCAGTATTGGACTCTGCCTTACTATTAAATGCTATTTAATTTATTAAATTAATTATAATTATTGAAAGGTGGTTTAGGGGAGGGTATGAAGAACAGATTATTTCCTATGAAATCTTTATTAGCATAGGTACAAGTATATTTCCTCTCACAATTTTCTTTAGTTTATATTGAGTTGAACAGAGCTCCTATTTTTCATACGAAGATACTTACCACAATCATAACTTTCCATAGTACCTATGAGTTCCATACTTGTGTTTGAAGTTGCTCCATCTGAATTATTGGTGGTTTCTATGGTTTCTACCTCTGGGGATTGTACCCCGAAAGTCTTCTTCCTAGTTCATACCTACGTTGCCCAGTTGGCAATAGCTGACTGTAGGTGAGAAGTGAACAGAATAACTAGGTCTTTGGAAATGCCAGGAATGTTAAATTTGTACAAGGGACTATATTTGTGTCATTTTACATGTTAAACCCTAACTGATCACTTATGATTATGGAGGAAAAAAGTGACAAAAGCAATGAGTTTTGAATCTATATGAAACACAGGTAATGTTATTAGGTAGTTTATAAACTTTTTCTTTACACTTTTAAAATGGACAGTTTTGCTCTTATTTTATAAATGAGGAAATTGAGGCCTACAGGGTTTAAGGAAATTGCTGAAGATTAAATAGTTCTAAATGTTAAAATGGTATTTGAACCTAGGTATGTCTGACTGCAAAGTGTATTCTTTTTCCATTTAAACTGTGTTGTCGATATTAAAGTAATTCATGATGTCTTTTCTTTTCTTTCTTTTTTTTTTTAAAGTTTTTTTTTTTTATTTATTTGACAGAGAGAGAGAGGCAGTGTGAGAGGGAACACAAACAGGAGGTGTGGGAGAAGGAGAAGCAGACTTCCCGCTGAGCAGGAGCCTGATGCGGGGCTGGATCCCAGGACACTGGGATCATGACCTGAGCCAAAGGCAGACACTTAACTGACTGAGCCACCCAGGCGCCCCTCTAGTAGATTTTTTAAAAAAAAATTATTTATTTACATAAGTAATCTCTACACCCAATGTGGAGCTCGAACTCACGACTCTAAGATCAAGAGTCATATGCTGTCCAGATTGAGCCAGCCAGATGCCCCTGTGATGTTTTTTCTTTTTAAAGGAGATATTTGGGGACACCTGGGTGGCTCAGTCATTAAGCATCTGCCTTCAGTTCAGGTCATGATTCTAGGGTCCTGGGATTGCGAAGCTATACTGGGCTCCCTGCTCAGTGAGAAGCCTGCTTCTCTCTCTCCCACTCCCCTCCCGTTTGTGTTCCCTCTTTCGCTGTTTCTCTCTGTGTCAAACAAATAAAATCTTAAAAAAAAAAATAAAGGAGTTATTTGTTTCTGCTTACTGCTAACGTTTCAGGATTTAATTTGGGGCTTCATTTCCTGAAAGTTCATTTGATAGACTGAAGAGTGGATTATTGAATAAATCCAGAGTTATAACTACTGCTCAGAGTTGTCTTTTTTTTTTTTTTTTTTTTTTAAAGAGAGGGTGAGGAGGGACAGAGGGAAAGGGAGAGAGAATCTTAAGCAGGTTCCATGCCCAGTGCAGAGCCAGATCTCATGATGAGACCATGACCTCAGCTCGTATCAAAAGGTGGATACTTAACCAACTGAGCTATCCAGGCATCTGGCATTTTATTTCCCTTTTTGAACGTAATTTAGGTCTTTGTGTTATTTCATTTATGTATTTTGAACAGTACCTCAACTTGATTGCCATGTGTATTTTTGATGAAGAGTTCTTTTTTGCATATAGTTATAAAATGGCTTGGTTGAATTTACACAAAAAAGAATATAAAATTCAAGCTTTTTAGCGTATGTAGCAGACACTGTAATAGGTAGCAGAGACACAGATTTGTTTAAGACATCATTCTCTTGGGTATGGGATATACATATAAATAGTTTCAATGTAGGTTGGAAGTACTATAATAGAGGTAATGCATAGAATTCTTGGATCTCTCTCATATGCCTATTTCCAAAGCTAGCCTCTTAGACAAATTGGAGGTTTTACCATGGTGGAGATTAACTGAATCTTGAAGGGTAAGTAGTTGAAGGAATTGACAGGTGGAATGGGAGCAGGAGGGAGTTAGTGTATAATTAATAATAGGAACTTGGATAATTTTTTAAGAAAAAAAAAATTTCAGTGTTGTCCATATAGTGGGAAAAATAAGAGTAGGATTATGAAATATCTTATTTCTAATTAAGGGAAAGAAAGCTCTTTGTTAGTTTGGTGATCTCAGGAGAAAGATGCTTGTCTTAAAAGCTACTGTGTTTGGAGAATGTAATTTAAATTTCACTCACTTTAAGACATTAGTTTTTTTTTTTTTACGTAGGTCAGTGTGTATTAAAAAAAACCACCTGGTGTATTAATGATGGTTATTCTTTGTTTTCTTTCTCCAGAATGAAGGAAGTATTTTGATTGCCAAAAGAAATGAAGTGCAACAGAAACTGAATATGGCAGTAGAAGTTTTTATTCTGGAAGTAGATGAGTTACCTCTTAATAAACGCTTGAAAACATTGCAGGTTAGAATTTAAAAAGATAGATACACATTAAAATGTTTATCATTTGAGAGGTGAAATTTGCATTTACCTTGAGACTTCAGATAGTACTGATGGCTACAAAAATTTTTCTTCTTTTCGATGAATTAGAATTTCTTTTTAATAGGATTAAAATACTACTTTAATATGCATATATATGTATATCTATCCTGCAAATAAGGTAAAATGGTCAGACACATCAGGATTGCTAGAGCTGCATTCACTGGGAAAACTCATGGAGATAGAAGCTGTAGCAGGCCTGTGAGTCCCTGTTGTCTGTTGCATTCCTGCAGAAAATCTGGTAGGGTCACATTTCAAGAGTTTAGAAGAGGAGTCCTGATCCATTATCAGGGGCTAGAGTACAGTAGCTCTAGGATGTTATGCAACCTTATCTTCAGCCTTATCTTGCCATCTCTGCAATGACTTTAATTTGGAGTGAATGGACAATGTAACAGTGTTATGAAACATTTTTCTCTTCATTTATTCAGATCGTTTTAGTCTCCTTTAATGATGTTTTAAAATTTTTCTCTAAAAACCCTCTGGCATTTCTTCATTTAACTTCAAGATATGTATACTTTTGGTTGCTTTTGTGGATATTACCTTACTTTCCATTTCTTAGTTATTTTTGGTGGTGTAGTGGAATACTGTTGATTTTTATTTATTTGTTTATTTATTTTTACTGTTGATTTAAAAAAAAATTTTTATTTATTTGACAGAGATCACAAGTAGGCAGAGAGGCAGGCAGAGAGAGAGGGGGAGGCAGGCTCCCCCGCTGAGCAGAGAGCCTGATGCAGGGCTCGATCCTAGGACACTGGGATCATGACCTGAGCTGAAAGCAGAGGCCCAACCCACTGAACCACCCAGGCACCCTTTTTACTGTTGATTTTTATACATTGATGTCTCTGACAACTCTCCTGAACTCTTTTAGTTCTCATTTCTCTATTAATATTATTTGAACTTTCTTTGTGGTCATGTCATTTGAAAACAATAGCCATCTTCTCCATCTACTTTTTAATATATCTTTGGACTTTTACTGCATTGGTCAGCATCTTTAATAACAAGTTAAATCTTGGCTGTGCTAGTTGGCTTATCCTTGTCTTATTTTGGACTGCAGGGAATGAGTTTGCTAGGGAGTCGAGGAAAAGGATATTCAGGGACATCTGGACACTGTCTCTTTCTGTTTGCCTGGAGGAAGATGTAGTTAGATAATACCACGTATAGTATAAGTTCTTCCAGAATTGTGACGTAACCTTTGCATGCAAAAGGGCAGTGATGTAGTAAGAATGTACCTATCTATAGTGCAGTTTTTACTTTACCTTGTAAAGGTTTTTTTTCTTCTTATGAACTGTTAGTAAACATAGGTTTGCAACCGAGATCATTGTAAAAACTCTTCTTAAAGTTTAATCTTATGAGAGTTTTTGCTATATCTGGTTTGTTTCCCTTTATATTATTCCCCTTGGTCACCAGAATATTTTTTTTTAAATATTTTATTTATTTGACAGAGAGAAATCACAACTAGGAAGAGAGGCAGGCAGAGGGAGAGGAGAAGCAGGCTCTCCGTGGAGCAGAGAGCCCGATGTGGGGCTCGATCCCAGGATCCTGGGATCATGACCTGAGCCGAAGGCAGAGACTTTAACCCACTGAGCCACCCAGGTGCCCCGGTCACCAGAATATTTTTTAAACTTCTATTTTGGTGAAGTAGTTTGATATTTACCTATATTATTCAAATACTTAAGAAATAAAACCTGTACTTCAATTATGGAGGTCAAAGAAGTTAAAGTTCGTGATTTCTGATTTCCTCAATAGTTACTGAGACTTCTTCTGTGGCCTAAAGTACATGGTTGATTGTTTATGACTGTTCCTTATAAGTTAAAAAAGAAAGTATATTCTAGGTGTACTTGGTATGCAGGTCTTGATGTATAACTATTATTTTAATCCTTAATCTTCTGTATCTTTGCTTAGTTTTTGATCTGATCATTTTATCAGTTTTGAGATATTTTTGTTATATATTCTAGTTCTTTAATTGTTAAAAAAAGTCAGTGCTGGGGCACCTGGGTGGCTCAGTTGTTAAGCTTCTGCCTTCAGTTCAGGTCATGATCCCAGGGTCCTGGGATCAAGCCCTGTGTGAGGCTCCCTGCTCAGCAGGAAGCCTGCTTCTTCCTCTCTCATTCTCCCTGCTTGTATTCCCCCCTCTCGCTGTGTCTTTCTCTGTCAAATGAATAAATAAAATCTTAAAAAAAAAAAAAGTCAGTGTTGTATTTTTGGGTGTTAATGTATTTATGCTTGTTATGTATTTTATTTTACTTTATTTATTTAAAAGATTTTATTTATTTATTTGACAGAGAGAGACACAGTGAGAGAGGGAACAGAAGCACGGGGAGTGGGAGAAGCAGGCTTCCTGCTGAGCAGGGAGCCCAATGCGAGGCTCGATCCCGGAACTCTGGGATCATGACCTGAGCTGAAGGAGACACTTAACGACTGAGCCACCCAGACACCCCGTTATGTATTTTAAACTGTTTTCTTTTCAACTATTATGTGACCTTACTCTTCCTTTATGGTGTTAAAATATTGTTTCCTTTAAAAATTCCTTTTCTGCCTCTATTTTTTGGTTATTGTTTGCTTTGTTTATCTTCTTTCCCTCCCTTTATCTTATTTTTTATTTTAATTTTTTTAGAAGATTTTAATTTATTTATTTGACACAGAGAAAGCGTGTGCGTGCACACAGCAGGGGTGAGGGGGAGCAGCAGCAGGGAGGAAGAAACAGGCTCCCCACTGAACAAGGAGCCCAATGCAGGGCTTGATCCCAGAACCCTGGGATCATGACCTGAGCCAAAGGCAGACGCTTAACCTACTAAGCTACCACACACCCCTCCCTCCCTTTATTTTAAATTGAATGTCTTTCTTAGACAACATACTAATGGACCATTTTTTAAAAGAATCTAATGTATAAATTTATCTTTTGATGGGTAACTTGATTTATATGTTTATAATTACTGTTTTATTAGAACTTATTTCTGTAATTATTTTGTATTTCTGTTTGTCATGGTTTCTTCCCCCCCCCCCCCCCCTTTCCTACCTTGTACCATTAATGTCTTAGAACATTCTCATTTGCCTCTGGTGTGTCTTCATTCTGTGTATTTCCCTCCCAAAAATCAGCTAACCAATTGTTTAGGATTTTAGTCACAGAGTGTTACAGGTAATTCAAATGATAATTCAAATAACAAACTTTAGAGTTATTCCCTCATTCTTATTTCATAAATTGTTGGATATCTTTTGGTTTTCTCTGTGTATTGGAGTATTTTCTCGAAGTGCCTTTTTTCCCTTAAATATTTATTTATTTATTTTAGAGAGAGAGAGAGAGAGAGAGGTGGAGGGAGGGGCAGAGGGAGAGGTTTTCAAGCAGACTCCCATTGAACTTGGTGCCCGATGTAGGGCTCAGTGTCATGACTCATGAGATTATGGCCTGAGATGGAACTAAGAGTTGGATGCTTATTTGACTGAGCCACCCCAGTGCCCCCTCTAAGAGTACTTTCAAAGAGGTCTTTGTGTGGTTGATTTTGTAAAGTATTAAGTATCTCAGGATATCTTTTTTTTTTTTTGAAGATTTTATTTATTTATTTGAGAGAGAGTATGAGCGATCCAGCATGAGCAGAGGTGGGGGGCAGGGGAAAGAAGCAGATTTCCTGCTCAGCAAGGATCCCAATGTGGGGCTCGATTCCAGGACTCTGGGATCATGATGTGAGCCAAAGGTAGATTCTTTTTTCTTTTTTTTTTTTTGAAGATTTTATTTATTTATTTGACAGAGAGAGATCACAGGTAGGCAGAGAGGCAGGCAGAGAGAGTGAGAGGGAAGCAGGCTCCCTGCCAAGCAGAGAGCCCAATGCGGGACTCGATCCCAGGACCCTGAGATCATGACCTGAGCCGAAGGCAGCGGCTTAAACCACTGAGCCACCCAGGCGCCCCAAAGGTAGATTCTTAACTAACTGACCACCCAGGCACCCCTGTCTCAGTATATCTTATTTAAATATTTAAACGGTTGATTGCATTTAAGCACTTTAAACAGTTGTTTCATTGGCTATAAAATATTTGATTCAAAGTCCATTTTTCTTTCAAAACTTGACAATAATCCATTGTCTTCTTCTCATAGTTGTTAACAGTCTGATTTTTGTTCTTCTGTGACGTTTTTCCTCCACTGAAAACTTTGTTTTCTCTTGACTTTGTTCCTAATTTGCACTGAAGTTTCTATTTAATCTGAGTCAATTCAGTCTGAGATTTTCTATTTTTCTTTAACTCTATGGAATATTTGATAATTATTTCTTAAGATATTATCCCTTCTTCTCTCCTACTCCTTCTCTCCCCAATTTACTTTGTCTTTTATCCTGGGACTTCTGTTAGATGTACATTTAAATTTCTTCTGTCTGCTACATATTTTAATTATTCATCTATTTTTTCTATCTTTTTATCCCTTTCTGTGTCTTTTTGGGGGGATCTGAGGAATCCTTGACTTAATAATCTAGCTCACTAGTTAGATCTCTAGCTGTATCCTTTTTGCCATTTAGTGAATGCATTGTGTTCTTTATTTCAAAGATTATTTCTTTTATACCTAATAATTTCAGTTGGTTATTGTTTATAAGTACTTGATTTTGCCTTGTGTTTTCAGTATTCTTTTTTAAAAATCTTTCTTTTTTTCCCCATTTTATTTTATTTTAATATCTTTTCAGTGTTCCAGCATTCATTGTTTATGCGCCACACCCACACACATTGCTCCTCGCAGTACATGCCCTCCATAATACCCACCACCAGGCTCACCCAATCACCCCACTCCTCTCCCCTCCAAAACTCTCAGTTTGTTTCTCAGAGTCCACAGTCTTTCATGGTTCGTCTCCCACTCCGATTTCACCCAACTCACTTCTCCTCTCCACCTCCCAGTGTTCTCTATGTTATTCCTTATGCTCCACAAGTAAGTGAAACCATATGATACTTGACTCTCTCTGCTTCACTTATTTCATTCAGCATAATCTCTTCCAGTTCTGTCCATGTTGATACAGAATTTGGGTATTCATTCTATCTGATGGATGCATACATACTCCATTGTATATATGGACCATATCTTTATCCATTTGTCCATTGAAGGACATCTTGGTTCTTTCCACAATTTGGCAACTGTGGCCATTGCTGCTATGAACATTGGGGTATAGATGGCCCTTCTTTTCACTGCATCAGTATCATTGGGGTAAATACCCAGTAGTGCAATTGTAGGATCATAGGGAAGTTATATTTTTAATTTCTTAAGGAATCCCCCCACTGTTTTCCAAAGTGGCTGCACCAACTTTCATTGCCACCAAGAGTGTAAGAGGGTTCCCCTTTCTCCACATCCTCTCCAACACATGGTGTAAAAGAATGGCCAAGTTTCATTCTTCTATACATAGCTGTCCAATTTTCCCAGAACCATTTATTGAAGAGACTGTCTTTTTTTTTTACTGTATATTTTTTCCTGCTTTGTCAAAGATTAGTTGACCATAGAGTTGAGGGTCCATATCTGGGCTCTCTACTCTGTTCCACTGGTCTATGTGTCTGTTTTTGTGCCAGTACCATGCTGTCTTGGTGATCACAGCTTTGTAGTAAAGCTTGAAATCAGGCAACATGATGCCCCCAGTTTTGTTTTTCTTTTTCAACATTTCCTTAGCAATTCAGGGTCTCTTCTGGTTCCATACAAATTTTAGGATTGTTTGTTCCAGCTCTTTGAAAAATGCTGGTGGAGTTTGGATTGGGATGGCATTGAAAGTATAGATTGGTCTAGGCAGTATAGACATTTTAACAATGTTTATTCTTCTGATCCATGAGCATGGAATGGTCTTCCATCTTTTTGTGTCTTCTTCAATTTCTTTCATACACAAAGATAAACTTGAACTGGATAAAAGACCTCAGTGTGAGGCAGGAATCTATCAAAATCCTAGAGGAGAATTTAGGCAGTAATCTCTTCGATTCGGCACGGCAACTTCTTTCAAGATATATCCCAAAAGGCGAAGGAAACAAAAGGGAAAATGAACTTTTGGGACTTCATCAAGATCAAAAGCTTTTGCACAGCATTCTTTCTTTTTGTTGAGAGTTATTTGTTATGCTTATTTTGAGTTCTTTGATTTTGCTTCCTTTTTATAAAGTGGCTTAGATTGTTATATTCCTTTCAGAGTTCTTCTGTTAGTCATGCACTTCATCCACCTCTGTACCCCCTTCAAAGATCTCGTACTTCCTTGGAGAACTGTAAGCTATCTTGGTTCTGTGCTGTTGTGTAGGTAGGGGATAGGGTAATAGAGGGTTCTGAGGGAGGGGTGAAAGCTTGGAATATAACTTCAAAGACTTCAGGTGGGTTTAGAGAATAGGATGGGGTTGTTTCTCAGAGCTTCTAGGGTTACAGTTTGGGCTCAGCTACTACCTATAGGCTTTTATTCTAGATGATCTTACTTTTCAGTGGACCTCCCAGTCCCTCTGCCTCAGCCACTACTCTTTTTCAGGGGTTACTACCCTTGGGTGTAAATGCCACCAGGTACTCAGGGGAAAAGGGAAAAAAGAAAATGCTTAGGGGATGGCTGACTTTTTTTCTGTACAGGTTATCAATTTTTGCCTCGTTTAGGTTCTTGTACTGTACTTGTGTAAGTCCATTGCCTCTTGCTTTGTGCTACTGCTTTATAGTATGAGAGGGAAGGGTGTATGAAGAAGGTTTCCTTTTCCCACATGCTATTTTTGCAGTGGTACAAGCCTTCTTCCACTTTGCAGTGACTTGCTCATTGCTAAGCACCAGCTCTCTTGTCTTCCCAAGAGTTTCTTGGGAAGAGTTTTGTGATAAAAATTTCTAGGATTTTTTAGTTTTCCCCTTGTCTCAGTGACATTTCTAGAGTTTTGTTCCTAGAGAGCCACTAGTCTCTCTTGTCTCTTCTAGTCCTTTCTAAAATGCTTTTTTTTTAAGTTCATATATATATTCAGTGTCTTCCTTAGTTGGAATTATTTGTCTAACTTTTATTATTATAATCCAAATAAATCACCTTCTAGGTAGCTTTATATTTTCATATCTAATGTTTCTAAGTTTTACTTATAAGATTCTTAAGGATTGGGATACAACATATTGCTTTTCTGTCTCACAGATTTTAATATGGTACTTGAATCCTAATATGAAGTTAATAAACTTTAACAAAAAAATATATTTTTATAGGATCTTTCAACCTCTTTAGAGGCAGTATATGGACAGGCCAAAGAAGGGACAAACTCTGAAGAAATACTTAAGAAATTTTATGACTGGAAATGTGATAAAAGAGAGTTGTTCACCAGTGTTAGAAGTGAAACAGAGGTTTCTCTACAACGTCTCGTAGCATGGTTCCAGAACACTGTAAAGGTAATAAGAGCCCTTGCCCAGTGTTGGTGTTGTAGTGTAAAGCAGGGAATATTGGTTTTATAATAATTTTCCAAGTATAATTTACTTCTATTTTGAGGAAGAGAAATGAAGAGGAAGAGAAGGATTGAGGGGAAGTTGACTGGAATAGAGGAGTGAGGGATTTACATATTTGTATTCTCTAGGAACATATATGGAAAACAGCTTCATAAGCCTTTATAGGTATAAGAAAGTATCACTGGCATTTATTACAAGTGTGGTGTATTTTTTATAGCTATAGTGTAGAGATAAGGGTCTTACTGTATTTACATGTGCTTAAAGGGTATTAGAGCTTTCTTTTTTGTTTAGTTTCTTTTTTAGCAAGATGTGTGTTTTAACATTAGTTGGCCAGCTCCTCATGCTGAAAGTATGTTAATTGGCAGTGTTTAAGTTTTTTAAGTTTTAGATATCTTAAATATCTTAAAGATATCTAACATAAATGGAGAATACTAATCTCAGTTGGTACTAAATATTAGAAATGTATTATTCTTCTTAGTTCTTATTTATTATCACAAAAACACCATGTAATTTTCCAAAAGCGGTGGGGGCATGTAGTTTTGTATTAATATACTTGGAATCCTAATTAAATTTCAGCCTCATTTTTTGCTAATTCTCTGTTTTCACTGTTCTTCTGTCTGCTTTACAACCTTCTCAGCAAGGACAAGGACACCCACGGTGTCATTTATCTGTGTAAATGTTTTACAGATATGCATTTCTAGCTTTGTTTTGGGGGGAAAAAGTCTTTAATCTCTTAGCTACCTCCAGAGCTCTTCATTTTGGTACCTTTTAATGGACATATTAACATTAATTATTTCTTTGTTGTCTTTTGTTGTTGATTAGAATGCCTTTCTGCTTAGGTTAACTATCATGTATCCTTTTCTTTCATTTCAGTAGCTGTTTCCCTAATCCAGATCTCCATAATCACGTTTCTAATCTCTGAAATCATAGTGACTGTTTAGGACTTTTATGTTCTATATTATAATTTAGGCCCATGATTTTATTCTATTTAACACTTTATTATAAAGTTTATTTCCTGAGAGAAAATATCTTTGTTTTCCTAATGAGATGGAAGTCATCTGGGTTTAATCTTTGTCTCCAGATTCCTAAATACTTAGTAGTTCATCATGAGATACCAAGTATAATTGTATGCCTTTTTTATCAAAGAGCGTGGACATTGTCTGCCTACTACCTATCAGATTTAAACTTTTCACCTGAACATATAAGGTTCTTACCAGCTTTTAGTCAGTCTGTTTTCTTTTACTATCCTCATAAAGTCTTGGTCTTGTTTCTGTTTATTTTTTTTTCTTCTTCATACTTTTCCTCTTATGTCTCTAAACCACAGATTATGTTAAAAAATCTGTGTTTTATGTGTGTGATATGTGTATGCCTTTTCTTTGTTGATATGAAAGTTTGGGGAGGGCAGTAGTTTATCTTTCTTGTATGTCCTTACTTCTCCCACATTGCCCACTGCATAGGCTAATGCTCTGCTCTAGGTATAACAACACCACACTAATAGAAAATAATTAAATGATATACTTTCATGTTTTAATTTTTTGCAAATGAGGCTTTTGATCTCTCTGTGGAAGAATCACAAACTTCTGAAGACACAATTAGTAGTCTTGATGAAATCCTAGAGAAGACTGAGTCAAGTATCTGCAAAGAGCTGGAGATATCTCTGATTGTGAGTATTGATATTCTTCATTACTGCTTCCTTTGAAGCAATACGGTTTTTCTTGCTAATTAGAAAGTATGAAGACTGATCTTAGGTTTCCTCTTATAGACCTATATGAAATAGTAACATTGTCAAGTTCTAATCTAAGCACAATGCAAATTTTTATTCTTTCACAGAGTGATAATTTCATTTTTTAAAGATTTTATTTTAATGCCAGTTAGTTAACATACAGTGTTATATTAGTTTCAGATGTACAGTACAGTTAATTCAGCACTTCCATACATCATCCTGTGCTCCTCTTGACAGGTGCACTCCGTAATCCCCATCATCTATTTAATCCATTCCCACACCCCCTTTTCCTCTGGTAACCATAACTTTGTTAAATGATGTGTACTTTCTTTTTTTTTCTCTTCCAAATTTTTATTCAAATTCTTATTAGTTAACATGTACTGTATTAAGTGCTTATAGGAGTAGAATTTAGTGATTCATCACTTACATATAACATCCAGTGCTCATCATAACAAGTGCCCTCCTTAATACCCATCTCCTGATATTTTCATTTTAATAGGACATTTCACATTAAAAAAATTAAACTTAACATTTAATTCTAGGAGAACTCCTCTTAATTCGAGTGTGTTAACTTTCTGTGTCATTTGATTCTTCAGTCCATCATACCCAATGACTGTAAGAAAAGACTTCAGAATTTGTGAAAAATTAAAATAAAATCTGAAAGAGCTCTGGAAGTGCATATATAAGACTGATTAGTAGCTCCCTTTCTGTTCTGTGTATGTTCTCTATTGTCATGCCAAGTTAAAAATTAGTGTAGCTCTTCCAAAGAGCATTTTGTAATGTTATTATTGCTCATTCAGACTCTTTCCCAGTTTTTCACGCTGTTTACCGAAGTCTCATTGGTTATATTGTTCCTTTTACTTGTTTCTTTTTACCTTTTGCAGTTTTATTCAGGTTGGCATTGAAAAATACATATACGTTTCTGTATTTCCCTATTTTAAAATGGTCTATTTTTAATAGTATTTAGATGGTTTAGTCAGACTTTATTTTTTTTATTGCTGAAGTATGATTAACATACAATGCTGCATTAATGTCAGGTGTACAACATAGTAATTTGACATTTCTATACATTATTCAGTGCTCACTAGGATAATCTTAGTCATTGTCAGTCACCTTGCAAGACTGTAAAATATTATTGACTATGTTCTCTGTGCTGTAGTTTTCATCTCCATGACTTACTTATTCTATAACTGAAAGTTTGTACCTCTTTGTCAGACTTGATTTTAAAAGATTTTATTTATTTATTTGACAGAGAGAGATCACAAGGAGGCAGAGTCAGGCAGAGAGAGAGGAAACAGGCTCCCTGCTGAGCAGAGAGCCCGACATGGGGCTCAATCCCAGGACCCTGAGATCATGACCTGAGTTGAAAGCAGAGGCTTTAATCCACTGAGCCACCCAGGTGCCCCCAGACTTGTTTTTAGAAGTGGTTGTTAATAGATGATTTCTAAAAATAAAATGTTGAAGTTCTTTGTGTTGTTTGGTTCTTAAATTTAGTGTAGTGGTATCCTTGATTTCCTTTAATACTACTCTAGAAAGCCGTAGGAATAATGATGTAATAGGAGCAAAATTTTCCATATGAACATCTTTCACATCAGTGTCTCTTCTATCTAGAAAAAGATGTGTTTAAGAAATACTTTGGGGGCGCCTAGGTGGCTCAGTCATTAAGTTCTGCCTTTGACTTAGGTCATGAACCCAGGGTCTGGGATGGAGCCAGATGTCAGGCTCCTTGTTCTGTGGAAAGCCTGCTTCTCCTCTCCCACTCCTCCTGCTTGTGTTCCTTCTCTCATTGTCTCTCTTTCTGTCAAATAAATAAAATCTTAAAAAATGATACTTTGGAAAAAAAATAGAATTTTTTAAAGGCTTTTTAAAAAAGTTTGTTCATTGTTATTGGAAGTTTAAATTATTTTGGATACTCTTGTGAATAATTCCATGTGTATGATTTATTTCACTTAGGAGCAAGGTGATGAGGACAAGGAGGTCATTTTAAATACATATAGTCAAGTACTACAAAAGATCCATTCAGAGGAAAGGCTTATTGCTACAGTACAATCCAAGTACAAGGACAGTATTGAGGTTGGATTATGCTTTATTTTTTAGGTCTTCTATATTGATGCTATGGATTTTTTAATGCTTAAATTTTTCTCAACTAGTTTAATACCCAGTGTATATGTAACTAATTATTATTGCTAGAAAAATGGTATAGTAGCTGATGTGTAATTAAATTCACCCCACAGTGAAAATAGTGGTTTAATTGATAAAAATATATTGCATTTTTGGATTATGTTCTTCAAAACCTAATCTTTACTAGGATACCTGGGTATCGCAGTCGGTTGAGTGTTTGGCTTTTGATTTCGACTTGGGTCATGATTTCGGGGTCTTAGGATGGAGGCCCCTCATTGGGCTCTACTCTCAGCAGAGTCTGCTTGGGATTCTCTCAGAGTTTTTTCTTTTTGGATGATGACATATATATGTACACATATCATGTGCATTGCATTGTTTTGTAAACTGTTTTGAAAATATTTCTTCATTTAGTGGTATATTATGAATACTGTCCCATGTGATTAATGATTCTTCTATACTTTCATTTTGAGCAACTAATGCATCATCACTTGCATAGATATACAATATTATTTAACCTTAATCTGTGTTAGATGTTAAGGTTACTTCTAAGTATTTTTAACCATAAATAAGACTCTACATAATCTTTGTGCATAATTTTGTGTTTCTCAGATTCCTAAAAATTGTTAGTTACTAAGTCCAAAGGAATCAGTGTTGTTAAAATTGATAATATTGTCACTTTGGGGACATCTATTGTCACTACTTTGGGGAAGATAATTTTAGGTTATATCCTCACTAGTAATTCAGTTTGCATCATATCTAACAAAGATGTCTCACTATAGCTCTCAGCTTGAAATATTTCCCTTACCTTTGCTACTCTGATTGCTGGGACTCATATTCTCCTGAATAGAAATATGGATAACTAAGAAATCAGTTAGTAGATTGTCTTTTTGAGAATTGGAATTTCTTATTTCAATCTGAACTCAGTAAATAGTAGTTGAATCTTAATAGAGAAATAAGAAATGGTCAGTAAGTGATTTTAATAAATATTGTTTTCTGTGTTTTAAAAATACAATAACTTTTTTTCTTACTTAGTTTAAGAAGCAGATTATTGAATGTTTCAATAAAAGCCCCAATGTGGATCACTTGCTGTCTATTAAAAAGACATTGAGAAACTTAAAAGCTCGACTGAGATGGAAACTAGTTGAGAAGAATAATTTGGAAGAAGTAAGGAAATACTTGGTTCTTACGAAATTCCATGTGTACCTGATTTTACTCTGTTTCCTGAAAATAATGCATAAATACATTCTTTAAATAGGAGAATTATTATTTACATTTTGTTTTATATATTTATCTTTTTTCTGTGTATATAAATAAGATTATTAAATTAATAGTGTAAACATTTTACCATGTCATTAAATGTTCTTTGAAAATGTTTTACATGGCTGCCTTTGTTTTTAGTAACATAAATATTTTAGAACAGTTTAAAAATTCTTTTGGTTTACACTGTTATAATACCTAATACAATACAAACCTATTACTTGCAAGGTATTCCCCTAAAGTCAGAATTTTTTCATAAAGTATTTTTAAGATCATAATGTTCTTTGTTAGCTCTCTTTTTAATGGCTGGACATACTATTCCTCTTAAGTATTCTAAGTTGTTTTCATACGATAATAGAACTGGAAAAATTTAGACATCCTAATCTGGACTAACCTCCTTCTTTCAGTTTGAAACTGGATAGACTGGTAATTCTTTGTGTTCCCTTGAGGACTGATTTATGAACAAAAGAAATCTACATTAAGTCTTAATCCTTCCTCTTCGGGACTTAATTGGACTTGGAATGAAGCTAGTTTAATAGCTTAATATTTTCCTAGTTTTTTATCCTATTCTGGACTGTGGGAAATGGGGTCTTTTTAGTTTAGTTTTTTAACTTTTGAAAAAATATAAAATAGAAAACACATGCTTTTTAAGGTGGCTTATTAATTACTGCTGGAGTTTTAAGGAGTCTTTTTGAGGTCTACATTGTTTTTCCTCTAATAAACACACCATACGTTTACTCTTTTTTTTTTTTTTGAACCAAATCTCTTATAGAAGACAATTCCAGGGAATTTAGTTGTATTTTCTTCATTCCTACTGGTTCGTGTTCTTGACATTTACTTTATGTTGGCAGTTGGTCAACTGCCAACATAAAGTAGAGATTTTCTTAGAGAAAATCTACAGCAAATTAAGAGACAAGAAATATCTGTGTTGATTTTATGTCTTTACTTTTTTTTTCCTTTTTGTAGGTTTGGGAAAAGTCAGTGTTAGAATAAAGTTAAGTGTTATGAGGGTCTCTTATCTGCTAGATAAAGAAGGATACATAGAAATCAGAATAATTTGCTATAGAAGTTGCATTCTTACTAGGAAGACTTGTTTTCGGTCCACTTTAATAAGCTTATAAGGTCACTTTTTCCTGTCTGATTTAAGTCAGATGACCATGATGGATCTGAAATTGAAAAAATAAAACAAGAAATAACTCAGTTGCGCAATAGCGTCTTTCAGGAAATTTATCGTGAGCGGGAGGAATATGTAAGTATTTAATTCTTTGAAGTTTTGAATTAGTTTTTACTGTAGAAATTGAATTCATGTATCCATTTTATGAAGTGGACTATAATAAGGCTGGAGATTATACTAGCATAGTTATGTTTATGTGAATTTAGAAATTAATTTCTGATGATAATTCATAACCATTATACCAAATGTGGAAATTATAGAAAATTATAAAGAATAAAATATAATACCCATAACTTTTCCATTCCATTATAATAGTAGTAGTCACCATGAACTTTTTCACTTAACTTCTTTTAGTCTTTTTTCTGCCTGTTTTCACAAGAGGAGATTATAGCACAAACATACTTTTACATATTGCTTGATTTCTCTTTCACATAAACTAAAGATTTTTTCCTTTAATAAAATCTAAATCAGCACTGTTTTAACCTAATGCTGCAATGAAAACATTAATGGGGCGACATAATTTAGTTGAAGAATATAACAAAGTGCAACCACCTGAATTTTGGGGGAAGTTACATCTTAAATTCTCCACTTTTATGCTAATGTCTTGTGACCTTGGGAGAGTTTGTCAGTGTATTTTCTCTTTAAAAGGGAAAGAGTATGAGGTGCCTGGGTTGCTCAGTCTGTTGAACGTTAGACTTAACGATTTCAGCTCAGGTCATGATCTCAGGGTTGTGAGATCAAGCTCTTCATCAGACTCTGCACTGGGTGTGGAGCCTGCTTGGGATTCTTTCTCTCCTTGTCCTTCCACTCCTTGCTTGTATGTGCAACCTGTCTTTATCAAATTAACAAATAAATAAAATGGAAATAATAGGAATGTTATGGGGGAACAAGTAAGGTAGACACTGCTTTGAACAATAAAAATACAGTGAAAATAATAGGCAATCTGAGAGGGAGACAAACCATAGGAGACTCTTAACTATAGGAAACAAATAGGGTTGCTGGAGGTAGGGTGCCTCAGGGGTTGAAGTGAGTGAGTGATGGGCATTCAGGAGGGCACTTGATGTAATGAGCGCTGGGTGTTATATGCAACTGATGAATCACTGAATTCTTCTCTGAAACTAGTAATATGCTATATGTTAATTAATTGAATTTAAATAAAATAATAGACATTCTAAGTGTTATGTTTTATTTAGTAAATTCATCTGTGTGTGCTTAGTTATTCATCTTTTGCACCTTGGATAAATAGTTATCTCCCAGTATTTCCAGTGAGTTGACAAGTATCTAGGAGTTTTACTTAATAAGTGTGACAAATGACTTTCCTAAGGATCCTCAGTTTTCACATTTGCTTCAAAGTGGCTTTTGTAGAGCTGCATATTTGTTTTTGCTTTCAAGGCTTTTATGATTTCTTTCCCTCCTAAATGAAATTGTTACTATTTTTAAAATGTCAGTGTGTTCTTAGTATTTTGAGAAATGACAATTGTATGATGCAGATTGATGTTATCAACACACATTTTTCATTTTAGCTTGGAAATGAGTGTATACTTTGATCTTAGGTAAGGTACTGTGCTTATATATGTATACTAAGATAAAATTGATAATTAAATTTTTCTTCTGGGGGTGCCTGGCCCTGAGTGGCTCAGTCAACTAAACATCTGCCTTTGGCTCAGGTCATGATCCCAGAGTCCTGGGATTGGGCCCCACATAGGCTCCCTGCTCAGCAGGAAGCCTGTTTCTTCCTCTCCAGCTCCCCTGTGCTAGTGTTCCCTCTCTTGCTGTCTCTGTGTCATAAATAAATAATATCTTTTTTTTTTTTATTTTATTTATTTGACAGAGAGAAATCACAAGTAGGCAGACAGACAGGCAGAGAGAGAGAAGGGAAGAAGCAGGCTCCCTGCAGAGCAGAGAGCCCGATGCGGGGCTTGATCCCAGGACCCTGGGATCATGACCCGAGCCAAAGGCAGAGGCTTTAACCCACTGAGCCACCCAGGTGCCCCAATAAATAAAATCTTAAAAAAAATTTTTTTTTCTTCTGTTAGTGAGATGGTAACTTTGACCCAAGATGACTCTTGGTTTTCATTTGATATTTCTTGAAGTAGAAGGGAAAATCAGTGATTATATATTTCAATAGGTTTTATATCTTATTAGCTTGTGTATTTTGTTAGATTTAGAGTAAGAGAGATACTGGTATCTTATTTTTTCTTGAAGGGCAACATGTCACAATTGAATATATGTTGATTTATAATAAAAATATTTTTTAAATTTAGGAGAAGCTAAATATCTTGGTACAGAAATGGTTTCCTGAGCTGCCTCTGCTTTATCCTGAAATAGGGTTACTTAAGTACATGGTAAGCTTTGTTGCCCCTGAGAATTATTACTCTGTAGAGAGTTGAAAAGCAAAGATATTAAATTGTGTGTCAGTGTTAAATTTATGCTATCCTTACTATGAAGATGTTCCTGATGAATAGTTTCTGGGTATTGTTCTAACTTTTCCTCAAGACTATCTTTAATATTAGCGTATTGTATTCTAACATCTATATTAATTGGCATCCTTTTCTCTCTTTTCTCTTTTCCTCATAGCTATTCAGTACATTGCATGACACTTATTTGAATTAGAGGTATTTATTTTTTGAAATGATAAAGCAATTTTAGCTGTTAT
Source organism: Meles meles (assembly GCF_922984935.1). Classification (NCBI taxonomy): domain Eukaryota; kingdom Metazoa; phylum Chordata; class Mammalia; order Carnivora; family Mustelidae; genus Meles; species Meles meles. The sequence continues at coordinate 52,653,220 of NC_060075.1, read as the reverse complement.
TTCAAGAGTTAGAATAAAAGCAGGACACTGCCAGTCATGAAGAATTAAAGCAGAATATATCTTTTAAGTTAAAGCAGGCTGGGAAAGAATTCTAGAAAATTGGTTAAGTAGAGATGTTGACATGGGCATAGTTTTCTAAGCAGGCAGGATTCAAAGCCTGGGAGATCATTGTTTTGGGCAAAAGACCTATATGGAGCAGGATGGTAAGCTCCGGCTCTCAGAGCAGAATCTGTTAGCTCTTTATTTTATATTGCCTGGTAAGGATAAGGGACTAGATGAAAGATCTATTCCTTAAGATTGTCATTAAGTTCATGATAATACCTTAAATATAGTACAGAAATGGTTGTATACATAGAGTTATGAACTCATGAATATGTAAGATTAAAAGTTCCCTTAAATAGTAAAGCAATTACTGTAAAATTTTTTCAGACTAGACTTCAAAAGAATGGGGGATTTTCTTCACAGTTATTTAACTTTAGCTTAGACACTTATGTAGGATGGATGAGTAAGTATGTGGAGCTGTGTAGGACTTGAAAATTAGTTTTTAGAAGTGTGCCGATCTCTTTATTATGGAAGATTATAAAATGTTTTAATCATAGCTAATGGACTCCTTTAATGATTTTAAGATGTGACTGTGATGTATGCCCAGGAAACCTTTGTAGGTTGATTGCATTTTGTGGTTTACTTAGATAATATTGACAACACATAAAAATAAAAACCAGAAAACAATTTCAGAACCACTCTTGCTAAAATTACACCACGATAAAATTTACCTTGATCTAAAATGTTGGTAGGTTTTATGTAAAAAATTTATTCCTTTTAAAAAGTGGCAGAAATAAGTAATAGAATTAAAATACTTGAAAACCATTTTCACTTTCAAGGATTTCACTTCAAACAGAGGCAGAGGTGTTAGAATTACTTCATAGTAGTCATAATTTTTATACTTCTCATTCCCATTCTACAACCTTTGTGTCTGTCTTCATTTTAATATTTTTAGGAAACACATAAAGTCTTCCAACTAAGCATCAGGGTTTTTTGGGATATATATCTGGTTAATCCCACTCATATTCAGAATTTGTTCTAGAACTGTAGTAGCCATTAAATGTATGTTGATTACTCTTTGGGTAAGAGCCAGGAACTTGAAAAACTAGGAAGATTTCAGTATTTTTATTTTACTGGTTTCTCCAGTAGGGTTGATGATATCCATATCATTTCATAGCATGTAACTAATTATGTTAATGATTTAAAAGTACTGGGATGGTTTGGTTTCTTTAATTGTAACAAAAATTTTTGTCTAGAACTCTGGTGGTCTTCTTACTATGAGTTTGGAACGGGATCTTCTTGATGCTGAGCCCATGAAGGAACTTAGCAGCAAGCGCCCTTTGGTTTGTTCTGAGGTTAATGGGCAGATAATTCTTTTAAAGGTAAGATTAAGTTCTGACCTGTGGAAGATTGAGAAGTATAAGGGGAGTGATGGTATTATTTTTCAGGAAATTGAAAATCCATGCTTGTTCTTTAAATTATATGAGTTGAGTGGTGCCTTGATGGCTTAGTCAGTTAAGCATCTGACTTTCGATTTCGGCTCAGGTCATGATCTCAGGGTCATGAGATTGAGCTCCACATTGGGTGAGACTCTCTCTCTCCCTCTCCCTCCCGCTTAAAAAATTATATGAGTTGACTGGCACAATGCTTATGTTTTCTGTTTGGCTGCCAGAACTAATTTTGAATTCAGAGTTTCCCTCATTTCCCTAATATAATATTGTATCTTTAATAGAATATACTTGGGCTTTTCTTTTTTGGTGAACTTAACTACATTCTGTCCAATAGCCTTTTAAAATTCTTGCTTTACTTAAAATTGTCTTTGAAATTTCAGCTGTTTTACCAATACAGTTTTCTATTCTTTGATTTCTTTATTGAGCTGGAAAACTACTAATCATAATAGGATAATTAATTTGGCCCTAGTGGTAATGCACTATGGAATGTACATTAAGGTACAGGTAGAATTGTTCTTTCTTTTCTAAATTACAGCATTCAAGGCAGATAGAAAATGTACAATTAAAAAATAAAATTAGATATAATTTAGGTTATATAAAAATCACTATGTTTAAGTTGAAATGATGTATAATTATATTAAGATTTTTAATGTTGGAATTCCCATTACCTCTCTTTTTGGTACCAGGGCTATTCTGTAGATGTGGACACAGAAGCTAGGGTGATTCAGAGAGCAGCTGCCTATCACAGAGCATGGAGAGACGCCAAAGAAGACTCTGGGTTACTACCATTGATATTCCTGTTTTTGTGTAAGGTAAAGTTCTTATGTTAATCTCTTGGCAGAAAACATTTATTTACAATAAGTTTTAGCTCCAAGCTTTAGAGAGGTAGTTCGTTCTTTATAACATAAAGAAATCGTGTATAATTGATGTATACTAAAAATACATTGAAGAATTTTTCACTTTAAGTTTTATTCTGTTTTGCTTTTAGTCTGATCCTATGGCTTATCTGATGGTCCCATACTATCCGAGGGCAAACTTGAGTGCTGTTCAAGCCAGTGTGCCTTTAACTTCAGAAGTAAGTAAAAACCACTATTTCGTGGATATATTAAATGAGAAAATAACCCCTATTGTTGAGAGCAATACTATATGTTTTATAGACTATGTAAAATTTTGACTGGTATTATACTGTATATATATATATATATATATATATATATATATATATATATATATATATGCTATATAATTATCACATCAATCCTGTGGTATAAGTTATCCTGCTGTATACAGATGAGAAAAATGAGGCTTATAGAGATTAAGTGACTTGCAAAGGGTCCTCAACAAGAGGTAGAAATAGGAATTGAAATTAGGTCTTTTGGTACCAAAGCCCATGCTTATAACCATTAAGCTGTGTTGTGTGTAAATTGTGTAGTTTAGTGCTTGATACTATAATTGCTTAAGTTAAAGTTTTAATTTGCATTGTAAATTTGAATTAGTAATAAAAATAGAGGATGTCCTGATTCTTTTTACCTGGTATTACTCTTTAGTCTCTCTTTTCTACATGCTTTATATGCTCATTATTTATAATCTAAGTCTTTTTAGAGATGGCAGTGTTTTAAGTTATAAGTGTATGATGTTACATGATGATGGCTTCTGGTCTGTTTTTTCTCTATGCTGTATTCTTACATTAAAGTTTCATTTGGAAGAAGCTTCACTTACTTCCAGAAGTCTTTTAATTAAAGAAAAGTTTCAGGTATTAAAATGATTTGACAACTTCCTGACATCTTTTGTGGGTACTTATCTGTAGGAAGCTTTAAAGGTCATGAAAGGTGTTGCCCAGGGCCTGCATACATTGCACAAGGCTTCCATAGTTCATGGATCACTTCATCAGAACAATGTATTTGCTTTGAATCGTGAACAAGGAATTGTTGGAGATTTTGACTTCACCAAATCTGTGGTAAAGTATTGTGGTTTTACATAGGTTCTGGACCTCATTTAATATTATTAGACATTAGTTCAGTCTTTTACATGATATGGTAATTTATTATAAGACCTTTGTCTTGGTTAAGGCTTGTAATGCCATGTAATGTAAGCAAGTATTACCAGCTAGGTGATAGAACAAAAGTTTCTAAATTTGTGCAAAAAAAAAAAAAAAAAAAATATATATAGTGTGTGTGTGTGCACGCGTGTGCATTATATATTTTAACTCTAAGTATTAAGAGCAACCTAACATCACAGTCAATGATACTGATAATACTAATGATTAATAATTTTATCATCATCAAGCAATAATTGCTTGTAAATATGCAGGGAAAACTAGGTGGCCATCTCCAATCTCCCCTTCTGCTGGTGCCCTCTCCTACCAGTAGGTTAAATATAGATATACATACTCTGCTAATTTTTGATTAATGGGGTATTTTTAGAAACTTGGGAACCTTGGACTTTTCCATTTAGTATAAATGATGGTTCAACTATGTTACCTGCTAATTTGGTGTCATAATTTTAGTGTCTCAGAAGAGGCAATTAAAAAAGATAGAGTTGTTTTTGTTTTTTTTTAATGTATTTTTATTCATTTGAGAGAGAGACAGAGATAGCAAGTGGGGAAGAGAGGGAGAAGCAGGCTTCCCTGCTGAGGAAGGAGCCCAACCTGGGCCTTGATCCCAAGACCCTGAGATTATGACCTGAGCTGATGCTTAACCGGCAGAGCCACCCAGGCATCCCTAAAGACGAGATTTTAGACAATGGAAGTGCATACTGTGATTTTTTGTTGTTGTTGTTAGAATGGGCAGGCTAAAAATATACATGATCTCATGGGAGCAGTTTTCATTTTTAAAATAATAGCTTTATTGAGGTATAATTCACATAATGTGTACAATTCAATACTAGTTTTGAGTATATTCACAACATTGTGTATTGATCACCACTACCTAATTCCAGAACATTTTTAACATCCCAAAAAGAAACCCAATACAATGCAGTCATTCCCCATTTTCTTCTCTACTTAGTCCCTTGGAAACTACACTTTCTGTCTCTGTGCTTTACTATTCTGGACCTTTGCTATAAATGGAGTCTTACAATATGTGGCCTTCTGTGATTGGCTTATTTCATTTAGCATAACATTTTCAAGGTTCATGTGTCTTGTAGCATGTATCTGAACTTCATTCTTTTTAAAATATGCCCAAATAATATTTTTTTTATCTGGATATGCCATATTTTGTTTTTACATTTATCAGTTGTTAGACATCTGGGTTGTTTCTACTTTTTGATTATTATGAATAATGCTGCTGTGATCATTAGAATACAAGTTTTTGTGTGGACATATGTTTTCATTTCTCTTGGGAGTAGAATTGTTTTGCTATATGGTAACTCTGTGTTTCACTTTTTGAGGAACCAAACTGTTCCAAAGTGGCTCCATTTTTTACATTCTCATCGGCAATGTATAAGGATTTCAGTTTCTCTACATTCTTACTAACATTTTACTTGAGCAGTTCCCTTTTGACTAGTATAAGTCTTTACTGCTTTATACCTCGGTAATTTGCAAGTCATAGGGTAATGCCACCTATGTATAAATATGTAGTCTTAATGGTTTTTATATGGTAGCTCAAAAAGATGAGAAAATTAAAATGTAAAACTATAATGAAATGCTGGATTAAGAAAGATTTATACAAAGTAGACTTATTGAAATATTTTTTATCGTATTAATTTATCTGAGAATTAGGGTAATGTCCTAAGAAAAATGACTGAATTAGGAGTTTAAAAAGTTCTCAACTCTTAGGGATCCTGGTTATTTTACATTTTGAGCATTCCATTTGCACAACTATGCATATCATGACTACTCCAAGATTTTTCCTCTTTTATACTTACTTGTCAACTGTTATCTCCCAAAGTAGTGTTTTAATCTTCATTTAAAATTACTTATTCTGAAGTACTGATTAAACTCATCTTTGCTCCACTCTTTTCATACTGCTTTGAGACTGAAGTATTAATGAGGAAGAAAAATTTGAATGATAGTCTGTTGTCAAGGTCATTGCTTTTCTTTACAATGCATATGAATCACCTAGGATCCTGTTAATATGCAAATTTTTATTTAGCATTTCTGGGGGAGATTTTGCATTTCTAACAAGGTCTCAGGTGATGCTTTAGCCACAGGACTCTTGACCACACTGTGGGAAGCAAGGATAAAGTTAGTGCAAGAAGAGATAATTAACTCTTAGTGATCTGTACTAGGTAATTATTGTGCTAATTACCTTTATCTTTAGAGTAGCTCTGTAAGATGGTATTATTTCCATTTTACAGTTAATTTAGGCTCAAAGAGGTTAAAACCCAAGGTCACACAGGAAGAAAAATGGGAGAGTGGAAATTGCAGCCGAGGTGTCTCTGAATACATAGGTTTCATGTTCTTATCACTGATTTTTTGACACATAAGAAATGGTATACTTAGAAAATAATCAGTAAGGAAGGAAAGTACATTGTAGACTTCCAGTTTTTAAAAAAGCTATTTAGAGGGGCACCTGGGTGACTCAGTGGGTTAAAGCCTCTGCCTTCGGTTTAGGTCATGATCTCAGCCTGTCTGCTCAGCAGGGAGCCTGCTTGCTCCTCTCTCTCTGCCTGCCTCTCTGCCTACTTGTGATCTCTATCTTTCTGTCAAATAAATAAATAAAAAAATATATATTTTTAAAAAGCTATTTAGAATTTTCAAAATTAGAAAATAGCACTCCTTCTGCCCCCTCTGAACTTTATTTTTAAAAAAGGTGCCAGGCACCTGGGTGGGTCAGTCAATCTCAGGTCATGATCCTAGGGTCCTGGGACCGAGCCCCATAGGGGCTTCCTGCTCCATGGGGAGCCTGCTTCTCCCTCTCCCACTCCCTCTGCTTGTGTTCTCTATCCCCCTGTATCTCTCTCTGTCAGATAAATAAATAAATAAAATCTTTAAAAGAAATGAAAGAGGTTCCAAATGTTTAAATAATCGATGTCTTCGTTTTGAATCTACTTGAGTCTGTAATGTGAAATGTAACCAAAGTATCACTGTTAATTTTATGAGCCTGATTTTAAGAGCAATTTATAATAGCAGAAATTGGGTAAAAATATTTGAAAGCAAGAGAGAATGAAATATTTCGAAAGAATTTGTTTTTGTATTGAGTAAATGCAGAGGACTTCCCAGAAGTTTACCTCGTCCGTATTGTCTCTAAACTATATGGGGCACCTGGGTGGCTCTGTAAAGTGTCTGACTTTGGCTCAGGTCATGATCCCAGGATCCTAGGGATCCAGCCCTGCATTGGGCTCTCTGCCTGGTGGGGAGCCTGCTTCTCCCTTTCCCTTTGTTTGCTGCTCCCCCTACTTGTGCCCTCTCTCTTTGTGTCAAATAAATAAATAAATAAATCTTAAAAAAAGTATTTAACTGACTCTTTTTGTAGAGTCAGCGAGCCTCAGTGAACATGGTGGTTGGTGACTTGAGTTTGATATCACCTGAACTGAAAATGGGAAAGCCAGCTTCTCCAAGTTCTGACTTATATGCTTATGGCTGCCTTTTATTATGGGTATGTTATTTTTTTATTGAAATAGATTAGCCATATGTAAAAATATATAAGTATGTGCAAATATATTTACATATACTTAAGTATATAAAGTGAGTGGTTTTTCTCAACATATTGCTTTGGATAAAAAGCAGTGGTAGCTTTTTAGTAAAAAGATTTATTAGAAAATTACTTCTTTCTCTTTTTTAAAAAAGTCTTATTATAAACTGTATACTTTCTATCACCTATTGTATATTTACTACCAATTGGCTTGATACATGTTTTACATACCATGCTATTGTGTTAGTTTTATTAAAGTCAAGATTAACAATAAAGATGATTTTGTCCTATATTGATCTGTAAACAGTTCATGCATATGTGGAAAATAAATGTTAAATGAGCCTTGAGTAAGTGTTCCTGCTTACACTATAAACCTAGTAGCTGTTTTTTTATCCATGGTTTAAATTTACTCTTCCTACAGATTATGAGGGATTAAGTATTAACAAGGAAGAAATGTCTGTTTTTGCTTCTTTTGCATAGCATTGTACTGGAGATTCTAGCCCAGGGGTCAGCAGAGTTTTTTATAAAAGGCCAGATGGTAAATATTTTAGGCTTTGGGAGCCATATGGTCTCTGCTGCTGTGGAAAGTAGCCATAAATACATTTAAATGAATGACTGGCTGTGTTCCAATAAAGCTTTATTTATGGACATTGAAATTTGAATTTCATATAATTTTCATGTGCCATGAAATAGTATTCTTTAATTTTCTTTTAAACATTTAAAAATGTGAAACTGTTCTTGGATTATAGGCTGTACACAGATAAGCAGTGACATAGATTTGGCATGCGGGCCATAGTTTGCTGATCTTGGTTTTAGCCAGTATGATAAGGCAACAAAAAGAAATAAAATGCATACAGTTTAAAAATGAAGTAAAGCTGTTTTTATTCGAAGATGAAATTAATTATGTGGTCTTTACGACTGTACTTAAGAGCTACTGGAATTAACAAATTTAGCAAGGTTGTAGGATGCAAAATCAGTATAATTAACTGGGTTTCTATATACTAGCAACAAATGTTAGGAAATTGAAATTAAAAAGTCATTTACATGGGTATTAAAAATATGGAATTTTTAGGGATAAATATGACAAAAAATGTTCAAGACCTGTACCCTGAAAACTATGATGTATTGTTGAGAGAGATTAAAGGAGACATAATTAAATGGAGAGCTGCTTCATGGTCATGGACTATAAGATTGAATGTTGTATGGATGTGAATTCTTTTTTTTTTTTTTAAGATTTTATTTTTTTGAGAGAAAGAGCATAAGCAGGGGGAGGGGCAGAGCATGAGCTGAGGGAGGGGCAGAGGGAGCAAGAGAGACCACTGAGCAGGGAGTCTGACACCGGGCTCTATTCCAGGACCCTGGGATAAATGGGTCTATGGATTCAATACAATTTCAACAAAAATGCTTCTAGGCCTTTTTTTTTTTAATAGTAATTGACGATCAGGTGTACTTTGTATCAGAATATATAGAAACTGGGGTAGCTATAACAGTTTTGAAAATTTAAACTACCTGATTTTAAGACTTAATAAAATTATAATAATGAATCAAACATTGTGATGTTGGTGTAAAGTTGGACATACAGAATGATGGAACAGCATAAAGACATCTTGTTTCATTTATTCTTCTCCTATCCCCCTAACCCCCCATGTTGCATCTCCATGTCCTCATATCAGGGAGATCATATGATAGTTGTCTTTCTACGACTGACTCATTTCACTAAGCATGATATCCTCTAGTTCCATCCATGTCGATGCAAATGGCAAGATTTCATTTCTTTTGATGGCTGCATAGTATTTCATTGTGTATATATACCACATCTTCTTTATCCATTCATCTGTTGATGGACATCTAGGTTCTTTCCATAGTTTGGCTACTGTAGACATTGCTGCTATAAACATTCGGGTACACGTGCCCCTTCGGATCACTGTGTTTGTATCTTTAGGGTAAATACCCAGTAGTGCAATTGCTGGGTCATAGGGTAGCTCTATTTTCAACATTTTGAGGAACCTCCATGCTGTTTTCCAGAGTGGTTGCACCAGCTTGCATTCCCACCAACAGTGTAGGAGGGTTCCCCTTTCTCCGCATCCTCGCCAGCATCTGTCATTTCCTGACTTGTTAATTTTAGCCATTCTGACTGGTGTGAGGTGATACCTCATTGTGGTTTTTTTTTTTTTTTTTTTTTTAACCTCATTGTGGTTTTGATTTGTATTTCCCTGATGCCGAGTGACTTGGAGCACTTTTTCATGTGTCTGTTGGCCATCTGGATGTCTTCTTTGCAGAAATGTCTGTTCGTGTCCTCTGCCCATTTCTTGATTGGATTGTTTGTTTGTTGGGTGTTGAGTTTGCTAAGTTCCTTATAAATTTTGGATACTAGCCCTTTATCTGATATGTCGTTTGCAAATATCTTCTCCCATTCTGTCAGTTGTCTTTTGGTTTTGTTAACTGTTTCCTTTGCTGTGCAAAAGCTTTTGATCTTGATGAAATCCTAATAGTTCATTTTTGCCCTTGCACCCTTGCCTTTGCCGATGTTCCTAGGAAGATGTTGTTGCGGCTAAGGTCGAAGAGGTTGCTGCCTGCGTTCTCCTCAAGGATTTTGATGGATTCCTTTCTCACATTGAGGTCCTTCATCCATTTGGAGTCTATTTTCGTGTGTGGTGTAAGGAAGTGGTCCAATTTCATTTTTCTGCATGTGGCTGTCCAATTTTCCCAGGACCATTTATTGAAGAGGCTGTCTTTTTTCCATTGGACATTCTTTCCTGCTTTGTCGAAGATTAGTTGACCATAGAGTTGAGGGTCTATTTCTGGGCTCTCTATTCTGTTCCATTGATCTATGTGTCTGTTTTTGTGCCAGTACCATGCTGTCTTGATGATGACAGCTTTGTAATAGAGCTTGAAGTCTGGAATTGTGATGCCACCAACTTTGGCTTTCTTTTTCAATATTCCTTTGGCTATTCGAGGTCTTTTCTGGTTCCATATAAATTTTAGGATTATTTGTTCCATTTCTTTGAAAAAAATGGATGGTATTTTGATAGGGATTGCATTAAATGTGTAGATTGCTTTAGGTAGCATAGACATTTTCACAATATTTGTTCTTCCAATCCAGGAGCATGGAACATTTTTCCATTTCTTTGTGTCTTCCTCAATTTCTTTCATGAGTTCTTTATAGTTTTCTGCGTATAGATTCTTAGTCTCTTTGGTTAGGTTTATTCCTAGGTATCTTAAGGTTTGGGTGCAACTGTAAATGGGATTGACTCCTTAATTTCTCTTTCTTCTGTCTTGTTGTTGGTATATAGAAATGCAACTGATTTCTGTGCATTGATTTTATATCCTGACACTTTACTGAATTCCTGTACAAGTTCTAGCAGTTTTGGAGTGGAGCCTTTTGGGTTTTCCACATATAGTATCATATCATCTGCGAAGAGTGATAGTTTGACTTCTTCTTTGCCGATTTGGATGCCTTTAATTTCTTTTTGTTGTCTGATTGCTGAGGCTAGGACTTCTAGTACTATGTTGAATAGCAGTGGTGATAACGGACATCCCTGCCGTGTTCCTGACCTTAGTGGAAAAGCTTTCAGTTTTTCTCCATTGAGAATGATATTTGTGGTGGGTTTTTCATAGATGGCTTTGATAATATTGAGGTATGTGCCCTCTGTCCCTACACCTTGAAGAGTTTTGATCAGGAAGGGATGCTGTACTTTGTCAAATGCTTTTTCAGCATCTATTGAGAGTATCATATGGTTCTTGTTCTTTCTTTTATTAATGTGTTCTATCATATTGATTGACTTGCAGATGTTGAACCAACCTTGCAGCCCTGGAATAAATCCCACTTGATTGTGGTGAATAATCCTTTTAACGTACTGTTGAATCCTATTGGCTAGTATTTTGGCGAGAATTTTTGCATCTGTGTTCATCAAGGATATTGGTCTATAGTTCTCTTTTTTGGTGGGATCCTTGTCTGGTTTTGGGATCAAGGTGATGCTGGCCTCATAAAATGAGTTTGGAAGTTTTCCTTCCATTTCTATTTTTTGGAACAGTTTCAGGAGAATAGGAATTAGTTCTTTAAATGTTTGGTAGAATTCCCCTGGGAAGCCGTCTGGCCCTGGGCTTTTGTTTGTTTGGAGATTTTTGATGATTGTTTCAATCTCCTTACTGGTTATGGGCCTGTTCAGGTTTTCTATTTCTTCCTGGTTCAGTTGTGGTAGTTTATATGTCTCTAGGAATGCATCCATTTCTTCCAGATTGTCAAATTTGTTGGCGTAGAGTTGCTCATAGTATGTTCTTATAATTGTCTGTATTTCTTTGCTGTTAGTTGTGATCTCTCCTCTTTCATTCATGATTTTATTTATTCGGGTCCTTTCTCTTTTCTTTTTGATGAGTCTGGCCAGGGGTTTATCAATCTTACTGATTCTTTCAAAGAACCAGCTCCTAGTTTCATTGATTTTTTCTATTGTTTTTTTGGTTTCTATTTCATTGATTTCTGCTCTGATCTTTATGATTTCTCTTCTCCTGCTGGGTTTAGGGTTTCTTTCTTGTTCTTTCTCCAGCTCCTTTACGTGTAGGGTTAGGTTGTGTACTTGAGACCTTTCTTGTTTCTTGAGAAAGGCTTGTACTGCTATATATTTTCCTCTCAGGACTGCCTTTGCTGTGTCCCACAGATTTTGAACCGTTGTGTTTTCATTATCATTTGTTTCCATGAATTTTTTCAATTCTTCTTTAATTTCCTGGTTGACCCATTCATTCTTTAGAAGGATACTGTTTAGTCTCCATGTATTTGGGTTCTTTCCAGCTTTCCTCTTGTGATTGAGTTCTAGCTTCAGAGCATTGTGTTCTGAAAATATGCAGGGAATGATCCTAATCTTTTGATACCTGTTGAGACCTGATTTGTGACCCAGGATGTGATCTATTCTGGAGAAGGTTCCATGTGCACTAGAGAAGAATGTGTATTCTGTTGCTTTGGGATGAAATGTTCTGAATATATCTGTGATGTCCATCTGGTCCAGTGTGTCATTTAAGGCCTTTATTTCCTTGTTGATCTTTTGCTTGGATGATCTGTCCATTTCAGTGATGGGAGTGTTCAAGTCCCCTACTATTATTGTATTATTATTGATGTGTTTCTTTGATTTTGTTATTAATTGGTTGATATAGTTGGCTGCTCCCACATTAGGGGCATAGATATTTAAAATTGTTAGATCTTCTTGTTGGATAGACCCTTTGAGTAGGATATAGTGTCCTTCCTCATCTCTTATTATAGTCTTTGGTTTAAAATCTAATTGATCTGATATAAGGATTGCCACCCCAGCTTTCTTCTGATGTCCATTAGCATGGTAAATTGTTTTCCACCCCCTCACTTTAAATCTGGAGGTGTCTTCGCGTCTAAAAATGAGTTTCTTGTAGGCAACATATAGATGGGTTTTGTTTTTTTATCCATTCTGATACCCTGTGTCTTTTGATTGGGGCATTTAGCCCATTAACATTCAGGGTAACTATTGAGAGATATGAATTTAGTGCCATTATTAGCCTGTAAGCTGACTGTTACTGTATATTGTCTCTGTACCTTTCTGATCTACTACTTTTAGGCTCTCTCTTTGCTTAGAGGACCCCTTTCAATATTTCCTGTAGAGCTGGTTTGGTGTTTGCAAATTCTTTCAGTTTTTGTTTGTCCTGGAAGCTTTTTATCTCTCCTTCTATTTTCAATGATAGCCTAGCTGGATAGAGTATTCTTGGCTGCATGTTTTTCTCGTTGAGTGCTCTGAATATATCATGCCAGCTCTTTCTGGCCTGCCAGGTCTCTGTGGATAAGTCTGCTGCCAATCTAATATTTTTACCATTGTATGTTACAGACTTCTTTTCCCGGGCTGCTTTCAGGATTTTCTCTTTGTCACTAAGACTTGTAAATTTTACTATTAGGTGATGGGGTGTGGACCTATTCTTGTTGACTTTGAGGGGGGTTCTCTGCACCTCCTGGATTTTGATGCTTGTTCCCTTTGCCATATTAGGGAAATTCTCTCCAATAATTCTCTCCAATAGACCTTCTGCTCCCCTCTCTCTTTCTTCTTCTTCTGGAATCCCAGTTATTCTAATGTTGTTTCGTCTTATGGTGTCACTTATCTCTCGAATTCTCCCCTCATGGTCCAGTAGCTGTTTGTCCCTCTTTTGCTAGGCTTCGTTATTCTGTGTCATTTGGTCTTCTATATCACTAATTCTTTCTTCTGCCTCATTGATCCTAGCAGTGAGAGCCTCCATTTTTGATTGCACCTCATTAATAGCTTTTTTGATTGCTACTTGGTTAGATTTTAGTTCTTTAATTTCTCCAGAAAGGGCTTTTATATCTCCAGAGAGGGTTTCTCTAATATCTTCCATGCCTTTTTCGAACCCGGCTAGAACGTTCAGAATCGTCATTCTGAACTCTTGATTTGACATATTACCAATGTCTGTGTTGATTAGGTCCCTAGCCTTCGGTACTGCCTCTTGTTCTTTTGTTTGTGGTGATTTTTTCCGCCTTGTCATTTTGTCCAGATAAGAGGATATGAAGGATCAAATAAAATACTAAAAGGGTGGCAAAAACCCCAGAAAAATGCGCTGTAACCAAATCAGAAGAGACCCCAAATTCTGTGTGTGTGTGGGGGGAGATGGGATACAAAGAGGTTCAGAAAAAAAAAGAAAAAAATTTAAAAAATAAAACAAATAAAGAAAAAATATAAAAAAGAAAAAATATAGATATTTAGATAAACTAGTCAAAAAACGTCAAAAAAGAAAAGGCTAAAAGTTTTAAAAAATTTAGCAGAAGAAGAAAAAAGAAAAAAAAATTGAATTAACCACAAGACTAGAAAATCATGGGAGAAAGCCATGAGTTCCGTGCTTTGCTTTCTCCTCCTCTGGAATTTTGCTGCTGTCTTAGGAATTGAACCTGCTTTCCTTGATAGTTTTGTTGATCTTCTGGGGGAGGGGCCTGTTGTAGTGATTGTCAAGTGTCTTTGCCGGAGGCGGGATTGCACTGCCCTTACCGGCGGCCGGACTAAGTAATCCGCTTGGGTTCGCTTTTGGGAGCTTCTGTTCCCTGAACGCTTTCCGTAGAGTTCCGGAGGACGGGAATGAAAATGGCGGCCTCCCAGTCTCCGGCCCAGAGGAGCCGAGAGCCCGGGACCCCACTCCTCAGTGCGGCCCCAGAGGACAGCACCCAATCACTCCCGTATCCCCAGCCTCCAGCCGCGCTCCGAGCTCAGCCAGCCCGCGACCAGTTCAAGGTAACCCCGAGCTGAGAGTTCAGTCCTCGGCTTTGTCTCTGTAGCCGGCTTCTCTGTTCTAATACCTGGGAGCTCTGTGACACTTCGACACCCCCGGTCCTTCTGTGACCCTGCGGGACCTGGGGCCTCGCTGACCCCGCGTGGGCTTCACCCCAGTTTAGCCTCTGGAGCAATGTTCCTCAGTGGAGCAGACTTTTAAAAGTCCTGGTTTTGTGCTCCGTTGCTCCGCCACTTGCCGGGAGCCGGCCCCTCCCCCTGAGGTCTATCTTCCTGTCGTTTTAGATTCACTTCTCCGCCAGTCCTACCTTTCAGAAAGTGCTTGATTTTCTGTTTCTGGAATTGTTGTTGTTCTTCTCTTCGATCTCCCGTTGGATTTGTAGGTGTTTGCAATGTTTAGATAAGCTATTGAGCTGCTCTCCTGCTACCTGATGTAGTCTCAGCCTGCTACTTCTCCACCATCTTGACTCCTCCCCGTGAATGGTAGTTTTAAAGCTCTTCATTATTGTTAACATATTGCTTTTATTTTCTATTTTGGCCATTTCTCGTAGGTCTATAGTACTTCTCTCATTGTGGTTTTAATTTAAATCTCTTTCATAGATAATGATGTTGTATATCTTTTTATTTCCTTGCACATATCCTCTGTGGTGAAGTGTCTTTTAAAGTCTTTTGCCCAGTTTCAAATTGGGTTTCTTAATATTGAGTGGTGAACATTTAAAGATATATTCTAGATAAGGGTGGCTGGGTGGCTCAGTAGGTTAAGTGTTTTCCTTTGACTAAGATCATGATCCCAGAATCCTGGGATTGAGGCCCTTTCTTGAGCTCCTTGCTCAGCAAGGGGTCTGCTCCTCCCTCTTCCTCTGTCTGCCACTCTCCCTGCTTGTGCTCTCTGTCAAATAAATCTTAAAAAATACACACACACACACACACATACACAGAGTCTAAATGTAAATCCCTTATCAGATGTCATTTACAAACATTTTTCCTAGTCTACAGCTTGTAATTTTATTCTCCTAACAGTGTCTTTTGCAGAGAAAAAGGATTTGATTTTCATGAAGTTTAATTTATTACTGTTTTTCTTCTGTGGATTATGTTTTGTTATTATATCTAAGAATTCTTTGCCTAATCCAGGATCATGAAGATTTTCTCTTGATATTCCCCTCAAAAAACTTTCTAGTTACATGCTTTACATTTAGCTCTAGGATCAGTTTTGATGTAATTTTTGTATAAGGAGTGAGGTTTATGTCAATGTCTGTGTTCTTTGCATATGAATGTCCAGTTGTTCCAAAACCATTTGTTAAAAGACTTATTTTCTACTGACTTTCCTTGGCCTCTTTGTAAAATATTAATTGGTCATGTTTGTGTAAGTCTGATTCTGGACTCTATTCTGTTCCATTGAGCTATATATTTACCTTTTTACTAATACCACACTGTCTTGATTATTGTATCTTTATGGTAAGTCTTAACAATTGGGTAGTAGGTACAAGGTGAGTGGGCTGGGGCTCTGCCATTGTGCATGTGGGTGCTTGTGACAGCCTGGCCCATTCATAGTGCAGGCTTGGTATGTGGATAAGTCCATTCACTACCAGAGGTGGCCCCACCATGCTGCGCCTGGCCACCTGGTCAGCCTGGAGCGGCTGTGCTGGCTCAGGATTCTTTACTGGAAGCTGGCTGCTGACAAATATGAAAATGTTCAAGAATTAGAGAAGATCTGAAGAGAAACTACTCTTACATGGACATAATAACTGTATATGAAGTAAACTACCAAAGTATGAAGAAAAGATTAAGATGTTCTATGAGGAACATTTGCACCTGGATCTGCTACATCCTGGATGGGTACTTTGATGTGAGAGGTAAAAAGGACCAGTGGATCCTCATTCTCATGGAAGAAGGAGACATGATAACTCTTTCTGCAGGGATTTATTTTTCAGCCTAGTCTCATCTAGAATGCAATCCCTTTCCCTGCTTTAGTTTTCTCTCAACATACTATGTATTTCTTTTATTTGTGTTTCTTACTGTCTGCTTCTGCCAGTAGAATGTAAGCTTTTTGGGGACAGATTGTGTGTCTTAACTTGTTGCTGTGTCTGCGGTGTGCCTGGTGCAGAAGAGGCATTCACATACTAACTGAGTGAATACATGTCTTTTTTTTTTTTTTAAAGATTTTATTTATATATTTGAAGGAGAGAGATCACAAGTAGGCAGAGAGAGAGAGAGGAGGAGGAAGCAGGCTCCCTGCCAAGCAGAGAGCCCGATGCGGGACTCGATCCCAGGACTCTGGGATCATGACCTGAGCCGAAGGCAGAGGCTTAAACCACTGAGCCACCCAGGCGCCCCTGAATGCATGTCTTTATGGTATCAGAATGAGTGTTTAAATTTTAGCCACAATTATATACTGAAGTAGTAGGTTTTTTTTTTTTTTTTTTTTAAAGTATGCCATGTTTTTTTGGTGAGTTCATCTACTCATTTTTTATTTAGGCACCTTACACATGTCTTTGGAACCTTGTTTGAAGGTTTTTAAAAATTCCAACTCCTAATGTATTTCTAGGAGATGTTAGTAGTCATACTGATCCATCGAACAACTAACCTTGGGTTTTCTAGACCTTCTTAACAACTTGAGATGCATTCCTTCTTGGAATTTCAGTTACCTTCTAAAAACAGGGTTTTGTGATCCCGTGTAATTTTTCCTTTCAGAGGTAGTAGAATTCAGTCCAGTGCATTTTTATCTTGACAGGATTTCCTAACCTCTCATTTTACTATAACTGTTCTTAAATCTCCAGTATATTTTTGTGCACTCTTTCTTTTCTCCTCATGTGTCAGCAACCTTCTAGCTTCTCTTCTTTCCTTCATCAACCTTGAACACCGCCATAGAACATCAGACTATCCTGTATTCCCTTTTATTCCTTTTCTTCCCTTTAGTCTCTTTAAGACCTTAATTCTAGGTATGTTTTATGGCCTTCTATATATGTTTAAAAAAAGTTCTTACCGATTTCAAAAAAAGCTTTATTTTCATGTGTGAATAAATTTTATTAAAGTCACATAATTGATTTTTCCCGTAGTATGACCAAATATTGTTAATTTAAGGACATTATTATGTCTATTTATAACATGATGATAACATCCTCCCTTGCTAGGAGCACATAAAGCATTTTTGGCACTTAACTAAGTACTTTAAGAAACTATTTAATTGCCCACTGTGAGGAAGCCCATTGTTATCTCAAGTGTGGACATGAGGATTGTGTGAGTTAAGGAAGGACATTGCTGCTTCTTAAGTGATGTCCCATCCAGAATTTCAGTCTTCCTTTTTTTTATTTTTTAAATTTATTTATTTGACAGACAGAGATCACAAGTAGGCAGAGAGAGAGGGGGAAGCAGGCTCCCTGCTGAGCAGAGAGCCCGATGTGGGGCTCGATCCCAGACCCCTGAGATCATGACCTGAGCTGAAAGCAGAGGCCTTAACCTACTGAGCCACCCAGGTGCCCCAGAATTGCAGTCTTTTGAAGCTTTGTGAAGACCACCTTCTCCCTTCACTAAACATATTATTAAGTCTTGAAGGCATAGCCTTTACTGAAGCCAATGATGAATAGTTTTGATCCTTCATGGTTTCTCATGAGAAATCCACTGTCATTTGAATCATTGGTTTCTAGGTAATGTGATGTTTTTCTTTAGCACTTCTACACTTTTTCCTTGTTTTTAGTTTTCTGCAGTTTGATTATGATGTGTCTTGGCATATAGTTTTTGGGTTTACTCTCTTTGAGGCTTGCTTGTCTTCAGTTTGTAGATTTATGGTTTTCACCAAATTTGTAAGATTTGGTTCAGCAATTATTTCTTCACATAGTTTTGTTGACCCTGTACTCTTTCTTCTTGTTTTATGAAGTTCTGATGACATAAATTTTGGATCATTCTCTTACGGTTTCACAGGTTCCTGAGGTTCTGTCCATTTTTTGGTTGTTATTCAAATTGGGTACTTTCTATTTTTCTTTCTTTAATTTCATTGGTGCTTTCCTCTGTCATACTCCTCATGTCATTGAACCAATCCAATGAGTTAAAAAAATTTTCTGTTCTTTTTCAGTTCTAACATTTCCTTTTCGTTTTCTCTATATCTTCTGTTTTTTTTTTTTTTCCTTTGCTGAGGCTGTTATTTTGTTTGTTCTATGTGTGTTTGATCTCTAAGCATTGTTATGATGACTCCTTTAAAATCTTTGTCAGATAATCCCTCTGTGTCATCTTGGTATCTCTTGGTTGTCTTTTTCCTATTCAGGTTGGGATTTTTTTGGTTCTTAGTCTAGCATGTCATTTTCAATCATATTTTGAACA
Source organism: Meles meles (assembly GCF_922984935.1). Taxonomy (NCBI): domain Eukaryota; kingdom Metazoa; phylum Chordata; class Mammalia; order Carnivora; family Mustelidae; genus Meles; species Meles meles. The sequence continues at coordinate 52,634,599 of NC_060075.1, read as the reverse complement.
TTTGGGTATTATGTTCTGAGACCCTGCATCCTATTTAACCTTCATTTTTTGGAGATAGGCCCCCAGTTAATGTAGTGTACAGTTTCAGATATGATTAGATCTTCATCTCCCTGGTTCTGCTGACACCACCCCAGCAAATGCAGAATGCTGAATTGTGAATGCTTTGCCTCCTCTCATTGCTGATGGGTGGCAGTGGAAATTCATCTCTCCATTGAGTCCTGTTGACACTGGGGAACAGGAACCATAATTTAATATCTGCTTTACCACCTCCACCTTATTTTACTTCTTTGTGCCTTTTGCTCCCTGGTAAGCCTGGAAGTTCTATTTTCCACTGGGTCCTGCTGACACTTGGGGAGTGGAGAAGAAAAAAATAGAGTCTTACTAACACTGCCTTACATTGCTTTGTTCTACTTTGTTGCTTCTGAGTAGGATTGGAATTTAGCTTCCCTGCTGGGTCCCAGTGACAGTACCACTTGGGTAGAGTGCCAGCTGATGCCATCTCACATTGCCTTGTTCTGCCTCTTTTTTGATGGTGGGGATGAAAATCCAGCTTCCCACTCAGCCCCGGTGACACAATGGGTGGTATGGGGGAGTTTTTCATTTAGTATTTGGCTGGAGTAGGGAATATTAGAGGAAAGCTTTTTATACTACGGGACCACTCTCTTCCCAGTTCTTTGGCTAAAGAGATCAGGCTTTTCTAGGAGTGGTTTTTTTGTTGTTGTTGTTTTTGTTTTTTAATCTTTGGCTCTTGGGGTTTCTGAATTACAGGATTTTCTAGCACTCCCTCTGCGATATAGGAGGTTCAAAAAGAGAACTCAGGATATTCAAGTCCCAAGGTGTCCCTAGCTACTTCACCTTCTTCTTTCCACTTTTTAGAGTCTTATGTTTGTGTGTTGATTTTCTTTTTTAAGGCTGAAGCTGAGTGGGACTACTCCATTTTGTCTGGGATCCGTTGAATGCCTTTATACCTTGGAAGCTGAATGCTTTTGCAGAATGTCACCACTATATCAGTTTAATTTGTTTTGGGTACGCAGTGCTTTCTTTTAGTCCTTTTACTTGCCCACAGCCAGCTCATTCTCATATTTCTCTCAAAGCTTACTTTAAACCTTTTACTGCTTTCCTTAAGCACCTATTGAAATCACACCCTCATTCTTTTCAGTAGACCTTTCTCCTTATTTTCTTTAAAGAAAAAAATGAGATCATGTGTGCTTTCTCTCAAATTTCAGTTCTTCTGTTTACAAACTAATCATTTCTTTACCCAGTCTTCTGTCTTCTAGTCCAGTTTGAAAGTATTCCTTTAGTACAAGCCATCCACATGTGGCCTTGACCCCATCCTCTCATCTTCTATTCTAAAACATCACTTTCACACTACGTTTATCTTTCTGGTAACTTTCATGTATTTCTTTTTATTCTGCACCTTTCCTTCAGCCTAAAAATGCAGTTATTAAGTCTGGTATATTAAAAAACAAAACAAAAATCCACAGTAATTCCTTTACCCATTGTTTTCTGTGACACATCTTAGTTCTTTTGACTTTTGTGATTGGGCATTTTTTTTTTTTAACTCTTCCTTACTTCCTGTTAACTATTAGTGTCCCCAAGGATTTTGCTTACATTCTACTAAAATTTTCACTGTGTAGCCTTTCCTTGGATGTTCTTATTTACTTCAGAGTGTCTAGCACCATTTATTTGTTAGTAGCTCCTACATTTATGGCAGTAATCTGATGCTCTTGCCAGAGTTTCCAATTGTGTATATATGCTTTCCTGCTGGCTAAAGTTACCTTAATTTACTACATACTTTATCTTGTTCCAGAAAGGATACAAGGCAATCAGTTCACAGAGGTACTTTAAAACAGAGCAAGACATGACAAATTGAAAGTTGAAAAGAAAGAAAAAAATAGCAGGGGGCGCCTGAGTGGCTCAGTTGTTAAGTGTGCCTTCCCCTCAGGTCATGATTCAGGGTCCTGGGATCAAGCCCCACATCAGCTCTCCGCTCAGAGGCAAGTCTGCTTCTCCCTCTCCCTCTGTGATCTCTCACACTTTCTCTCGCTCTCAAATAAATAAATAAAAATCTTAGGAAAGAGGGGCGCCTGGGTGGCTCACTGGGTTAAAGCCTCTGCCTTCAGCTCAGGTCATGATCCCAGGGTGCTGGGAACGAGCCCCACATTGGGCTCTCTGTTCAGCGGGGAGCCTGCTTCCTCCTTTCTCTCTCTGCCTGCCTCTCTGCCTACCTCAAATAAATAAATACAGTCTTTTAAAAAAAAAAATCTTAGGAAAGAAAGAAGGTAGGGAGGGGAGAGAGAAAGAAAAGAAAAGGGGTGTGAACATAGAGTTGAACCACCAATGAGAGTACTATAGAATGCAAACCCTGACTCACTGAGTGACTCAGTGAGGTAAGCATCTCACTCTTGGTTTCTGCTCAGGTCATAGTTGCTGGTTCGAGCCCTGCATCGGGTACTGCACTCAGTGTGGAGTCTGCTTAAGATACTCTTTCTGCTCCCCCTCCCCCTGCTGTTTCTCTAAATAAAAAAATAAAATCTAAAAACAACAGCAATAACAAAATATACACCACAGAAACCCGTTTAGAGCTGCTAATACACAATTCATGTATTGCCATTCTTTCCTTCTAACAGATACTGCAAAATGATTGTGGTCATGCTCATTGATCTCAGATAATGACTTCAAAATAGCACCCATAAGGAATAGTGTTGATTGAAAAACAAGCCTATTTACCATCCTTGATGAATATATTTTCTATGAATAAACCACTAAGATTGCTCTGATCTTCTAGCAATTATAAGAAAGGAAATCTTGTCTGTCATACAAACCATTATCTCTAAGATAAAAGGAGACCAATTAGGACAAGTAAAGCTGTTACACAAAAAGTTACACAAAAACAAGTTACACAAAAAACAAAGATAAATAATGAAACCCTTTATAAATTTCAGCCAGATTCAGCTTTTGTCAGTGTTTAATTACCAAGCTATTCTTAGTGATAAAACTAGAGACCCTCATAAGGACAGCATTTCACATTGCTAACTCAGATGTCCCAAGTTACCTGAAATTTAAAAAACAAAAATAGGTAACATTTAATGAGTGCTTACTACGTAACAGTTACTTTGCAAGTATTTAGCCAACTTAATTCTTGCAGGGGCCTTATAAGTGAGGAAACTGAGGTAAAGAGAAATTAGATGATTTATTCAGATCCAGTGGCTGCTAAGAGATGGAACCAAGATTAAAGCTAGCCAGTCTGTCTCCAGAATGTGCACTCTTTACCATTATCCCATCTCTCCCAGCCTTCCCCAAACAGTTTCTTCTAGTCATCTGAGCCGACAACTTGTAGTCTTCTTGACTCTTACATCTCCCTCACCTCACTCTTCCAGTTAATCATGCTTTGGCATTTTTACTATCTTCTGAATTCTCAAATTTCTCTTCTATCTCTTAAACCAGTGTGTTAATTCAGTATCTCTTACAGCTTGTTAGTAAGAGGCTTGTTAGGAGATAAGGATTGTGAGAAGATAAGATTTTGTTAAATAACTAAAAGTCAACAGTAAAATTTAAAGATCTAATTAGCTTTATTAATCAGTTCATGAGTCAGTCAGCATCCCTTCTACTAAGTAGAAGGGAGCTCTGAAGTGTTACAGAACAGAAAAGGCTTTTAAAGATGAAGAGGGAGTAGAAAAAAAGTTAATTAATTGCAATGATTCCATTGTTGTAGCCAAGATCATCCTTCTAAGTGGAATGGAGGGGATCTGTCAGTAAATTTCCTTCTGCTGACTAAGAAATTCCCATGTTGGATAGTTAGAAGTTACACAGATAGGGGAGTGAATGAAACTGCAGTTAGGTTAGGTAGTAAGTCATGGTTTACTGATGTGGGACCTTAACCTGAGTGACACCATTTTTGAGCCTGTGATTTTCTTTTTAATGCCTTCTGATTTATAATCTGCAATTTGCTTTGCTTTGATGCGGGATAGGACATAGTTGTGAGGACTCTGTTAGGGTTCAGTCAGGATGACAGAAGCCACACTTTACCTATTTCAGTTTATAAAGTGCTTTAATACAGGAACTTAAAGCTTTTATATACATTGGAAGATGTAGGATAACAGAGATAAGGGAAGTAGTAATCTATTTCAGCCTGTAACACTTGTTTTTTAGATTCCCCATTAAGTGCAATCATATGGTATTTGTCTTTATCTGACTTACTTGTTTTAGTATAATACTTTCCAGGTCCATCCATGTTGTTGCAACACTTAAGGTAACTATTGATATGTTGGGGGTGAATCTACTATTTTGTTACTTGTTTTGTTTGCTCTGTTTCTTTTTTATTGATTTTTCTTGACTTCTTTTGGGTTACTTGAACATTTTTAAAGAGTTGATCTTGATTTATTTATGTTTTTTAAAAAATATTTTATTTATTTGACAGAGATCACAAGTAGGCAGAAAGAGAGGGGAAGCAGGCTTCCTGCTGAGCAAGAGAGCCTGATGTGGGGCTCGATCCCAGGACCCTGAGACCATGACCTGAGCTGAAGGCAGAGGCTTAACCCACTGAGCCATTGAGGTGCCCCTATTTATGGTGTTTTGAGTGTATTACCTTCTGTAGTTTTCTGAGCAGTTGGTATGGGTATTATAATATATGTATGTGTCTTATCACATTCTACTAGTATCAGTGTTTCAACACTTTGAGTGAAGTGTAAAAGCCTTTTGTTTAAGTTCCTTCACCCTACCCACTTTTAACTATCATTGTCTTAAGTGTCAGATAGTATAATGTAATAACTTTTGTTTCAGTCATTATATATGATTTAGGAAACTTATGATGAGAAGGATAGTCTTTGACATTCCCTTATATTTCTGCTCTTTCCATTGTTATTCCTTCCTAACGCTCCAGTACTCTTTCAAAGGGCACAAGGTGGGGGAGGAACAGAGAGAGTGGGAGGGAGAAGCAGACTCTCCACTGAGTGGAGAGCCCCGTGTGGGGGCTCAGTCCTAGGACCCTAAGATCATGACCTGAGCTGAAGGCAGATGCTTAACCAACTAAGCAACCCAGGTCTCAAAAATTCATTTCTTTTTTGGTTGAAGTACTTCCTTTACCCAGTCTTTAAGAATGTGTCTTCTTGAGACATATTCTTTTAGTTCTCCTTCATCAATGAACATTTTGATTTCACTTTTTTCCTGATGGATAGTTTCACTGGATATAAAATTTGTGGTTGAGAGTTCTTTTCTCTTAGCAGTTGAAAAATGTTGTGCCACTTCCTTCTGGTTTCCATGGTTTCATAGAAATTCTCTGTTATTCAAGTTGATATCTCTCTGTAGATGATGTTTTTTTTGGTTGCTTTCAAGTTTTGTTTTTGTTTTTAGTTTTTAGAAGTTTCATTAATTTGAGTTTATACTAGATGAGTCATTTTTTGTTGTTTTGGATGTGGGGGTCATAAGACACTCCAGTCCTGGGTTTTTTTTTAACCAGTTTGTCTTCCTCTTTACTCTCTCACAGACCTCCTTTGTTGTGTTCTGTTATTTCTAACATAGTTTTACTTAGTGGTAAGGAGAAGGAAGAAACCGTAAGTCCTTTTGCTCATTTTTAAATTACAATGAATGGAACTTATTTGAATCTGGATTTAAGTAAACTATATGAAAGTATAATAATTTCTGATATTTATGGGATGATAAAGGTTTTGAAAGCTGGGGGTATCTGGCTAGCTCAGACTATGGAGCATGTGACTCTTGATCTTGGGGTTATAAGTTTGAATCTCATGTTGGGTGTAGAGATTACTCAGAAATAAAATCATGGGATGCCTGGGTGGCTCAGTCAGTTAAGTGGCTGCCATTGGCTTAGGTCTTTTTCCCAGAGTCCTGGGATCAAGCCCCATGTTGGGCTCCCTGCTCAGCAGAGAGCCTGCTTCTCCCTCTGTCTTCTTGCTGCTCTGCCTACTTGTGCTCTCTCTCTATCTCTCTGTCAAATGAAAAAAAAATCTTAAAAAAATGTTTGAAAACTGGATAGTTTATATAGGCATATCTTGTTTCATTGTGCTTTACTTTATTGCATTTTGCAGATACAGCATTTTTTTTTTTTTTTTTAACTAATTGAAGGTACAGAATTCTGTGTCAGGCAAGTTAATTGATGCCATTTTCCCAATAGCATCAGCTCACATAGTGTCTCTGGGTCATATTTTGGTAATTCTTGCAATATTTCAGACTTCTTGACTACTAGTATATTTATTCTGATCTGTGATCAATGATTATGATTCATTGAAGGTTAGATAATTAGCACTTTTTAGCAATAAGGTATTTTTAAAATTAAGGTATGTATATAGGCTTTTTAAGGCATAATGTTACTGCACACTTCATTTGACTTGCTTTATTGTCATAGTTGTTTTACTGAGGTAGTCTAAAACCAAACGTACAATATCTGTGAGGTATGTCTATATTAAAGAATTACTCAAAAAGAAAAAAATCACGAATTGTTAGTGGGATAATATTGTTACTGTGTCAAAATAAAAGATTTTAACTTTTAGAAATATGTACTAAAGTGTTTACAGATGAAATTATGAGATGTATAGGATTTACCTCAAAAATAATTTATATAATTTTATGTATAGGGTTGATGGTTGTTGGGGCTTGATGATGAATATGTAGGGTTCAGAGTACTTTGTGCATGTAAGAAATCTCCATAATTAACAGTTTTAAAAGTTTAACATGTATCTCTTGAATATAGGTTAAGAATTAGGGAGGAAAGAAACATGCTTGATTTATTTTCCTCATACTTAATATATGAAATCAACATTGTATAAGCTACTAAGTTTTGATATATTTTCTTGAAAGGTGAGGAAGCATTGAAATTGCTTATAGTCTATTCATCAGCTCTGACTGATACTTGAGGAACCCCAAGAACTGTTTAGTTCCTGTGAGCAAGTAGTTACTAACATGGAAGTGTTTTTATCCTGTGAGAGCTGATATGTGTTCTTTGAGTGAGCTCTTCTGTTTTGTCCAGAATATGAAGAGTTCCAGATTTGTCTGTGCTGTAGGATTGACATTTTGTTACATTAGGAATTTATCCATTCTCATTTTCTTTAACAGCTTTCTGTTCAAAATCAGAAATTTGAGACAAATGAAGATGGAATCCCAAAAGTGGATCAGTTTCATTTGGTATGTGACCTTTTTGTCATTTACTGGTTGGAAATATATGCTATAGTTGTAGCAGTAATGTAAACATAAATATTTGACTGAAAATATCCTCTGCCTTTTGTAAGAATGCAAAATAGCATTCACAATAAAGAAATATTGAAAAAAAAAATTCAAATGCCTTTCTTACACCACTGGCAGGGAATTACTGTTAGAGAATATTGTTGGATTGTACATTTGTCACACAAATTATATAATATTGTAAGTAATAACTAAAGAAAAATAGTCTGCTTTGTCTTCTAAGATATTATATTAAAATTAATGTTTTGCTGATTTTTGTAGGTATCTAGCTGTGTCTTTTCTTTGTCATGTATCTGTCATTCATATTGCTCTGCTATTAATGTATGTATTCCACCAACATATTTTGAGTATCTGTTCCACACTATGAATTGAACTAGATGATGTATTACCAGAATTGCAGCATTGAATAAATGAATAATTTAGAAATGTGAACCAGGGAAACAACCAAGATCTCTAGGTAGGGTATTAAGAAAGTACTTTGGAGGAAGCTAATTTTTAATTCTTCAGAGAAATGTGGAGGGAAGAGAGGTGGGTAGAAAATGCCACCAAGTAGTTTGAGGTGAATCTTCAAGATTGAATTAAGAGTTTACAAGAGAGAATGAGGTGATGGTATTGCAGGTAAAGACAAATAACCTGGATTAAGACTTGAAAATATTAAATTCTTTTGAAATAGAATAGTCCTGTATGACTAGATATTAAGAGGTTATAACTATGGCAGTAAATGAGTTTATGGAAGTATAAAAATCAAGCTCCAAAAGTTCTCATGCCATTTTTTAAGAAAGAAAATGTTTATTTAAAAATAAATGGCTTGCGGCCCTGGGTGGCTCAGTCGTTAAGTGTTTGCCTTCGGCTCAGGTCACGATTCCAGGGTCCTGGGATCGAGCCCTGCATTGGGCTCTCTGCTCAGTGAGGAGCCTACTTCTCTGTCTCCCACTCCCTTTGCTTGTGTTCCCTTTCTGTCTGTGTCTCTATAAAACAAATAAATAAAATCTTTTAAAAAATGGCTTAATATCTCATTTGTTTTTAGTGCTGAATAATATTCCATTTTCTGAATGTACCATGGTTTATTTACCTATTCACCTACTGAAGTTCATTTAGGTTGCTTACAGGTTTTGGCAGTTATGAATAAACATCCATGTGCAGGTTTTTGTGTGGGCATAAATTTTTATTTCATTGGGTCAATACCAAGGAGCACAGTTGTTGGCTTATATGGTAAGAGCATGTTTAGTTTTGTTAGAAAGTGAAAATCTTCCAGAGTGGCTGTACTATTTTGCATTACCATTCCTGTTGCTCCACATCCTTGCTAGCATTTGATATTGTCAGTATTCTAGATGTATAGTGGTATCTTGATTTAATTTGCATTTCCCTGAGACATGATGTGTGGAGCATTTTCTTATATGCTGATTTGTCATCTGTGTCTCTTTGTTGAGGTGTCTGGCAAGGTCTTTGGCCCAATTTAAATAATGTTGTTTTCTAATTATTGAGTTTTAAGTATTCTTTGTATATTTTGAAAAACAATCCTTTATCCAAAATGTCTTTTGCAAATGTTGTCTCATAATCTGCTGCTTGTCTTTTAATTTTTTTGACAGTGTGTTTTGCAGAGCAGAAGTTTATAATTTTAATTTTAATGAAGTCTAATTTATCAGTTTTTCTTTCATGGCATTTGGTATTGTATTCTAGAAAGTCATCACCAGACCCAACTTCATCTAGGTTTTCTCCTATGTTATCTTCTAGGAATTTTATACTTTTGCATATCACATTTAGATCTGTGATCAGTTTTGTGTTAATTTTTGTGAAGAGTATAAGGTATCTGTGTACATTCATTTTTTTACATGTGGATGTCCAGTAGTTCCAGTGCTATTTGGTAAAAAGGCTATTTTTGGGGCATCAACCAACTGAGTCACCCAGTTGGTTAAATGTCTTCAACTCAGGTCGTAATCTCAGGATCCTGGGATCAAGCCCTGCGTCAGGTTCTCTGCTCAGCAAGGAGTCTGCTTCTCCCTCACTTTCCTTCTGTGCGTGCTCTCTCTCTCAAATAAATAAATAAAATCTTTAAAAAAAACCAGGAAAAGACTATCTTCATTGTATTGCCTTTCCCTTTTTGTCAAATATTATTTGACTATATTTTATGGGTCTGTTTTTTGCCATTAACATATTGGTTTATTCTTTAATATCACACAGTCTCGATTACTGTAGCTTTATAATAAGTCTTGAAGTTGGGTAGTGCCAATCCTACAACTTTGTTCTTGAATATTGTGTTGATTATTCTGAGTCTTTCTGCCTTTCCATGTAAATTTTAGAATTAGTTTGTTCATATCCACAAAATAATTTGCTGAAAGTTTGGTTGGGATTGTACTGGATGTACAGATCAAGTTGGGGAGAATTGATACATTGACAATACTGAGTCATCTTGTCCACGAGTATAGAATCTCTCTCCATTTATTTAGTTTTTCTTTTATATATATATATATATATTTTTTAAAATATTTATTTATTTGTCAGAGAATGAGAGAGAGAAAGGCAGGCAGAGGAGGAAGCAGGCTCCCTGCTGAGCAAGGAGCCTGATACAGGACTTGATCCCAGAACCCTGGGATCATGACCTGAGCTGAAGGCAGATGCCTAACTGCCTGATCCACCCAGGCATCCCTCTTTAATATCTTTCGTCAGAGATTTGTAGTTTTCCTCATATAGATCTCATACCTATTTTGTTAGATTTATACCTAAGTATTTTGTTTTTTGGTGTGCTAATATAAATGGTATTGTGTTTTTAAATTCAAATTCCACTTGATCATTGCTGTATATAGGAAAGTAATTGACTTTTGTATATAAACTTTATATGTGGCAACCTTGCTATAATCACTTACTAGTTCCAGGAGTTTTTTTCTGATGCTTTCAGAATTTCTATATAGACAATCATGTCATCTGTCTATGAACAAAAAGTTTTTTTTTTCTTCTTTCCAGATAACATAGTGTCGTGCCATTTTGATTGTTTGGACTGTAGTGAAGGAACACATACAGTTTAACTCTGTAGTCCTTTAATTTATTTGACCACAGAAACATTGTGTTTTATTGCATCTAATATTCCATGAAATTAGCTTTTAAAAAACAGTAGAAATGATTACTAAGGAGCTTTGCCATACTTCTTGGATAATAGTAAAAAAAAGAAATTTGGAGACGACTTTTGGGAGACCATGAAGTTGTTTATTACATTTGCTGGCTGTAGTATAGAATGAGATAACAAAAGATGATAATACTTTATACTTCTAAAAAACAGGATACAGATTTCTTGTCATTGGCAAAATAGCTATACTGATACATTAGAGGTTGTAGCTTCACCCAAAGTGAACACTTGAAACTCCTGCTCTTTCAGACTTGATATAAAAATTACACTGTAAAAAATTATCCTGAAATTTAGTGATTTAACATGCATTTACTGTCTTACAGTTTGTGAGTTAGGAATCTGGGCATAGCCTATTTGGATTCTCTGCTTCAGGGTCTTTTACTGGCTGCCATGAAGTTGTTGACTGGGCTGTCTTAATGCTTGACTGAGGAAGATCAGCTTTCAGGCTCTCATGATTGTTGGTAGAATTCATTCCCTTTCTAGTGCATCAGAAGTTGCCCTCAATTCTTTGCCATATGTCCATCATCATAGCTTGTTCCATCAAAGTGTATAAGCAGAGAAAGGAGTAGAAAGTCTGTTAGCTAGACTGAAGTTAATAGTTTTTTCATAACCAACTCACTACGTCAATCATACACTTAAGAGGAGGGGATTATGTAAGGATGTGAATACCAGGAGGTAGGGATCCATGCGGAAAATCGTAGAAGTTGCCTACCACAGTTACATTCTGTTAGTTGTGTGCTAGGCACTCTGCTAGGTGTATGTATAAAGAAGGTGAATAAATATAAGAAGCTCTTATTTAGGGGTACCTGGGTGGCTTAGTAGGTTAAAGTCTCTGCCTTCGGCTCGAGTCATGATCCCGGGGTCCTGGGATTCAGCCCTGTATCGGGCTCTCTGCTCAGCAGGGAGCCTGCTTCCTCCTCTCTCTCTCTCTGCCTGCCTCTCAGCCTACTTGTGATCTCTGTCTTGTCAAATAAATAAATAAACTCTTAAAAAAAGTTCTTATTTAATGTGGGTAGCTGCTTAGGGAGACCAAATTAGAAGAATATTTGGCTTATGTAGTATTTCCTTGTGGGATCTGAGGCAGCTATTAGTGCTAGGAATGGGTTTGTCTTTATATTTTGTAATCACACGTAGTTACCAAACAATTGAGGGAACTAGAATTTAGACATTACAGGGGCCATATCAAAAGTGGAGAGAAATCAGAGAATTATGTAACTGACAGATACTAGAGGACAATTAATTCACTAATTCCCAGCCCCTAGAAGAATTTCTTTATTAATAGGTCCAACAGATGGCCCTCAGTCTTTTCTAAAGTACTTTTAAGTTCAGATAAATTCATTCTTTATTGTACAACTTCTAAGTTTATCTGAAAGTAGTTCTTCAAATAGATGTTCCTTCATATAACATGTTTGTGATATAATATTCAAAAGTTACAAAAAGAAGCACATCCCTATTGATGTGCCCTCCAGCTACCCTGGTCTGTTCTCCCAGTAGTAGTGCTAGTTTCTTATGAATCTTTCCAGAGAGTTATATGTGGAATCTAAAACAAAACAAAAACAAAATCCAAGGTTATAGATACAGAGACCAGATTAGAAGTTGCCAGATCATACATACATACGTGGAAAGGTCTATGTGTGTATGTGTCCTTTTCAAAACAGATTATCATATCATTAAGTTAAAAATATTATATTTGCTCTGTACCCTCAGTAAGAGCAGGAGCTTTGTGTTTGGTATCATTGTATCCCCAGTGTCAATAGTTGATACATAGTAAGACCTAAATATTTTTTGAATAAATGAATGAATCTTTACTATATTTTTTCTGATAAATATTCTTCATCTGCCATTTTTTGAACTTGTTTTTACCCTCAACCCCCCCCCCCCAATTTTCAACCTCTCTGAAATCCATTTTTGTATATATGAAGTATATATATGTGTGTGTGTTTTGTATATATGAAATCAGATTCAAAAATTTTTTAATATGTGGACAGATAGTTGACCCAGCACCATTTTTTCAATAGACAGTCTATTCCTACTGATTAAGAAAGCTACTCCAAACTCTGCCACGTTTTCATGGACTCAGGAATCTGGTTGGGGCTCTGTTCTGTTCTTTGGCTTGGGGTTTTTGTTTTTTGTTTTTTTTTTAGATATTATTTATTTATTTGACAGAAACACAGCTGGTTAAATTTTTTGAAGATCCTTCATACTATTTTCCACAGTGACTGTACCTGTTTACCTTCTCAGCAATTATTATTATTATTATTTTTAGAGGGAGAGAGAGCACAAGCACAGTGGTAGAGGGCAGAGGGAAAGGGTGAGAGAGAATCTCAAGCAGGCTCTCTGCCAGCATGAGTTTGATGTGGGGCTCGATCTCATGATCCTGAGATCATGACCTGAGCCAAAATCAGGAGTTATATGCCTTTCTAAAATTTTTTATTTTTATTTTTAATTTTTAAAAAAGATTTTATTTATTTATTTGACAGAGAGAGATAAGTTGGCAGAGAGGCAGGCAGAGAGAGAGAGAGAGAGAGAGGGAAGCAGGCCCCCTGCCGAGTAGAAAGCCCGATGCGGGACTCGATTCCAGGATCCCAGGACCATGACCCAAGCCGAAGGCAGAGGCCCAACCCACTGAGCCACCCAGGCGCCCTATGCCTTTTTTTTTTTTTAAACAAATATTTATTTAATAGAATAGGTAGGGGAGTAGAAGGAGAGGGAAAAGCAGGCTCCCTCCTGAGTGAGGAGCCCAATGCAGGACTCAATTCCAGGACCCTAGGATCATGACCTGTGCCAAAGGCAGATGCTTAACCGACTGAGCCACCCAGGTGCCCCTGGATTTTGTAAGTTTTAGTTAAGTTTATATCTGATGAAAGTGCTGTCTTTATGTGTGTTTAGAAACATATCTTGTAGAGTGCAGTATGGGCATTGGCATTCATTAATTTAACAAGTACTTACTGAATATCTGCTATATCCCTGCTACTGTGCTAGTTGTTGGGGATGAAATGATAAACTAAAATTTCACATTAGGGATCTTAGAGTCTAACGAGGACACTAGCAATAAACATGATTTTTATTCAGTGTGAAGTGTGTTCTGTTTGGAGTCATCATAGAGGGACAAAAAAAAAAGGAGTACCCCGCTGCTTTGTCAGGTGGAAATAATGGAAGAGCAGTATTATAGTGTTGTTTATGTGTGATGATACAAATAACTTTGAAATATTTCCTTGAAATTGTGGTACCTAATAAATTTTGGTTCCTCAAATGAAAGAAGATGGGATCGGGAGGGAGACAAACCATAAAAGACTCCATCTCAAAAAACAGACTGAGGGTTGCTGGGGGTAGGGGGATCGGGAGAGGGTGGTGGGGATATGGACATTGGGGAGGGTATGTGCTATGGTGAGTGCTGTGAAATGTGTAAACCTGGCGATTCACAGACCTGTACCCCTGGGGATAAAAATACATTAATGTTTATTAAAAAATTAAAATTTTTTTTTTCATTTTATTTATTTTTTCAGTGTAACAGTATTCATTCTTTTTGCACAACACCCAGTGCTCCATGCAAAACGTGCCCTCCCCATTACCCACCACCTGTTCCCCCAACCTCCCACCCCTGACCCTTCAAAACCCTCAGGTTGCCCCAACCTCCCACCCCTGACCCTTCAAAACCCTCAGGTTGTTTTTCAGAGTACATAGTCTCTTATGGTTCGCCTCCCCTCCCCAATGTCCATAGCCCGCTCCCCCTCTCCCAATCCCACCTCCCCCCAGCAACCCCCAGTTTGTTTTGTGAGATTAAGAGTCATTTATGGTTTGTCTCCCTCCCAATCCCATCTTGTTTCATTTACTTTTCTCCTATCCCCCTACCCCCCCATGTTGCTTCTCCATGTCCTCATATCAGGGAGATCATATGATAGTTGTCTTTCTCCGATTGACTTATTTCCCTAAGCATGATACGCTCTAGTTCCATCCACGTCGTCGCAAATGGCAAGATTTCATTTCTTTTGATGGCTGCATAGTATTCTATTGTGTATATATACCACATCTTCTTTATCCATTCATCTGTTGATGGACATCTAGGTTCTTTCCATAGTCTGGCTATTGTAGACATTGCTGCTATAAACATTCGGGTACACGTGCCCCTTCGGATCACTATGTTTGTATCTTTAGGGTAAATACCCAGTAGTGCAATTGCTGGGTCATAGGGTAGTTCTATTTTCAACATTTTGAGGAACCTCCATGCTGTTTTCCAGAGTGGTTGCACCAGCTTGCATTCCCACCAACAGTGGAGGAGGGTTCCCCTTTCTCTGCATCCTCGCCAGCATCTGTCATTTCCTGACTTGTTAATTTTAGCCATTCTGACTGGTGTGAGGTGATATCTCATTGTGGTTTTGATTTGTATTTCCCTGATGCCGAGTGACGTGGAGCACTTTTTCATGTGTCTGTTGGCCATCTGGATGTCTTCTTTGCAGAAATGTCTGTTCATGTCCTCGGCCCATTTCTTGATTGGATTGTTTGTTCTTTGGGTGTTGAGTTTGCTAAGTTCCTTATAGATTTTGGATACTAGCCCTTTATCTGATATGTCGTTTGCAAATATCTTCTCCCATTCTGTCAGTTGTCTTTTGGTTTTGTTAACTGTTTCCTTTGCTGTGCAAAAGCTTTTGATCTTGATGAAATCCCAATAGTTCATTTTTGCCCTTGCTTCCCTTGCCTTTGCCGTTGTTCCTAGGAAGATGTTGCTACGGTTGAGGTCGAAGAGGTTGCTGCCTGCGTTCTCCTCAAGGATTTTGATGGATTCCTTTCTCACATTGAGGTCCTTCATCCATTTGGAGTCTATTTTCGTGTGTGGTGTAAGGAAGTGGTCCAATTTCATTTTTCTGCATGTGGCTGTCCAATTTTCCCAGGACCATTTATTGAAGAGGCTGTCTTTTTTCCATTGGACATTCTTTCCTGCTTTGTCGAAGATTAGTTGACCATAGAGTTGAGGGTCGATTTCTGGGCTCTCTATTCTGTTCTAAAAAAAAAAGAATTAAAAAGAAACAAATAAGTTGCATTCTTAAAAAAAAAAAAAATTAAAAATAATTTTTTGGTTCCTCATATGGACGATGATAATGGGAGTGGTGGTAGAGGAGTTCCTGGAGATCACTTCAAAACTAATCACTAGCTGACCAGTAAAGGAGGTTACCCTTCCAAAGAAGCTTCACTGTAAAATTTTCAGTGTCGAACTCTTATCAGGCCATAAAAAAGGAAAAAGGAATAGACTTAAAAAAAAATTTTTTTTTTTTTTTTAGTTTCACTTGTTTTTGAGATATTTCAACTGTGATTCTCTTTCCTATTACAGTTCTTCCTTTTGCTCTATCTCCATTGTTTTATTATTGGAGTAATAATTCCTTTCCAATAAAAAGTAGTTGCATTTTGTAGACATCTTAAAAAATCTAAATAGGAAAAATTGATGTTAGCTCTGTATTATTGATAAAAGTGTTTTTGAAATGGATCCTCCTTCCTTATTTCAGATTTGTCCTTTTGTTTTGATTTTACTTTTGTTTTGTAACCTGTCTTTTTCCTTGCAGGATTATAATGTCAAATCCCTCATCTATAGCTTGATCCATTGTAGAAGTTCAATGACTGCTGAGCAAGTCTTGAATGCTGAATGTTTCTTGGTGCCAAAGGGGAAATCAACTCCAAACCCAGAAAAAGATACTGAATATACTGAATATAAAGAAAACAAGAATTAAAGATGGAGAATGTGGATAAACATAAGAAAAAGACAAGAAATGATTAAGCCAACTTTGATTTTGATAGATATAGTATTTTTTTGTTGTTACAGACGTTCCTTTTAAAACTTTGTTTAGTTTGGTTAAATAAAATAGAAAAAGATCTGAAAGTGTTGTGGAGCTAGTTGGGTTGTATCTTTGGTATTCCAGTTGTGAAAAATAAAAGATGTTTGGCTATGCGCAAGATTGTATAGTTCGAAATTTCATTTAACTGGAGTTGTTAAGAATTTTCTATCCGGGGGCGCCTGGGTGGCTCAGTGGATTAAGCCGCTGCCTTCGGCTCGGGTCGTGGTCTCAGGGTCCTGGGATCGAGCCCCACATCGGGTTCTCTGCTCCGCAGGGAGCCTGCTTCCTCCTCTCTCTCTGCCTGCCTCTCTGCCTACTTGTGATCTCTCTCTCTGTCAAATAAATAAATAAAAAAAAATCTTTAAAAAAAAAATTTTCTATCCGTAGTACTTTTTGAAATTGCATAGACTATGGTATTTGTAATAGAAAATGTTATTAGATATTTGGGCAAATCCTATACAGATTTTCAGTTATATGAGCCAGCTGGTGGTGATACATTCAACAAATAATTGGCCTTGTACTCAGTTCTGGGGATATAAGGTAATTAAAACATTGTCCTTATATTTACAGAGCACACAATCTGTTGAGAAAGAGATATAAACAAATCTTTATTATACAATGTGGAATAATCAGTGGTAGCTTCGTACAGAGCTTTATAATAGTACACAGGGGGAGTACTTATACTGTGGGAAAGGATGTCATGGAATGCTTTCTGGAAGAGTATGTTAGTTAAATTTTATAGACTGAGTAATAAAGTTGAAGGAGGGGGTGAGTATCTTAATTGGCAGAGAAGGTATGATAAAAGCACTGAAAGGAGAAACTTTTTGTTGTGTTTAATAATAGTATAAAATAGAAGGCAGAGAACAGTTATATAGTAGGTGAGTAAAGGCTTTGTACAAAATAATAAAATGCTCAGACATAACTAATCATTTTATAGAAAATATGGAGTCATTGAAGAATTTTAAACAGCTTTAGCTCCTTCAAAATCCTTCTATCTACCACCAGGATAGGAGGTAGGGAGACTGTTTAGAAGGTTAATATAATAAAGTAGGTGAGAAATAATGAAAACAAGGTCTAGGGAAGTAGAGATAGTGATGAAACATATAGGACAAATTTCAAAATAATTAGAAGGCAGACCAGTTGAACTTGGTGATTGAAGTGCATGTGGACTAAAGTAGTGTGGTAGAGTCTCTAGTTGCCTAGTTAAAACCCAGCCTTCCTTTCTTCCTTGGTAATAGATTACAGTTTCATTTGGGATGGCAGTGTACTTGGCTAAAATACTACATTTACCATTTCCTATATTAGTTGAGGCCTTTTGAGTACGTTCCTGCAAATAAGGCTCCTTAAAAGGAGCTGACTTAGCTGGGAAATGTGCCCTTTTGCCTTTACCCCTTTTGTTATTGCCTAGAAGTGAATATGGTGGTTAGAATTTAAGCACCCTCCCTGCATCATGAGGTGACTTTGAGGATGAACCCCATGACTGGGATGATGGAGCAGCAAGTTAGAAGAAGCTGTTGTCTTTAATCATTTTGGGTCCTCTGTACTAGCTTCAAGTTTTCATACTACTTGAGAGAATAAAGCCTTACATGAAAGTATGGTTCCTGTACCAGCAGCCTCAACATCACATGGGAACTTAATAGAAATGCAAATTCTCGGCTCCATTCCAGATTTACTAAATGAGAATTCAGGGGAAGAGCCTGAAAATCTGTGTTTTAACAAACACTTTATGTCATTCTAATGCATACTTAAGGGAACCATTGTCACATATTCAAGCCATTGCCACTTTTTGAGTTTCCTATTTTATAGCAGACCTTAATTTTAGCTGATTCAGTTGAAAAGACCCAGGTGTAAAGTAAAGCTGGGTAATTAAAGAGAACAAAGAATAGATTACTTTTATTTATACCAGTGTTTAAAATAAAGAATTAGACCAGCATTTTCCAAGTGTGTTTGCTGAACACTAGTCCCTTGGGATGTTTAGCACAAAAAGTTCTGTGATTAGTTGTTTGGAAAATAATGAATGGTAAATTGGAGATTGATTATGCATATTAGATGGTAAGTTTCTAAGAAGTTGTCTAGAAAAGAAACCTGTTTAGTTTTTCTTTTTTAAAGATTTTATTTATTAGAGCACAAACAGGGGGAGCAGCAGAGGGAGTTGACCAGGGAGCCGAGTGTGGGGCTTGATCCCAGGACCCTAGGATCATGATCTGAGCTGAAGGTAGACACTTAAACTGACTGAGCCACCCAGGCACCCCTGAAACGTGTTTTGTTTTATTTAGCCCAGTGGTTGCCAAAATTGATGTGCTCTCTTTTTTTCCCACAAATAGCAACTTCTCTCTTGTGAAACGGGGATGAGAATCAGATTTTTTGGCATATGAAGCTAGCATTTTTATTTATTGTTTTAAAATGGCAAATAATGATGTGTGATGGAAAAAGAAAAATTTTAAGTATCTCTTCAATGCCACAAAAGCAACAAGAAATATATATATGTGTAAAGGCAGTGCAAAGCCAAGCAGATATGTTCACTGCCCTATGGGCAGTTTGAGAATAATACAGTATATAATAAGCTATAAGAAAAATAATAATGTATGTTACTATAAGAAAGGAAGGCAAAAGAAGAGTGATGAGGTTGAGGAATAGACATTTGAACCATTTTAGAGGAGGAGTAGGATTTTACTTTTTTGGAATTAGAGAAGGAATTCCAGGTCAAGAAAATTAAGAGTAGATTTGGGAGAAGGCAAGAATTTGGCTGGAGTATAGGACATTAATGGGGGAGCTGAGAAATAGGCTTGGAAAAGTATTTTGGGGACAGATCATAGAGGGTTCTGAGTTGCTCTAAAAGAGATGAGACTACTATAATATTGTGAGCTGCTGAATCACACAGTCCTATTTACTTTTGAGTAAAATAGCTAACCAGAGAGGATGATTTGAGCAGGGAAATAAAGGGGGTGAGGAAGGAGTCAAGGACAGCACATTTCACTAAAGCAAATGAGGCAAAGAAAATGTCCTGTTTTAGATCAAGTTACTGAAAAGAAGAGAATTAAGAGTATAAACTTTTTCTCAAAGGAATCTGTGGGTGGTGTACCTAGGTGGTTCAACTGGTTAACTGCCTGCCTTTGGCTCAGATCATGATCCCAGGGTCCTGGGATCAAGCCTCTCATGCTTCTCCCTCTCCGTCTACCTCTGTCCCACTTCCCACTTGTGCTCACTTCTCTCTGTCAAATAAATAAAATGTTTAAAAAAAAATATGGGAAGCCTCTTGTCCATTTTGTAGTGTCAGTGCTGTGTCATTTCAGGGTGTATTTAAATGTCAACATTTGTTAAACTCTTTTTTTTTTTTTAAGATTTTATTTATTTATTAGAGAGAGAGAGATGGTGAGAGAGAACATGAGAAGGGAGAAGTTCAGAGGGAGAAGCAGACTCCCCGTGGAGCTGGGAGCCTGATGTGGGACTCGATCCCAGGACTCTAGGATCATGACCTGAGCTGAAGGTAGTGGCTTAACCAACTGAGGCACCCAGGTGCCCCTGTTAAATTCTTTTTAACATCTCTCTTTTAACTCAGAAAATGACATAGTTTATCATTTCTTAGTTGTTGGTATAATTGTGTCTTCTGCCACTAAAACTACATGTGGAAGCAGTTCTGGATTGGCCAGAGTAAGGTCTTCTGAAAATTTCCTCCATAAAAGCAACAAGAACACTGGCAGGATATTTTCCAAATCAACTTTTTCAGAACTCGGAATTAATCAAGGCCTTGGAATATTTGAAGAACATATTTAAGGAGAAACAGCTGAATTTTGGTAAGAATTGCAAGTTTTGTCATGTTTTAACTTGCCCTATTCCTATCTCTCTGTCCCCAGCTTCACAATCATGTTAGCTGTGAAAACCAGTGGCTTAACAGCCAATGGAAATGGCAGAATGCTTTGAGCTCTCAAAAAGCACCATTGCCAGAGAACTCACTATTTGACCAGTTTGGCAGCTCTCTGGGAAAGCCCCTTGTACAGGGCTTGTCCTTAATTGACCTGACTCAGAATTTGTTCAATGGAAAAACTCTTTTCTCCTTTCCCAGGGCATTTGTTGAAAAAAACCATGGCGATTGTTTAACATCACAACTGTCTAAGGTGGCACCACCTGTGAGGGAAAACAGTAAATCTGGGAATGATCTTCATAGGCTGCACTGAAAAGCTCTGATGAATTCTTGGGGTTCTAAAAGGCCATAGTCATGTTCAAGGCTGTCAGCATGTCCTGTGAAGGTCCTGATCTTTCATCTCTGGTTGACTCTGAGGTTCTAGAAAACAGGATGTGGAGGCTAAGGCAGAATTGTAAACTACTGGGTTGTTGAAGGTGTAGCTCCAAAATACAGCCTCTCAGCGAAGGTTGAGAGACTTACTGGTTTCAGGCATTTTAAGGAAATGTCTGTCCAAGTATTAGCTAACCACTAAGCTAAGCTGAACTTGGAAAGAATACAGATTTCATAGAATTATTCCAGGAAAGTCATTAAGTAAACATCATCATCATTGTCGTGAAACTCAGTAATAAACTGGATTGAGAGGGGAAAGTCTGGTTCCAAAGTTGGAAATTGTTGTATTTAAAATGTCCAGTTTTGAGAGAAAAAAAAAAAAAGATATGTGAAGAAACTGGAAAGTATGGTGCATATGCAAGAAAAAATAAACAATAAAATCTGTCTAAGAGCAAGCCTGGATGTTGGATTTAGTACACAAAGAGTTTATATCACCTATTCTAAAAATGTTCAAAGAACTACAGGATACATATCTAAATAATTGAAGGAAGGGTGCCTGGGTGGCTGAGCTGGTTGAGCAATAGATCATCTGCTCTGCCCTGGCTGCCTCAGCCTTACCAGTGCATGTCATGTCTAAAGGTCATCATCCTGAGGAAGTTCCTGAACTTCCTTTGGTGTTTGAAGATAAAGATGAAGGCTACAAGAAGACCAAGGCAGGGGTGCTGGGGTGGCTCCATTGGTTGAGCATCTGACTCTTGATTTTGGCTCAGGTCATGATTGCAGGGTTGTGTGGTCAAACCCCATGCCAGGCTCTGTTCTGGGCATGGAGCCTGTTTAAGATTCTATCTCTTCCTTTCCTCCACCCCCTCACTCTCTGAAAAAAAAAAATGAATGGAAAGTGTGAGAACAATATCTCACAAAAAAATCAATAAAGGCAAATTATAGGAAATAAATAAAAATTAGGGAGCTGAAAAGTACAATAACTGGCATGAAAAATTCATTAGGCTGAAGAGCAGGTTTGGATTGACAAAAGATCAGTGAATTTAAATATGGGTCAATTGAGATAATCTTGAATGAGGAACAGAAAGAAAAAAGAATGAAGAAAACCAAAAAAATGAAGAGGTTTGTTGGGACACCTTCAAGAATACCAACAGCCTAGTGGGAGTCTAGAAAGAGAGATGAGAAAGGGGTAGAAAGTATATTTGAAGAGATAATGGCTGAAAATTTTCCAAATTTGATGAAAAACATTGTAACATTAGGACATTCTTAGATACAAAAAAAATTGAGGGATTTTGTTGCTAGAATAACTGCCCTACCCCCCACACCCAAATATATATATAGGCTGAAATGAAATCACAGTAGATAGTAACTTCAATTCACACAGAAAAATAAAGATACTGGTAAGGGTAACTATAGCACTAAGAACCATAAGATATCTGGGAATAAACCTAACCAAAGAGGTAAAGGATCTGTACTTGAGGAACTATAGAACACTCATGAGAGAAATTGAAGAAGGCACAAAAAGATGGAAGACCATTCCATGCTCATGGATCAGAAGAATAAACATTGTTAAAATGTCTATACTGCCTAGACCAATCTATACTTTCAATGCCATCCCGATCCAAACTCCACCAGCATTTTTCAAAGAGCTGGAACAAACAAACCTAAAATTTGTATGGAACCAGAAGAGACCCTGAATTGCTAAGGAAATGTTGAAAAAGAAAAACAAAACTGGGGGCATCATGTTGCCTGATTTCAAGCTTTACTACAAAGCTGTGATCACCAAGACAGCATGGTACTGGCACAAAAACAGACACATAGACCAGTGGAACAGAGTAGAGAGCCCAGATATGGACCCTCAACTCTATGGTCAACTAATCTTCAACAAAGCAGGAAAAAATATACAGTGTAAAAAAGACAGTCTCTTCAAAAAATGGTGCTGGGAAAATTAGACAGCTATGTATTGAAGAATGAAACTCGGCCATTCTCTTACACCATACACAAAGATAAACTGAAAATAGATAAATGACCTTAACGTGAGGCAGGAATCTATCAAAATCCTACAGGAGAATATAGGCAGTAACCTCTTCGACACTAACCACAGCAACTTCTTTCACATGTCCCCAAAGGCAAAGGAAACAAAAGCGAAAATGAACTTTTGGGACTTCATCAAGATCAAAAGCTTCTGCACAGCAAAGGAAACAGTCAGCAAAACAAAGAGGCAACCCATGGTATGGGAGAAGATATTCGCAAATGACACTACAGACAAAGGGCTGATATCCAAGATCTATAAAGAACTCCTCAAATTCAACACACACAAAACAGTCAAAAAATGGGCAGAAGACATGAACAGACACTTCTCCAAAGAAGACATATAAATGGCTAACAGACACATGAAAAAATGTTCATCATCCTTAGCCATCAGGGAAATTCAAATCAAAACAACACTGAGATACCACCTTACACCAGTTAGAATGGCAAAAATTAATAAGACAGTAAACAACATGTGTTGGAAAGGATGTGGAGAAAGGGGAACCCTCTTACACTGTTGGTGGAAATGCAAATTGGTGAAGTCACTTTGGAAAACAGAGTGGAGATTCCTTAAGAAATTAAAAATAGAGCTTCCTTATGACCCTGCAATGGCACTACTGGTATTTACCCCAAAGATACAGATGTAGTAAAAAGAAGGGCCATTGTGCTCCAGTGTTTATAGCAGCAATGGCCACAGTCACCAAACTGTGGAAAGAACCAAGATGCCCTTCAACAGACGAATAGATAAAGAAGAAATGGTCCATATATACAATGGAGTATTAGGCCTCCTTCAGAAAGGATGAATACTCAACTTTTGTATCAACATGGATGGGACTGGAGGAGATTATGTTGAGTGAAATAAGTCAAGCAGAGAAAGTCAATTATCATATGGAGCATAAGGAATAACACAGAGGACATTGGGAAATGGAGAGGAGAAGTGAGTTGGGGGAAATTGGATGGGGAGACAAACCATGAGAGACTGTGGACTCTGAGAAACAAACTGAGGGTTTTGGAGGGGAGGGAGGTGGGGGGTTGTGTGAACCTGGTGGTGGGAAGGAAAAAAAAAAACTATGTAGGTAAATATAGACAACAGTATAAATATATTTTTATTTGTAACTCTTCTGAGTTAAAAGAAAACTGCATGAAGCATTAGCTAATCATAAAAATGTATTAAGGGGCTTACAGTATGTAAAGTTACAATTTGTTGACAATTATAGCACAAAAGCAAGGAGAGCAAATGGAGGTATATTGCAGCAAAGTTTTTGTTTGCTCTTGAACATTGAAATTGTTGGTATTGAAATTAAGTGGTATTAACCCAAACTGGATGGCTTTAAGTAAGATTTTAATTGTAATTACCTTGGGAACCATTAAGAAAATAAAAAATGTGGTAAAAGGGAAACAAGGGAATGGTATATTAGAAATATCTAACGCTAAAGAAGACAATAATGGGGACAGGAAAGATACAAGATAACTGAAAGCAGAAAGCAAAATGAAAGGTGTAAAATGCACCTTAGTTAACACATTAAATAAAAATGTATTAATCTTTCCAAGCAAAAGATAAAAACTAGAAGAGTATAATTAAAAATATTAAATTATGTACTATTTGTAAGGGACACAACTTAGAATCACTACCACAGAGCAGTGTTGACACCTTCAGATCAGCATAAGGAAATGCCTTTCTGTTAACATTGACAAAGCTGGCATTCAGATTGGGAGCACTTTCTGGGAACACTCTTGCCTGGAATGTAGAATCTAACCAGGTGACATCATTCTTGACAATAAAAAGGATCAGTTGGAAAATATTAAAATAGAGAATATGAATGCCTTTTGATATCTTATTTTGTGAGGCAAGAGCTGAGACATGTGTGCCCAGAGAACTCTTCCCAGATCTAGAACCAACTGTTACAGATGAGATTCTTGCAGGGAAGTACAATTCACTCCTCTACTCAGGGCAGCTTCTTAGCATAAAGGAAGATACTGCAAACAACCATGTCTGAGTTCACAACTCTGTGGGGTCAGAGATTATCAATTTTGAACTAGAGAGGATCAAAAACTTGTCAGAACACTGCAGTGAACTTAAAGTATTTTTAATTTTCTTAAGTTTTGAAGGAGGTATTGAATCAGGATGTATATGTCTCTTAATGGTGTGGCCTTTTCTTTTTTTTAAAGTAGGCTCTGTGCCCAGTGTGGATCCCAGTGTGGGGCTTGAACTCACAATCATGAGACCAAGACCTGAGTTGAGATCAAGAGTTGAACACTTAACCAACTGAGCAACCCAGGCACCCCAGTGGTGTGGCTTTTGATAGAATATAGCAGGAATATTAAATTGGAGTTCCTTGTATATCCAGCCCTCAGGGTCTCCTGTAGTAGAGCCTTACAACTCTATGCTCACCATCCGTGAACATCTATGACATGTGCCATCATATACTTGTTGTAGAACACCCCTCTTATTCCTGCATAAATAGGCTGATAGGTCTTCCATTGCTGTTTCCCTTTGGATTGAAGGGCCCTTGAATATACATGTAATAATCAAGTTCCAAGTCGACATTGTACCTATCTGAGAATACATTTCCCCATGACAAACTTTGCCTTCATCATCTCTGCTGACAAAACCTATCATGAGTAGCTCTCTTTTAGATACACCACTGCATTCTTTACGTTCTTTAGCCAGCTAGTCAAGTGTGATTTTCTACTTGGCAATTATATGGTTTGCTGCTTACTAATCAGAGGGAATGTGGTCCTAAGGATGTGAATGCTGGAAATGCAGCCATAAAGTCAAAGAATTCTGTTCAGTTTGTAGATTGGTTTCCAGCTAGTTTCAACAACCATCCAGCCATGATGCCAGGAGGCAATGTGGCTGGAATCCAATGGGATATCTGCTTGCTGAGCAACACCATGGCAGTTGTGGAGGCCTGAGACCTACTGGACCACAATTTACTTAAAAAGGAAGTAAGATGTCAATCAGTAATCTAACCTAACCTAATCTTAGTTTCTATCTAGTTAAGAAACCCAAAAGAGATGAGCAAAGTAAAGCCAAAACAAGAAGAAGGAAGGAAATAATGAAGATGTGAACAGAAATAAAGAATAGAAAAACAATTAAAAGAAATGCATGAGACCAAATCTTGGTTCTTTGTAAACATCAACAAAATTGAGAAAACTTCAACTAGACTGACCTAGAAAAAGAACACTCCAGTTATTAAAATCAGAAATGAAAAAAACACAACAGACCTTACAGAATTAAAAAGGATTATAAGGGAATATATATACATATATATATTTTTTTAAAGTTTTATTTATTTATTTGACAGACAGAGAGCACAAGTAGGCAGAGAGGCAGGCAGAGAGGAGGAAGCAGGCTCCCTGCTGAGCAGAGAGCCCGATGCGGGGCTCAATCCCAGGACTCTGGGATCATGACCTGAGCCAAAAGCGAGGCTTTAACCCACTGAGCCACCCAGGCGCCTCGATTATAAGGGAATATTATGAACAACTATATGCCAACAAATTATATAACCTAGCCAAAATGGACAAGTTCCTAGACGAACACAAACCTGTGACACTGACACAAGAAGAAACAGAAATTCCCAGTAAATCAATAATGAGGAAAGAGAATTAGTGATTACAAAGATAGGTGCGCCTGGGTGGCTTAGTCAGTAGAGTGTCCAACTCTTGATTTTAGCTCAGGTCATGATCTCAGGGTTGTGAGACTGAGCACTGCTTTGGCTCTGTGCTCAACAGGCATCTGCTTGAGATTCTCTCCTCCCTCTGCTCTCTCTCTCTCTTACTGTCTTTCTCAAAATGGATGAATGAATCTTAAAAAAAAAAAAAAAGAATAGAAAGAAAGAAAGAAAAAAGAAAATTCTTACAAAGGAAAGTTCAGGCTAAGATGACTCCATGGTGAATTGACCAAATGTTTAAAGAAGAGGTTTCAGTTTTTTTCCTTGTAATTGATTTCTAGTATCATTGCATTGTGGTTGGAGAGATGCTTGATACAATTTCAATTTTCTTGAATTTATTGAAGCTTGTTTTGTGATCTAAGGTGATCTATCTTGGAGAATGTTTCATGTGCACTTGAAACAAATATGTACTCTCTTTTTGGATTGAATGTTCTGTATGTATCTGTTAGGTCCATTTTGTCTAATGTGTTGTTCAAATACACTATTTCCTTGCTGATTTTCTGTGTGGATGATCTATCCATTGATGTAAATGGAGTGTTAAATTTTCCTACTAGTATTGTATTACCATCAGTTTCTCCCTTGATGTGTGTTAATATTTACTTTTAGGTATTTAGGTTCTTCTTTGTTGGGTACATAGATCTTTACAATTGTTATATTCTCTTACTGGATTGATCCCTTTATCCATATGTAACACCTTAAGTCTCTTGCCACAGTCTTTGTTTTAAAGTCTATTTTGGGGGTACCTGGATGGCTCAGTTGGTTAAGTGTCTGACTCTTGATTTTAGCTTGGGTCATGATCTCACTGTCATGAGAATGAGCCCCACATGGGACTCTGTGCTCAACATGGAGTCTGCTGGAGAGTCTCTCTCCTTCTCCTTCTGCACCTTCCCGATGCCCCCCCACCCCCCACTCTCTCTCTCTCTTTCTCTCAAAATAAATAAATCTTTAAAAAAAATCTATTTTGTCTGATAACTATTGCTATCCTGTTTTTATTTTTCTCTCTTCCATTTGGATGAAATATGCTTTTTCATCCTTTCACTTTCAGTCTTTATGTCCTTAGGTCTGAAGTGAGATTCTTACAGGCAGAATATGGATGGGTCTTGTATATTTTTTTAAAAAAGATTTTATTTATTTATTTATTTGACAGAGATCGCAAGCAGGCAGAGAGGCAGGTGGAGAGAGAGGGGGAAGCAGGCTCCCCACTGAGCAGAGAGCCTGATGCAGGGCTCGATCCCAGGACCCCAAGATCACGACCCGAGCTGAAGGCAGAGGCTTAACCCACTGAGCTGCCCAGGTGCGCCGGGTCTTGTACATTTTTAACCATTCTGCCACCCTGTGTCTTTTGATTAGAACATTTATGTCATTTACACTTAAAGTAATTACAAATGGATATGTACTTACTGCCATTTTGTTAATTGTTTTCTGGTGGTTTTGTAGGTCTTCTCTGTTCCTTTCATCTCTTGCTCTCTTCCCCCGGGTTTGATGGCTTTCTTTAATGTTATGGTTGACTTTTTTACTCCTTTTTTTTTTTTACTATTTTTTTAAAGTAGAACTTTTTATATTATTTTTATTTTTATTTTTTAATTTATTTTTATTTTTTTATAAACATATAATGTATTTTTATCCCCAGGGTTACAGGTCTGTGAATCGCCAGGTTTACACACTTCACAGCACTCACCATAGAACATACCTTCCCCAATGTCCATAACCCTACCCCCTCTCCTGACCCCCCTCCCCCCAACAACCCTCAGTTTGTTTTTGTGAGATGAAGAGTCACTTATGGTTTATCTCCCTCCTAATCCCATCTTGTTTCATCTATTCTTTTCCTACCCCCCAGGCCCCCCATATTGCATCTCCACTTCCTCATATCAGGGAAGATCAGGGAGATCATATGATAGTTGTCTTTCTCCGATTGACTTATTTCGCTAAGCATAATACCCTCTAGTTCCATCCACGTTGTCGCAAATAGCAAGATTTCATTTCTTTTGATGGCTGCATAGTATTCCATTGTATATATATACCACATCTTCTTTATCCATTCATCTGTTGATGGACATCTAGGTTCTTTCCATAGTTTGGCTTTTGTGGACATTGTTGCTATAAACACTTGGGTGCACGTGCCCCTTCGGATCACTACGTTTGTATCTTTAGGGTAAATACCCAGTAGTGCAATTGCTGGGTCATAGGGTAGCTCTATTTTCAACTTTTTGAGGAACCTCCATGCTGTTTTCCAGGGTGGTTGCACCAGCTTGCATTCCCATCAACAGTGTAGGAGGGTTCCCCTTTCTCCGCATCCTCGCCAGCATCTGTCATTTCCTGACTTGTTAATTTTAGCCATTCTGACTGGTGTGAGGTGGTATCTCTTTGTGGTTTTGATTTGTATTTCTTTGATGCTGAGTGATGTGGAACACTTTTTCATGTGTCTGTTGGCCATCTGGATGTCTTCTTTGCAGAAATGTCTGTTCATGTCCTCTGCCCATTTCTTGAGTGGATTATTTGTTCTTTGGGTGTTGAGTTTGATAAGTTCTTCATAGATTTTGGATACTAGCCCTTTATCTGATATGTTGTTTGCAAGTATCTTCTCCCATTCTGTCAGTTGTCTTTTGGTTTTGTTAACTGTTTCCTTTACTGTGCAAAAGCTTTTGATCTTGATGAAATCCCAATAGTTCGTTTTTGCCCTTGCTTCCCTTGCCTTTGGCGATGTTCCCAGGAAGATGTTGCTGCGGCTGAGGTCGAAGAGGTTGCTGCCTGTGTTCCCCTCAAGGATTTTGATGGATTCCTTTCTCACATTGAGGTCCTTCATCCATTTTGAGTCTATTTTTGTGTGTGGTGTAAGGAAATTGTCCAGTTCTCATTTTTCTGCATGTGACTTTACAATTTTCCCAACACCATTTGTTGAACAGACTGTCTTTTTTCCATTGGACATTCTTTCCTGCTTTGTCAAAGATTAGTTGACCATAGAATTGAGGTTGTATTTCTGGGCTCTCTATTCTGTTCCATTGATTTCTGTGTCTGTTTTTGTACCAGTACCATATTGTCTTGATGATGACAGCTGTATAATAGAGTTTGAAGTCTGGAATTGTGATGCCATCAACTTTGGCTTTCTTTTTCAATATTCCTTTGGCTATTCGAGATCTTTTCTGGTTCCATAAAAATTTTAGGATTATTTGTTCCATTTCTATGGAAAAAATGGAAGGGATTTTGATAGGGATTGCATTAAATGTGTAGATTGCTTTAGGTAGCATAGACATTTTCACAATATTTATTCTTCCAATCTAGGAGCATGGAATATTTTTCCATGTCCTTGTGTCTTTCTCAGTTTCTTTCATGAGTACTTTATAGTTTTCTGAGTATAGATTCTTTGCCTCTTTGGTTAGGTTTATTCCTAGGTATCTTAAGGTTTGGGTGCAACTGTAAATGGGATTGACTCCTTAATTTCTCTTTCTTCTGTCTTGTTGTTGGTATATAGAAATGCAATTGATTTCTGTGCACTGATTTTATATCTTGACACTTTACTGAATCCTGTACAAGTTCTAGCAGTTTTGGAGTGGAGCCTTTTTGGTTTTCCACATATAAGATCATATCATCTGCAAAGAGTGATAGTTTGACTTCTTCTTTGCCGATTTGGATGCCTTTAATTTCTTTTTGTTGTCTGATTGCTGAGGCTAGGACTTCTAGTACTATGTTGAATAGCAGTGGTGATAATGGACATCCCTGCCGTGTTCCTGACCTTAGCGGAAAAGCTTTCAGTTTTTCTCCATTGAGAATATTTGCGGTGGTTTTTTCATAGATGGCTTTGATAATATTGAGGTATGTGCCCTCTATCCCTACACTTTGAAGAGTTTTGATCGGGAAGGAATGCTGTACTTTGTCAAATGCTTTTTCAGCATCTATTGAGAGTATCATATGGTTCTTGTTCTTTCTTTTATTTATTATTATTTTTAAAAATTTATTTTTTCAGCGTCGTTCTTTCTTTTATTAATGTATTGTATCACATTGATTGATTTGCGGATGTTGAACCCACCTTGCAGCCTTGGAATAAATCCCACTTGGTTGTGGTGAATAATCTTTTTAATGTACTGTTGGATCCTATTGGCTAGTATTTTGGTGAGAATTTTTGCATCTGTGTTCATCAAGGATATTGGCCTGTAATTCTCTTTTTTTTTTTTAAAGATTTTTTATTTATTTATTTGACAGAGGGAGAGAGATCACAAGTAGGCAGAGAGGCAGGCAGAGAGAGGAAGGGAAGCAGGCTCCCTGCTGAGCAGAGAGCCCGATGTGGGACTCGATCCCAGGACCCTGAGATCATGACCTGAGCCGAAGGCAGCGGCTTAACCCACTGAGCCACCCAGGTGCCCTGTAATTCTCTTTTTTGATGGGATCCTTGTCTGATGTTGGGATCAAGGTGATGCTGGCCTCATAAAATGAGTTTGGAAGTTTTCCTTCCATTTCTATTTTTTGGAACAGTTTAAAGAGAATAGGAATTCTTCTTCAAATGTTTGGTAGAATTCCCCTGGGAAGCTGTCTGGCCCTTGGCTTTTGTTTGTTTGGAGATTTTTGATGACTGCTTCAATCTCCTTACTGGCTATAGGTCTTTTCAGGTTTTCTATTTCTTCATGGTTCAGTTGTGGTAGTTTATATGTCTCTAGGAATGCATCCATTTCTTCCAGATTGTCAAATTTGTTGGCATAGAGTTGTTCATAATATGTTCTTATAATTGTTTGTATTTCTTTGGTGTTGGTTGTGATCTCTCCTCTTTCATTCATGATTTTATTTATTTGGTTTCTTTCTCTTTTCTTTTTGTTAAGTCTGGCCAGGGATTTATCAATCTTATTAATTCTTTCAAAGAACCAGCTCCTAGTTTCGTTGATTTGTTTTATTGTTTTTTGTTTTTTGTTTTTTTGTATTTCATTGATTTCTGCTCTGATCTTTATGATTTCTCTTCTCCTGCTGGTTTTAGGCTTTCTTTGTTTTTCTTTCTCCAGCTCCTTTAGGTGTAGGGTTAGGTTGTGTATTTGGGACTTTTCTTGTTTCTTGAGAAAGGATTGTTCTACTGTAAATTTTCTTCTCAGGACTGCCTTTGTTGTGTCCCATAGATTTTGAACCATTGTGTTTTCATTATTATTTGTTTCCATGAATTTTTTCAATTCTTCTTTAATTTTCTGGTTGACCCATTCATTCTTTAGAAGGATGCTGTTTAGTCTCCGTGTATTTGGGTTCTTCCCAACTTTCCTCTTATGATTGAGTTCTAGCTTCAGAGCACTGTGGTCTGAAAATATGCAAGGAATGATCCCAATCTTTTGATACCAGTTGAGACCTGATTTTTAACCCAGGATGTGATCTATTCTGGAGAATGTTGCATGTGCACTTGAAAAGAATGTGTATTCTGTTGCTTTGGGATGAAATGTTCTGAATATATCTGTGATGTCCATCTGGTCCAGTGTGTCATTTAAGGCCTTTTTTTACTTGTTGATCTTTTGCTTGGATGATCTTTCCATTTCAGTGAGGGGAGTGTTAATATCCCCTACTATGATTGTATTATTGTCGATGTGTTTCTTTGATTTTGTTATTAATTGGTTTATATAGTTGGCTGCTCCCACCTTAGGGGCATAGATATTTAAAATTGTTAGATATTCTTGTTGGACAGACCCTTTGAGTATGATATAGTGTCCTTCCTCATCTCTTGTTATAGTTTTTGGCTTAAAGTTTAATTGATCTGATATAAGGATTGCCACCCCAGCCTTCTTCTGATGTCCATTAGCATGGTAAATTGTTTTCCACCCCCTCACTTTAAATCTGGAGGTGTCTTTGCATCTAAAATGAATTTCTTGTAGGCAGCATATTCATGGGTTTTGTTTTTTATTATCCATTCTGATACCCTGTGTCTTTTGATTGGGGCATTTAGCCCATTAACATTCAGGGTAACTATTGAGAGATATGAATTTAGTGCCATTGTATTGCCTGTAAGGTGACTATTACTGTATATTGTCTCTGTTCCTTTCTGATTTACTACTTTTAGGGTCTTTCTTTGTTTAGAGGACCCCTTTCAATATTTCCTGTAGAGCTGGTTTGGTGTTTGCAAATTCTTTCAGTTTTTGTTTGTCCTGGAAGCTTTTTATCTCTCCTTCTATTTTCAATGATAGCCTAGCTGAATAGAGTATTCTTGGCTGCATGTTTTTCTCGTTTAGCGCTCTGAATATATCATGCCAGTTCTTTCTGGCCTGCCAGGTCTCTGTGGATAAGTCTGCTGCCAATCTAATATTTTTACCGTTGTATGTTACAGACTTCTTTTCCCAGGCTGCTTTCAGGATTTTCTCTTTGTTGCTAAGACTTGTAAATTTTACTATTAGGTGACGGGGTGTGGACCTATTCTTGTTGATTTTGAGGGGGGTTCTCTGCACCTCCTGGATTTTGATGCTTGTTCCCTTTGCCATATTAGGGAAATTTTCTACAATAATTCTCTCCAATATACTTCTGCTCCCCTCTCTCTTTCTTCTTCTTCTGGAATCCGAATTATTCAATTGTTGTTTCATCTTATGGTGTCACTTATCTCTCAAATTCTCCCCACGTGGTCTGGTATTTGTTTGTCTCTCTTTTGCTCAGCTTCTTTATTCTCCATCATTTGGTCTTCTATATCACTAATTCTTTCTTCTGCCTCATTTATTCTAGCAGTAAGAGCCTCCATTTTTTATTGCACTTCATTAATAGCTTTTTAAATTTCAGCTTGGTTAGATTTTAGTTCTTTTATTTTCCAGAAAGGGCTTTTATCTCTCCAGAGAGGGTTTCTCTAATATCTTCCATGCTTTTTTCGAGCCTGACTAGAACCTTGAGAATTTTCATTCTGAACTCTAGATCTGACATATTACAATGTCTGTATTGATTAGGTCCCTAGCCTTCGGTATTGCCTCTTGTTCCTTTTTTTGTGGTGAGTTTTTCCACCTTGTCATTTTGTCCAGATAAGAATATATGAAGGAGCAAATAAAATACTAAAACGGAAGATGTGCTTTAACCAAATCAGAAGAGACCCCAAATCATGGGGAGGAAAAAGGGGATAAAAAGAAGTTCAGGAAAAAAAAATAAAAAAAAAGAAAACAAATTTTAAAAAGTATAAAAAAGAAAAAAATATATATATATTAGACTTGTGTCTAGAACAGGGTCACCCACTTAATTTTGGGAGTATTTTGGTCTCTTAGAAGAAACTACCTCCCAAAATTTTAAAGAATGAAAACATATATAAGGGTAAACACAATGAGGGGATGATATAAAGATGAAAAATTTTTTCTTTTAATTTCTAAAAAAGGGGTTGATAAAGTAAGTTGGTTCGGAGAATAAAGAAAAAGAAAGTGGAGAGATTTTGCTCGGGCTGGAGACTAGAACAAGCCCAGAGCTAGATTTAGGGTATATTTTGATCTATTAGAAGTTGTACCCCAAATTTTTTAGAAGGAAAAAACCCTATGTGTATACAAAAAATAAAGTTAGATACAATGAAGGATAAAATATGACTGTAATAATGAAGGATCAAAAAAGATTACATTTTTTTTTTATGAAAGGTATTGTTTAGACAAACTAGTTAAAAAATGTGAAATGAGGAAAGGGTAAAGTTAAAAAAAATTTAGCAGAAGAAAAAAAATAAAATAAAAAAAATTAACTGCAAGACTAAAGAATCATGGGGAGAAAGCCACAAATTCCATGCTTTGCTTTCTCCTTGTGTGGAATTCCATTGTTCTCCTTGGTAACTTGGTCCTGGCTGGATTTCTTGTTGATTTTCTGGGTGAGGGGCCTGTTCTAGTGATTCTCAAGTGTCTTTGCCCCAGGCAGAATTGCACAGCCCTTACCAGGGGCCACGCTAAGTAATCTGCTCAGGTTCGCTTTCGGGATCTTTTGTTACCTGAA
This sequence comes from Meles meles, assembly GCF_922984935.1. NCBI lineage: Eukaryota > Metazoa > Chordata > Mammalia > Carnivora > Mustelidae > Meles > Meles meles. The sequence goes on along the minus strand of NC_060075.1, from coordinate 52,600,627 downwards.
CGCTTTCCGTAGAGTTCCGGATGATGGGAATGAAAATGGCGGCCTCCTAATCTCTGGCCTGGAGGAGCCAAGAGCTCAGGGCCCCACTCCTCAGTGCGCCCTCAGAGAAAAGGGCTCAATCACTCCCATCTCCCTGGCCTCTTGGCTGTGGTCCGAGCTCACCCCAGCCTGTGACTGGTTCAAGGTAACCCCGAGCTGAGAGCTCCCTGCTTGGCCCTGTCTCTGTAGCTGGCTTCCCTGCTTTAATACCTGTGAGCTCTGAGACACTCAGACACCCCCGATCCTTCTGTGATCTTGCGGGACCTGGGGCCACGCTGACCCTGCATGGGCTTCACCCCGGTTTAGCCTCTGGAGTGATGTCCTCAGTGGAGCAGACTTTTAAAAGTCCTGATTTTGTGCTCCGTTGTTACGCCGCTTGCTGGGAGCCGGCCCCTCCCCACGCAGTCTATCTTCCTGTCGTTTTGGATTCACTTCTCCGCTGGTCCTACCTTTCAGAAAGTGGTCGATTTTCTGTTTCTAGAATTGTTGGTCTTCTTCTCTTCGGTCTTCTGTTGGATTTGTATGTGTTCGCAGTGGATTGATAAGCTATCTAGCTGATCTCCTGCTACCTGATGTCATCTCAGCCTGCTACTTCTCTGCCATCTTGACTCCTCCCCCGCTTTTTTACTCTTTATTTTTCATTTATATATTACAGGTTTTGATTTGTGGTTACCATGAAGTTCATATATAACATCCTAAGTACACAGCAGTCTGTATTAAATTGATGGTTGTTTAAATTTGAACACATTCTAAAAGCATTTTTAATTTCCCTTTCACATTTTATGTATGTATTGTTAGAGTTTACATCTTTTTATTTTGTGAATCCATTAGCTAATATTTTAGGTATAACTTATTTAATACTTCTGTCTTTTAACCTTCATCCTAGCTTTATAATAGGGATTAATCTACTACTACATTTACCATGTTTGCTTTTACCCATTACATTTTTTTCTTTCATAATTTTCTTCTGGTTAGGCCCTTTTCTTTTTCACCTAAAGAATTCCTTTTAGCCCCAGTAGCTCAGTTGTCCATTTGACTTGATGGATAAACATTAGTAGTTTTCCTGCTTCATGGATTAAATGTTTGGTGCCTGCTATACTGCTGAGGTATCTTATGGAAGGTCCAGGAGAAACGAAACATGGTCCAAATAAATATCAGATTCTTCTTTGTGCTCTTGGATACAAGGTATTGTAAAGAAAGCTTCAGGGTGCAACCCAATAAAACATCAAAGAAGTCTCATTTATTCTGCAGTGTGCCTCATGACATGAGGAAAAATAATGTGACATATGGTACTTAACCTTATATGTTCTGGATTGCAGCATGGGAAGAACTTATTATGACTTTAAGCATAATAATGTGGAGAAGGGCCACAGTCTAAAGGAGGGAGATTATCTGCCTCTGGGTATGTTCCCTGGAAGACAAAGAGCTTAAGAATATTTTCTATATGAAAACTGTAGTTGTTGAGCTGGATTTTTAATATCTTCAATAAAAAAAATTGTTTTCCAAGTATACAAAGATGCAGAAAACCCCCAAAACAAAACATAATGATCATATGTATACTTATCTCTCAACTGAAAAAATAAAAATAAAGTATTATCAGTGTAAGTAAAAAAAAAAAAAAAGAATTCTCTTTAACATTTTTATAAGGCTAGTTTAGTGGTGATGAATTCCTTTAATATATGTTTGTTCGGAAAACTCTTTATCTCTCCTTCTAATTTGAATGGTAATCTTCCTGGGTAAAGTATTCTTGGTGGTAGGTTTTTTTTTTTCTTTCTTTTTTTTTTTTTTTTTTTTTTTTCCTTTCAGCATTTTGAACATATCAGGCCACTCTCTTCTGGCCTGCACAGTTTCTGCTAAAAAATCATATTATAGGCTTATATGGTTTCCCTTATATGTGAGTAGTTGCTTTTCTTTTGATGCTTTTTACAGTTCTCTCTCTCTCTTTTTTTTATTTATTTATTTGACAGAGGGAGAGATCACAAGCAGGCAGAGAGGCAGGCAGAGAGAGGAAGAAGCAGGCTCCCTGCTGAGCAGAGAGCCCGATGCGGTGCTCCATCCCAGAACCCTGGGATCATGGCCTGAGCCGAAGGCAGAGGCTTTAACCCACTGAGCCACCCAGGTGCCCATTTACAGTTCTCTCTTTATCTTTAGTCTTTGTCATTTTAATTATTATGTGTCTTGATGTGGACCTATTTGGGCTCATCTTGTTTGGGGTTCTTTGTGGTTTCAGAATGTGGATATGTTTTTTACCCTCAGATTAGGAAAGTCTTCAGCTATTATTTCTTCAAATAAATTTTCTTCCCTTTTCTCTTTTCCTTCTGGGATGCCTATAATGTGAATGTTATTATTCTTAACGATGCCACAGATTTCCCTCAACTCATTCTCATGTTTTATTACTTTTTCTTGTTGCTGCTCAGCTTTGTTGCTTTCCGTTATCCCATCTACCACATCACTGATCCATTCTGCATCCTCTACTCTGCTTTTGAGTCCCTCTAGTGCATTTTTTCTTTGTAGTTATTGAATTCTTCAGCTCTTACTGGTTCTTTCTTTCTTTCCTTTTTTTTTTTTTTTAAGATTTTGTTTATTTATTTGACAGAGAGAGATAGGTAGACAGGTAGGTAGGTAGGCAGGTAGACAGAGAGCCAGGCAGAGAGAGGAGAGAGAGGGGGAAAGTAGGCTCCCTGCTGAGCAAAAAGCCTGATGCAGGGCTTGATCCCAGGACCCTGAGATCATGACCTGAGCTGAAGGTAGAGGTTTAACCCACTGAGCCACTCAGGTGCTCCACACTGATTCTTTCTCCTTTCTTTCTTTCTCTTTTTCTTTCTTTCTCTCTTTTTTTCTTTCAAAAAATTTTTAATCTATTTGTTGAAGTTCTCATTGAGTTCATCCACTGTTTTCTAAAATCCAGTGAGTATCTTTATGACCACTACTTTGAATTTTTTTTTATCAGGTATATTTCTTATCTCCATTTCATTTAATTCTTTTACTGTTGATTTTGTCTTGTTCTTTAATTTGTGACATAATCCTTTGTCTCCTCATTTTGTCTAACTCTCCGTGTTTGTTTTATGTATTAGAAAGGTCAGCTACATTTCCTGGTCTTGAAAGTAGTGGCTTTGTGTAGAAGAGGTGATGTGGTACCTTACTGTGCAATCTCCCCCAGCCACCAGAATCAGGCATTCCAGGGGTGTCCCCTGTGTTGGCTCTGTGGACCCTCCTGTTGTGTCTAAGCCATGACTTTTTTAAGCCCAGCTGGCTTCAGTGGCCTGCTTTGTCTATTGTAGGTATACCGAACATGGTTTCTTCCCTGTACTGTTGAATGGCCTGGCTGCTGCAGATTCATTGGTACAAGAGACCAACAGGCAGCATAGCCATCTATAGTTAGCCTTTCTGCCATGGCTGTAGGCCCACAGAAAGACAGGGATTGTTCCCTGCATAGCCAGCTAAGAGGCCTGGCTGCAGGAACTGGGTATACTGATGTGTAGTTATCCTCTACCTCCTCAGGGGAGGAGTCACTTTGGAGTGGCACTGGTCCTGGCTGAGGCTTCCTGCTGCATGTGGTAGAGTAGGAGACACTTTGGAGAGCTGCTTGCTGAGGTGGGTGCATTGGGGTGGGGCCACAGGGGAAAACGGGGTGGGGTATGAGATACTAAGGTAGTTGGAGAGTTTTGTCCCTGGCTCCTGCAAATGTCTGGCTATCTAGGCTTGGGGAGAGGAGGAGAAATGATGCCCTTTAGCACTTTTGCTCCTGTAGAAATCTGCAGGTGTTTGCCCCTCTGGCATGCACTCTGATACTAATAAATTTCCTTTATGTATACTCCAGGTGCCGCTTTTGTGCTGTGTCTTGGACTGAATTATTTAGTATGTTGGCTATTAAATGCAGGAACTTGGTTTCCTATTGCCCTCCAGCTCTCTTGGAGTCAGGCCCACTGATTTTTAAATCTCACAGAGTTAAGCCCTGCTAGTTTTCAAAGCCAGATATTATGAGGACTTGTCTTTCCAGTGCAGTTCTCAGTGCTGGGGATACCTAGTATGGGGTCTGATACTCTTGCTTCTCTTTGCTTGTGTTGTCCCTGCCATTTGTGGTTGGTAACTCTGGGGGTTGGTTCCTAATAGCATCTCTGCCCCTCCTACCCTTTTTAGTGTGGCATTTTCTCTGCAACTAGCTATGGAAAGCCTGTAGTGCCAGTCTTTAAGTCATTTTCAGAGTTAATTGCATAAAGGTAGCTGTTACCTTGGTGTGTCTTTTGGACAAGGTAAGCTCAGGATCATACCTATGAACAACTGGGATTTATCTCAAAAACACAAAGCAGGTTTAATGTTTGAAAATTGATCAATATAATATACTATATTGACAAAATAAAGGCAAAACTTGATGATCACGTTAATAAATACAGAAAAAGCATTTGACAAAATCTAGCAAACTTTCATGATAAAAAAAAACACTCTACAAGCTAAAAATAGTAAGGAACATCCTCAACTTGATAAATAATATTTATAAATAGCCCACAATTTACATTATACTTAATGGTAAAACACTATGGATGCTTTCCAGTAACAAGACAGAGATGTCCACTCCTGGACTATTTTGTTATAGCCAGGGAAATTAGACAAGAGAAAGGATACAAAAGGCATACAGATTGAAAAGTAAGATGTAAAGCTGTCCCTTTTTTGCAGATGATATGATCTGGTACATAGATAATCTTAAAAACGGACTTAGATTTATCTTTTAAAAATCTTGAAAATGAGGGGCACCTGGGTGGCTTAGTGGGTTAAAGCCTCTGCCTTCAGCTCAGGTCATGATCACGGGGTCCTGGGATCAACCCCCATATCAGGCTCTCTGCTTAGTGGGGAGCTTGCTTCCCCCTCTCTCTCTGCATACCTCTCTGCCTACTTGTGATCTCTGTCAAATAACTAAAATCTTAAAAAAACCCGAACACAATCCTTGAAAATGATAATCTAGGTCCATTGAAAAACTTTTAGAACTAATAAGTTCAGCATGGTTACAGATATAAGATCTATTACACAAAAATAAATTACATTTTTATACACTAGAAATTTCTATAACTGATAGTGAAATTAAGAAAATAATTCCATTTATAAAACATCAGAAAGAATAAAATAAGGAGTAAACAAAACAAAAGAAGTGTAAGACTTGCACATTAAAACTTACAAAACATTGATGAAAGAAAGCAAAGAGGACCAAAATAAAGTCAAAGTAATGATAATGGACTAGAAGACAATATTGGCAAATTGGTAATACTCCCCAATCATCTAAAGATTCAACACAACCTCTATCAAAATCTTGTGCATCTGTTTTTACAGAAATTGACAAGCTGGCCCTAAAATTCGTATGGGAATAAAATGGGCCCAGAATAACCAAAACAAATAAAGAACAATCTAATTTTTTTAGGGATGCAGTCTTAATTTAAAAACATACTGTAACGTGGGCGCCTGGGTGGCTCAGTGGTTTAGGCCGCTGCCTTCGGCTCAGGTCATGATCTCAGGGTCCTGGGATCAAGTCCCACGTTGGGGTCTCTGCTCAGTGGGGAGCCTGCTTCCCTCTCACTCTCTCTGCCTGCCTCTCTGCCTACTTGTGATCTCTCTCTGTCAAATAAATAAATAAGAAATCTTAAAAAAAATAAAAAAAACCATACTGTAAAGCAATAGTAATCAAGATGGTATGTTGCTGGCATAAGGGCAGACATACAGATCTATGGAATAGGATTGAGAGTTTCTTTTTTTAAAAGATTTTATTTATTTATTTGACAGACAGAGATCACACGTAGGCAGAGAGGCAGGCAGAGAGAGGAGGAAGCAGGCTCCTCGCTGAGCAGAGAGCCCGATGCGGGGCTCGATCCCAGGACCCCGGATCATGACCTGAGCTGAAGGTAGAGGCCCCAACCCACTGAGCCACCCAGGCACCCCGGATTGAGAGTTTCTATTACAAATTTCATAATGGTCAGCTGATTTTTGACAAGTATATCAGGACAATTCACTAAGAGAAGAAATCTTTTCAACAAATGATGCCGGGACAACTGGTATATGTAAAAGAGTGAAGTGTAGTTCTATCTCACATTACATGCAAAAATGAACTCAAAATCGTTCACAGACTGGAGTGGAATTTTTGTTGCTGGACTTTGGGTGCAAGTAAGTGAGGCCTGCTGAGAATAGGACTCCTCTAAAACGCCGAATAATGTCTGGAAGGCTGTGGTCCAAGGTCATTTTTGCTGGCTATAAGCGGGGTCTCTGCAACCAGAGGGAGCACACAGCTCTTCTTCTTTTTTTTTTTTTTAATTCGTTTATTTGTTTATTTACAGCATAACAGTGTTCATTGTTTTGGCATCACACCCAGTGCTCCATGCAGTACGTGCCCTCACTATTACCCACCACCTGGTTCCTCAACCTCCCACCTGCCCCCCCACCCGCCCCTTCAAAACCCTCTGGTTGTTTTTCAGTCCATCGTCTCTCATGGTTCATCTCCCCTTCCAGTTTCCCTCAACTCCCTCTCCTCTCCATCTCCCCATGTCCTCCATGTTATTTGTTATGCTCCACAAATAAGTGAGACCATATGATACTTGACTCACTCTGCTTGACTTATTTCACTCAGCATAATCTCTTCCAGTCCTGTCCATGTTGCTACAAAAGTTGGGTATTCATCCTTTCTGATGGAGGCATAATACTCCATTGTGTATATGTACCACATCTTCCTTATCCATTCATCCGTTGAAGGGCATCTTGGTTCTTTTCACAGTTTGGCGACCGTAGCCATTGCTGCAATAAACATTGGGGTACAGATGGCCCTTCTTTTCACTACATCTGTATCTTTGGGGTAAATACCCAGCAGTGCAATTGCAGGGTCATAGGGAAGCTCTATTCTTAATTTCTTCAGGAGTCTCCACACTGTTCTCCAAAGTGGCTGCACTAACTTGCATTCCCACCAACAGTGTAAGAGGGTTCCCCTTTCTCCACATCCTCTCCAACACACATTGTTTCCTGTCTTGCTAATTTTGGCCATTCTAACTGGTGTCAGGTGGTATCTCAATGTTGTTTTAATTTGAATCTCCCTGATGGCTAGTGATGATGAACATTTTTTCATGTGTCTGATAGCCATTTGTATGTCTTCATTGGAGAAGTGTCTGTTTATATCTTCTGCCCATTTTTCGATATGATTATCTGTTTTGTAGCACACAGCTCTTCTTAAAATCGAAGGTGTATATGCTCAAGATGAAACGGAATTCTATCTAGGCAAGAGATGTGCTTACGTGTACAAAGCAAAAAACAACACAGTGACTCCTGGTGGCAAACCAAACAAAACCAGAGCAATCTGGGGAAAAGTAACTCGTGCTCATGGAAACAGCGGCATGGTTCGTGCCAAATTCCGAAGCAACCTTCCTGCTAAAGCCATTGGCTACAGAATCCGAGTGATGTTGGACCCCTCAAGGATTTAAAATTAATGAAAAGTAAATAAAGGTGTAGATTTGTTAAAAAAAAAAAAAACGTTCACGGACTGAATGTAAAGCTATGAAACTTTAAAACTATAAAATTCTTGGAAGAAAACGTAAGTGTAAATCTCTGACTGTGGGTTAGACAAAGTTTTCTGAAATAGGATGTCCAAAGCACAAGTTAGAGAAGAAAAATTACATATATTGGAATTTATTAAATTACAAATTTTTGTGCTTCGAAGGACACTATTCAGAAAGTAAAAAAACAACCCAGAAAATAGGAGAAGTAGTTTCAATTCCTGTATTTGCTAGAGGACTTGTATTTAGTATAAAGAATTCTTATAACTCAATAATAAAAACAAACCAATTTAAAAATGGGCAAAGGGCCTGAATAGACATTTCTCCAAAGAAGTTATGAAAATGGCCAATAAGCAAATGAGAAAATCGTCAATATCATTAGTTATTAGAGAAATGGAAATCAAACTACAATGAGATACTACTTCATACCTATGAGGATGGCTGGAATTGAAAAGTCAGATGATAACTATTGGGGAGGACTGGTAGAAACTGGTAATGCTGGTGGAAATGTATAATGGCACAGCTGCTTTGAGAAACAGTTTGACAATTCCTCTAAATGTTACACATGAAGTTACCTTACAGCCTGGTGTGTTAACTCTAGCTAATTACCTAATAGTCATGAAAAGTTACTTTCACACAAAAACCTCATACATGAACATTCATGGCAGCATATTTATAAAAGCCAAAAAGTGGAAACAATCCAAGTTTCCATCTACTGATGAAAAGATAAACATATCCATATGATGGAATGTTACTTGGCAACAAAAAGAAATGAAATACTAAAACATGCCACAATATGGATGAACCTTAAAAACATTACACTAAATGTAATGTCAGAAGTCAGTCACAAAAGACTATATACCATATGATTTCATTTATCTGAACATTTCATACCTGGGTATTATGGAATGTGCAGAATAGGTAAATTTATCATGACAGAAAGTAGTTTAGAGATTGCCTGGAGATGGTGAGTAGTAGGGAGAGGATGTGACTTCTGATGGGTGTGGGTATCTTTTGATGGGTGTGGGTGTCTTTTTTGGTGTGATGGTAGTGTTCGCTAATTAGATAGTGGTGATGGTTTCACAACTCGATATACGAAAACCACTGAATTATTCACTTTTTAGTTTTAATTCAACTTAAAATTCAACTCAATTTGGAGAAGTTAAATTTTGTGTTGTGTGAATTATACCTCAAAAAACTATCCTATAAGAAAACAAATTATTGTATGTTATTCATGCAGACTGTATTTGAGTGTCTCCTGATTGTCAGGCATCTTAATAGACCCATGTGCGTGACTCACCTAAAATCTTTCTCCTGGTTTGTAATTTCAATCTTAAATCTACATGAGAGGGACACCTGGGTGGCTCAGTTGGTTGGGCCGCTGCCTCCGGCTTGGGTCGTGATCCTGGGGTCCTGGGATCGAGTCCCGCATCGGGATCCTTGCTCGGAGGACCCTGCTTCCTCCTCTCTATCTGCCTGCCTCTCTGCCTGCTTGTGTTTACTCTCTCTCTCTGACAAATAAATAAAATCTTAAAAAAAAAAATCTGCGTGAGAATCATCTGGTTATCTCTCTTAAAAAATGAAAGTTTCCCAGTATCCATACCCAGAGATTCTGCTTCAGTGTATCAGAGGTGGAACTCAAGAATCTATGTGTATAACAAGTTCCCTTAAGTATCTCTGATGGATCTAGTTGGGAGGACCACATTTAAAAACAGTGTTCTGGGAGAAAGAAGTCTCAGTTTTACCAGACACATTTTTTATTTATTTCCTTCTCGTTTTCTTGAAGGGAATTTTAGTTTCTGAATTGAAGGTGTATAGATTAAAATGAAAACATTAAAATTTTTTTTTCATGTTTCTCACTGCCTTTGATCAGGTCTTTATTCAAAATTAGCTGCCCATAATGATTTGACATTTACGGAGTAAGCAAATTAAAGTTTATGCACCAGGCTTCTTTTCTTCTTTGGTGGTTTCTTTTTTCTTTTCTTTTTTTTTCCTTCTGTAGGCTTCTTCTCAGCTGCTGGTTTCTTGGTAGCTGCAGCCTTTTTCCCCACCAAACGTTTCTTCTGCTTCTGGACACGAACAGCCTTCTTTCCTTTCTTTGCTCCTGCGGCTTCTTACCTGGATGCCCCTTCTCATCTGATTCAGCTTCTTATCTGTCTGAAACTTATGATTCTTGGCCTGGTGAATAATAGTGTTCTAGTGCATGGTCTTTGCACGTGGGTTTAGTGTCAACATGATTGTCAGGTTTTTCAGTGGATTCTTCTTTAGGACTCTGCGATGACTCTTCTTGAATGGTGCTCAGAGGGCTTTTTGGATCTCTGGGCTTTTCAAAGTTCTGCTAAAGTCTGTATTAAGCATCTTGTGCATGGGGAGGTTGTAGTTACTCTTGAGGGACGCAGCCTTATGCCAAGTGCCATACAGATTGTCTAACTTGAGGAAAGCTCTTTCAGTCCAAACTCAGAAAATTCCCACATGCCCACCAGGAGCAAGCTCCAAAATGTCTGCTTGCTTTTATTAAGTAGATTAATTCCAGGGATGTTTCTGAAGACCTTGGTGATGCCATTGGCTTCATTATAGATGATGCACAGTCCCCTTTGCTGAGTATGAAGACTTTCTCATTTTGCCCTTGCCAGCTCTCATTTGCAGAGAGGCATAGAACTTTTTGATATTATTCCAGACTTTAAGTTCTCCTCTTCTCTCCCCTTCCCCTTTCCTTCCCTTCCCTTCCCTTTTTCCTTTCTCTCTCTCTCCTTCTTTCTTCCTCCCTTCCTCCCTCCTTTCCTTCCTTCTTTCCCTCCCTCTTTCCTTCCTTCCCTCCCTCCCTCCTTCCCTCCCTTCCTTCCTTCCCTCCCTCTCTCCTTCCCTCCCACCCTCTCTCCATTTTTCCCTTTCTCCCTCCCACCCTTCCTTCCTTGTAGTTTAACAAAAGCTTATTTCTCATTCCTATAAAGTCCATCACAGGACTGTGGGATTCTATAGAACAGCTGTTCTCCATGTAGGGGGCTCAGCATTCCAAACTGAGTTTCTGATCCCTTTTTCTGTATGGTCTTCCATGACCAAGGCAGGAAAAACACCAAAGTCTTACACCAACAAATAAAGGCTTCAGCCCAGCAGGCTTTTAATTTCTTAAGAAGCAAAACAGCCTCCTTGGTCTTCTTCTTCTTTGTCTTTTTTTTTTTTTTTTGAGACTTATTTTTTTTAGAGAGAGAAAAAAAGAAAGAGCATGAGCACACATGTGTGGAGAGCGGAAGGGGCAGAGGAATAGGGAGAGAGAGAATCTTAAGCAGACTCCCTGCTGAGTGTGGAGCCCAACATGGGGCCCCATCCCACAATCCCAAAATCATGACTTGAGCTGAAATCAGGAGTTGGATGCTCAACCGAGACACCCAGACATCCCTTCCTTAGTCTTCTTGTAGCCTTCAACTTTATCTTCAGCCATCAAAGGAAGTTCAGGAACTTCCTCAGTATGATGATCTTTAGACACAACCTATGCTGGTAAGGCTGAGGCAGCCAGGCCAGAGAGATGATCTATTGACGGTGTTGTGTTCACTTTGCAGTGCTAATGGCTCCAGGTTTTGGTTGGTGCAAATGTGCAGCCGCCACAACGCATATTTCCCAAAACACCCTGGCCAAAACGCTGAAACCTACTGCCTCAAACTCTAGGAATTCAAGCTGTGGTTCTGCCAGTAAAGACTCAGCCCTGGTTTGATGACTGGCTAATTCACTGACATCATAGGGCTATATGTTGTTTTGCATAAGTTGGGGAACAAAATTCACAATATCAGGTCATACAGGAGCCCTGAACCCAGCAGGCAAAGTGACATATTTGCCAAATGACTCCCCATTTTTGAGTACATTGATATTAATGGACAAGCATATAGGGCGGAGAAGAGAGGACCATGCTGCTTTCAGTTCTGCGGCTCCTTTAGGGAAAAAAAGAAAACAAAAATGTTTTAGGATATCTATTATATTTATGAAGAAGTAGTCTATTTCTTAGCTCTGAGTGGATTGAAGAAATAGCAAACAAAGAGACTAACAGATTAGAATATATAAAAATAAACATAATGAAAATGGTAAAGGACCGTAGCTGATGAGAAAAACTTGCCTGAGTTTAGGAGATAGTGGGTTAATAGTTATAACACACAAAGTAATTATTCAAGTTTATAAGAAAATTATTAAGATTATAGTAGATGAATACAGAAATATGTGAAAAATTTTCAAAAATAAAAGTGCAAATTAACCTCTGGATTATATTTTTATGCTTAGTAAAGCAGCAAAATATTGAAATGGCTAGATCCCATGGTTGCGGTTAAATTGGTGTTGGTTTTCGTTTATGAAAGCAGTGTGAAGTTGGTATAAAGTGTTTGATGATGTCTCATGAGCCATAAAAATGATTATCTCCTTTGATCCCAGTAGTATCAGTCTTAAAAAATATGTCTTTGAAACATATTTTAACAGAAACAAAAATAAGCATTTGTAGATATTAAATTGGAAATTGAATAAATGTGGAACAAGTGAAACCTTTAATAATTCATTGTCAATAATCATAGACTGTTACACAAACATACATTATGCTCATTTACACAAGGAAACGCTACCTAAAAATGTGTTTGTGCTATAAATAACAGTGATGGAACATTTAAAAAATCCTTAATTTTTTTCAACATTTTATTATGAAAATTTCCCAACACAAAGCAAAGATAAAAGAATTTTCTAACGAATATCCATATATTATCACTTAAATTCTCCCACTAACATATTGTTATACTTTGCCATAATATTTTAAAATTTATTTTCCGTGAAAAATTTAAAACTTCCTACAGTTATCAAGAATGATAGTTTCTTGAGATGCTTATTTTTGATTAACAGAGGCATAGCATAACTTCTAAATTTCCGTGAAAAGGTTTAGAACAGTTTTCTGTAAGTTTGTGTATGGCCACCAGGTGTAGCTCTGGACTCACAACATCCTGGAATAAGCATCTGCAAGGAAGGGTTTTAGGGAAAGTTAACTTCCAAATGCAAACAGACTTGTTTGTCAGGTAAGGGTACAGTAAATCTCTTTTTCATTAAGATCTAAAGTAATTTAGGTTATATATTTATTTTATTGTTCAGAAAGTCTTTGCTACAATTTCTTTTGCCTGGAACCTGACTTTCTGACTCCTCAGCGTCTAGGTCAAAAAGTTTTGGGTTATGCTGCAAGTATGTTTATATTATCACCTTTTTAAAATGATTATTTAAGAAAGTTAAAATTAGTTATGGAAATGGAAACGTTCTTTTTCTTGTGCAATGAAAACTCATCACAACTCTAATTTTTCTTTCATGTGATTTATGTTTTTAATCTCTTCAAATATAAACTCCATGAAGTTTGGGACTATACCTAGCACAGTGACAGGAATTCACTGAATATTTTTAAAATAAATATACATAAAGAATGATCGAAACATTTTTCTGAAGGCTGTTTTATAGGAATTAGTATATCTATTCTTTAAGAAGCATGATTGTTCCATTTTTATTTTCTTTTCATAAAGGATAAAAAGATTAGCTTTAAATATTCTTCATAGTTTAAAAGTGGCTCCTAGATAAAAATATTTTCCTGTTTTTAATGGAAAAAAGAATATTGTTATTTTTTTTAATTCGTTTATTTGTTTATTTACAGCATAACAGTGTTCATTGTTTTGGCATCACACCCAGTGCTCCATGCAGTACGTGCCCTCACTATTACCCACCACCTGGTTCCTCAACCTCCCCCCCACCCCCCCGCCCCTTCAAAACCCTCTGGTTGTTTTTCAGTCCATAGTCTCTCATGGTTCATCTCCCCTTCCAGTTTCCCTCAACTCCCTCTCCTCTCCATCTCCCCATGTCCTCCATGTTATTTGTTATGCTCCACAAATAAGTGAGACCATATGATACTTGACTCACTCTGCTTGACTTATTTCACTCAGCATAATCTCTTCCAGTCCCGTCCATGTTGCTACAAAAGTTGGGTATTCATCCTTTCTGATGGAGGCATAATACTCCATTGTGTATATGTACCACATCTTCCTTATCCATTCATCCGTTGAAGGGCATCTTGGATCTTTCCACAGTTTGGCGACCGTAGCCATTGCTGCAATAAACATTGGGGTACAGATGGCCCTTCTTTTCACTACATCTGTATCTTTGGGGTAAATACCCAGCAGTGCAATTGCAGGGTCATAGGGAAGCTCTATTCTTAATTTCTTCAGGAGTCTCCACACTGTTCTCCAAAGTGGCTGCACTAACTTGCATTCCCACCAACAGTGTAAGAGGGTTCCCCTTTCTCCACATCCTCTCCAACACACGTTGTTTCTTGTCTTGCTAATTTTGGCCATTCTAACAGAATATTGTTATTTTTAAAAGATAGCAGAGCCTATGTTGAAATCCATTTTAACCTAAAAATACTCTGCTTTTTCTTCCACTTAAGGAAATCTTCAATTTCTCTCTATGTTAGAATCATCAACTATCAATTTGTTTCTACATACTCGAGAATAAAATCATTGAGGCAAGAATCTAATAGTATAGTCAAATAAATTAAACTATCTACTGGAATAACCAGGGGGAAGGATATTTCAATTTAAAGTCTTTTTTTTTTTTTAAGGAAAGAATATTTTAAAAGCTGTCTACAAAATATAGCTTTTTTTTTCATAAAGGGAAGTTATTCAGAATAAAAGGCGTTGGGAGAATTTTAGTGTAAGTAGAGATGTCTTTCTCAAAGAATTTAATGTCATAATTTGGAATTTTTGACAGTAAGGTGGAAAGATTCATGGAGAATAAACATTACACTTGTTTTTGAAGGATTTTTGTTTTACAGAAAGAAGGGATATTTCAAAGAAATAGGATCACAAAATTACTTAGCTCAAGAATTAAATTATTGACAAACTTTATGCTTATCACTTTCCTGATTTTACTTGTTTTCTTTCAGTTGTACTTGACAAGGAAGAGTCATTATATATACATATAGTCTAAAGGGCTAGAACTTTGAAGATCTTTACTGTTCCTCATTTCCTTGAAAGGTAAGTAATGTCTAATTGCGTACCTAACTTGCATACCTTCTTTCCCTTCTTTGTCTTCTCTCTACTTTTTCCTCTCTTTTCTCCTCACACTTTCACCCCACACTTCTTTTTTTTTTTAAACCATTACTAGTTTGTTTAGAGAAAGATTAGTTACTGCTGAGGGAATTTTACAACAGATATTCGGGTAACATAAAATATTTCTTGAACAACTTTATACTAAGGTACAGACTTAGATCATTATCATCGTGTTTTTGTAACTGTCCAAAAATATTATACAGATTAATATTTTTTTAAAAGATTTCATTTATTTCAGGGGCACCTGAGTGGCTCAGTGGGTTAAGCCTCTCCCTTCAGCTCAGGTCATGATCTCAGCGTCCTGGGATTGAGCCCCACATCGGGCTCTCTGCACAGCAGGGAGCCTTCTTCCCTCTTCTCTCTCTCTCTCTGCCTACTTCTCTGCCTACTTGTGATCTCTCCCTTTCTCTGTTGAATAAATAAATAAAATAAAATAAAAGATTTTATTTATTTCAGAGAGAGAGAGTGAAAGAGAGCCTGAGAGGGGAGAAGGTTAGAGGGAGAAGCAGACTCCCCATGGAGCTGGGAGCCCAATGCGGGACTTGATCCTGGAACTCTGGCATCATGACCTGAGTTGAAGGAAGTCTCTTAACCAACAGAACCACCCACGTGCTCTGGATTAATATTTTAACATTTATTTGCTTTTACTTGAACATCATGATTCATTCTTATCTAACATCAGCTCCACTTATGATAATCAGCTGATAACTACAAATTACAATTGCTATGACAAAATATATATGAAAAATGCCAGTGTAATTTTGATCATCACTATTGTACTTGCCTGAATCATAGGTTGCATCATCTTCTGCAATCTGATTTATGATTCAGTAGCTTTTATTTCTACTATATCTTTTCAGTCCCCACATAAGCTTTAGTCATAGCAGATAAATATGTGATTATAATTTGCCATAGTTGGAAAACCTGGATAATTTCTTTTGGACATTTTGCCATAGCAATTGTAAACTTATAGTTATTAGGTGATGTTAAAAGCTCTTCTTGAGTCTCCTGGGCCTTGATTTGTCTTCAGCTCAAATAATCCGTATGCCAAAGCAGCACATTCAGGGATGGCCTGCCTGAATCCCATCAATATAATTAAGTAAACCTTCAGGCTCTGATATAACGATTGATTTATAATAGCCTTTGGTTGTTGGTTTGATCTGCTGCTTTCAAATTTTACCTCCTTTTGTGTTAAAAATTTATGCAGTGTGGAAATGTTATTTTGTTTCATAATGAAAGCCTGTGTGAATCAATTACCACAGTGTATAAGGTGGGGTGGGTGCTAGGCATTATGTCTACATTATCTCATTTAATCCTCACAATGAAAGTATAAATAATACTCTTTTACAGAGGAGGAAGGAAAGTGAGGCATAAAAGGCTAGGTTCTTGGCAAAGATCACATTTATCATTATTGAACTTGTGCGTGGGACACCAAGATAGATGCTGAAGACACTAAGAGGTACGAGTCTTTATTCGAGAACGTCTTCAGTATGGTTGTTGAGACAAGGCATTATCTGTGAAAAAAAAAAAAAGAGATAAGAATTGTTTTGTAAGTACCATTAACTTACAGTAGTATCTCCTAGGAGAAGTGAATCAGTCTTGGGGTCAGCAAAGCTGCCTGAGACTCTATTCTAGAGACCAAAATGAAGGCATCTCCACTAATTTTGCATGAGTCTGTTTACTGCCTTTACATTCTTTTTCTTTTAAAATATTTTATTTATTTATTTGACAGACAGAGATCACAAGTAGGCAGAGAGGCAGGCAGAGAGAGCAGGGGAAGCAGGCTCCCTGCTGAGCAGAGAGCCTGATGCAGGGCTCTATCCCAGAACCCTGAGATCATGACCTGAACTGAAGGCAGAGTCTTAACCCACTGAGCCACCCAGGTGCCCCTACTTCCCTTATATTCTTGAGAGTTAAATTCGATTTCCCCTTATTTTCTTGAAATTAAATGGAAGGATAAATTCTTTGTGGGAAATAAAATGTTCTTAGGTAACAAGCTGTACGTTATTTCACTACTTTGGTAAACTAGAAGTTTGTTAGTTTCAGGTGCAGAGATTTTCTTGAATGGCAGAAAGATTCACTATACATGTAAAGAAATGAATTTTAATTTCTGTGCAAGTTTAATTTTTAATCAAATTACTTTATTCTAGGAGATACACTCCCTTTGATGAAACCAGTTTGTAACTGAAGTTCATTTTTCAGGCTAAAGCCAGTGCCAGGGACCATCTATGTAGAACAAATAAATAATGTAATATGGAATACAAAACTGTCAGTTCTGGTTTGAGTAAGTGAGTTTATTAACTCTCACACTAGTTTGGGGGAAATGTCTCTCAATTTTAGGGAAATCTGGCACAGGCTAAATAGTTTTTTCTTTCATTCTTTATTTTCAGTGTTTGAGAGAAAGGGAACAGAAGGATCACATGTAGAGAGACTAGAAAGAAGTGTTACCTACCTCAGTGCTCCTAAACTTTTTGTGTTCTTTATACACTTTTGAAGAGTAGAAATTAGAGTAGTCCACTTAAGGGATTTAGAAGATGACCGTCTTTTTTTTTCTTAAAAAAAATTTAAGAAATAGAAAATGCATTTCACAGTTATTGAATTCTTCACTGTTACTGTTTAATACTGTTGACTCTTTTGACTATGTTCTCCTGCATACTCAGAGGTATTCAGTTTTTAATGTTCTACTAAATCAGGAGGATTTTTTGGGGGACTGGCCAGATGCTTCATCATGTGTCTTACTTATTGATTGATTGATTGATTGGACTTGTACAAGAACTGTATTAAATTAATTAATTAAATTAACATATAATGTATTATTTGTTTCAGAGGTACAGTTCTGTGATTCATCAGTCTTACACAATTTATCATGTGTCTTATAACTAATTTATGGCAAGTTGTATCTTTTCTGTATCTAATCTTTCACATAGCCTGTAAGTCTAATATACATGTATCAGTGTATATTTTTATATTCTTATTTGTAACAAAAATAAATTTTGTATGTATGAAGGGTTTGCGGTACAAGATAAGCCTACACAGCAAAGCGTGATAGACCAACTGGGGCTGGGATAGAAAAGACAACTGGCCTCTAGGAATAAAAAATTGGGAACTTTGAAGATAATGGCAGTCTAGAAGTTGAGAATCAACTCCTAGGTAGAAAACTTTTGACAGTTTTAGGATTCTGGTTGAATTGACAAAGGAAAATTTGATAATTTATGTATTGCTTTTTAAAAAATTAGTGAGAAATATTAAACTATACCTTAGATTTTTTGTTGCTTCTTAAAGTTATGTTTTTTCATAATGTTTATTTTTTATTACTAAATGTAGAGTAGAAATAAGAAGAAATAGAAAGGGCACCTGGGTAGCTCAGTCAGTTAAGTGTCTGACTCTTGATTTCTGCTTGGGTCATGATCTTAGGGTCTTGGGATCAAGCCCTGCTTTGGGCTCTAGGCATGGAGCCTGCTTGAGATTCTCCCTCCCCGTGCTTGAGTGCTCTCTATCTCTTAAAAATAAAAAATAAGTAGAAATAAAACACCACATTTCAACGACTTAAAAAATAATTTTTAAAATTTTAGTGTTTTCCATTCCATTTTCTCTGCAGAGGTTAAAAAATGTGTTATTTTAATGTTACACATAGAATCATAACTTTTTCATATTATTATAGTTTGCATAAGCCTTTAAAAGTGGCTTTAGCAAGTATTATTTTAAGTAAATATATCATAGGTCAGTTAATTTCATGATTTTTTTTTCAGTTCATTCTGGGAGGTAGGAGGAGATAGGGTTAAGTTAGGTGAACTATAATTAGAAGGTAGAACAGAAGTCTACTTCTAAAATATTACATTAATTATAAAAATTACCCGAATTAGGAGAAACTTAAAGATCAAGGTCCAGGACAGATTAATAAAAACTATAATGCTACCTTCTGGCTCCATGGCCAATTGTCCAGTAGATCATGGCATTCTTTTCCATGAAACGAGGTTCTCTTGCTCACAGACAACAGATTTAAGATATTAATTTTCTAGGTGAAAGCCAAAGATCTGAAGTTAGAGACTGTAACAACCAGGTCTAATTTGTCAAAGAGAAAATACAAAAGATCCAGGAACAAGGAGTAAAAAGAGACAAGTAGCATCAGAAATCAGAACATAGGAATTTGAACTGCGGGTAAAACTATTTTCCTAATGATGGTCTTGTACTTATTTGCTACATGTATTTTCCCTAAACGTATTCAAGAAGTCTCTGCATTATGGTACAATGTTAAAGGGAAAATAATAAGGTTGTATTTTAGAATAATAGTATTTTTTTTTCATTTTCTTGTTTCTAAATTTTCTATAGTATGATTATATTTACTGTTATAATTAAAGTAACTTAAAAAGCATTCAAATAATTTAAAGACTATCAATTATCATAATGAGTTCTAACGAAAAATTTCTTTGTAGATAATATGTGTTTCAGATGTATCTGAATTAGCGCTGGACTTGGGGTCATAGGAATTGGGTTTTAGGCCAAACTGCTCCATTACTGTGTATGCTTTTTTTTTTTTTTTTAAATATTTTATTTATTTGACAGAGAGAAATCACAACTAGGCAGAGAGAGAGGAGGAAGCAGGCTCCCCGCGGAGCAGAAAGCCTGACATGGGGCTCGATCCCAGGACCCTGAGATCATGACCTGAGCCGAAGGCAGAGGCTTTAACCCACTGAGCCACCCAGGCGCCCCACTGTGTATGCTTTTGATGCCAGTTCTAATGTGTATTTTCCTCCCACACCATCAAACAATTCTCTGACACCAGTGGAGTGTCCTACAATTCAACTCATTTCTGATGCTGTCTTTCTAGAGATGGTTTCAGATTCCACAGGTTAATGGCTCAGTTCCACAAACTGCCCCTACTTCAGATGCCAATCATAAGGCCAGGTTGTTACCTTGCTTCTGACCAGTGGCCTATATATTAGAGGTCCTCAAGTTCCCTTTCTTGGGTTTGATTAATTTGTTCAGGAACTCAGGAAACTAGTTTCCTTAATAGATCACCAGTTCACTGTAAAAGGATATAACTGAGGAAGAGCCATAGGGAAGAGATGCGTGGGATGAGGTGTGTGGGAAAGTATGTGGCCACGGAGCTTCCATGCTCTATCCAAGTATACCACTTCTTCAAATCTTCACATGTTCACCAACCCAGAAGCTCTCCATACCTAGTCCCTAGGTATGATTGATAAATTATTGGCCATTGACTATCAATTCAACCTCCAGTTCCTCTTCCAGCCTGGGAGGTCAGGGTGGGTGGGATTGAAAGTTCTAACTGTGGGGTGCAGGGTTGGTTCACCTGGCTTTTTAAAATTCACCATGTTAACATAAACTCTGGTGTGTTTGAAAGAGTTTTGTTAGGATATCAAATCCCCATTATGGTTCTTATCACTTCAGAGAATTCAAGGGTTTTAGGAGCTCTGTGACAGAAAAAGGGACAAAGGCCAAATGTATGTAATTCTTATTGTAAATGACAATATTACACTATGCAAGTCACTTTTTTCTATCTGGGTTTCTACTTTGTCTTCTGTAAAATTGAGATAAAATGGTATCTACCTCTTGGGCCTATTGAAGAAATTATGATAATGTCTTTGAAAGTGCTTGGTAATGTGCTTCACAGATGTAAGCTATTGTGGAAGTTTTAGGATGATATAAAGCTAAAGCAAGTTCATTCACATTTTGAAAAATGTTTAAAAATACAAAGTGAAAGTTAAATAAATGTTATAATCAAGGAAGACAGACTTTTTCTCATCCCCCACCAGTTTTTTTTTTTTTAAACGATTTTGGTTATTTATTTGAGACAGAGAGAGAACGAGCAGGGGCTAGGGACAGAGGGAGAGGGAGTTATTCCTAGCCTGGATCTCCTGAAGCATGATGGCTCCTGGGGGCATGTCATTCAAGGTGGTACTTGGGTGGGGGCACAGGCAGTGTTAAAAAATTTGCAGTGAAAAATTTTTTTTGCACTGAGCCTAAGGCCCTAGCCTTCAGGCTAGAGTGAGCATATCCTCTTGAGAACTCATGGGCAGAGCACACTGCTAACAGGTTAGATAGCAAGTGTCTGCGCAGCACTGCCGTCTGTAGGTGGTTCTGTGTTTATGCTGAAGGGCAGGAGAGGAAAATGGTGCCTGCCAGCTTCTTCTCAAAGTTCCCCCACACCCTCTGAAATACTTTTAAAAAGATATCCCTCCTATTTGCCCAGGCATTGTGCAAACTGTCAATTCTACATTGCATCTCTGTGAGTTCTTGTCCCTGTAAGGATGACGACTGAGCTATTCCTCATCCTCCCTACTTGTCTACTTCTGAGTCAGACTTTAAAGCCTCAGGCTCTGAGTCCTGCTGATTATACAAACTCATGGAATTCATCCCCTCTGGTTTTCAAGAACAGACAATGTGGTGTTTTTTGTTTGTTTGTTTGTTTTTCCCTAAAATCCCTGTGTGGGTTCCCTGGTGCTTTTCCCTCTTTGCACCTGCAGTCCTATCCTTCCGATGGGTAGCTCCCAACCATTGTTTCTGCCCTTCATAACTTTTTCCAGTGTGGCTTCTTCTCTACATTTAGTTGTGGTTTGTTCTGATAGTCTCCCAGTGGCTTTCCAGTTTATTGAGTTGGATGAGAGTGATATCTAGTTCTAAAGATGGGTTGGAGTGAGTTTAGGGTCTTCCTACTCCACCATCTTTCTGGCACCCCCACCTATATCTACCCTGGGTCCTTTGATTAGGGTATTTAGACCATTTATATTTAAAGTAATTATTGATGGTTTTGTACTTTTGTTACTGGTTTAATGATTGTTTTGTAGGTCTTCTCTGTTCCTTCTTTTGTACTTTTTCCTGGTGACTGATGACTCTATGTGTGTGTTATGCTTGGGTTTCTTTCTCTTTATTTCTTATGTATCTTTTGTAGGTTTTTGGTTTGTGGTTACCATGAGGTTCATATATAGCATCCTGAGTATATAGCACTCTATATTAAGTTGATGGTTACTCAAGTTTGAACACATTTTAAAATAATTTCTCTTTCACTCCCCTCTCCACATTTTATATGTATATTGTCATATTTTACACTTTTTATTTTAATTTTCTTACTTCTAATTGTGGCCTTTCTTTTCTACTTAAAGAAGTCCCTTTAACATTTCTTAAAAGGCTGGTTTAGTGGTGATGAATTCCTTTAACTTGTTTGGGAAACTATCTATCTTTCAGATCTGGGTACAGTATTCTTGGTTGTAGGTTTTTTTTCCCTTTTAGTTTTTTGAATATGTAATATCACTCCCTTTTTACTTGCAAAGTTTCTGTTGAAAAAAACAGGTTATAGCCTGTGGGACTTCCTTTATATGTAACTATTTGCTTCTTTTTGGCTGCTTTTAAATTTCTTTTTATCTTTAATTTTTATCATTTAACTATTATGTGTGTTTATCTAGTTCTCCTTGGGTTCATCATTTTTGGGTCTCTCTGTGCTTTCTGGACCAGGATGTCTGTTTCC
Organism: Meles meles; assembly: GCF_922984935.1. Classification (NCBI taxonomy): domain Eukaryota; kingdom Metazoa; phylum Chordata; class Mammalia; order Carnivora; family Mustelidae; genus Meles; species Meles meles. The sequence continues at coordinate 52,578,479 of NC_060075.1, read as the reverse complement.
TTCTCCAGGTTAGGGAAATTTTCAGCTATTCCTTCTTTTCCTTCTTTCTTTAGAGAAAGAAATTTAGAATAGTTTTAGGTTTACAGAGAAGTTATAAATATACTATAGAGGATTTCTAAATACCCTATTCCCAGTTTCTCCTATTAGTAACATCTTATGTTACTATGGTATGTATATCACAACTAATGAACTAATATTGATACAGTATTTTTGTTTTATAAGATTTATTTATTTGTTTCAGAGAGAGAGAGTTCAAGTGGAGGGAGGAGCAAAGGGAGAGGGAGATAGAATCTCAAGCAGACTCTGCTCTAAACAGATCCTGTTGGATCCCACCTCACTGAGATCATGACCGGAGTGTAAATCAAGTCAGATTCTTAACCAACTGAGCCATCCAGGTGCCCTTTTTCATAACTTTTAACTGTGCATTAAATATTAAAAATTGTGCTATATGGAGGAATAGTCTAGTCCAGTTATTCTCAATTTTTAAAAAAAGATTTTTTTCAATATAGTTGACATACAATGTTACATTAGTTTCAGGTGTATAACATTGATTCAACATCTCTATAAATTAAGCTATGCTCACCACAAGAGTATTAGCTATTATTTTTTTTTGAATAATTTTTCTGACCCTTTTACTCTCTCTTTTTCCAGAGCCCCTATAATGTGTTATTTTGCTTGATGTTGTACTAAAGGTCTGTTAACTTATAACCTCTTTTTTTTTTTAAGTCTTTTTTCTTTTTGTTGTTTAACTTGGGTGCTTTCTAGTACCTTGTCTTCTAGGTTGCTGATCTGTTCTTCTGCATCCTTTAATTTGCTGTTGATTTCCCCCTAGTGTATTTTTTATTTTACTTATTGTATTCTTCAACTTTGATTGGTTCTTTTAATATTTCCTTTGTTGACATTCTCACTGAAATTATCCACTCTTCTCTGAAGTCTGGTGAGGGGCTTTATGAACAATAGTTTGAACTCTTTACAGTAAGATTGCATATCCCCATTTTGTTTAGTTATTTTTCCCCCCACTTAGGTTTTGTCTTATTCTTTCATCTGGAGTATATTCCTCTGTCCCCTCCTTTGGTTTGACTTTCTGTGCTTGTTTCTATGAATTAGGTGAAACAGCTGCCTTTCCCTTCTCTTGAAGGAGTGGTCTCTTGAAGCTCCCTCTCTTGAAGGAGTGGTCTTATATAGGAATGTCCCCATATAGACTTTGTGTGCCTGGTGGCTTTGGCTGGCTGGCCAGAGCTGGGGTGGGTGTGGGCTGAGGTACTCTGTGAAGGCGATGTCTTGGTAGGATGGGTGAAACTCAAGTGGGTCAGCTGGGATATTTTTGTACCTGGGCTGCCTTGATGAGATTGACTTTACTGTAGTGGGTATAGGATGGGGGTTTCCTGGTATACACCATGTTGGGGCACCCTTGGTGGACATCTAAAGCTGAGGTGGGCATTAGTTGGTGAGGGACACCTTGGAGGGACTGCTGGACCTAATGTGGAATAGGCATCTGGGGCTCACTGAGGTGGCAGGCCAACTGGAGCACAGTGACCATGTTCTTATCTGTACTATCAAATTGGAAGGGGAATGAAACTATGGTGTTGCCAGCAGCTATGACTGACCCTGAGGACAATTCCAACATTTCCCCACTATTTGGTGAATGCTCTAGGGTTAGTAGATGGGTTTCTTTTACTTAAAGTCTAGATACCCTATAAATGGTTTTTAATGTTGTGCCCTAGGTCAGGTGAATCTGTGTTTGGCCTCTCAGTGTGATCCTTTCCTACTGCAGTTCCTGGTATTTGTGGTACAGTTCCTGATGTTACCATGTTTCTGTCTGTCCTGATGTGTACTCATTTTCCTACAGAAGATGTTCACTCAGCCCTCAATTCTTCTTCAGGAAGAATTATTGTATATGTAGGTGTAGCTTTAGTACATCCATGAAAGGAACTAATTTCAGGGGTCTTCATATGCTACCACTTGGACCAGGCTCTTCATTAAAATTTTTAGTAGGTCTTTATATATTAGAGAAATTTTCCCTTTGTTTATGATAGTTGGTAATGTTTTATAGTAAGTGCAACAAAAAGGCTGTTTTGTGCCCTTAAAGTTACTCACACATCCCAGGACTTGGGTATCTCTCACAATCTATGGTGTTCTTCTCCCCACCCTACCCAAGCTGAATAACTAATGAAGATCTTAGAAATGGCTTGGAAAGCCTTTGAAAGATAGAGCAATCTAAATATTTGCAGTCTTTTCCTCTTAAATTGATGGAAAATCCTTGATTTTTATATAGTCTTAGAATGTATGGAATTCATTATCTCTCACAATGAATGTAGTTGAGTTAGTATAATTTTGACAGTTTTATCATGCTTTTCCTAGTTATACTTCCCTTTGCATGCAAAATTTGGGATATTCACTTTGGGCATTACTAATAGGGTTTCTTGATGTTTGGACTTATAGGTGGCCCAAGTCTCTGGATTATAGTTAGCACAAAGATGAATATGGATAGATGTCAATAAGGCCTTCCAGGGTAGATGGCTCCCAATTTCCCCACTACCATCAAAAAGGAGAGATATCATCTTTTATTTTCTATGGGGTTTAAAGAAGGCTAATTGGAGTGGAAGTGGATGAAAAAACTGAAGGTCAGTAAAGATAAAAATTCATGACATATATAAAATGCCTTTTAAAAACATTATCTCTATTAAGATCACACAATGATACAGTGACATAACAATCCCTGTTTACAAATGAAGAAATAAAATTCAGATAATTTTCTCCCATAGCCACATAACTTATAAACTAGTCTCAACATAAAAACTTAGAAATGGAAAATATTGCCCTCTGAGGTTAAAGTTTAAGTTAAAAATATAGTGGACTAGAACAGAAATGAAGGACAGGGTTGCTCCTAAGTCTGGAATGATTGACTATAATTTGATTAATTATTTTAATCTCTCTTAAGACCAGATGTGTGAATTGGAAAAGGGCTTAGTCAGCACGTATAGAGAGAATCCTGCCTGGTTTGCTAGCTTGGAAGACAGTTGGCCTCAGGGACGGGGCCACACTATTCCCCATGCATGCCTTGTGAACTTTTCCCCTTAATTTCTCCATTCTCCATTGCACTGTGTTTCCTGTCCTTCTCTTTGTCATCTTGTGTACTCAGAATACAACCCAAAAGATTTGTAAAGCCTCTCTCTATCATGTGCATGGCAGTATACCAGATACTGGAGACACAAGATACAACAGACTCTATGTGGTTCCTCCCTTCATTGGAGAGGACAGATGTTGCAGCAACAGGTAAGATTATTTCCTCATTGTAGGTAAATGTATTGTGACCACAGCATTATACAAAGCTGATATCTTATTTGCATTGAATTGAGAGGGGAAGGCAGGGAATGATCTTAATTCATCTCATCCCTACCCTCTCCACCAATATGTGTTGTAATACTACTTAGAATTGCAAAATGGATATCTGTGCAGTAGGAAATAGCCATTGGGCTTTCATAGACCATCAGTCATTTCTAGACTCTAGCTTTTAGAGGGCGTAGAAGTATTTCATAATTGATTTCTGATAGTGATAACTTTGCAAACATTGAGGGTGAAAGCCAACTCATAATGCCAAAGTCTATTTTATGAATATTCTTTCTTCAGAATTCTTTTCACCCTTGAACCATTCTTTTTTAAAATGATATCTTTTTTCTTCTATTCTTCTCTCTGTCTTCCCTTCTCTTCCCTTCCCTTCCCTTTCTCTCCTCCCTTTTTCTTCCTCTGTATCTGCCTATCTCTACTGAAGACTAGGGAAAAATGATAAAATTCAAACAGAGTATTTGTTATGGAAGAAAAATTCACACATTTTAAAGACAGTGTTAAAAAGCAGCAATCATGACAATAGGAACAACATGTGGAATATTTTGTTTCTTGACCCTTTGAAAATTACTTCACTCATGAGGTTTTAGTAGCCTGGTTATGACAAACTGAAATATGAAGCTACACTTAAAATATAAAGAGTATGGAGAAAAAGATAATTTGTCATATAGTAGGAAAGTCTAACTGCTTCTTTTAAACACCTTTACTTTTAATTTTTTTTACTTTTAATATTTTTTACTTTTTTTTTTTAAAAAAGATTTTATTTATTTATTTAACAGAGAGAGATCACAAGTAGACAGAGAGGCAGGCAGAGAGAGAGAGAGGGAAGCAGGCTCGCTGCTAAGCAGAGAGCCCGATGCGGGACTCGATCCCAGGACCCTGAGATCATGACCTGAGCCGAGGGCAGCGGCTTAACCCACTGAGCCACCCAGGCGCCCCTTTACTTTTAATATTTAATATTTAATTATGAAAAATTTCAATCATAGAATAAGGTTGCATTTTATAGAAAAGAGCAATACACCCAACTCTAAATTTTGTAATTGTCATGTTGCCATACTTGCTTTCTCTATCCATCCATTTTGTTTTTTGATATATTTCAAAGTAATTGTTTAAAAATACTTCTGCTATGATTTCATGGGAGTGACTAGAGAATTTGTAGTCTACAATGTTAAATATCTTCTTTTTATTTCTTCACATCCACTCCCTACCCTTTTGCTCTTTACTCTGTGTCATGGAAGTTAACCACATAAGTGGGCTTTCTTAACCTCTGGTTTTTGGTTAGGTACAGATTATGGAAAGTGCTGGTAGGAATCAGAGGAAGGGTAGAGTATAAGGTTGGGTTATTTAATCTTCCAGTCTCCCTCCATTCATGATTGCTGGTAACTGGCTATATTCTTCAGCCTGAAGGCCTTGACTGTTGATTTTTTTTTTAAGTTTTTTTTTTTTCATTTTTTCTTTCATTTTATTTATTTTTTCAGTGTAACAGTATTCATTCTTTTTGCACAACACCCAGTGCTCCATGCAAAACGTGCCCTCCCCATTACCCACCACCTGTTCCCCCAACCTCCCACCCCTGACCCTTCAAAACCCTCAGGTTGCCCCAACCTCCCACCCCTGACCCTTCAAAACCCTCAGGTTGTTTTTCAGCGTACATAGTCTCTTATGGTTATTAATTATTTTTATTAACATATAATGTATTATTTGCTCCAGGGGTATGGGTCTGTGAATCGTTAAGCTTATACAGTTCATAGCACTCACTGTATCACATACCCTCCCCAATGTCCATAACCCAATCACCCTCTCCATAACCCCCTTCCCCCAGCAAACCTCAGTTTGTTTTGTGAGATTAAGAATCTTTTACAGTTTGTCTTCCTCCCGATCCCATTTTGTTTCATTTTTTCCTCCCTACCCCCCAAATCCCCACCCTGCCTCTCAAATTCCTCATATTGGAGAGATGGTATGATAATTCTTTCTCTGATTGACTTATTTCACTCAGCATAATACCCTCTAGTTCCATCCACATCATTGCAAATCTCAAGATTTCATTTCTTTTGATGGCTGCATATTATTCCACTGTGTATATATATCACATCTTCTTTAACCATTCATCTGTTTATGGACATCTAGGCTCTTTCCATAGTTTGGCTATTGTGGACATTGCTGCTATGAACATTCGGGTGCATGTGCCCCTTCAGATTCCCTACCTTTGTATCTTTAGTGTAAATACCCAGTAGTGCAATTTCTGGGTCATAGGTAGCTCTATTTTCAACTTTTTGAAGACCCTCCATGCTGTTTTCCAAAGTGGCCGCACCACATTGCATTCCCATTAGGAGTGTAGGAGGGTTCCCCTTTCTCCGCATCCTCCCCAATATCTGTCATTTCCTGACTTGTTAATTTTAGCTATTCTGACTGGTGTGAAGTGGTATCTCTTTGTGGTTTTGATTTGTATTTCCCTGATACCAAGTGATGTGGAGCACTTTTCATGTGTCTCTTGGCCATCTGGATACCTTGTCTTCTTTGCAAAAATGTCTGTTCATGTCCTCTGCCCATTTCTTGATTGGATTATTTGTTCTTTGGGTGTTGAGTTTGATAAGTTCTTTATAGATTTTTGGATACTAGTCCTTTATCTGATATGTCATTTGCAAATATCTTCTCCCATTCTGTCAGCTGTCTTTTGGTTTTGTTGACTGTTTCCTTTGCTGTGCAAAAGATTTTGATTTTGATGAAGTCCCAATAGTTCATTTTTGCCCTTGCTTCTCTTGCCTTTGGCAATGTTTCTAGGAAGAAGTTGTTTCTGCTGAGGTCGAAGAGGTTGCTGCTTGTGTTCCCCTCAAGGATTTTGATGGATTCCTTTCTCACATTGAGGTCTTCATCCATTTTGAATCTATTTTTGTGTGTGGTGTAAGGAAATGGTCCAGTTCTCATTCTTCTGCATGTGACTGTCCGATTTTCCCAACACCATTTGTTGAAGAGACTGTCTCTTTTCCACTGGTCTTCCCTTCCTGTTTTGTTGAAGATTAGTTGACCATAGAGTTGAGGGTCTATTTCTGGGCTCTTTATTCTGTTCCATTGATGTATGTGTCTGTTTGTGAGCCAGTACCACACTGTCTTGATGATGACAGTTTTATAATAGAGCTTGAAGTCTGGAATTGTGATGGCACCAACTTTGGCTTTCTTTTTCAACATTCCTCTGGCTATTCAAGGTCTTTTCTGGTTCCATATAAATTTTAGGATTATTTGTTCCATCTCTTTGAAAAAAATGGATGGTGTTTTGATAGGGATTGCATTAAACGTGTATATTGCTTTAGGTAGCATAGATGTTTTCACAATATTTGTTCTTCCAATTCATGAGAATGAAACATATTCCCATTTGTTTGTGTCTTCCTCAATTTCTTTCATGCGTACTTTATAGTTTTCTGAGTACAGATTCTTTTCTTCTTTGGTTAGGTTTATTTCTAGGTATCTTATGGTTTTGGGTGCAATTGTAAATGGGATTGACTCCTTAATTTCTCTTTCCTCTGCCTTGGTCTTGGTGTGTAGAAATGTAATGATTTCTGTGCATTGATTTTATATCCTGACACTTTACTGAATTCCTTTATGAGTTCTAGCAGTTTTGGAGTGGAGTCTTTTGGGTTTTCCACATAAAGTATCATATCATCTGCAGAGAGTGAGAGTTTGACTTCTTCTTTGCTGATTTGGATGCCTTTAATTTCTTTTGTTGTCTGATTGCTGAGGCTAGGACTTCTAGTACTATGTTGAATAGCAGTAATGATAGTGGATACCTCTGCCATGTTCCTGACCTTAGGGGAAAAGCTTCCAGGTTTTCCCCATTGAGAATATCCACTGTGGGTTTTTCATAGATGGCTTTGATCATATTGAGGTATATACCCTCTATCCCTACACTTTGAAGAGTTTTTATCAAGAAAGGATGCTGTACTTTGTCAAATGCTTTTTCAGCCACTATTGAGAGTATCATATGGTTCTTGTTCTTTCTTTTATTAATGTATTGTATCACATTGATTGATTTGTGAATGTTGAACCCACCTTGCAGCCCTAAAATAAATCGTGGTGAATAATCCTTTTAATGTGCTGTTGGATTCTATTGGCTGGTGTTTTGGTGAGAATTTTTGCATCTGTGTTAATCAAGGATATTGGTTTGTAATTCTCCATTTTGATGGGGTCTTTGGTTTTGGGATTAAGGTAATGCTGGTCTCTTAAAATGAGTTTGGAAGTTTTCCTTCCATTTCTATTTTTTGGAGCAGTTTCAGGAGAATAGGTATTAATTCTTCTTTAAATGTTTGGTAGAATTTCCTTGGGAAGCCATCTGGCCCTGGGCTCTTGGGAAATTTTTGATGACCACTTCAATCTCCTTACTAGTTATAGGTCTATTGAGGTTTTCTATTTCTTCCTGGTTCAGTTGTGGCAGTTTATATGTCTCTAGGAATGCATCCTTTTCTTCCAGATTGTCAAATTTGCTGGTGTATTGTTGCTCATAATATGTTCTTTTGATTGTTTGTATTTCTTTGGTGTTGGTTGTAATCTTTCCTCTTTCATTCATGATTTTATTAATTTGGGTTTTTTCTCTTTTCTTTTTGATAAGTCTGGCCAGGGATTTATCAATCTTATTAATTCTTTCAAAGAATGAACTCCTGGTTTCGTTGATCTGTTCTACTATTCTGTTGGTTTCTATTTCATTGATTTCTGCTCTGATCTTTCTTATTTCTCTTCTCCTGCTGGGTTTAGGCTTTCTTTGCTGTTCTTTCTCCAGCTGCTTTAGGTGTAGGGTTATGTTGTGTATTTAGAGACTTTTCTTGTTTCTTGAGAAAGCCTTGTCTCAGTGTACACATTTCTCTCAGGACCGCCTTTGCTGTGTCCCACAGATTTTGAATACTTGTGTTTTCATTTTCATTTGTTTCCATGATTTTTTTAAAAATTCTTTTTTCATTTCCTGGTTGACCCATTCATTCTTTAGTAGGATGCTCTTTAGCCTCCATGTATTTGAGTTCTTTCCAACTTTCCTCTTGTGATTGAGTTCTTGCTTCAGAGCATTGTGGTCTGAAAATATGCAGGGATGATCCCAATCTTTTGGTACTTGTTGAGACCTGATTTGTGACCCAGAATTTGATCTATTCTGGAGAATGTTCCATGTGCACTAGAGAAGAATGTGCTTTAGGATGGAATGTTCTGATTATATCTGTGATGTCCTTCTGGTCCGGTGTGTCATTTAAGCCCTTTATTTCCTTGTTGGTCTTTTGCTTGGATGATCTGTCAATTTTAATGGGGGGTTGTTATAGTCCCCTACTATTATTGTATTATTGTTGATGTGTTTCTTTGATTTTGTTATTAACTGGTTTATATAGTTGGCTGCTCCCATGTTAGGGGCATAGATATTTAAAATTGTTAGAACTTCTTGTGGGACAGACCCTTTGAGTATGTAATGGTGTCCTTCCTCATCTCTTATTATAGTCTTTGGCTTAAAATCTAATTCATCTGATATAAGAATTGCCACCCTAGCTTTTTTTTTTTTTTTTTTTGATGTCCATTAGCATCGTAAATTGTTTTCCACCACCTCACTTTGAATATGGAGGTGTCTTTCGGCCTAGAATAAGTTTCTTTTTTTTTTTTTAAAGGACTTTATTTATTTATTTGACTGACAGATCACAAGTAGGAAGAGGCAGGCAGAGAGAGAGGAGGGGAAGCAGGCTCCCCGCTGAACAGAGAGCCCGATATGGGGCTCGATCCCAGGACCCTGAGATCTTGGCCTGAGATGAAAGCAGAGGCTTTAACCCACTGAGCCACCCAGGCACCCCTAGAATGAGTTTCTTGTAGACAGTATATTGATGGGTCCATTCTGAATCCTGTGTCTTTTGATTGGGGCATTTAGCCCATTTACATTCAGGGTAACTATTGAAAGATATGAATTTAATGCCATTGTATTGCCTGTAAGATGATTGTTACTGTATATTGTCTCTATTCCTTTCTGGTCTACTACTTTTAGGCCCTCTCTTTGCTGAGAGGATCCCTTTCAATATTTCCTGTATGTCTGGTTTGGTGTTTGCAAATTCTTTTAATTTTTATTTGTCCTGGAAAATTTTTATCTCTCCTTCTATTTTCAATGAGAGCCTAGCAGAATATAGTATTCTTGGCTGCATATTTTTCTCATTTAGTGCTCTGAATACATCATGGCAGTCTTTTTTGCCCCGCTAGGTTTCTGTGGATAAGGTAATCTCATATTTCTACCATTGTATGTTACAGACTTCTTGTTCCAACCTGTTTTCAGGATTTTTTCTTTGTCACTAAGAGTTGTAAGTTTTACTATTAGATGATGTGGTGTGGACATATTTTTATTGATTTTGAGGGTGGTTCTCTGTGCTTCCTGGATTTTGATGCTTGTTCCCTTTGCCATATTAGGGAAATTCTCTACTATAATTTGCTCCAATATACCTTCTGCCCCTCTCTCTGTTTCTTCTTCTGGAATCCCAATTATTCTAGTACTGTTTCATCTTATGGTTTCACTTATCTCTTGAATTCTCCCCTCATGGTCCAGTCGTTGTTTGTCTCTCTTTTGCTCAGCTTCTTTATTCTCTGTCATTCAGTCTTCTATATCACTAATTCTCTCTTCTTCCTCATTTATCCTTGCAGAAAGAGCCTCCATTTTTGATTGCACCTCATTGATAGCTTTTTTGATTTCAATGTGGTTAGATTTTTGCTCTTTTATTTCTCCAGAAAGGGATTTTATTTCTCCAGAAGGGGTTTTTCTAGTCTCTTCCATGCCTTTTTCAAACCCATCTAGCACTTTGACAATCATCATTCTGAACTCTAGTCCCGACATATTATCAATGTTCATATTGATTAGGTCTGTAACTGTTGGTACTCCCTCTTGTTCTTTTTTTTTTTGTGGTGAGTTTTTCTGCATTGTCATTTTATCCAGATAAGAATATATGAACAAGAGAATAAAATACCAAAAGAGTGACAAAGACCCCAGAAAAATGTATGCTAACCAAATCAGAAGAGACCCAAAATCAAGGGGAGAAGATAGGGGAAAAAAACAAATAAAAATAAAAAATGAAAAATTTAAAAAAATATATGTATATTAGACTGATGAATATAACAGAGCCACCCACTTGATTTTGGGTGTATTCTGGTCTTTTTGAAGATACTACCTCCCAAAATTTTAAAGAAGGAAGTACATATATATATATATATATATATATATGTATATATATATATATATATATATATATATATATATGTATATATATATATACACACACAAAAATAAGGGTAAACATGATGAAGGGATGGAATATGACTGTAAAGATGAAAATTTAAAAAATTCTAAAAAAGAAATTGATAAGATAAGTTAGTTGGAAAAAGAAATAAAAAAAGACGAGAAAATGTGCTTAGGGTTGAGACTAGAACAAAGTCCTGTGCTAGATTTAGGATATATTTTGATCTATTAGAAGAAGTTGTATTCCAAAATTTTAAAGAAAAAAAAAACCTATATGTTTACAAAAAATAAGTTTAAGTAAAATGAAGAGGTAAAATACGACTATAATAATGAAGGTTTAAAAATATTTTTTTTAAAGAAAGGTATTGTTAAGATAAACTAGTTAAAAAACATTAAAAGAAGAAAGAGAAAAAGTTAGAAAAAATAGAATAAGAAAAAAATAAAATTAAAAAAATTTAACTTTGCAAGACCAAAGGATCATGGGGAAAAAGCCATGAATCCTATGTATTGGTTTCCTCTAGTTCTGGAGTTCCTGCTGTTCTCATTGATCAGTGATCTTGATCTTGGCTGGATGTTCTTACTGACCTTCTGGGGGAGGGTCCTGTTGCAGTGGGTCTCAAATGTCTTTGCCCAAGGTGGAATTGTGCCACCCTTGCCAAGGGCCAGTCTAAGTAATCTGCTCGGGTTCACTCTTGGGAGCTTTTGTTTCCTGAATGCTTTCCCTACCGCTTTGGAGGACAGGAATGAAAATGGCGGCCTCCCAATCTCTGGCGTGGAGGAGCTGAGAGCTTGGGGCCCCACTCCTTAGTGCACCCTCAGAGAAAAGCAGTCAGTCACTTCTGTCTCACTGGTATCTAGCCATGCTCTGTGCTCACTCGGCCTATGACCAAGCATTTATATCTCTGGCGCACAGCCCTGTTTAGAGTCTCCAAACCCACCAGACTCCTGTAGCATGTTCCGGCACCACTTCTCCTGGAGGAGGAAGGAGGGGTTCTTTTTGGATCTGCCACTTGTGGGGTCCCTGCTTGAAGATCTGTGACTTGGATCATGGTTTAAGGTAACCCTTATCTGAAAGCTCACTCCTTTGCTCTGTCTCTGTAGTCAGCTTCCCTACTTTTATACATGGGACCTCTGCCATACTCAGACATCCCTGGTCTTTCTGTGACTCCATGGGACCTAAGACCACACTGTTCCTGTGAGGACTTCACCCCTGTTTAGCCTCTGGAACGATGTCCCTCAGAGGTGCAGACTTCTAAAAGTTCTGATTTTGTGCTCTGCTGCTCCAGCACTTGCTGGGAGCTAACCCCTCCCCCCACAGTCTATCTTCCCATCGCTTCAGATTCACTTCTCTGCGTGTCCTACCTTTCAGAAGAAAGTGGTTGATTTTCTGTTCCTAGAGTTACTGCTCTTCTTCTCTTCAATCTCCTGTTGAGTTTGTAGGTGTTTGGAATGGGTTTGATAACTATCTAGCTGAACTCCTGGGACCTGATGTCATTTCAGTCTGCTTCTCCTCCACCATCTTGGCTGACCCTTGACTATTGATTTGACTTCCTAATTATTTCTTTAATTAAACTCTTTTCAAATTATCCTAATTCTAGTGTTTCATCTGTTTCCTGCTGGGACTGTAAAAAAGGGCCTTCAGAGGATTAAGAGCTTACTTTGGGTTGGGTCATCCAGAATGACTCTACAAAGTAGATTGTATTTTATATGGGTCTCTAAGAATAGGTTTAAGGTAGATAGAAGTGGGAAGTGTTTGGAAGAATGGAATGATAGGAACAATATTACAGTATGGAGAAGTGGTGAAAACCACTTTGATTAAAGTAAAGTTTAGTGAAGGAAGATTATTAGTTGGAATCAGATCATGCATGACCTTGAATATAAGGCTAGGAAGCTGTTCTTTACCCTGTAATCTTTGAGGTAAAATTTAAGAAGAGTAGCAACATGGTCAAATAAAGTATTTTCTGATCTTTAACCTGGTCTTGAATAGATTGGAGTGGAAATATTCTAGAGGTAGAGAAAAGACTCTAGAGGTAACAGTTGAGACTTGAGGTGATTAAGATCTAAATTATGATGATATCATGGAAATGAAAGGGAAGGAACCCGTTCCAAAGCACAGAATGAGAGATCCTTGTGCCTGATTGCTGGAGAGGAAAGACTCAAAGAAGGCTCACTTAGGAAAATAGTGATACTGTAGACAGAAACAGTAAGATAATGTAAAAAAAAATGTAAGATAATGAGGAAATGATTTTAAGGGGGCCATGGTCTCACCTTTAGGCCGGGTAAATATGTATTGTTTGAACAATGGAATGGAATGGAAATGGAATGGAATGGAAATGACTAGCAGGCAGAGAGAAAGGCTGAACTTGAGTGTGGATAGAGAAATGAGAGCTGAAGGGCTGGTCCTGGAGTCATCTACTTAGAAAAGGGAAACAGAGAGAGAAACATTATTTATTGTGTGCTTACCATGTTCTAGACTCTAATCTATTAACTTACTCAGTAAAGTATATTTTACTGTCCCATTATATAGATGAGGAGACTGGGGTCTCAGAGAAGTTAAATAAATTTGCTCTGGAGCTAATTAGCAGAGCTTGGGCTTAAACTGAGGTCCAAATTTCCACATCCAATATCTTTTTATCAGAGATAGAATTGAAGCTATGAGCATAGATAAAAGTTCTCAAAGATAGTGTAGAGCAAGAAGATTAATAGATTAAGAACAACCCATGGAGGGTTAGCCAGGACTCTTTTGGTTGCAAGCTAACAAACCAAATTGAAGTAGTTTGAACAACTAAGTAGGTTTTATTGGATTCTTAAACAACTGTGGGGAGAGCAAGAGGTCACAGAGAGATTAAGGGAGAGAATGATGGGGAAGAACGCTGGTTTACTGATTAGGATGTTGTTTTCATCTTTTGAGATTTGATGAACTCTCACTAGCAAAAAGGTTACATGCCAAACCTTAAAACTTTAGATGCAGTTAGGGTTTCATAGGTTTCATAGGGTTTCAACTCAACTCTAGGTTTAGAGGCACACTTTATGTAGAGCTGAAGGAACAGAATGAGATTTCGTAAGAATAAGGGTCTAGAGTGTGCTGGATAATTTTATGTCAACTTCACTAGGCCATGGTATCCAGATCTCTGATCAAACGTTATTCTAGAGATTTCTGTGAAGGTATTTTAAGATAAGATTAACATATAATCAGTAGACTTTAAATAATGCAGATTACTCTCTGCAATATTGGTGGGCCTCACCTACTTAAGGTCTTAATTAAATAACAAAAACAAAAACAAAACACTGACCATCCTCAGGAGGAGAATTCTGTTAGCCAATTGCCTTCAAACTCAAACTGCAGCATCAACTTCCCTGAGTCACCAACCTGCCAGACTACCTTACAGATTTTGGATTTGCCAACCTCCATAATCACGTGAGTCAGTTCCTTAAAATCTCTCTCTCCTTCTGTATGTGTACACCCACCCACACACACATACACACATTTGTGTATATATGTAAATATTTATTATTTCTATTTCTCTGAAAAACAATGACTAATATAGAAAGTATACAGGGAAACACAAAGATATCATTTGTAGGTTGGTCTTTTGAGAAGTATAATAGTGAAAGGAAAGCAAAAAACAGACTTATCACAAAAGAGGAAATGTTATTTTTAGGAGTATGCTAAGGAAGAGAGAGATAAATACACTACACAAAGTTGTAAGAATCTGATTAACTTTGGCATACACTTGTATTGTACTGATATGAAGGGAAGTGCTGGGTTTGTTGAATAAGAGGCTGAGGAATCTCAGTGTTAAAGGATCTTATCAACAGAGGAAGATGTGTGCTCACTAGAGATTTCTATACGAGATGAAAGGATGAACAAACCATTACCTTAGGAAGTTTGGAGGTGGGCCAGATAGTAGGTCTGGGGAGTCATGGTGATGGCATATATTACTTGGGGTCTAGATCTGGCTACCATAACACAGACCAAAATCACAATGATTTAAACAGGACAAATTTTGTTCTTTCTTACATAGCAGTCTCAACGTAAATAGCTTAGGGGTGGCATGGCAGTTACGTGGTGTTAGAGACTCAACTCTTGCTGCTTAGCCATCCCTAGGTTAATCTTGTTCATTAGCACATTCAAAGATGGTTCACTACCCCATGTCCATGTCCAAAGAAGAAGGAGAAAAATAAAGGGAAGAGTATAACCTTTCCTTTTAAGAGGATGTTTCAGAAGTTGTACAATTTACCACCATTCACTGGGCCATCCCTAGATAAAAGGGAAACTGAGATTGTGTTCTTTACTTAGTAATTGTGTGCCCAGCTAAAACTGAGTACTCTATTGTTAAAGAAAGTAGGAAAGAGTGGATGCAAGAGGATAACTGACAGTATTTCCCATGAGGTGGCAAACAGTAGCAGCAGTGATTTGATGAGGATGATATGTAAAAATGGCTTTTGTACAAAGAAATCAGATATATGTGACAACTACATGATTCCAAAGTGGTGTGAAGAATGAGCATAAGACCAACTCCCTTCTCTCACCCTTTTACATTAAGTTAGATAACATGGAACCTCCATAGATAATGGTAGTGAGAAATGATAGTATCTTCATGGATAGCCAGGAAGAAAGTAGGAAAGATAGTCATATGAATAGTTATGAATGAGTACCAATAAGACATAAATCCCATTCTTCTCCCAAAAAAGTTTCCAAAGGGAATTTAAAAATTTGTGGTCATAATTTTAAGAGTGGTCATGAGAAAGTGACATAAATTATGTAAATAATAAAATATAAGTCATGGCACAAGTATCAGAATGGTTACAATAAAAGAGACAACACAAGTGTTTGCAGAGATGGTTGACAGAGAAACTAGAACCTTCATACATTGCTGGTAGGAATGTTAAATGATGCAGCTGCCTTGGAAAATAGTTTGGCAGTTTCTAAAAATGTTCAACAGAGTTATCATATGACCGAAAAGAGGTTTATACCCCAAAGAGATAAAAGCCCATATCCATATAAAAATTTGTACAGAATGTTCATGCCAAAATTATTCATAATAGCTAAAAAGTAGAACAACCAAATGTCCATCAACTTATTAATGGGTAAATAATATGTGGTATATCCATTTAATGAAATATAATTTGGTAATTTGTTTAAAAAAAGAAATAAATTACTGATAAATGCTGCAATATGGACTAAACTTGAAAACATACTAAGTGAAAGAAGCCAGGTACAAAAGACCACATATTGCATGATTCCATTAATGTTAAATATCTGGAATAGATGAATTCATAGAGACAGAAAGATTAGTGGTTGCCGGGGATGGAGTTGTGGGGAAATGGTGGGTGACAGATAATCCATATGGAGTTTTTTTTGGAATGATGAGAATGTTCTAAAATGGCTGTGGTGATGGTTGCACAGCTCTGTGAATATGTTAAAAACTATTGAATTATATACTTTAAATGGGTGAACTTTATGGTATATATAAATTTTGTATCAATATGGATGTTAAAAGTAACTCATGGTTCAGCTATTTGTAAATACTTTCATTATGATAAAAACTAAAGGAAAAGAAGATACTGTGAGCATTAGTATTAATTAGTCCAGGTTACCAGTGAACCAAGGTACTCTGGATTGTAAATCTATTCAATATTCAAGACCATAGACATCAGTACACAATCTCATTTCAGTGACAATATGGTACAAATGGAAGTAATCTAGAGGAAAAAGGATTGTTGTAAAAAATATTTTTAGGGGCCATGGGTGGTTCAGAGGGTTGAACTTCTGCCTTCAGCTCAGGTCATGTTCTCAGGGTCCTGGGATTGAGCCCCGTATCAGGCTCTCTGCTCAGCAAGGATCCAAGGATCCTGCTTCCCCCTCTCTCTCTGTCTGCCTCTCTGCCTATTTGTGATCTCTCTCTGTGTGTTAAATAAAAACTTTAAAAAAAAAGGTAATTTTTAAAAATGTAAAATCATGGTTCTCATACAGATTTAAAAATGAACATATGTTAAAGATTTTATTTAAGTCATTCATTAAAGGAAATAGGGAGATGTTATAACCATTTCAAAAGAGGATTAAGGGGACACCTGGGTGGCTAAGTTGGTTAAACATCTGCTTTCGGCTCAGGTCATGATTCCAGGGTCCTGGGATTGAATCCCAAACTGGGCTCCCCAGTCAGTAGGGAGTCTCCTTCTCCCTCTCCTCTCTGCCCATCCCTCCTGCCCCTTCTCCCTTCCTCTCTCTCTCTCTCTCTCAAATAATAAATTAAAAAATCTTAAAAAAAAAGAATTAAAAAAACAGATATACAGAGTTATAAAACAAAGATAATGACTAGGGCTAGAATCAGATAACCTGGCAGAGCATGCTGTATGTAGAAAGTGTTTAAGGATGAAAGGTTAGAATCATATGACATAGAGGGATATCCTTGAGACTGCATAGTTCTCTTTTGAAACACATTTTTTTTTCTCGCCAAATGTTTGCCTCAAGTAGGCTACAAAGTGGAGAGAGGCTTAGAGTAGAGTAAGGGTGAGAAGGAGTCAAAGTGGAAAGGATAAAAGCATTCAACAGTTTGTGCCCAAAGCAGTAGACCTGACAGGAATGATGGGGACATATACTAGAGTTAAGAGAAAGGGAAATTTATTGTGACAGGAGGCGGTAGCTAGAGGAGTAGAAGGACACATGAAAGAGAGGGGAAGGGTCATCTAGGAGAAGGAAAGAACTTAAATAGATGGATTTTGACATATGACTTGATCAGTTGGACGTTGCCACAGAGAGTCTAGGCTTGGTCCCTGCTTTAATTTCTAAAAATTTAAAAAAGAAATTAATTAATTAATCAATTAATTTTGAGAGAGAGAGCATGTATGAGTGGGTGGGAGAGTGGGGTGGAAGAAAGGGAGGTGGGGAGAGGGAGGGTAGGAGGAGAGGGAAAGAGGATCTTGAGCAGATTCCACACCTAGCCTGGAGCTGGATGCAAGACTCCATCTCATGACCCTGAGATCATGACCTGAGCCAAAATCAAGAGTTGTACACTTTACCTACCATGGTTCAACCCAGGCTCCCCTAGATTCCTGCTTATAAAATGCAAGACTCAGTCATTGCTTTAAAAAGAATGACCAATTTTTCAAGTGACCAATTTGCCTATTAAGTAGTTTGCTGACATCAATTTGCCAGGTGATT
This sequence comes from Meles meles, assembly GCF_922984935.1. Lineage (NCBI taxonomy): Eukaryota > Metazoa > Chordata > Mammalia > Carnivora > Mustelidae > Meles > Meles meles. Next base: position 52,560,738 of record NC_060075.1, on the reverse strand, counting down.
AATTTGCTAGGTAATCAATTTACCAATTTGTTTCAGTTTTGCTGTAACATTGGCAAATTGCTCGTTTAATGAATTGATTTTCAGTGACTTGGTCTGCTTCCAGATTCTGATTCTGTAGGCAAACCAGTTTGCCAAAGTTGAGCTACCTTTTGTAAACCACACTCTACATTCATTAATTAATGCGTTCATTCACTGGCAATTTCTTAAGTACCTACTGTGTGTCTGGCATTATTTGAGAGAATTTTCTGCTCAGAGCTGTGGAAGGAAATCCTTTCATCCACTGTATATTATACTTAATCGACAAAGATATCTTAATTTCATAAAAATGTTTTAACCAAATATCAAAAAATTATAAGGTTGTACCTAAAATAGACGTCTAAATGGACAATATTAAGACATGGGAAACTGGTTAAAAACTCAACAAAAATTTAGGAAGTGTTTTCTCTAATCTGCATTGTGCTAAGTAGGACTTTAAGGGGGTAATAAATGAATTATAGGAAGAACCCAAGGAAAGAATATGTTGGGTTTTTAAAATTTATGTGTAGTTTGCTTGACACAGTTCTCCCTTTCATGGCATAGAAATCATGTTATGAACAGGGATTAAGTTCTTGGGTTGGCTCATAGCCCTTTAATCCTCAATGTAGCAGTGAGCATGGCAAGAGAGGCAGTGTGTGATATAATATTAAAAATAAGGACTTTGGAATCTGTTAAGACCTGAATTTGAGTGATTGGGTAACCCTGGGCAAATTACTTAAGTTCTTAGAATCTCATCTGTAACATGAGAATGATAATGTCTATCCAAGGTGATTGATGATTAAGTGAGATAATGTAATACAAAAGTCTTTCTCCAGGTATTCTTTAATCTTTTTATATGTAAACAAACACATTTTCTTCCCTTTTTTCCTTTTTCTTAAAAAGAACAGAATAACCATAATTTAGTATTCTAGTGATTGGTTCGTTGACTATTTATGTTATGGTGCCCTCAAGAACAGTTTACTTATATAGGGTATTTCTTCTACATTAAATGGTCTTCGATTGTTATTTTATGTTTTTATCATTTAGATGCCTCACATTCACTGTAAAGCATCATTTCAGGCTGTTATTAGTGTCTAGTTCTAACTTTGTAATGTACTGCTCTTAATCTTCTGGGGAGAGAACCCAGAGGACTTTATTCATTAGTATTGCTTCTAAGCCAAACAAAGGGCTAAAACACAGTCTCCAGGGATTTACAGGTTTATCATGAAGAATACATGTTTTTTGTTATTTCTGTAGAAACTCCTTTACCTGTAGTTTTACCCAAGTTACAGATCAAGAACAAAGCTATACTCCAGAGCCAAAACATATCATCTCTGTTCTTCTTCAACAGAGATATGATGGCAACAGTGGTTGTGCAGTCACTGCACGACTTATCAGTCTTCAGCATGTTTGCTGTGTTTGCATCTAGTTTTGAGATTGTACATGAAGGGGCGCCTGGGTGGCTCAGTGGGTTAAGCCGCTGCCTTCGGCTCAGGTCATGATCTCGGGGTCCTGGGATCGAGTCCCGCATCGGGCTCTCTGCTCGGCAGGGAGCCTGCTTCCCTCTCTCTCTCTCTCTCTCTCTCTGCCTGCCTCTCTGTCTATTGTGATCTCTCTCTGTCAAATAAATAAATAAAAAAAATCTTAAAAAAAAAAGAGATTGTACATGAATATTATTAGTTTCATGTTTCTCAAGCGCAAAACAGAAAGAATTTTGACAGTGGTAGTTTAAACAAGCATGTGATTAGGATGGAAATGAAAGCAAAGAAGAAAAATAATGGAATGGCAAGAAAGTGGGCACGTGGGAAGAATTCTTTAATAGGATTAATTCTGAAGGCCCATGAGCAAATTCTACAGATGTTACACCTATGCAATGGAATAAATTAGGTAAATGTTGCATGTATAAAATGACTTAACACAAAGCTATTCACTGCAACTTTGTTTATAATGGAAAAAGCCTGAAGACAATCCAATTGTACAACACAAAAGGAGTGGGTAAATAATTATTATATATCCATGCAATGGAAAACTATGAGAATCTGATAAAATGAGAATACTGTTTATGTGCTGATATTGAATGGCTTCAGATTAAGTTAAAATCAAGATGCAGAAGAGCATTCATAGATACTACCATTTCTGTAAGGAAAAGTAAAATATATACTATTTTAAAAATTACTATTTTAAATATACTATTTTAATATATTTAAATATGTTTAGTGTAGAGTATCACTATAAGAATATTTATGATATTACATCTGATACCACAGAAATACAAAGGATTATAAGATACTACTATGAGCAACTATATCCAAGAAACTGAATAACCTAGTAGAAATGGAAACATTTTTAGAAATACACAGTCTACTAAGACTGAATCAGAAAGAATGGAAAATCTGAAGAGATCAATTGCTGGTAAGGAGCTTGATTCAGTAAAAAAAAACAAAAACAACAAACAAACAAAAAGCAACACAGCAAAGAAAAGCCTGGGACCAGGGGCACCTGGTTGGCTCAGTTAGTACAGCATTTGACTCTTGGTCTTGGGGTTGTAAGTTTGAGCCCCACATTGGGTGGAGAGATTATTTAAAAAATAAAATCCTAAAAAAAGGGGGGGGGGAGAAGAGAAAAACCTGGGACCAGATGGCTCCACAGGTGAATTTTACCAAACATTTAGGAGAATCAATAACCAGTCCTTCCCAAATTCTTCCAAAAAAATCAAAGAGGAGGGAACACTCCCAAATCTTTTTTTTTAAATTTGTATTTATTTATTTGACAGAGTGTGTGCATGAGAGAGAGAGAGAAAGCAGAAGGAGATGCAGAGAGAGGGAGAAGCAGGCTCCCCACAGAACAGATAGCCTGATCCTAGGACCCTGGGATCATGACCTGAGCTGAAGGCAGACACTTAACTGACTGAGCCATGCAGGTCTCCCCCATCCCCAAATCTCCTCTTATGAGATCAGCATTACACTGATATAAAAAAAGCCAGACAAAGACACTACAAGAAAAGAAAACCATAGGTCGATATCCTGGTGCAAAGAGTCTCAAAACAAAACAAACAAATTGAGTTCAGTAGCACATTAAAAAGATCATTCACTAGGATTAAGTGTGATTTATCCCTGGAATGAAAAGTAACTTCAACATATGCAAATTAATAAAGGTGATACATCACATTAATAGAGTAAAAGAAAAAACAATGTGATCAGACACAGGACAAGCATTTGACAAAATTCAATAATCTGTTCATGATAAAATTAGGTATAGAAGGAACATACCTCAACATAATAAAGACCAGAAATGAGAAGCCCCCAGCTAACATCATACTCAGTGGTGAAAGGCTAAAAACTTTTCCTCTAACAACAGGAATAAGACAAGGATATCCATCCTCATCACTCCTATTCAATATAGTATTGGAACTCCTAACCACAGCCATCAGGTAAGAAAAAGGAACAAAAGGCATCAGAACTGGAAAGTAAGAGTATATCGTTTTTATTTGCAGATGATGTGATATGTATAGAAAATCTTAAACGCTTTATCAAAAACTGTTAGTTCTAATCAATGAATTCAGTAAAGTTGCAGGATACACAAGTAACATACAGAAGTCAGTTTTGTTCCTATACAATAATAGTGAATTATCTGAAAAAGAAAATGATCACATTTAAAATAACATATCATCAAAAAATACTTAGGAATAAATTTCACCAAGGAGATGAAAGACCTTTACACTGAAAACTATAAAATATTGATGAAAGAAATTGAAGAAGACACAAATAAATGGAAAGGTATTCTGTGTTCATGAATTGAAAGAATATTGTTAAAATGTCCATACTACCCCAAGCTACCTATAAATTAAGTGCCATTCCTGTCAAGATTTCAAGTGGTATTTTTTACAAAAGTAGAAAATCAATCCTAAAATCTATATGGAACCACAGAAGACCCCATACAGCCAAGCAAGCTTGAGGGGGGTTGGGGTGGAAAGAAACTAAGCCAGGGGCATTGTACTTCCTGATTTCAAACTATATCATAAAGCTGTAGTAATCAAAACAGTATGGTACCAGTACAAAAACAGACACATAGACCAATGAAATAAAATCAAGAGCCCATATGTAAACTAATATTTGGTCAACTAATATTTGACAAGGAAGCCAAGAGTATTCAATGGAAAAAGAAAATCTCTTTAATAAATGGTACTGGGAAATTCAGATATTCACATGTAAGAGAATGAAACCAGACTCTTTTTTACAGACTCTGTTTTACAGTTCTCACAAAAATCAAGTCAAAATAGATTAAAGACTTAACTGCAAGGCCTGAAAACATAACACTCCAAAAGAAAACATGGGACAAACTCCTTGACATGTGTATTGGCAATGGTTTTTTTGGATATGACACCTGAAGGGCAAGCAACAAAAGCAAAAACAAGCAAGTGGAACTACATCACTCTGAAAAGCTCCACAGCAAAAGAAATAGTAAGATGAAAATGTACCCTTCAGAACAGGAGAAAATCTTTGCAAATCATTATCTGATAAGGGGTTAATATACAAAATGTATAAAGAACTCATACAACTCATTAGCTAAAAGACCAAATAATCCAAAGTTTCAAGGAGGAAGTAAAATGGATCTTGAGAGGGTGAATAGGAATTATCCAGAAGGATGAGGAGAGTATGAAATGAGGAAAAACTGCCTTTATGGGGGGTAGAGAATATGATATAAAATATATTTTGTTTGGCTAGGGTATGTTTTGGGGAGTGGTATGGTATACATAGTCAGGGGTAAGAATGGAAAAGCAGATTGGAGCTTTGTGATGAGACTCATAAGCTCAGGAGTTTGGAGTTTATCTTTCTGCTTAATGTCTGTTCTGATTTCCCCTCATGATGTTGAAAACTATGAGAGTGGATTTTTAATGGACAGTTCAAAAGCCAGCGGAAGTGTTTCAGGGAAAGGGAGAGTTAGCGTTGTCTGTTGGAAAGATCACATTGGCAGTGGGATATGAACAAATGCAACAGATGAGATAAGGAATGGTAGGAGAATTAGAAAAGGGTGAGGGGGTTCCTAGGATCTGTAGGGTGTCTTAGTCTGCTTAGGCCACTGTCACAAAATATCGTAGACTGGGTGGCTCAAACAGAAATTTATTTTCTCACAGTTTTAGAGGCCAACACTCCATGATCAAGATTCCTGCTGATGGGGTTTCATGTTAGTGTCTACTTTCTGGCTTGCAGATGGCTGTGTTGGCTGTGTTGTCACTGTGTGTTCATCTGACATCATTTTTGTGCACCCTTCGTTGGGAGAACTCTCTGGTATCTCTTCTTCCTCTTCCTCTTCTTCTTCTTCTTCTTTTTTAATTTATTTATTTATTAGAGAGAGAGAAAAAGAGAGGAGAGAGAGAATGAGAGCATGCAAGTGAGCAGGGGAGGGGCAAAGGGAGAGGGAGAATCCTAAGCAGACTTCGCCTGAGCATAGAGCCAATGAAGGACTCCATTTTACCACCCTTAGATCAAGACCTGAGCCAAAACCAAGAGTTGGATGCTTAACCAACTGAATCACCCCTCTTATTTCTCTTCTTATGAGAATACTAACCCTTTTGGATCAGGGCTCCACCTTCATGGCCTCATTTATTCTTAATTACGTCTGTAAAGTCCGTATCTGCAAATACAATTCTTTTACCTGTAAAGTGAAGATAATACTACATTTCACAAGGTTGTGAGAATTGTTTAAGACAGTGTATGTGGAGACTTTTGGTGCTTTTCAGATGGGTGCCAGGAAAGGGTGTTTTTGCATATTGGTATATATTTAGCCTGCTGATTTGTAATTTCTTTTTCTGTCATTGATTTCATGGTTTCCCCTTGTAACTACAGGGCCTCTATCTACCAGCAAGAAGGGAATAACTGTAGGATTCAGTGCAAAAGAGTAAATCTGCTTTTTTCCCCATGTGATTTCACAGAATACCCTACTTTGAACTGGGAGCTGGGCTGCCTATATGCACATGAGTATGGCTTATGTGAACTTTGTCTCTTCAAATGTTTAATCTTCAGCTGTTCATTATTTTGTGGTCACCATTCTTGCTAACCTAGTTCTCTAATATTTATGAGATGTTTTAAGTAAACATTAGAACATAATACAGTGCAATGCACTGCTAATAGAAAACAGCAGGGGGAAGAGAGAAGTCCTTTTAATTTTTATTACCAATCTACCTCTATTAAAATTCCCAAATAAGATTAAGGTTATCTGGGAGAAGCACAGAGAGGAAACCTGAGCTAGCAACATGAACATTCTATACAGAAGGTCTTCAACTGGGGCTTTCTGTTCTTTGAGAAGTCTGTGGGTACATCTTTTTTTTTTTTTTTTTTTTTTTTTACTGTAGTCATACATTTGCAGAATTCAAGATAGAAAATATAGTGCATGTAAATACGAGCAGCTTATCAGCCCCAGTCTTTTTAAAAACTGAGGAGTTATATGGTTTTAGTGGTTTGTTGTTTATAAATATACTAGGCTTGAATGTAAGCATTTACTAACTCTTAAGGAGCATTTTTTTATGTTAGTGGAACTAGATATTTTTTCAAGTTCAGAGTACCCTCTGAAAGAGCCTCAATTTGGTTTCTTTTCCTTTTTTTTTTGTCTTTTCACTAACTAAGGTGAGTGCAGATTGCCTCAAGTAGGACTCTGGGTGCTTTAATCACAGACCTGGCATCACATGTAGGGGAGGGGAAATGGAGGACAATTGCTTCCCAGGTGGATGATGCTGTCTTGAATGAAAACAGGTACTGTTTTCATTTGTGTGTTTCTGTTCAATCTGTGTCAGAGTTTGGTAAGGAGAGGCCACAATAGGGACCCTTAAATTAAAAAATAATGTTTAAGGTGGCTAATTCTATGAGAATCTCAGCATAACAGAACAGGAGAGGGACCTGAGGATCACTCAGTCTAGCTCCTTCCCTGTTAGGAGCAAGGAGGTAAAGTGACCTGATCAAAGCCCATCATAATTTGTTATAGAGCTGGGGTTAGGATCCACTACTCTTTTTCTTTTTTTAAATTTAAAATTTTTTATTAACATATAATGTATTATTAGGCCCAGGGGTACAGGTCTATGAATCTCCAGGTTTACACACTTCACAGGACTCACCATAGCACACACCCTCTCCAATGTCCATAACCCAACCACCCTCTCCCAGATTCACTACTCTTGATGGATTTTTCCATGAAATATGTTTTGCCCCTAGGAATCAACCCTATCCTTTCCTTTTCTCTTCTTTCCTTTTTTTTTCTTTTCTTTTCCTTCCCTTCCCTTTTCTTTCTCTTGCCTCCCCTCCCCTCTCTTACCCTCCTCTCCCCTCCCTCTCCCCTCCTCTTTTCTTTTTTCTTTTCCTCCCATCCCCTCTTCCTTTCTTTCTCTTACTTAAAACAATCTAATCATTTAGAATGTATCTCCTGAAAACTTTTTGTTTGCCCTCTATTGGGTAAATTATAAAAGACTGTTGCTATTATGGATGGAATATTTGTGTCCTCCTACCCCCAGTTCATACACTGAAAGCCTAACCCCCAGTGTGATGGTATTTGGAGGTGGGGCCTTTGAGATGTAATTAGGTTTAGATGAAGTCATGAAAATGAGCCACTCCAGGGTGGGATTAGTGTCCTTATGAGAAGAAAAAGAAAGAATTATTTTTCTTTCTTTTCTGTCTGGTGAGGACAGAACTAGAGGTAGCCATTTGAAAACCAGGATGAGATCCCTTACTGGTAAACTGAATTGAGGGGCATCTTGATCTTGGACTAAGATCCTCCAGAACTGTGAGAAACAAATCCCTATTGTTTAAGTCACTCAGTTCATGGTATTTTGTTATGGCAGCCTGAACAGGCTAAGGCAGAAGCCAATCAACTAGAGGTGTATTAGGAATAAACACTGTAATTAAAAAAAAATTTTATTTATTTATTTGAGAGTGAGAGCAAGCAAGTGAGAGAGCGTGTGCAAGGAGGAAGAGGGATAAGCAGACTCCTCACTGAGCAGAGAGCCTGAGGTGGGGCTTGAGCCCAGGACCCCAAAATCATGACTTGAGCTAAAAGCAGACACTTAACAGACTGAGCCACCCAGGTGTTCCATAAACACTGTAATTTTTAAAAGTAAAAATAAATAAATAAATAAATAAATAAAACTATCCTGACCTTTCCTTTTAAAAAAATATAACTTCTATGTTTTATGAAGGGTTGAATTCAACCATTCATTCCTTCAGCAATTTCTTTTGAATACTTGTACACCAAGATTGGAGTGAAGAATGCTTGGCTGTGACTCTAGAGTCTAATGAAAGAGGCATGTCTGTAAATATACAATTACTCCTGCAGGGCAGGGCTCACATCTGTTTTGCTCACCATTTTATCCATATTGTCTAGTGAGGACAGAGGGCATTATTTTTAAATGGCTTCAGAGATGAGGTGATATTTATTTGGTTTTAATCACTCAAGTAGCCTTGTCTGGAAGTAAAGATATAGAAAGAATCTGAGTATGAATTTTCAACTGATTCCAAGTTCTTTATTTGACATTGATTTTATTTATTTACTTATTTTAGAGAAAGAAAGAGTGGGGTGGGGAAGGGCAGAGAGAGAGGGAGGGAGAATCTCGAGCAGACTCCCTGCTGATTGTGGAGTCCACAGTGGGGCTTGATTTCATGACCCTGAGATTATGACCTGAGTGGAATCAAGAGTTGGACACCTAACTGACTGTGCCACACAGGTGCCCCTTGACATTGATTTTATCTGATTACACTGTGTCATAGCCAATCGCCATATAGTAAGCTACATTTTCAACTGAAGTCCAAGGACCAAAAAATGGAACTGAAAATTCTTCACTCTGAAAATCAAAAGAAACCACTGATACTTTGACCAGAAAGAATAGAGAATAAATTAAAAAAACACAAACAAAACTTTTCCATTTACCTTTATTTCATTTTTACATTAAATTAAATTAATTAATTAATTAAATTTAATACATTTCTCACTTAATACAACACTGAAGAAGAGATATTGTTATTTCCATTTTAGAGATGTGAAAAATGAGACTTAGAATGATTGAATAATTTGTCCAAATTTGCATATCTATTAAATGGTAGAACCAGGATTTAAATCCAGTTGTTTGAGACTCCCAAGTCCAGCAGCCTCCAAAGCTCTGCCTCCTACTACATCTCCTTACCAGTGGGGTTTGATGCAATCCTTATGCAGTCAGTAAATCCCTGTAATCTTACTATCCGCCATGTTTCCACACTCTTAAAATCTGGGCTTTAATCAGGTCAGTGGAAACTCAAGAAATGTTTTATCTTCAAATTTCCCTAACTCACTGGAAATCCATTTGGGATGAAGCTTACATGGTATGTTTGTCAATGTGACTCATCTGAGTTTTATCAAGTAAAGGAGAGGAAGTTGGGGGATGGGTGGTAGGAGAAAGAGGGGAAGAGAGAAGGAGAGCAAATATTTGTTAGGGAATGATTGGAAGGAGAATGAAACTTTTCAGGGAGGCACCACTGGTTTTAGATGGGAAATGGCTGGGAACTAAGGGCCAGTAACAAATAATTGGTATTGCAAAGCTGAATAGAGTTTAGTATTATATTTAAAGATAAAAGTTTTGAGGTAAGTGATGTATATGAAGATACTTTCAGTTTAATCTCATGGAGCTCTGAACACCATGGCAGACCTGTTGGAAGGGGCCTGGCCGGACAAAGGGTTTATGGGGCTGGATTAGAAGTTCTAAGAATTTCCTTATTCTTTCCTCTGCCACATTCCCTCATAAACAACCAGAAAATCAATTTCTGTCCATTAATAATGCTTATGTGTTCTCTATTTGTGGACTTTTATAAGGGCACATTTGACTGTGTTGTATTCTAGAAATTACTCATTACGGTAGAATTTAGGCTTCATGATAGGCTAGTCCAAGTCAACACAGCTACAACCTTAAAATCATATTACATGCACAACTCCCATTATGTTGTGGGCAAAGATGGTCCTACCTGTGTTTTGGGATGACTGGTTCTTGGGGAAAATGGTGGGTTATGGTGAGGTTTTTTTGTGCTGTCCCCTACCTGTGGTGCATTCTCTGTGAGAGGTAGGAAAGTGAGAGAGATAAAAGCATACAGGAAAACAGGGTGCCTGGGTAGCTCAGTGGGTTAAAGCCTCTGCCTTCGGCTCAGGTCATGATCCCAGGGTCCTGGGATTGAGCCCCGCATCGGGCTCTCTGCTCAGCGGGGAGCCTGCTTCCTCCTTTCTCTCTGCCTGCCTTTCTGCCTACTTGAGATCTCTGTCTGTAAAATAAATAAATAAATAAAAAAATCTTTAAAAAAAAAAAGCATACAAGAAAAGAGACAAGAATACAACCGCATGTCCCCTGAGAAGCAGTCATTAGTACAGGGAGAGTCACTTAGAGTGTAAGTAAGGAGTGAGAAATGCAGGCCACATGCAGGACTTGGGCAGAGAGACAGCACACAAAAGATTTCTATTCACTCTAGTTCACGGGCAGATCTGACAGCCCAGGCTCATTTTCTCAGGGCCTTGACTGTTGAGAAGGATGTATTTCACTTTCTATGTCAGAAGCATTCCTAGAAATAGGAGAACGTTCCTTTGTAACTGCCATCAGTGGGGAGATGAGAAGCTACAACCTGTAGAGGACCTCCTTTCAGTGTCAGGAGAGCTCTGCATCTGTGGCATGACTTTCTTCTCCATCCACATCATAACACCTGAATGAGAAAAATTGGAATTTTTTTTTTTTCTAGCCCATTTTGATAGGCTCTTCAGGGTTTGGGTGGAGAACACTTTTATTTTGCTGAGGTTACAGGAATAGTGATTAATTATACCTCAGGGCACTGCATCTGTTTTTACCAGCAATACTACACCCCTGATGTCTTATGTGTATTTCCTGTCTGTGCACACATGCGTGCATGTATGTGTGCATGTATGCATGTATAACTTTCTCTCAACTTGCTTCCTGGAATGTTGCTGACACCTCTTATCTGAATTTCTCAGTCTGACTCGCGATTCTCCCTTTTGACAGACACTAGGTTGAGGTTTTCTTTAATTGGCAGCTCTTTATCAGTAGACAGAATATTAGAAATGGACTGGGAGATAGGCTATCCCTGCTACACTGTTAGTTCAGATAATCTTATCTGCATCCAGCCCCTGGTATTCACTGCTTCTAAGAAACATAAATTGGTCTTGCTGCCTTTTTTCCCCCACCTTAAATAAAATCCTTTCCCTCTGTGATAACCAGCTCCTGGAAAATGGCAACTATGACTGAATCCAATAGGCTTTGATGTTGCAAGCACAGGAAAAAAGGAATTGATGAGGTCTGCTTGGGTTACTGATTTTTTTCTTCTTTAACTTCTAATAGGTCTAAGTGAGTATTTGGTAAAACCACATGGATTTTGAAAAGGACCTTAGAGAAATAGAGTGGGAATCAAAGAGGGGTGGAAAATGTCCAATTTAGCTTCCCTGTTGATTGAGTCTTTAGCTTAAGATACCTTCTTGCAGCCCCCTGAGTTCGTAGGAGGAGGACTCTGTCACGAAGCTCTGCCTCAGCCTCTTGGCAAATCCACCCTGGGAAATGCTCCTTGACACAGCGGCAGTGGAAGTGCTGCCCCTTTTCATCCTCAGGACACAGGACAGAAGGCAGAGATTTGACAAGGGGAGGGTGTTCTTACATTTCTTGCCTGGTGTGTTGACTTCTGGCACACCACTTTGGCCTGGACACAGATCCTAGCTCTGCAAGCAGTGCTGGTCTCACCCTGGGCCTGGTAGTGGTTGGGGAGTGTCGTGTTGCCAGCAGCAGCTTTGCATTCAAACTCAGAGGAGCGGAGAGCGTGGATGTAGGTGGACGTTCTTTGTCCACATCTGATTATGGAGATGGACACCTTGCAGGCCTTTCTCTTGAGCACGACTGAATTGTGAACACCAGAGCTCTGTTCACCAGGGGCTGCTTAGTTGAGCCATTTGCACTGCAGACTTGAGATCTTTTCTTCTCTGACATTTCCCAGGCTCTGTTTGTAGTCTGATGCCTCCTGATTTTAGATCAGTATTTTTGGGCCTTTAAAATTTCAAAGGACATTGAGATTGGACTGTATGACCTTTATCTCTAAGCTACCTCACTCCATATCTCCATGTTTCTGGCTGCTCCTTATTCTTTCTCTTACTATGTGTCTCTCCCTCCCTCCCCATCTTCTGATTTGAGTTTCTCTATTATCTTCTTCAGATTAAGAAGAAAAGTTTTTTTGTAACATGTAAAAGTGGAAAGAACAATTTTTTACAATGCATATTTCCATCCTCAAATAATGACCATGTCCATCCTGAATCTTTTTGCTAGCTAGTCTAGATATTACTATTTCATTCATAAAAATATGCATGTCAAATACCTGCAAGCAAAGGCAACTTTATAACCAAGGGAGATAGTAAGTGCAGTGGATAATGTAGATTGATCTGTGTTTGAAACATAACCCCTTTGAGCCTCAATCTTCTCATGAGTAAAGTAGGAATGATAAAATGTGGTTTTGGGGAGTATTAAATGTTACAGTAAAAAATGTTATAGTAAAAATCATAGGACAAATGCTTAACAAATGGTTTAATGTTAACATAATTTAAAAAGTAAGAAAGTGTTCTGGAACTGTTGAATGAACTGCAGGCGTTGGAAGCACAGAGGGCTGGAGTGAGGGAGATATCAGAGGAAGAAGCCAGCTGGGCAGAGGAGTTCTCAGATCATATCTGGATTCCACTCAGATGGAGGCTCACTTTGCTGCTGCGAAGATCCTAAGTGTGGAGCCCTGAAGTCTCCTTCATTTGGGAAATCTCCCCTGCCAGTTCTTCCCGTGCGGAGCAAGGAATCCTTTTCCCCGCCTCTGCAGCACTTTGTAGCTTTATGAATCAATTTATCATATTATAAAGCCATTTAAAAATTGATATCTAGATTCCTCACATGCCTGTGAATTTGTCTAGGTTAGGAACAACATCACACTTACCTTTGTATCCTCAGGTGCCCAACTCCCTGATTGTTAGATGGGAGGGATGGATGGATATGTCCATGTGTAATGCACATTATCATCAGTGCAAGTAAAGTTTTGTGGACTCAGAATCTTGGGAATAGTGGGAATGCGTGCATCAGTTTCTTTTTTGCAGGGGTAGGGTGGTACTGTGGTACAGCAGAAAGAAAGGACAAACTCAGAATAGAGAGATGCTATGTCCTGATTAGATGAATTTTCTGTACATTTAAAGTACACACAAATATCCCTTTTGGTTTCAGCTCTCATTCTATATTTCGGAGAATCTACAGGGATTCAATGTGTCTTAAACTTTTCCGTTGCAAAAAACACCAAGACAAAGGAGAGTGGTCACCAGTCTAGCTGGAGAAAATGGGGGCTGGAGTCAGAACCTGAACCTGCTTACAACAAGATCATACTCTTTGTTCTTCATTTAATCTTTAAAATTAATGAACACTTTGCATTGGACATTATGATATATCTTTGTTTTTATACCAAATTATGTTTAAAGCTACTTCCCATTGGTTAAAAGCAAAAATTCAACTAAGTAAATTTAAAGATTTAATCTGCTTTATTTATTCACTGATTCATGAATCAGGCAACATACTGTCAAAAAAATATTGGAGTGTTCCAAGGAGCTGTACAAAATAGAAAGCTTTTATAGGTGAAATGGGGCAGGGCAAATAAGTTATTAGCAAAAGAAAAGAAAGGATTGTTTTAGGCAAGGCCACCTTCTCTTGGAAGAAAGGGCAAGGAGTCTTATCTAGATGACCTCACTAGTGTGGATAAGGAAATTCTAGACTGATTGGTTTAAAATTATCCTCATGGGAGAGGCTGAAACTGCAATGAGGTTAGGTATTAAGTCTTGGTGCTTAACACAACTGATTCCATTTTGGAGTTTGTTTCTTTTAACAGTTCCTCCCTTTCAGTCAAACTCTCAGCCTAACAGAGATGTGATGGAAATTAAAGGAATTAGGGCTACTCTCAGTTACTGATCTGTAGTTCTTGAAGATTTTGTTAAATAACAAAACTTCAACTGGGTACAGTTTAAAGATCTAATTGGCTTATTTAAACAATTCATATATTGCACAGCATTCCACCTAGCAAGCAGAAGAGAGCTCCAAAGGGCTTTAGAAAGGGAAAGGTTTTTAAAGGCAGACCAAAGAAGTAATAAACAGAAAAAGACCTGAGAAGTCATCTTCCTTTGGGGAAAAAGGTTTTTATTAGGTAAATTATCCCATCTTTGGGGGATGGAAAGGGCCCATGAGACAGATTACTGACCAGAAAATTCCTGATTGCCTGGTTAAGATAATATTTCTGGAGGATGTTGAAACTGTAATTAGGTTCAGTATTAAGCTTCATTTTGGTGATGTGGCCTAGCATAAGTGACTCCATTTTGGGCTTATTGTTTTCTTTTCAATGCTTTGATCTCATTTTTTTTTTCTCTGAATCACTGTGGTATTCAGAGATCACAACTTTATGCCCACTTTTTTTAGTTGATCATTCCCTTTGTTCCTTTTTTGATGTTCCATTTCTCAGGGTGATCATTTGCATGCTGGTTAGGGGATCTCAACATGCATTTAAAGCTTTTGGGAGAATACAGTGTACCTGGGAGATTACTATGATAACTATAAGCAAGACAATTACTGCTTTTTTGGGGGGACTGTGATGCTGGGGGGTGAGGTTCCAGCTAGGCTAATGGATGTTGGGTCTCCTTGTCCTCCTCCCCTTCGACCTTTCCCCTAAGCCCCTTAATAAAATGGTTTGATCCTTAAAAAAAAAAAAAAAAAGACAATTCCTGATATTTGAGTCATGGCCCCCAAACCAGTCAAAGAAAAACCCATGAATGGAGTCACCCTTTAAGCCAGATGGCTTGCTCAGTGATCTGTATGTAACTTCATTTCAGTTTCCCAGAAGTATTAATCCAGGTATGGTAGGTGGTGTTGGTCATAGCAGAGAGACCTCCTTGCTCAGCTAAGAGACAATACTGTTAGCAAGAACAGCTTTGGCCAAAGAATCTAGGGACCTTTGTTGGATACTTTGTGTCCTAGCAATGGAACCTGCAATGTCTCCAAGAGTTAAGGAGAAATTTCTGATCATATTCTCAATTGCATTTACTCTTAAGCCAGGGATCAGTCAGGTTTTTAATACATATGGGAAAAGAATATTCTAACCTGAAATAAAAAGTACCCTAAATGACTTACAAAGATGGGTACTTCTGGTGAAATCTCTTGCACCTGGTGGCAAATCTGATCTAGATAATCATGGGATAATCATTATCTTTCTAGGCCAGGGCTAGGGTAAAAAAAAAAATTAAATTAAAAAAAAAGGAGAAAGGATTTCATGGTGAGTTACTGTATAAAGTTTTGATTTGATCCAGCATCTTTTTTTTTTTTAAGAAAGTTTTTTTTAAGGTTTAAAAACAATTTTTTTTATTTGTCAGAGAGAAATAGAGAGCACAAGCAGGGGACACAGCAGACAGAGAGAGAAGCAGGTTCCCTAAGAGCCTGATGTGAGACTCCCTTGATCCTAGGACCCTGGGATCATGACCTGAACTGAAGGCAGATACTTAGCTGACTGAGCCACCCAGGTGTCCCTTAATCCAGTGTCTTGGATTTTGTCTACTTTGATGTCAGCTCCTTCTCTTCCTCATCAACTTGATTTGTAGGTCTTCAGTGTCTGTATAGGACCAGATGTCAGTAGAGTCTTCTTTAGTTGTGAGATGGTGTATCCAACGTTCAATGTCTTCTAGTTTTACAGCAGTGTCAGTGGTCATGAATACTTGGTAAATTCCCTTCCAGTAGGACTCAAGAGTTGTCTTCCTCTGGTGACTTCCAGACTACCCAATCACCAGGCTCTCAACTATGATCAACAGGATCCTTTGAATTGGAATCTGGGAAAACTTCTTTAATATGGTGATGATATGATTAAATATAAGAGATTGAAGACTTACAGTAGCTGGTCATACTGTAAGTATGAGACAGCAAGGGATTAGCAGAAGGTTGTATACCAATAGACAGACATTGGTCTGCCAGTAACCATCTTATGCGGAGTGAGCTTATGTTTCCCAAAGTGGGTATTGTTAACAGTCAGCAAGACCAAAGGCTATACCTTAGGTCAGGGGAGTCTGGTGATTTTGGCAAGTTTAGACATTTTAAGTTGAGGGATCCTATTCTCTCAACCTCGTCTGATGATTGAGGGTGTTAGGGACATTGTTAATTCCAAGAAGTTTGCAAGGTTTTCTTTAGGACTCATATGATTTACCCAGTGAAGAGAGGGCTTTGACCACTAGAGACTGTGGAATGTATACCCCAAATGGGAAACATACTTTCTAACAGTTAGTTTACCAGTGTGAGGGCATCAGGTTTGAGGCATGGGAAGCCTTCAACCCATCCAGAAAACATATGTACAATAAGAAAAACATATTGATAACCCATACTAAATGGTAGTTGAATGAAGTCCAGTTGCAGGTTTCAAAGGGTCCAGAGGGAGAAGGTGTGAGGTCTTGGAGGACAAAAATGGTTTTTCCATGACTGTGAACCTAGCAGTAAACTGTTAGTGCAATTTTATAGAAGTCTCCCTACCAAAGTCAATTCATAATTTGAGTCCTATTAAATATGCTCTGATAAGTGAAGGGAAGCAAAAACTGAAAAATAGGGTTTGCTGGGGAGCTGGGAGGAACAAAGCAGCTGTTTTGGGTTTCCCATAGCCTTGATTATTTGTTTAATTTAACCATTTTTGCCCATTTTAATCACTCTGATTTAGGAGCAGACTGTTGCCATGTGACAAGGACATCAGGATGACAAAAATCTGGCAAAGGAAGGACCATTTTTTTGCAGAAGCAGAATGGACTTCAACCACATGGGCTACAATCTTTATAGATTCTGGTGCTGTTGTCTTTGCATTAAAGTCAGGTAGGGCGCTTCTCTGATACTCAGGTTTAGTCCTTTTTGTGTCAGCCTCAATTTCAATGACAGCAATTTCAGAAGGTAAGAGACTAGCACTAAGATCATTTACTTGTTGCCTATTTTTAATTGGGGTCCCAGGAGATAAAAGAAAACCCCTTTGTTTCCATAATATCCCCAAATCATGGATGACCCCAAGGACACACCAACTATCAGGATAATATATTAAATATTAATGGTTTGTCCTTCTGATAACTGGTATGCACTAGTAAGGGTATGGAGCTCTGCTTCTTGGGTAGATTTAGCTGAAGGGAAGTGTTCCTTCTTGAGTAGGTCACATTGAGTAGAAATAGCAAAACCAGCTTAAAAATTCCTTTATTCCACAGTATGACTCATCAACAAACAAGATTAGGGCAGGATTAATTAAAGGGGTATCTTGTAATGGGATGCTATTACCTCGTAGTCTTGGGACTTGTTTGCATCAGGCAGAGGTAATAACATAGCAGGATGAAGGACATTGCAATGTTTAAGATGGAGATTAGGTGATGAAAACAGAAGGATCACAGAGGAAGTTAGTCTACTCGCAGAGAAATAGTGAGTCAGTTCAGAGTTAAGACGTTAGACAGCCAGTGGAGTTTGCAAATAAATGTCATTTCCTAGGGTCAGATCTGCTGAGGTTGCTACTAACTTTGCAGCTGTGGCTATAGCCTTAAGATAGCTAGGATGGGCATGAGCGACTGAATCAAGTTGTGTGCTATAATGGGCAATAGGCCTGTTTTATTACCATTATTCGTGTGAGCATACCCTGGGTTTGATTATCCCTTTCATGTACAAAGGTGAAAGGTTTTGAATAGTTAGGTGGCCCTAAGACTGGCAGTTCTTGCAGTGTTTGTTTTAGTCTCCTAAAATCCTGCTCATGTTTGTCTTCTCAAAAAGAGGATTCAGGGGGCGCCTGGGTGGCTCAGTGGGTTAAAGCCTCTGCCTTCGGCTCAGGTCATGATCCCAGGGTCCTGGGATAGAGCCCCGCATCAGGCTCTCTGCTCCGCAGGGAGCCTGCTTCCTCCTCTCTCTCTGCCTGCCTCTCTGCCCAGTTGTGATTTCTCTCTGTCAAATAAATAAAATATTTTTAAAAAAAAAGAGGATTCAGGGATGAATAACTTACTAAAGTTCATACAGTGGGGAAGATAATAGAGAAAAATTAGCAACCTATAGCCTGTAATAACCGAATAAACCTAGAAATCCAAAAAACTCTCACTTAGTTGTGGGTCTAGGAAATTCCTGGATTAGCTTTATTCTCTTTGGAGACAGCGGAATTCCTTTAGCATTTAGATCATGACCTAGGTAATGGACAGTATCTAGAGATAATTGTAAGTTTTCTTCAGAGAATTTGTGTCCCTTTTTAGCTGTGGCAGCAAATAAATGGAACGTATTACGGATGCCTCTTTGGTACCTGAGCACAGCAAAAGATCATCTAGGTATGGTAAAAGACCAGGCCCTATCTCCGAGGGAACTGGATGAAGGGTGTTTAAATCTTGGTGAAGTACTTGAGAGAAGTAAGAAGGGGCTTCAGGGAACTCTTGAGGCATAACTGTCCATGTATAATTGGTCCAAGGAAAGGCAAATAAAAACTGACTGTTGGGGTCTATAGGGATGCTAAAAAAGGCTGAACAAAGGTCTATGACAGTGAACTACTTTAAATCTGGTGTCACTTGTGACAGAGGGTACTCTGGTTTGGAGCAATTGGAAATGGGGAATAATTACCTTCTTAACAGCTCTCAAATCCTAGACAAATCACTATCCCTATACACTACGTTTCTGGACCAGCAAGATTAGTGTGTTGCAGGGACCAGTACAGGGAATGATTAGCCCCTGGGTAATTAGACCTTCTTCCGTGATATGAGGCCTTGTATGGCCTCAGGCTTTAATGGACACTGAGGTCATTAAGAGAGCGCTTTAGTAATATCTATTCAAATCTTTATAGGTTCCATAGTTTCTATTCTTCTAATGTCATATTACAAGCAGTGCATGGTTTTCAGGTACCTCAGTTAAATTAGGGGACTTTTGCTGGAATTCTTCCTCTTCTGTGTCAAGGACAAACTAAGGAACATAAAAGATCAGGTCCAGTTGGTCAGGAAATTCTGAGGTGAGATCTCCACTGGAGGCAAAATGTTTTAGCCCTTTTAATTACCTAATAGTTTGGTTGGGGCTGTATCACATAGCCAAAAGGAATGTTTTTCAGTAGAGGGTCCGAGAGTCATTTGTACGGGTTGAGATAAAAATTTTCTCTGAACTTTCTTAGATACCCCTACTATTGAAATCTTTTTACTCTGAGGGGTTTGTTGTCCTATGAGGTCAGTGTTTAAAGTAGAAAGTGTAGGTCTGGCATCAATTAATATTTGGCAAGGTTTCTTATTAATTTTATTTTTAGCTTTCTTTTGACTTTTTAATAAAATTGCTGGTAATAGTTTACCAGAGAAACCCTTGGAGACCTGTTAACTGTGGGAGGAACCCACATGGGGGCTTGCTTTTGGATGTTAAGTATGAGGGCATTTGAGAAGAATTTGCATAAGACCTTTGAGGACAATCTTTATTTCAGTGTCCAGTTGATTATAGCCCATACTTACTTTTTTTTTAAGGGTATAAATTTTTTTAATTAAATTTTTTTTCAGTGTTCCAAAATTCATTGTTTATGCACCACATCCAGTGCTCCATGCAATACGTGCCCTCCTTAATACCCACCACCATGTTCACCCAACCTCCCACCTCCCTCCCCTCCAAAACACGCTCAGTTTGTTTCTCAGAGTCCACAGTCTCTCATGGTTTGTCTTCCTTTCCAATTTTCCCCAACTCACTTCTCACATCTCCCAATGTCCTCCTTGTTATTCCTTATGCTCCACAAGTAAGTTAAACCATATGAAAATTGACTCTCTCTGCTTGACTTATTTCACTCAGCATAATCTCCTCCAGTCCCGTCCATGTTGGTACAAAAGTTGGGTATTTATCCTCTCTGATGGAGGCATAATACTCCATTGTATATATGGACCATTTCTTCTTTATCCATTTATCCTTTGAAGGGCATCTTTGTTCTTTCCACAGTGTGGTGACTGTGGCCATTGCTGCTATGAACATTGGGGTACAGATGGCCCTTTTCACTGCATCAGTATCTTTGGGGTAAATACCCAGTAGTACAATTGCAGGGTCATAGGGTAGCTCTATTTTTAATTTCTTAAGGAATCTCCATACTGTTTTCCAAAGAGGCTGCACCAACTCGCATTCCCACCAAGAGTGTAAGAGGGTTCACCTTTCTCCATAACCTCTCCAACGCTTGTTGTTTATTGTCTCATTGATTTTGGCCATTCTGACGGGTGTAAGGTAGTATCTCAATGTGGTTTTGATTTGAATCTCCCTGATTATAGCCCATACTTTCATCTTTAGATCAGTGATTTGATGATGGACCCCGAGAGGGTACAATGTGGGAGGCCCAGGTGTTGTTTTGGGTCTCTGGTTTTGGAGCTGTTGTAGCTGTAAAGCTAATAGCTTGGAAGATTTTTGTGATCTTGCTTCAGAGTCCTCTCAAAATGCTTAGCTATAGTCACAAGTTCAGTTATGCTGGTGGCCTTCCATCCTATCTTCTACCTTTTTATCAATCCACTAATCTCAGGAGATAATCTGTTTACAAAGAGGGCAGCTCAGCAGCCTGGATGGCCTTATTAATTGTATGGAACCCTAAATATCATAGAAAAAGGGCTTCCAAATGGGCTTTAAAGTCTGCCACAGATTCATCTGTTTTTTGTTTGCAAGTTTGTATACTAGACCAATCAGTGTGGGCAGGGAAGATTCTAGGAGTGGCTTGTAAAAGTTCAGTTGGTATTTTGTGAGCTTCTCTGAGTCCCTAAGATGTTGAAGACAGAGGATCTTGAATATCATCCTTGTGATTTTGCCATCTTCCTGCCTCAAGTTTTGAGCTTCACCAGTGCTCCCTAAGATGTTGAAGACAGAGGATCTTGAATATCATCCTTGTGATTTTGCCATCTTCCTGCCTCAAGTTTTGAGCTTCACCAGTGCTACCAATCTGTGTACAGGCAGATAAAGATCTTGCTGCCAGGGTCATAGCTCCTGATAATGACTCTAAATTCTTCAGAAAACCTTCAGTGTTCCACCCTAGGTTTAGGAAATCTTTAATTATGGCCCTTAGCTTCGTCTTTGACCAAGGGTTGAAGGAGACTGAGGAAGTTTGTCTGCAACCTTGGGTAATTTTATTTTAAAAGATGACTGCCTATATGGGGATTAAGGAGTACACTTGTCCTGATGAGCACTGGGTGTTATATGGAATTGCTGATTCACGATATTGTATACCTGAAAGTAATATAACATTGAATGGTAATTCTACCAGGATTTAAAATTAAGTTTAAAAAAAAGAAAGAAAGAAAGGTAACTGCCTAACAGTCTCCAAGTACAAAGGTAGTTCAGACAGAGTTTAGGAAAACATGAGTACTCAGGTAAAAAAGGATAACGGGGAGCAGTAGGAGTTATATCAGACCTACTGTCTTTTGTTTTAGGTGCCTCTTACATCTTTAATTTATTATTAGCCTTTTGTAAGGAATCTTTTAGTGAAGCTATTTTAGAATCTTGAAGCCTTTTGGAAGCTCTGCATACCAATTAATTATATAGCCTATTCTGTTTAACTTGGGATTCCTTCCTCTCAAGTGCATTTCTTAAATGAGTGATCTTGTCTAATTGGAATGTTCCCCATAATGGGCTATTGTAACTCTAGGTTATTTTTAGTAAAGTTTTTCTATTTTGCTAGATATCTGCAGCTTCTGGGACTATAGTTCTTAAACATGAAATAAACAAGTGTCCCAGAAAGTCACATGCTCAGCTTTTTGGATATAAAGGATCCCATTTATTTTAGCCATGCCTTTGGGTTTGCTGGAGCCAAACTATTTTCTAAGAGGGCTTATCATGGGAGTCTTTTTGAGGTGGCAAATACTATAATAACCACTGAATGCTTGACCCATGTTCACTAATGTTCGTGGGCTTTTTGATTTCCAAGATTCCCATTTTTTAATATTCATCTGAGGCCTCCTACTGGACACAGTCCAGCCCAAATTGGACCCATCCTTTTCCTGGAACCAGTCTGGTTTTTAGATTAGACCCTGTTCAGTTCTGGCTTAACATTCAGTAGTTCCCTATGTGAAATCTGGGAATTGGAGGAAGAATTGAACCAACAGACCCCAAAGAATGGGAACTGTGGATTGATTCCAAACAAATGGACTGTAACAGCTACCGGGAAGTTCCCAATGTGGAATCTGGGGGAGGAACCAAAGGCTGGGGTTTCCAAACAAATAAGATACTTTGGAAAGAAATTAGGTTGGGAGCTCAATGCAGAGAGTAAGAGCTCAGACCTGAGAAGAACCTATCAGTGGCCTTCAGGAATGGTGAGAAAGAGAACTAAAAGTGTTTGAGGGCTCTGTGCCTATGTTTCTCATTGTCTTAGAAGGCACAGAAATTCTTAGGGCACCTGGGTGGCCCAGTTGGTTAAGCATCCGACCCTTGGCTTCTGCTCAGGTTGTGATCTCAGGGTTGTGAGACTGAGCCCCAAGTTGGCTCTGTGCTCAGCCTGGAGTGTGCTCGAGATTCTCTCCTCTTCCTCTGTCCCTGCTGCTCATGGTCTCTAAAATAAATAAATAAATCTTTAAAAAAAGGAAAAAAGAAGCAGGGAACCAAAGAATTCTCCTTTGGTCCCCTGCTGTCATCAAATCTTTTTAAGAACAAAATTCAACCCAGAAAATTTTAAGATCGAATTGGCTTTTTAAAAATGATTCATAAAATGGGCAGTGTTCCATCTAACGAATAGTAGCGTGCTCTGAGGAGCTGTACAAAATTGAAGGGTTTTATAGGCAGAAATGAGGGCAGGACAAGGAACTTAACAAAAGGAAAAGGATTGTTTCAGGCAAATTCACCTTCCTTTAGGGGGAAGAGCAAGGGTCTTATGTAAAGGACTTCCTTAAAGCTAATCAGCAAATTCTAGACTTGAGTGGTTTAAAATTCCACTCCTGGGAGAGGCTGAAACTGTAGTTAGGTTAGGTATTAAGTTTTAGTGGAGCTTAACATAAGTGACTCCATTTTGGACCTGTTGTTCCTTTATAATAACTTTTCTTTCAAATCATTTCTCCTTCAAATTTCTCAGTAAAACTGAACTTGAGGAAGATGTACCATATTTATCTCTTGACTTGGTGCTTTTCTCACCTTCCTTTAGAGGAAGTAGCTTTGGAAGAGAAGGATGGCCCTGTACATGGTGTACATTTTTGCCATAGTAAACGCAAGTTTTTGATTATATGAAGAATGAGGTTATTATGCTAGTAGGTGACCAGTTCTCTGTCCTAGAGATTTTTGACATATGAAGTACAACTACAGAATGAAACTAATAAGCCTGTATGAATCTTGGGAAACCTGTCTCCTTGCTTTATGATCTTATTATGTGTTTATGTGTTGCATCCTTATTCATTCAATAGTCTTTGAAAGATTTTTGTGGAGTGCCTGGTGGGCTCAGTCGGTTGAGCATTCAACTCTTGATTTTGGCTCAGGTCATGATCTTGAGGTTGTGGGATTGAGCCCCACATTGGGAATCCTCACTCAGTGGTGGTGGTGGGGGGGTCTGCTGGAGGTTCTCTCTCTCCCCCTTTCTCTGCCCCCACCATGCTCTCTCTCTCAAATAAATGGGTAAATCTTAAAAACAACAACAACAACAAACAAAAAACAAATAAACAAAAAAAAACCCCAAAACCCTCAACCCCCCAAAAAAACCTAAGGAAGGGGGAAAGAAAGATATTTGTTATGGGGCCATCAACCTGTTGACCAACAGTGTTTTATAGTTTCTTTTTTTTCTCTTAGGATATCAAGAAGAAAAATTAGGCTAACTATAAGTTTTAGGGGGTTAAATGCAGGGAACTTATGTATCATAGAATCGGGATCCTGTCTATCATACCCCATACCCTTGATACCACCAGGCAATAAAAGAGGGTAGAAAAGAAAACTTTGGTTAAAGCCTATGTAAAGTATTACAGATATGGGAAGGAGCCTTGAGAGTCCTTTTTGTTCCCTTTGTAAGTTTTATGAGCAGAATGAGATGAATCATATATACTTCTCTTTTTAAGAGGAAGAAATTATACAGTGTAGGTTATAGCTTCCAATGTGTGTGAAGTGTATGTGTGTGTGTGTAAATTACAATTCTCAGGTCAGCTATGGTCTGACTATCTTACTATACTAACCTATAAGAGCTGCCTATGTCCAGTGAAAGAAAACATCACATCTTATTAGGAGCTACATGTTAGGATTACCTAATTTACATATATATAAAGCTCCAGCCAGATGGGAATTCTGTTCTGAAACTTAGTCTACTCTAGAAGTATATTTAACCACATTTACTCTACTTTTGAAGTACACTAAACCACATCTAGAACTGACATACAGAATAGCCCAATTTGTATATACATAAAAACTAAAGCTAAAACCAACGCCTTAGGGTTGCTTAATTTATACATATATAAAACTTATAACCATCGGGTTGTAGTAACAGTATATACACATATAAGTGTAGGACTAACATATTGATTTCCACTAATGAAATTTTCATAGCTCTATGATGCTGCTGCAGGAATTCATCTTCTCTTTCCCCTTGTCTGATCCTGGAGGTTTTAGCTTCTGGAGCATGGTTCTTGATATTGCTCCAATTGATGAAGGACAGGTAGAAGGCAGGCAGAGACAAGGGACCCCGGTGCAAAGAGGAAACCACACTCCTTTTATTTTATTTAATTTTTAAAATTTTTTTATTAAATCTTTTTTTTAAAGATTTTACTTATTTATTTTACACAGAGAGAGATCACAAGTAGGCAGAGAGGCAGGCAGAGAGAGAGAAAGAGAGAGAGAGAGAGAGAGAGAGAAGCAGGCTCCCTGACGAGAAGAGAGCCCAATACAGGGCTCGATCCCAGGGCCCTGGGATCATGACCTGAGTCAAAGGAAGAGGCTTTAACCCACTCAGCCACCCAGGCACACCAAACCACACTTCTTTTAAAAATTTTTTATTTATTGGGGCACCTGGGTGGCTCAGTGGATTAAGCCTCTGCCTTTGGCTCAGGTCATGGTCTCAGGGTCCTCGGATCGAGCCCCACGTCGGGCTCTCTGCTCAGCGGGGAGCCTGCTTCCTTCTTCCTCTCTGCCTACCTGTGATCTCTCTCTCTCTGTCAAATAAATAAATAAAGTCTTTTAAAAAAAATTATTTATTTATTTATTTGTCAGAGGGAAAGAGAGAGAGAGAGAGCTCACGTGAGAGCAGAAGCAGGGGAAGCATCAGGCAGGGGAGAAGGATGCGGCTTGATGAGCAAGGAGTCCCATACAAGACTCAATCTCAGGACCCTGGATCATGACCTGAACCTAAGGCAGATACTTAACGGACTGAGCCACCCATGCATACTGAGAGGAAACCATCCTTAAAAGGATTTTATGCCGGTCGGGAAGGAGCTCCTCAGCCTTTCCCACATGATAGATAGGTGACAAAAACCTGACTGGGTGACAGGGCAGCTAGGGTTAATCAGATTAAAACAGTCTGCTAACAAGCCCATAAAACCCCCTGGACTTAGAAACTCTAAGAGTTTCTAAGAGGGTGGCAACCCTCTCAGGTCCCCTCCCTCCTTGGGAGCTTTGTACTACCACTTTGCTATCACTCAATAAACCCTGCTTTGCTGACCTCCACTCTGTCTGGTCTACCTCTTCATTCTTTGAAGTGGTGTGACCGAGAACTGGGGACACCGATGGAGAAAATGTCCTGTAACACAATGAGAATCCTGTTATTGGATCGAATCTCCAGAATAGGTTTAGGCAACTGTGGATGAGTGGGGGGAGCACATCCATACCTACAGGGTGATAGTGGATTATCACAGGTGCCACATAAAGGTTGTTACTGTAGCTTATTCCTATCCCAAAGAAGTGCATAGTACATGTGCTAAAAGGAAGGCTTAGTTTAGAAAAGTTCAATAATTTTATATTGGATTATATATTTTTTGCTTTCAATAGCTCTACAATAAATATAAATAATTTGAGAAGACTACAACTAGTAGATATCCACATCATTGCATGAAATCCAGTGGAGTGGATGAGGGAGGGTCATTGCAGACTTAGACTTTGGTTTTGATACAGAATTTCTCAGGTCTCATCCAGAGTTTTCTTCTTTATCTCATTAAATCTGAAAAATATAAATAGTGTTTATCCTTCACTTAAGCTAATTCCTTCCTTCCTTTCTTCCCAATTTTCTTTTCCTCCTTTCAGAAATATTTGGATGTTTCCTATTCTTTTATTTAGCAACCACTTTGAGTGGGCTGCAGATGTATAGCAACTACCATGACCTCAATTCTTGACCTCAGCATCCAGGAGAGCAAGTGGGAGTAAAAGACTCATAATTAGGACAATGAGATACATATTTTGATAGATTCAAGCACAGAATTCTTGGCACAGTGATAGAACTTGTGGCTTAATGAGGGTGAGAGAAGGTAGGTGAGGATTCTTCCTGAAAAAGGTAATGCTTGAAAGTCAGGGAGGATTCAACTACATGGGGACAGTAGGACCTAGATTTGGGAACAGCAGGGTAGGGAATGATATGTGGAAAAGAATGAGAGATGAAAATACATGCATGAGTGGAGAATTTAAAGTAAAAAAAAATAAGGTAGATTAATCTGGGTGAAGAACAGCACGAGTTGGAGGAAGGATGAGAAATAAGAGAGAGGAGAGAGAGAGAGGATCATGCACGGCCTTATATGTGAAGTTGGAGATCCAAGGATTAATTCATTCAACACTTATTTATTAAATACTTTCTATATGTTAGGCATTGTTTTCGGTATCTGGGATGCTGGAGTAAATAAGATGGTACCCCACTCCCACTCTAGTCTAGAAGACAGACAATTTAAAAACAATAGGAAAAAGAAAAACATCAAATATGATAAACGCTATGCAGAAATCTAAGACAGGGAGATGTGAAAGAAGTGACTATATTGGATCAGATTGTTAGTGAGCCCTCTTACTCAACTATAGACCCCAAGTTAAAATCAGAAATAGTCAAGACCACTTAACTCATGCTGTAACTAAAACTCAATGTGCTTATTTCTTACTGCACTTTCTTGAGGCAGTTGATGAAGGTGTTTTGCAATGACTAGACTAGCCCAACCACCAGACCAGAAAAAGCCCTGAGAGCAACAGACTACCTGGAAGACCATACCCTACAAATCCCTTTCCCAGCATTTGATCACTGGCTGAACACATACCACCCTCAGCCATAATGAGGAGCTCCTTGTCTGCTCTTTTGCATGACCCCGACAATCTCTCTTTTTAATACCCCTGGTGTCCATCCAGCAGGCAGAGATGTCACTTGTTAAGGTTTGAGTTTGCCATCTCCCCTGGCTGCTGACACCCAAAATACATTTCTCCCTTTCTCTTTTCCAAACCCTTCTCTCAAGTTACTGACTTTTCTTGCAACAAGTTTATCTCAGTTTATTTGGCAACAGTTTTGGCAAACCCAGCCAGGAGTTATGCTTTCCATTTGTCCAGCCCCCTCAGGATTCCCTGGAACAGAGCAGATGGCTGGGCAGCACTGTAGGCCTTAT
Source organism: Meles meles (assembly GCF_922984935.1). NCBI lineage: Eukaryota > Metazoa > Chordata > Mammalia > Carnivora > Mustelidae > Meles > Meles meles. Next base: position 52,533,183 of record NC_060075.1, on the reverse strand, counting down.
TCATTTGTTTCCTTAGTTAGTGGCATATGATAGATCTTTTGGTAATAAGATGTCCAAAGAAGACCTTTCTTACAGGGTAGAATTTAGGACAGGGTAGAATCATTAGGAATCATTATATCTGGTTATTTTGTTATTTTAGTCAAGTGAATATAGTGGCTATTAACAAAAGAGGTTTCATAACCAAAGGCTTATGAGGGGGAAGGTGGAGTGGGCAGGGAAGCAAGTGATGGAACCTGGTGAGACTGCAGATGTCTATCTGTGAAGTCCCAGCCACCTCAGACGCCAGTGCTTAAGTTTTTACAAGGTAATGTATTGCTTATATAATTAAATGTCTAATTAAAATGAATTTGGGATTCCAGACCTGAGAAGGATGAGGCTGCTGTGGTTGGGGTCTGAGCTGAGGAGTGGGTAATGAATCTAAACTGTAGTCTGTTAGGGAGTTGTAAGAAATGGGTAACTAGGGAAGAGTCAGATCAGGATGGCTTTGAAAGTCAGGCAGAAGAAGTAAGCCTTGCTGTAGTTGGCATTTTAATTTCTTGGGCAGAAGAATCAGGCCATATATAAAATGTTTGTGGGTAAAGTAGATATATGATTTAACAACATACTGACTTGATTTGGAAAAAGAAATTATTACATGATTGTGTTCAAACTGCCAACATAGAGTGTGCATCTCAAGCAGAGAATCTTGGGCTTAAAGGTTCATATTGTGTGTTCATTACCTCTACTCTTTAGTGGCTGGTGATTGCTAATTTCTCAGGAGAAATTTGTGGTATCAGAGAATCCTAACATGACCATAGTGCATGTTTCCCGAATTGGGTTCCAGGGAATGTTGGTCTTTGAAAGAAGTAGGGCTATTTATTCAAATATATTTGGAAAAGACAGTGTATTACACTCCCCCTGCCTTTTTTTTTTTTTTAAAGATTTTATTTATTTATTTGAGACACAGAGACCGCGCAAGTAGGGAAGGCCAGAGGAAGAGGGAGAAGCAGACTCCCTGCTGAGCAGGGAGCCTGATGTGGGGCTTGTTCCCAGGATTTGAAATCATGATCTGAGCCAAATGCAGAGGCTTAACAGATTGAGCCTCCCAGGTGCCCCTACACTCCCCTTTTGAAAGAATTCATAGTGTATTTTAGAATATTAAAGCCTCTGTATAGTCTTTCAAGAAAGAAATTCTGAAGTCAGGTAGTCTCCAGAAGAGATATGATTAATGGCTCAATAATAACATCAGGAAACCATTCCAGATTTCCACATCAATTTCATGCCAAAGATCGTTCTCCCTAGGGTCACAGGGAGGCGCTACTGACAACTGGGGTCTCATGTTTCCTTCTTCATGTCCAGCAGACAGAAGAGAGTGAGAGAACTTCTTTTCCAACCATGAGCTGTAAGTATTTCTCTTCAGTCCAAAAGGACCAGCTCAACTCATGGTCATCAGAAGAGTGCTAGCTACTGATTTGCTCAGACTAACCAGATCCACTTCTTGAAACAGGGGCCTGGGTTAGTTTCCTTGGAGCTTGTGCGGAGGAGTGGATACTTGAAAAAAAGTCAGGATTCCGTGGGGAAGGAGAGGATGATGAGGCTAATATGCATACAGTGATGAGACAAGCACTAGAGACATAGGTGATGAGGCCAGAAGGCCCCATGGGAGTGTGAGGCACCAGGTGGCTGTGGTCAGTGAAGGGGAGATGGTGCTGGCTGAGGGCACCACGCCCAGCCAGAGGAGAAAGGGTACCTGACAAAACCACCAGCTGCTGTTTTCAGTTGTGGCTCAGGACTGTATATTTTGAGAGCTTGAGGATTTATTCAAAATTCTGTCACGTAGAGACTGGTTTAGAATTTTGGAGAGTTTGAGAAAGAATTAAAATGCTGCTGAACTTTAAAGAGAACTAAATAAAGAACAAAGTGGCAGGAAGTGCTGTGTGCAGAATAAGGCTGGGGTTCTTTTTTCCTCAAGGGTGCCAGGCATGAAAAGTTCCAAATGGCAATTTATTTTCTTTATATACAGTTCCCCTGAAATATTTGTCTATCAAGGCTGTCAGAAGTGAACATGGTTGCAAAATGAGTGACTAACTTAATTTGAAGACTTAAAATGTTTTTCTTATCTTTCTGCCTGTGATTCAGCATAGTTGTTTTCTCCAGGACTGAGTAAATGTTAGGGCAGAGCCTTTCGGCACCTGAGATACCAAAAGCCTAACTCACCTAATCAGACACTTAAAAGTGTTTATCTTGAAACTGACATTTCAGCTCAATCTTTTCTGATGTGACGTGAAATACAGGTTTCCTTGCAGCAAGTACCCAAATGGTAGCTAGTAATTATATGTTTGTGCAGTTACTCATATTCTGTATCTATTGGGACATTCATGACTATAACAAATATATAAATAAGTAGAATGTATAGAGAAAGGTTGGTGAATTTGTGAGGAAGAATTTTCTTTATGGGTATCAGTATATCTTACTTTACATTATAAGGCTACCTATATGGGTGTATAAATCAGAATTTCAAATGAATTTAATCATTTTCAAAAGTACCAGGGAAACTCAATGTGTAAATGATTTGACAAAGTGAGCATACACTCATTTTTCTTTCAGGTAATATAATTTTTATATAATGGTCTTGCTTAAAGGAGGAGTGTTCTTGATAACAACTGTATCATTCTGAAAACCAAGGGTAAAAAACTATGGGAAAGGGGCGCTTGGGTGGCTTAGTCGTTAAGCATCTACCTTCAGCTCAGGTCATGATCTCAGGGTCCTTCCTGGGATCGAGCCCCATGTGGAGCCCCACGTTGAGCCCCACATCAAGCCCCACGTTGAGCTCATGTTGGGCTCCTTTCTTGGTAGGGAGCCTGCTTCTCACTCTCCCACTCCCTTAGCTTGTGTTCTCTCTCTCTCTCTCTGTCAAATAAATAAATAAATAAAATCTTAAACAACAACAACGAAACTACAGGAAAGCTTTAAGTCTGTTGTAAATTTGATGGGGCAGCACTTTCCTGAGCTCTTAACAAAGGCACTCCGTTTTTTAGGACATGTGAAAGGTTGAGGAGGATGTAGGAGGAATCTGACCATTGTGTTTGAGGCATTGTTTTTGCTCTTTACAAATGTAAAATTTGATTCTAATGAGGGGAGCATTAGGCTTGTCTGTAGGGTTCCTCCTAGGTATTGGCAACTTGTTGGGCAGAGAAGGAAAAATGAAAGCAGACATTAATGTGACCCCAGGACTTCGACTTTTGAGGGAGTGGTGAGGTTTATAATAAACATAACTGAATTATATAATGGCTCGGGGGGGGGGGGGGGTAGGCAAGTTAGAGCATTTAAAGAATTGATTTTTATTTGAGAGGAAAATGAGGGTTGAGAGTGGAGGGATATTATAATTACCTTTTAAACTACACAACTTTCTTCTCAAAATTGTTTCTAGCTCTATAACATTTATGTACTCTGCCCCCAAAATGAGAATCCTTGCTATGGTCTGTGCGGTGCTGTTACTGACAGAGTTTATTATCTTCCTTGGGTGTATTGGGGCAGAACAAAATATTGACAGAACTCTAAAAATATGAAGATTCTGTCAAGGTCAGAAGGAAACAGGAAAACATCTGTGTCTCTTCTCTACTTTGAGATAGGAACAAAACTTTTGTGATGGAACTAGATGGAACCCCTGATATTTTCTTGCAACCTTGAGGGCTAGCATCGGTGGCTGGGATGGAGGTGGGCAATAGCTATTTTAAAATTTCCAACATTTTTTTTTTTTTTTTTTAAAGATTTTATTTATTTATTTGACAGACAGAGATCACAAGTAGGCAGAGAGGCAGGCAGAGAGAGAGGAAGGGAAGCAGGCTCCCTGCTGAGCAGAGAGCCCCACGCGGGGCTCGATCCCAGGACCCCGGGATCATGACCTGAGCTGAAGACAGAGGCTTTAACCCACTGAGCCACCCAGGCGCCCCTCCAACATTTTTTCTGCTTTCCTAGAGATTGAAGTCTGACTTGACTTTTGAGGGCAGATCGCTCCTTTAACAACAGAAGTTAACATCCCTGGGCCTTCTGGTTAGATAAGATAAAGGCAAGAACCTATTCTGGAGTAGAAAGGTTTAATGCAGCCAGAAGCTAAACTGCTTCTGTTTAAAGTAAATTTCTAAAGTAAACTGAAAGAAAAATGAAAATGAGTGTCATCTTTACGTGGGTAGAATAGAAAAATATTTTGATTGGGAGGGGAGCATTAAATGCTTTTTCCTTGGAAAGGACCTGGAGGAGATTTGGGACAGGAGCTCTTGATGGGGGGCTGGCAACAGGCTGCAGGTTAGAGGATGCAGAGAGCTAAGGACAGAGGGAAAAGCCTTGCCTAGAGTTGGTGAGGCTTGGCCTGTGGACCTGGGGGAAATGTGACATTCAGCTGACAGTATCTGCTCAGAGCTCTAATGGTCTTTTGTGCCTCCCAGCCTTCAGTAACATTCTTGCTTACTGTTGTCTGGGTGCTGAGGGTGGGCCCATGCCTTTGTGGAGCTAGGCGGCATTGACAAAGAGTGGCCCAGAAACAAAAGTCCAAGGAATGAGCCAAGGTGGCAGTATGTACACTTTCTTTTGTATTCACCCCGTGTTGCAGGATCTCTTTTTGCTTCAGGGCCCATGGTTCTTGGTCACACTGCTCCTAAGAATGAAGAGGAAGACCAGGCGAAGAGTGGTGGGCAGCAAAGCAAAGTTTATTGAGTGATAGTACAAAGCTCCTGAAGAGGGAGGGGACCTGAGAGAATTGCCACTGGAGTTTCTAAGTCTAGGGCGTTTTATGAGAATGTTGGCAGGCTGTTTTTATCTGATGAACCCTCCATGCGCCTGTCACCCAATCAGGATTTTGTACACGTGTTCATCTGCCTATTGGGTAGTTGTTCAGGTGAGAAAGGGTGGCAGGCTCCTTTCAGGATAATGTAATATCCTTTTAAGGGTAGTATTCTCTTAGGGGGAGGCAGGGGTCCCTAGCCCCTACCTGTCCTTCTTACGATAATTCTTCATTACCTGGAGATGGGAGATTTTGCTCCAATACTATCACCTCCAGCTTTTAGAAAGAAGGGATTTTTGTATTCATCCCAATCTGGGGCTTGTTTCCCAAATAAATAAATAAATAAATAAATAATAAATAAATTTGTCTTTCTCTCTCTTTCTCTTCCTTTCTTTCTCTCTCTCTTTCTCCCTCCCTCACTCCCTTCCTTCCTTCCAGATTTATTTTTTATTTTTTAAAAATTTAATTATTTATTTGAGAGAGAGAAAGAGAGACAGAGAGCTTGTGCAAGCACAAGCAGGGGTGGGAAAGGGAGAGAATCTCTAGTTGAGCTCGGAGACATTCCTATGATTCTGAGATCATGGCCTGACCTGACACCCAGGTGCTCCAAGATTGATTGATTTATTTTAGAGAAAGAGAGAGAGTGAGCAAGAGAGCTCACTCTTGGGGCGGGGAGGGGAGAGGAGCAGAGAGAGAGAGAGAGAATCTGGAGCTGACTCCCTGCTGATGGGGGAGCCTGACCCTGAGATCATTACCTGAGTTGAAATCAAGAGTCAGATGCTCAACGAACTGAGCCACCCAGGTGCTCCCAAATCCTAACTTCTTACCTGGGTCAACATCTTCCCAGGAAGATTGGCAGTAGTAACATTTCTTCCCTTCAGGGGAAGCCCCTCTCCCACTTACAGAAGTATAGATGGACCTGAAGACCTCAGTGAGGAAAATCACAGGAGAGAGTGACCCTCCTAAATAGACTGATTCCCCACGTGGATGCAGTGAGTTACCTGGTTGGCTGACAACAGCCTTTGGTACATGTTTTTCAACTGGGAAGCTAATTTATTTAGCCAAGGTCTTGAGAGCCAGGGATTTCTCCTCCTTGCCCTTCCAAGTTAGTGGTGGAGGTAGACAGGAGTGACAGTCACTCAGTCCCTTCAGGTTGTCTGTCCTTGAGATTGACTGTGAGGGAGTTAGACAGGCCATTTGTCTTCCAACCTAGCTTTATCTGTAATAGAGATGGTATTCTGTGCTCCTTCTGCCTCTGCCATTTAAAAAAAAAAAGGAAAGTTTCAAGATCCAGGCAGGAAAAAGGAATCTGTTTAGGGTCTGTCAAAACCCTACAAGTTCTGCCAAAGACTTAACTCTGTAACCTGGGACAAACTACTTTATGTTTCTCCATCTGTAAACTGGATCCATAACAATGGCCACTGGATAAGGGTTTAAAAAAAGTGCTATAAATTTGGTAAATATAAATTTGGCTGAAAGATGTAATTTCTGGCCCCATCCCCCTGGTAATATAATCATTGTTTGACAACATTTTCTAAATCTTATCTGAGAACCTTGCTGCTGTGACACATTGATTCATTTTGGCTGGCACCATATGCTCCCATCTGCTGTGAGTGGTATAATTGCTCTCAGTCATCAACATCGAGCACCCACAGCTAATTTGTGGGAAAAGGCTCCAGCCCTGCAGACCCAAATGCAACTTGTCTGTCAATTTGCTCATGTGAAAGGAATATAGGTGCTCTTCATGCCTCTTCATTTTGTCTTGGGAATTGGTCACAGTCCATCCAGGTATTCAGCTCTAGCTTTTCCTGGGTATCAGTAAGGACAAACATTCTAATTTATGAAAAGAACTTTGTCCTGAGTCTCAGAATGAGATCACTTGTTGGATCATTGTTGTATATATATTTAGTGTCCTGTTTTCACTGCTGGTTGTTCTGGATTCAAATCCTAGTTCTGCCCCTCAGTAGCTTATGTGGCCTTGGGCCAATGACTTAACCCCTCTTTACCTCTTAGGAGGTAGCTTATTTATATATTTTTTTTATTTTTTAAATCTGTAATTTAGGGATAATACCTACCTTGCAGGGTATTTTGAAGCTTTTACTTAATTATCTGAGGTAAGTGAAGCACTTAACTATATACTTGGTTGATAGTAAATGCTCAATAAGTGTTAGTGATTATTTTTACTGGAGTGCCTATTCTTTGTTCATGGAGCAGTTATGAAGAATAATGATTTTTTCTAACTTTCTCCACATGCATTTCTAGCTCTCTAGAAGCTTGTTCCTCAAATTACGGTCTTTGGAACAGCAGGCAATCGTGATCTGCAGAGAAAACATGTGTTGCTAATAAAGCATCCTGCATATGAAAGCATTCAGGTATATGAGATTTAGATTCATTCTTGCTGGGGTTAGCTGTTGATGGAGCCAGTGTATGTAATATTCTTATTGAAGGAATTCCAGAAAGCCAGGTTTGGAGGAGATTGCCATGCTAAAAGTGCATTCCCAAGAGTGAACACTTCTTAATGCAAACAAATTTAAAATAATTTAGTCAAACTGTGGAGATGAGGCAACTTGAGACAACACAAAAACTAGTATTTCAGAAAGTAGCCAGTTTGCTTGTTCTTGTGTTTGCATGTGCATGTTTAGTCAGGTTCCAGATGACAATTGATTTCCCCCATGTCTAAGGCACTTGGTTGGGATGGGAATGTCAGTCCAAAGCGGCTCTTCTCTTAATGAGTTAATTAGCAGATAAATAATTAGAATGTAGTTGGAGAGTTCAAACAGCATTTATCTGAAAAGTAGTAGTTTAGGACGCAAACTGAATAGGCCATCCTAATAATGAACATTATTGGAATTCTGACCAGGGGCTATAACTTCTCAGTGGGTCACCTCTGGCCACAATGGCCCCTTTTCTGGGCTTGGACCAAATATCAGGCAAACTTCCACCCATGGGTCTTTGTATTTGGTTTTCTCACTACCTGGAATGCTCTTCCCTAGTTGTCTGCCTGGTCTTCTCTCTCACCTTCTCAAGTCTCTGCCACTTCTCAGTTAGGTCTTCTTTGACTGTTCTATTTAAGATGACAACATTGATCATTCCCCACTCCCTATCCTTCTTTTCTGTTGATTTTTCCCCGCATAACACTTACCATCAACTGTATGGTATGTGCTTTCTTGTTTATTTGTTCACTTTCTGTTTTCCCCATGCAGATTCATGAAGGCTGTATTTTTGTTCTGTCCCATGCTCTATCTCCAGACCCTAGAATTGCTACTGGCATGGAGTAGATAGAGACTCAATACATATTTGTTGATTGGATAGTAGCTTTATATGCTCTCTTATTTTTATAGCACCCCCCAAAATGGTTATTATTTGCATTTTTGAGATGAAGGAACTAAGATGGGGAGAGTCTAAGTGCCTGTCTACAGTCACAGAAACTAGTAAGTGGTAGAGACAAGATTTGAATCTGGCCTCAGATTTGTATATGACCACCTGTCTGATGAGATGGTAGAGACACCCTATGAAACTTCTGTGCCTGCAGTATAAGAAAGATCTTTCTTTGCTCCTAAAATCTTTGAAATTTCCTGAGTGATAAGGGTGATGGGAGAGTTTTTGTTGTTGTTGTTGTTGTTGTAATGAGGTGACTCTTGGTGTGCCCTTAGATTAGTTTCAGGAAGGGACCTGGTCACCAGAAAGATTAAGCATTGATTAGTAGCTTAGAACTTTCAACCCTACCCCCCAACCTCCAGGGAGTAGAGAGGGTATAGAGATTGAGATGGTTATCAATAACCAATGATTTAATCAACCATGCCTAAGTAATTGAAACCCTCAGATAAACTCCTAAACAGTGGAGTTCGGAGAGCTTCTGAGTTGGTGAACACATCCATATACTGGGAGGGGGGTACATCTCAACTCCTGGACAGAAGCTTCTGGGCTTGAGATCTTTCCAGACCTTTCCTTATGTACCTCCTCATTTAGCTGCTTATTTGTATCCTTTGTAAAAGCTCAGAAATGTATGTAAAGTGGCTTCTTGAGTTCTGTGAACTGTTCTAGCAGATTGAAACTGAGGAGGGAATAATAGGAACTCCTGATTTATAGTTGGTTAGGCATAACTGTGGGTGACCTGATATTTGCAAATGGCCTCTGGAATAAGGCAGTCTTATGGGACTGAACCCTTAACTTTGTGGAGTTTGATGCTAACTCCAAGTAATTAATGTCAGAATTAAATTGAATATAGGACACCTTGCTGGTGTTGGAGAGTTGGAGAAGTGGTGTTGGAAAAGATACCATGCAGTTGATGTCAAGAAGGAAAGTACCTCTCAGTGCCCAAGATAGGTCTGTGGGTTCTCAACCACACCCCCTCTGTTCTTCCTTATTTTAGAAAATGTTGCTTCCACTTACCCTGGTGCTCAAGCCAAAAACATTAGTACCATTCTCAACTCCTTCCTTTTATTCATCCCCTCCATTTGGTTCATCAGGAAGTCTGGCAATTCTACTTCCAAAATAATCCCCAACCCAGACACTTTCCCTGTTCTGCATCTCTCACCATGATCATCTTGCATCTGGATTATTCTAGTAGTCTCCTAAATCAGTCTCTCTGCCTCCTCAGTTGCCCTTATAATTCATTCTCCACATCATAGAATAAAAATAGTAAGAAGCTGTGCACTGCTTATCCTGGGAACATGAACAGGAGTCCTACATTCGTTGTGCTGCTCCTTGGATGTTCTTGGCATATCCTTCATGTGCTGCTGTTGCTTCAAGGACATCATTGTTTCAACTTCTAGCTTATGATGGCTGGAATCTAACTTCAGGCTGCTGAGTAAACCTCCAGGACTTCAAGCCAGAATGTCCTTTTTAGAAAAGCCCTATGCTTTATTAACTTAGGAGGGCCCTGTCTGTACACAGTACCTGACTGTTCCTGTTTCATCACAAAATGCAAAACAAAAGCATATAAAAATTATTATTTAGGAGAGAATGATTTAATCTGTTGTAAATTGTTTCATTTAACTGCAGCTGTGTTGTTTGCATTTTACATTTGTGTACAAACCCATAAAGACTGACTGGCTCACCCCTGTATAGGTGGGGCCAGCAGCTTTAGGCAGCAGGCTACAAAGCCTTAGCCTTATGAACTAAAAGACTGGACAAAGCCATTGGGCTATCAGGGTAATGGTACCAAAGACAGCAATCTGACTGTCCACTTGGAACAGGGAAGGACATATGAAAAGAATACAAAGAGTAGTAGAGAATTGCTGAGTTCCTCCTGCTGGTTTCTTTTCACATGGGGCCCTACATGCAACTGATGAATACTAAGGAATGTGTTCTGGGAACATGGGAGTGTTTTGGAAGTAGTGAGTAGTAACATCTCCTATGTGGAGAACACTTTACCTCTATAGAGCCCTACAATTTTCGGAGTGTTCTTCAAGACATTGGCTCATTGATTCTTGCCACCACCCTGGCAAAATCATTACCTCCATTCAAAGCTGCAGGAAGTTGTGGTTTAGAGAGCTGGGGATGCTCATGGTCACATAGCTGGTAATAGTTTGAATACAGGTTTGACCCCAGAGTCTGAAGACTTTAATTTCTTTTGCATTATTCTGAGAGTGTAAAAGAGATTTTTTTTTCTTTTGGTGAGCTAATCTTGATTGCTTACTGGTCATTATTTAGAGCAGTAAGTTCAGAAATAATTTGAGGTCATTGCTGGGTTCTCTGGGAAAGAATGTTATCATTGATGGGTTGTGACTGCCACTGGTGAGATATGAATTAATGTGGTAGCACATTGCTTTTTAGTTGCCTACTCTCCCTTCTCTCTCTGTATTGTGCCATAATTCCTTTCTTTATAGTATCTCCTCTTCTTTTTTTGGATCAAGGGTTAAAATAATAAGAAATACTACCCAAGGGGCGCCTGGGTGGCTCAGTGGGTTAGGGCCTCTGCCTTCGGCTCAGGTCATGATCCCAGGGTCCTGGGATCAAGCCCCACATTGGGTTCTCTGCTCAGCAGGGAACCTGCTTCCCCCTCTCTCTCTCTACCTGCCTCTCTGCCTACTTGTGATCTCTGTCAAATAAATAAATAAAATCTTAAAAAAAAAAAAGAAATACTACCCAAGAGGCTTACATGTGCTTCTTTCTTTCTGTCCTGGTTGCTATGGTTGTTTCTTCTGTTCTGATTATAGATGACTCAGGAAATTATCTCACATTTCTGAGGCTCCTTTAAAGAAGTTTAATGTATATATGTGAAAGAGCGATAGCAGAGGCCAATCACATTTATGTGAAGAAGTAGGCAATATTGACCTACTAGTCATTGTAATTGGATTCTTAGGTGCCAAGCTAAATACGGTGCAGATCTAATTCAGAATGTAGAAGTTGTAGGCTTGTCTCCTTTTTAAGCACTGTGAGGAACTGTAGACAACTGATTGCCTATATGTCATCAACGAGATTCTTCTCTATTCATTCCCATGTCTGCATGGAGTAGTGTAGACCTAAAGCTTTCCTTTACCTTAAGTAATTAACTAAAAAAGTAAATTCTAACTAAAGCACAGCCACTTAGGAAGAAGCATCCTGTATTTGGAGCTATTCCTATGTTGCAGTGAATTTCTTCTGACAGTGGACTTCCAGTGACTCTTCCATTCCAGCTCCGTCTCTCATTAGTCTATACTTAGCCAGACTAAATTATTTTTTTCTGTACTTTCTGTCTTCTGCTTCTTTGCTTATAAGGTCACTTCCTCCTAGAATGTACTTATTGCCCATTACCCTGTTTCTATATGTTTGCACCATCTCCTTCAGGATGTGTCTCCTAAAAATCCAATTAGATGTGATTTCTCCTTTCTTTGAGCTTTACCTGACATCTGGGGCAGGGAGGATGGCCATTCTGCTTATGGATTTTTCTGTATGCTCCTTCGTTTTATTGTTATTGACTGAGTGCTCCTACTGTTTACTGAATTGTAAGCTTTTTGAGGAATGCCTCTCTGATCATCTTGTCTCTAATACCTAACACAATGCCTAGGCCAGAGTAGAAACCCAAAAAATATTTGTTGACTCAATAGACTTTTTCCCCCCCAGTAGTCAGTCCATCAAGTCTTGTTTCTTCTAGACATTCATTCATTCACTCATTCACCTGCTTGCTTGCCAGAGTGCCTGGACATGAACCACTTGAGTTGTATTGGGTGGTTGGTCATCGAGCAGTTCAAACAAGGCATGGTGACAGGTTGGACTAGAGATGGTAATAGATATGGAAAAATGTGGACTGATTTGACATGTAAAGAGGAAGCAAAAATGCAGCACTTGGTGATGAAATGGATATGTAGGCAGAGGGAGAGGGAGATAGCAGGGATGGTTTGAAAATTTTTGTTTTGTCTAACCAAATTGATAGTGATGCCAGTCATTAAGATGGGAAACACTGGGAGAAGATTAGTATTTTTTTTAAGAGGGATGATTTAGAGTTTGATTTTGGGGTTGGAGCTTCTATGGGGGCCAGGGCTGGATATATAAATTAGGAAGTCACCTGTATAGAGCTGGTCCCTAGAATCCTGGGCATCGATAGAATAGAGTGAGGAGAGAAGATTGTATGAGACCAAGACTTGGGGGAAGTTCCACAATTAGAGACTGGGAGGAGAAGGATGGGGAGCTAAATGAGATGAGAAGGATCATAAACGGTACATAAATTAGGAGTCTAGGGGAAGAAATTTGTGATGGGGAGAAAAAGAGGGCAGTATATGGAGAGGGAAAACCAAATTGATAAAGGTTTTCTTTCGTTTTTAAATAAGAGAGTAACTTATGAATGTTTACCTGTGGTGAAGAAGGATCCAATAGATTTGGGAAAGCCAAAGATAAGGATCATCAGGGCAGTAGCTAACTATATGCAGTCCCTGAGGAGTGTGTGTTTGTGTGTGAGAATACAGAGCAGAATGACTAGCCCCTGCTGACAGGATTAGAGGACACATAAAACTCTAGTGCATATACAGGTTTGACAGCAGGAAGTCAGGGGTATTCCCATTTGAAGACTTCTTTTTCTTCTGTGATGTTGGCTTGTTTGCTAAGAGTAACAGAAGGATTTTTTTTTATTCGTTTATTTACAGCATAACAGTGTTCATTGTTTTGGCATCACACCCAGTGCTCCATGCAGTACATGCCCTCACTATTACCCACCACCTGGTTCCTCAACCTCCCACCCCACCCCCCCGCCCCTTCAAAACCCTCTGGTTGTTTTTCAGAGTCCGTAGTCTCTCATGGTTCATCTCCCCTTCCAGTTTCCCTCAACTCCCTCTCCTCTCCATCTCCCCATGTCCTCCATGTTATTTGTTATGCTCCACAAATAAGTGAGACCATATGATACTTGACTCTCTCTGCTTGACTTATTTTGCTCAGCATAATCTCTTCCAGTCCCGTCCATGTTGCTACAAAAGTTGGGTATTCATCCTTTCTGATGGAGGCATAATACTCCATTGTGTATATGTACCACATCTTCCTTATCCATTCATCCGTTGAAGGGCATCTTGGTTCTTTCCACAGTTTGGCGACCGTAGCCATTGCTGCAATAAACATTGGGGTACAGATGGCCCTTCTTTTCACTACATCTGTATCTTTGGGGTAAATACCCAGCAGTGCAATTGCAGGGTCATAGGGAAGCTCTATTCTTAATTTCTTCAGGAGTCTCCACACTGTTCTCCAAAGTGGCTGCACTAACTTGCATTCCCACCAACAGTGTAAGAGGGTTCCCCTTTCTCCACATCCTCTCCAACACACGTTGTTTCCTGTCTTGCTAATTTTGGCCATTCTAACTGGTGTCAGGTGGTATCTCAATGTTGTTTTAATTTGAATCTCCCTGATGGCTAGTGATGATGAACATTTTTTCCTGTGTCTGATAGCCATTTGTATGTCTTCGTTGGAGAAGTGTCTGTTCATATCTTCTGCCCATTTTTTGATATGATTATCTATTTTGTGTGTGTTGAGTTTGAGAAGTTCTTTATAGATACTGGATATCAACCTTTTGTCTGTACTGTCATTTGCAAATATTTTCTCCCATTCCGTGGGTTGCCTTTTTGTTTTGTTGACTGTTTCCTTTGCTGTGCAGAAACTTTTGATCTTGATGAAGTCCCAAAAGTTCATTTTTGCTTTTGTTTCCTTGGCCTTTGGAGACATATCTTCAAAGGCAACACGATGTCAATAAAAACCTATCTCTCAATAATCACTCTCAATGTGAATGGCCTAAATGCCCCCATAAAATGACACAGGGTTGCAGATTGGATAAAACGACAGCACCCATCCATATGTTGTCTACAAGAGACCCATTTTGAACCTAAGGATACACCCAGACTGAAAGTGAAGGGATGGAGAAGCATCTTTCATGCCAATGGGCCTCAAAAGAAGGCCGGAGTAGCGATTCTCATATCAGATAAATTAGATTTTAAACTAAAGACTGTAGTCAGAAATACAGAAGGACACTACATAATTCTTAAAGGGACTATCTGCCAAGATGATCTAACAATTGTGAATATCTATGCCCCCAATATGGGAGCACCCAATTACATAAGAAAACTATTAATCAAGATAAAGAGTCATATTGATATGAATACAATAATAGTAGGAGATCTTAATACGCCTCTCTCAGAAATAGACAGATCATCGAAGCAGAAAATTAATAAAGAAATAAGAGCATTGAATGAAACATTGGACCAGATGGACCTCATCGACGTATACAGAACATTCCACCCTAAAACAACAGAATACTCATTCTTCTCAAGTGCACATGGAACCTTCTCCAGAATAGACCACATACTGGGTCACAAAGCAGGACTCAACCGATACCAAAAGACTGACATTATTCCCTGCATATTCTCAGATCACAATGCTTTGAAACTGGAACTCAATCACAAGGAAAAGTTCAGAAGGAACTCAAACACCTGGAAGCTAAAGACCACCTTGCTTAAGAATGCTTGGATCAACCAGGAGATCAAAGATGAACTTAAACAATTCATGGAAACCAATGAGAATGAAGACACTTCGGTCCAAAACCTATGGGATACAGCAAAGGCGGTTCTAAGGGGGAAATACATAGCCACCCCAGCCTCCCTCAAAAACATTGAAAAATCCAGAATACACCAGCTGTCTCTACATCTTAAAGAACTGGAGAATCAACAACAAATCAAACCAACTCCACATGCAAGAAGGGAAATAATCAAGATTAGAGCAGAGATCAATGAGGTAGAAACGAGAGATACAGTAGAACGTATCAATGAAACTAGAAGCTGGTTTTTTGAAAGAATCAATAAGATAGATAAACCATTGGCCACACTAATCCAAAAGAAAAGAGAGAAAGCCCAAATTAATAAAATTATGAATGAAAAGGGAGAGATCACAACTAACACCAAGGAAATAGAAACAATCATCAGAAATTATTACCGACAGTTATATGCCAATAAGCTAAGCAACCTAGATGAAATGGATGCATTCCTGGAAAACTACAAACTCCCAAAATTGAACCAGGAAGAAATTGACAACCTGAATAGACCAATATCTAGTAACGAGATTGAAGCAGTGATCAAAAACCTCCCAAAAAACAAGAGCCCAGGACCTGACGGATTCCCTGGGGAATTCTACCAAACTTTCAAAGAAGAAATAACCCCAATTCTCCTGAAGCTGTTCCAAAAAATTGAAGCAGAAGGACAACTTCCAGACTCTTTTTATGAAGCCAGCATTACCCTGATCCCCAAACCAGGCAAAGACCCTACCAAAAAGGAGAATTTCAGACCAATATCACTGATGAATATGGATGCAAAGATTCTCAACAAGATCCTAGCAAACAGGATCCAGCAGCACATTAAAAAGATTATCCACCATGACCAGGTGGGATTCATCCCTGGGTTGCAAGGTTGGTTCAACATTCGCAAATCAATCAATGTGATAGAACAAATCAATAAGAGAAGAGAGAAGAACCACATGGTCCTCTCAATTGATGCAGAAAAAGCATTTGACAAAATCCAGCATCCGTTCCTGATGAAAACGCTTCAAAGTATAGGGATAGAGGGAACATTCCTGAACTTCATAAAATCTATCTATGAAAGACCCACAGCAAATATCATCCTCAATGGGAAAAAGCTTGCAGCCTTCCCGTTGAGATCAGGAACACGACAAGGATGCCCACTCTCACCACTCTTGTTCAACATAGTATTAGAAGTTCTAGCAACGGCAATCAGACAACAAAGAGAAATAAAAGGTATCCAAATTGGCAAAGAAGAAGTCAAACTCTCTCTCTTCGCAGATGACATGATTCTTTATATGGAAAACCCCAAAGACTCCACCCCCAAACTACTAGAACTCATACAGCAATTCAGTAATGTGGCAGGATACAAAGTCAATGTACAGAAATCAGTGGCTTTCTTATACACTAACAATGATAATACAGAAAGGGAAATTAGAGAATCGATTCCATTTACTATAGCACCAAGAACCATAAGATACCTGGGAATAAACCTAACCAAAGAGGTAAAGGACCTGTACTCGAGGAACTACAGAACACTCATGAAAGAAATTGAAGAAGACACAAAAAGATGGAAGACTGTTCCATGCTCTTGGATTGGAAGAATAAACATTGTTAAAATGTCTATACTGCCTAGAGCAGTCTATACTTTTAATGCCATTCCGATCAAAATTCCACAAGTATTTTTCAAAGAGCTGGAGCAAATAATCCTAAAATTTGTATGGAGTCAGAAGAGACCCCGAATTGTTAAGGAAATGTTGAAAAACAAAAACAAAACTGGCGGCATCTCGTTACCCGATTTCAAGCTTTACTACAAAGCTGTGATCACCAAGACAGCGTGGTACTGGCATAAAAACAGACACATAGACCAGTGGAATAGAGTGGAGAGCCCAGATATGGACCCTCAACTCTATGGTGAAATAATCTTCGACAAAACAGGAAAAAATATTCAATGGAAAAAAGACAGTCTCTTCAATAAATGGTGCTGGGAAAACTGGACAGCTATATGTAGAAGAATGAAACTCGACCATTCTCTTACACCGTACACAAAGATAAACTCGAAATGGATAAAAGACCTCAACGTGAGACAGGAATCTATCAGAATCCTAGAGGAGAACATAGGCAGTAACCTCTTCGATATCAGCCACAGTAACTTCTTTCAAGAGTAACAGAAGGATTTGATAAAAGTCAGAAGTGAGAGAAGAGAGAAGGTTTGAAAAATGTGTGTGATGGGGGATGAAATTATCTATAGCCATGTAATGAGGTTATAGGGTCAAGCTGAGGATCTGGTTAAGGGTGACACCAATTGTTCCTACTGTGGGGTTTTTCCCAGCTGCTCTCAGATGCCCAGGTGAAGGCTTGGAGAAAGTGCTAGATGATTTCATGTGGGTTGTCGATTTTGCCAGACAGTGGGATTTCGAGAGAAAGAGGCAAGGGAGTATAGGATATTTGCAAAAATATAATTTTAGGTAATAGATAATGGAATCAAAGACAGGGAGGGAAGAGAAGACAGGACTGCGATAATGAATATAGAAAAGGCAGAGAGATACTCTGATGGATAGGAAGAAGGTAAAAGACTATACCAATGAGGTTGAAGAAAAAGTGTTACAGGAATATTTTAAACAGCTATAAAAAAGAGATTGTCCCTGAAGAGCTAGATGGTTGAAATACTGACTTTGAAGGTCAAGCAGGCTGTGGGTAGAGAATCATGGAGAAAGTGGTAAAACTAACTTCAGAAACCTTGGGAGAGATGGGGTGCAGGCAACTGCAGATGTATCATTATTAAAATGTGCTGGGGGCATAGATGATTTGGACAAGGGGATGGTGGTAAAAATTTTCTATCTTGATGAAATACTTACAATTTTGACCATAACAATGATAAATAGAACCATGCTTAAATACCACAACTTACCTAAGTGATGTCATGCACTTAGGAGAGTTCTCTGATTTTCCCCATAGCTAGTTTTCCTTTTAGCTGAGGATACTTCCCACCTTTTCACATTATCTTTACCATTCTTGAGGATTTGGAGAAAATACCACTGACAATTTTTCCTGATACCCTTTTTAAACCCCGAAGCTGGGGTAGGCACCTATAAATAGCTCCATATCCCCTTGAGTTGGAAGGGGCTTTGAGTTGGAATTTCTTGTCAAACAGGATCCCAGGGAAAAGAATCCCTCACTCTGATGCCTTCTGCACCTGCATTCAGCTTCATAGTTAGAGAACAGTTTAATAGTTCTAGGAGGTAAATTGATTGCTCCGCTAGATAAGAAGGAACCAGATTAGGATGAGTTTGGAGACTAGGTGCCTGGGAAGCTTTGGAGGGCTCGCTCCCAGAGATAAACTTTCTCAATCTTTCCTGGTTGTTTTAGGGTTAATCTGTAAGCTGGCACGGTCACAATGAATCTTGTTCTCCTAGGCATCCAAAGTGGTCATGAGCAATGTTAAAAGCTAGTTTTCAAAAAAGAATAAAATCACTACTCTCATACTATTATAAAAATGAACTTTCATTTAAAGATTTTATTTAATTCATGATTCTATAGCTTATTCAAAGGAAAAAATTTCGAAACACAAACTTACATGGAGTAAAGGAAAGTTTCCAGTATGTGCAAATGGAGGAAAACTTTTTTCCACAGAGGGGGAGGCAAGTCAATTGAATCTCCACTGGATAGGATAGAATATGTTTGCCTATAGACAAGGATTATTTTGCATTGCTATCCTTTATCTATACATTAAGGAGTGGAAGAATAACTCTAACAAACTCAGAGTCAGATAACACAGAAAAATGAGTAGATAATGCATCATTTTCTATTGAGCATAAATTCTTTCCTATTGCAAGAAGAGAGACTGTTTCCTTCTGGATCCTTGTTCCCTGTTCAGCTAATACCTTACAAAACTGTTGGCTTGAATTGTTGCCTTTTCACCTGTGGGTTCCTCAGCTCGATAGCACTTTTCTATGGAAAAGACCAAAAATGTAAACTTTTCAGATATTTAAAGCCATAGGAATAGAGAACATTGTGATTAGTAAGTAAGCATTAACTTTTTTTCTTTTTTAATTTCTTTGATATTAGGGGGCTAGAAGAAAGTGTGTGTGGGAGCTGGTGATGAAGAGAAGAAAATAAGTTCCTTTTCATAAAGAAGGTTGGGATTTGGGGTGAGGGAGAAGATTACTTGGGTGAGTAGCTTTATTATTTAGTGCTTAGTGCCTAAGACTGGGTGGTGCATGGGTTTTCCTGGCTGGGGTAGGAACTCCTGGGGGGTGATTTTCTGAAGCACTTTCATAATTGCCTAGAGCTTCACAACCACAGCCCCCCCCCCCCCCCCCATTTGAAGAGAGGTCTTTTGGGCATCTTCTGAAAAAGGCAGCAGCCCAGATAGGCTTAGTTTAATGGGTAGCTTACCTGAGTCTATTAAATCCCATCTAACTCACTTAGCTGGCCCTGCAGAGGTAAAATCAGTGGTTCTGATGCCTGGCTACACATTAGAATCATCGAGGGAGCTTGGTAAACACCCACCTCAAGAGAATCCAATTGAATTGGTCTGAGTGGACCTGGGACTTGGTGTTTTAAAAAAATTCCCCCAAATGATTACAATGTGCAGTGAGGGATGAGGACTGCTGGTCTCAGCAGTGTTTCTCAAACTTGTCTCTTGGTTAGAATTACTAGAAGATTACCAAAGTGTGCCTGCTAAACTTACAAAAATCCTAGACCCTTCCATGGTGACTTGGATCCTGCAGTTCCGGGGTGTTGCCTAGAAATCTGAATGTTTGACAGACGCCCCACGTGGGTAAGGGCTATGTTCGTTAGTCCCTAATGGGAGGAAACTTCAGAGTCCTTGGGTTTGACTAACAGACCAGTTTTTGAAATTTCAGTGCTTCTTTGCTGAAAATAGGTTTTGAAGGGTGGCTCTTTGTTAAATGTATCTGGAGATCCCTTACGTAGTTTGGGTATATCCCAATTAGCATGTGGAAATAAAACTTCTGAGATGAAGGGCTGTGATAGGTGGGAAAATGGTCCCTGGAAGATATCTACATCCTAATCTCTGGATGCGGTAGATGGAAAAAGCATCTTCGCAGATGTGACTTAAATTAAGGATTTTGAGATGAGATTATTTAGAATCATGTAAGCACAAATGTCCTTCCTGTTGGAAGCTGGAAGAAGCAAGGAACAGATTCAAGCACCTGAGGGGAGGGTGGTCTGGCCAACACCTTGATTTCAGCCCAGCAAAACTGATTTTGGACATCTGGCCTCCAGAACTATGAGAGATTAATTTTTTTAAAGAAGATTTATTTATTTACTTGAGAGAGAGAGAGAGCAAGCGAGCATGAGTGGGGGAGGGGCAGATGGAGAGTGGGGTGGGTGGGGGGGGGGGAGAGAGAGAGAGAGAGAGAGAGAGAGAGAAGCAGACTCCCTGATGAGAGACACAGGGTTTAATCTCAAGACCCTGAGATTATGACCTGAACTGAAGAGTCTGATGCTTACCAGACTGAGCGTGTCTCTGTGAGAGATTACAATTTTATTGTTGTGAGAATCCAAGTTTGTGGTAATCTGTGACAGCAGCCATATGGAACTAATGCAGTGCTTCTTAAAATTTATAGTGCATATGAATACCCTAGGAACAGGGTGCAACTGGGAATCTTATTCAGTGGGTCTAGGGTAGGCCTAGATGTGGCTGCATTTCTAAGAAGGCTCTTGGATGATGCTGATCTTGTAGGTCTGAGGGCCATACTTTGAGGAGTAGGTTTAAGGGGGTAAATAGGGAGGAAAGATGGGCATGAACGTGTTTACTGAAGAGAGAAATCTGGCAGTTTGGTAAAAGTTTTCGAAGCCCATTCTTGTCATATCTAACTCCAACAATCATATCATATTTCTACTGACAAAGGGAAGATCAGAATTCAGGCAGCTGCCCAGATAATTGAGATAAAAATTAATTAGACCATGGCCTCATTTCCCGTTCTGCCAATGAAGACCTGGCTAAAAATGGTATGTGGCCATTTTAAAGTAACAAAGGGATAATTGCTTCAGCAGTCACATCTGTAACGTGTCATCATTTTCTGAGTGTCAGTGGAAATTTCTGTACCTATTGAGAATGAGCATGGGTGCAGAGAGTTCATTTAATTTCAAAAGCTATAAAAGCTGAAAATTAAAAAGAACCCCCACACACCCCATGGGTAATTCTAATGCTAGGTGTGGGTGAAGAGTTTTAGCTCTGTAGTGTAGGGCTGATTTACAACAACATTGAGTTTAGCATTGGCCTTGGGGTGGTTTTTAATTTGGTTTATCTTCCACTTAAGGTATTGTGAATAGCAAAGGAGGAAGAATCAATTTACTTAAATGCAGACTCCTTTGATAAGGGACGAAGTGCAAATGAAGAGGGTACAGAAAAATTATGACACTTGGATGATGCTGAAATACACAACTTCCCTTAGAGAACTGTCCCCAGTCTTTTTAGAGGTGACATTGGTTTTGGAAATTTGGTTTCAGGCTCTCTCTTCTTTCTTCTTTGTCATTCTGCCTCCAGAAAACCTTTGAGGTGCTCAGTAGCATTTAATCTTTTTTTTTTCTTTTGTTCTTGTGGCAAAATATATGTAACTTAGTATTTACCTTTTGAACCATTATAAAGTGTACATTTGAATAGCATTAAATATATTCACACTGTTATGCAGCCATCACCACTATCCTTTTTCATCATTCCAAGTAGAGACTCTGTACCCATTGAACAATAACTCTCCATTTCCCCTCCTCCCAGCCCCTGGTAACCACTATTCTATTTTCTGTCTCTGTGAATTTGACTATTCTAGGTACCTCATGTAAGTGGAATCATATGGTATTTTTTCTTTGTGTCTGGCTTATTTCTCTTAGCATAATGTCCTCAAGACTCATTCATGTTGTAGCATGTATCAGAAATTTTATCCCTTGGGTGTCTGGGTGGCTCGGTGGGTTGAGCCTCTGCCTTTGGCTCAGGTCACCATCTCAGGGTCCTGGGATCGAGTCCTGCATCGGGCTCTCTGCTTGGCGGGGAGCCTGTTTCCTCCTCTCTCTCTCTGCCTGCCTCTCTGCCTACTTGTGATCTCTCTCTGTCAAATAAATAAATAAAATCTTAAAAAAAAAAAAAAAGAAATTTCACCCCCCCCTTTTTTAAAGATTTTATTTATTTGTCATCGACGTGGGGGAGAGAAAGCACAAGCAGGGGGAGCAGCAGGCAGAGAGAGAAACAGGCTCCCTGCTAAGCAAGGATGCCCCCCACCCCCCACCATGTGAAGCTCGATCCCAGGAGTCCGGGATCATGACCTGAGCCGAAGGCAGATGCTTAACTGACTGAGCTACCCAGGCATCCTGGAATTTCATCCCTTTTTATGGTTAAATAATATTCTACTGGTCTCTCTCTATATTTTGTTTAACTATTCATCTCCTCGTGTATATTTGTGTTGTTTCCACCTTTTGGCTATTTGAATAAGAATTTTATCTTTTAAGTCAAGATTAATTTTAATCATTGTAAAAATGATTTTTTGAGAATTCCATGCCTTTCCTTTTAAGATAATGGAAGACTTCCCATGAAAGCAAAGTTGGGGATTATTGAAATAGGACAAAGTGCCTTTTAAATTTTTATCTGCCTACGGGTGAAAAAGTTTTAATGAATGGGTTTTGCCAGCAATGAGAACTGGGAACAGATACTTGGGGATGGAGAAGATTGAGTAATCATGGCCAAAACTGAGGCACTAGGCTGCTGCCCTGGGTCTACACTTTAAAAGTACCACTCGACCCTCTTGCAACATTTCTTTCAGGGTTAAAAGGGTGTGCTCATCTAAAGCATGCCCCTTTCCTAGACCTTGTTATGGTATCTGAGACCCCAAATTCCTTACCTCTAGCAGTCCCGAGCCTATTTCCTGGGTTTCTCCTCTTGTTTGAGCCATGCTACTGGTACCTGCATGTCTGGTACTAGGACTGAGAGTGGCCAAGGAGCACTTGTTTATTCTTTACAAGTGGGGGCGGGTGGTGGTTGTGAGACAAGAGTGAGAGCCCTGTGAATGGGAAGACAAAGAAGATGAACCTCACTATGGGTTTCTAGCACTGCTGCCCGTATTTAGGGTTATTTTAGGCCTTGCAGAATCTCAGAACATTTGATAGGGTATTGAATCTGTTAGGTGAAGGAGATTGTGCAGAGGTACAATTGTGAAATAGATAAAATTGTTGATTCTAGTATACTTTAGAGTCAGAAGATTGTCCACACAAGACTCATTTGACAGATGAAATAATCAAGGACCAAATAGATCTTAAAAGTCTCACGAGTAACCCTGGCAGAGGTGGTGTTTGAAACCTGCAGCTCTTCCATTTCTGCCTACAGCCCCACACAGTGGAGACTTCTCACTCCAGTTCCTGTGACATAGTGATTTAATGGCCTAGAATAAAGTTTGAGTCCTGACCTACTATCTTGGAATGCAGAGTCAAGAGACTTGAGTCCCAAAGTGGCCTGTTTCCTAACTAGCAGTTGGAATTTGGGAAAGCGCCAACATTTTTGGATCAGAGTCTCCTCATTATTTTAAACGAGATAATCCTACCTGCTCTGCTCACAATCTGTTCACACATCTGTTATGAAAATCAAATGGTCTGAAAACATGAAATGCCACATACATGCAAGAAGCTAAGGAGAATGTGAAAAATAGTGAAGATTAATTTCTATAGTCCTTTGGTTTAGAAGCAGTGTACTGCTTATGCTGGAGAGGTGGGGAGAGAAAGATTCTGACCTACTTTTATATGTGCTCCTCTGTCTCCATCTTTTCCCTCATTTCTCTTTCCACCCTTTATTTGTTATCTCAGTAGGGGAAAGAGAAGGGTTTTGTGTGAGAGGTACCTGGGCTGGATGGGAGCAGAAAGAGCCTGTACTAAGAAGTCTGGCTGAACCAGGGCAAGCTGACAAGGCAGCTTGACAAATGTATCTTGATGTCTTAATCCACTGTGAATATGCCGAAGGCAGCAGGCTGGGTGATTGTCAGCTACAGTCCAGCTGCCACCAGAGCCCAAGGAACAATGACAAAGTGGGACAAGTTTGTATACAATGGCCTTCTGCTTCCCTTTCCCTTCCCTTGTCCTTCCTCTACCCTCTTCTGTTCTTCTGTTTTCCTTCTTTCCCCCTTACCCAACCCTGACCTTCAGTCACCCCACTGCTGTGTTCTGAATGTCCAAACTTCTTCCTCGCCATCTGCTTCCTTCCTAAAAGTTTTTTATTGTTATTATTTTTTAATAACCCTGTTCCTCTGCATCGTATTCACAACACTGAAATATCAAAGTCTGGAAGGTACTGATTTGATTTAAATAATTTATATGAAGATGGGAATTGATAAACTTATGCTCACATGTGATTTGCATTTATAAAAGATTGTTGACAGAAAAGAATCTCTTATTGGTATATTCCTATGAGAGAAAAAGTTTTTTTAACAGGGAGTTTCTCCCTTGTTCCTACTCTTATCTAACCTAGTGTGCAAGGATGGGCTAGTGAGAATTTTCTGTCATTCTCTTATCAGGCACTTGGTATGTGTCTGCTCATTTAATCTTCCTGTGAACTTATGAAAAATATTATCCACATTTTACAGTCAAGGAAACCAAAGCCAAGAGAAGCTAAGAGGTTTGCCCAAGTTACACAGCTTATAAATGGTAGTACTGGATTCAAAGTCCACTTTTCAGATGTCATATGGAGGCCTTATGTAAAGAATGAGGCCCAGGAGTTTAAAGGGGTGAAAAATAGGACTGGAACTGAGGGTTGGGGTAGATAGTGGGGACTGATGGGCCGGCTGGGAAACCGGGGCTCCAAAATGGCGGATCTTCCCGCCGACCCTCTCCAAGATGGCGGACTTTCCTGCCACCCTCACTGCAGCCTCCACGTCACCGCCAGGAAACTGAAACTCTCCACCCAGGAACTTCCCAAACGGGAACTGCCCATCACGGACTTCCCCCCCTCCCCATACCCTCCGATCACCACATACCTTGCCATATATGGACTCGAGCCCTTGCCTTACCTTGGTCCCATACACTCTCCCCGCCCCATACCCTCTGATAACCGCATACCTTGCCTTATATGGATGCAAGGCTATGCCCTATCTCAACCCGATAAAAGACCCCGGCCACCTCCCTCTCAGCGTGACTTCCCCGACTCACTCCCTCTCTTTCTGTGAGTCACGGAACCTTGCCTGAGGGTGCTTGCAATAAAGTTCATCTCTTGGATTCATTTGCCTTGTCGTAGCCTTTCTTACGATCACCGGCGGGAGCAACCTAACAGGGACCTTGTTTTCTGAATTGAGCAAAGACATTCAACTTCATTGTGTATAATAAATAGACTGCAGGTATCTGGTGGGTTTTCACCATCTTTCCCGCCAGCATCCAGAATGATTTCCTGCTCATGCAGGAGCTGATGTCATGTCTCCACTTTTCTTCTTTTGTAACTCCAAAGTAACCCCTAGGCTTGGGTCTCCTTCATCGAATCCTGATAGGTGACCTAACTGTCTTAGGAGGAAATCAGGCAGTATGACTGGTGTTGGGGGATATGCAGGGAGTAGGCAAAAAAAAGGAGAAAGAAGAAATATTATTCATTGAGAACAGAGCTTCCCAGGACTTTTGTTGGACTATGAGAGCAAAAATCAAGCCTCCTATTTATCATTTGGCACTGATACCTTCCTATTTATATCTACAAGCAAAAAGAGAACTTGGGAATAGGGTTAATGAACAATTAATGAATATCATGTATACTTTAAGGCTTTAGGCTAGCACTGGTTACAAGGATCACAAAAGTCAGAGAAGGGAAACTGAAAAGTTAAAAATAACCTGGTCACCAGGGCGCCTGGGTGGGTCAGATGGTTAAACATCTGCCTTTGGCTCAGGTCATGATCCCAGTGTCCTGGAATCGACACCCACGTTGAGCCCCTGGCTCAGCAAGGAGTCTGCTTCTCCCTCTCCCTCTGCCTCTCCCCCTGCTAATATTCTCTCTCTCTCTCTGTATCTCTCAAATAAATAAATTAAATCCTTAAAAAAAAATTGTAACAACAACAACAACAAAAATCCTGGTCACCAAAGAAATAGTGACATTCTTTTCCTGACATTTTGATTGTTGTCATCACTTTGGGAAGCAGAGGGACTTTGCCTCCCAAGTCTCTTGATAAGCAAGCCTGTGCACATGGAGGGCAGGGACTGGTCTGTTGTGAGATGTGATGAGAGACCTGTTCAGATGCTGGGAATGATGTCTGTAATTGACCTCTTGTGCAGGTCAGTTCTCATCTCTTGCTCTGTGCTGTGCTAATGAATAAGTTGTTTTTGTATTATATAAAATTACCTTCTAATCTACCCTACATTATCATTTACTTCACAGTAGCACTGAACAAGTTGGAATTCCTTTAGCAACCAGGCCTCTCACTTTGATTTCTTGCTTCCCTTCTCTGTACCTTGATTTGCCTCACCTTCTCCTTTCCAGAGTGCTCCTTTTTTTGACTCTTGTGGTTCATATTACACAATAATATTTGCTGTTTACTTAATACCTACTGTGTGCCAGATACTTTATATAGAATCTGTAGTCCTCATAGTACCTCATAGTACCTCCATTATGTTCTTTGTTTTACAGATGAGAAGAATTGAGGCTTAGAGGAATATTGACTTGTTGAAGTTAATCTGGGTGATATGTGACTGAGCTGGAACATGAATCCAGGCCTGTCTGACTCCAAGCCCACATTAGGCTTGAGAATGTATTATTTTCTCCCAATGCTTTGGGGATGGGGAGGTGGTAATTGTAGTTGGGGAATGCTCACAGTACTGTGATTGGCCCCTGAAAACCAGCCTCTATACTCTCCCATCATCTATATGGAAATCATTTAAAAATCCCTGGGTTACAGGACAGCTTAGAGAGGGACATTTTGCTTATAGGGGTATTTCTGGCCATTCCTCAGAACCATCTGAGTTCCCCCTCACTTCCCTAAAGCAAAACCACTATTCCACTTGCCAGTAGCACAGTCTGGCCCTTATAATTGGGGTAGGGATAGAGGGCTTCTTATATCCTTATTGGGGAATCTTATCTTTTCAAATGTAGATATTCGGTTGAAGTCTTGTGACTGGGAAACTCAAAGTCAGAAAAAAAAATTGAATTGATGAATATGAAATGAACACTGTGTGGCAAAGCCCATTTTCTTGTTCCTTTTCCTTCTTTTAGCGACTTGCTCTATCTGAATGCCCCTCCTTGTAATTAATTTCCATTTGAAGAAACAACAAAGGAAAGACAGGTAACTTTACTAAACAATACTGTTTTCACTTAATCCTCATTGTGGTTCTTTAAGGGAGGCCTAATTCCATGTTAATGTGAGACCCTAAGGAGTGAAATGACTTGGCCAACCCCACTTATCTGTAGACCTCCAGGATGCTTCTAATCCCTTTCCGCCCAAGCATGTGGACTGGCAGGAGCCAATGAAGCAGAATGATCTGAGAGCAGAGCAAAGATGGCTAGTGGTGCTGATTAGACAACTTTAGGAAACTACTGTGGAGGACCTGCTGGACACTGAAGCTGTTGGTAGAGAAAGAGCATGAGGCAGGGATGGGCCCGTAGAAACATCAGCATTCTAGGTAACATCCTCTGAGTGCACAGCCTTTGGTAAGTAAGTTCATTATTGCATTGCATCCTGCTGTCCATCCTGTGAGTAGAAGGTCTCAACCTCATCTTACAGGTGAAGCAGCCGAGATTCAAGGAGGCTAATAATTCCTTTGGTCCAGAATTAGGCAGTGACAGAGCCAGGTTAGGATGAGTCGGAAGTTCACGCTTCTGACCAGTGTGTATGATGCCTGGACAGAATGCCTTTATTTTTAAAGCATCAGCCATACCCTCAACAGCTGCCCCCAGACTGCATTGGAAGAGGAGCATTGAGACATTTTGTAATTACCTTCTCAATCCTTAACTCTGAGGAAAAAAAGGACACAGTTGAGGGGCTAGCCACTTACTTAACATAGAGGCTCTTAAATTGGAATCCACGGATGCCAAGAAGTGAATAGAATTCAAAGGAGTCTATGAACTTGAATGGGGGAGAAAATTTATCTTTATTTTCCCTTATCTCTAACTGAAATGGAGCAATTCCTTTTATAAGGAGCAGAGTGATATTAGCAGCACCTAAACTCTGTCACCCATAAGAATTATAAATGTTTTCATATCACATTATAGTTTGACAGATGTCTCAATAAGGCATGTACCCTTAGAACTACTTCAAAATTATGGAAGTTATTAGACTCACTGCAAGATCTTGTTATTTATTGCACTAATAAAAAGTGCTATATTACCATACACAATTCTAAGGAAAATTTGCCAACTGTAATTACATGCAATGAGTTTTTTTTTGTAATCCTGTGAATATTATTTTATGCTGAGGGCCTAGGATATGTCAGGCACGGTGCTGGGCTCTGGAGATACTATCAGGTCTTTGCCTCATGGGGATTTTATCCTAATTGACAGTGACAGGTATAAAACAACAGACAGGCAATAAATAAAATGGGTTGGAGATCTGAACTATTAGAAGGTACCTATTAGGGATGGAGCAAAAGTTCTAGGCAGAGGGAACAGGAAGTACAGAGAGACAGGGAAAAAGAGAGAAAGAGAGCATGTGCACAGAGTTTTCCCAAGATAGGGAGAGAGGTTTTTGAGAGTTTTTAAGAGCTGCTCTGGCCAATATAGCAGCCAACTAGCCACATTTACTACTGAGTGCTCAAAATGTGGCTAATCCAAATTGAGATGTGCTGTAAAGGTAAGATGTATTGGATTTTAACTAAACACTTTGAGCTAAAAAAAAAAAAAGAAAAAACCATAGTAGAAGGTCTTGATAACTTTTAAATATTGATATCTTGGTAATATTTTGAATATATTAAGTTAAATGAAAAATAAATTATATTAATAAAGTCAATTTTGCTTGTTTTGCTTTTTAAAATGTTCTAATAGAAAATTAAAATTACTGCTAGGTGGTTAGTAGTATATTTCTATCAAGTAGCACTATACTAGAGCAGAAAGAAGAGAGGAGAGGGAATTTTTGTGGTGATTGTTCTGTTTAATACATTTGGACACTCTTAAATGTTTTTCAGAAATGAGGCGTGAATACAGATTGGAATTTCTCTCTTGTTTCTCTCTCAGTATTTATTGAACAACTGGTAGTTATTGGGGATATGTGCTTTTCTTTTTCTTTTTTTAAAAGATTTTATTTATTTATTTGACACAGAGAGAGAGATCACAAGTAGGCAGAGAGGCAGGCAGAGAGGCGGGGGCAGGGGGGAGCAGGCTCCCTGCTGAGCAGAGAGCCCAATGCAGGGTTCGGTCCCAGGACCCTGAGATCATGACCTGAGCCGAAGGCAGGGGACTTAACCCACTGAGCCACCCAGGCACCCGAGATATGTGCTTTCCTAGAGTGGTATGTGTGACAAGAAATAGACGAGTTACATGCAAGATTTAGGGATTGTGTTACAAGAAGGAGAAGAGCAGGGTGAGTGGGGGGAAATCTGCTTTAAATGTAGTTGTTAAGGAAGGTTGTTGAGATGGTGTCATTAGGTTTTGAGGAGGAGCCCACAGTGGGAAGAACATCAAAGCCTCGACTCAGCCCTATAATCCTTCCTGTCACTCCTGACTGAGTTTAGCATTAAAAGCAGGCTTCTCATTGCAATATAAAGCTTTACTAATTAGGTTTATTTTCTTCTTCTTCCTAAAAAGGATGTGGCAATTTCTTAATTTGTCAGGTAGTGAGGCAGAGATGGCAAGGATGAGTGTGCTGCTGATCTCCTGCTGACCGTGTTCTAAATGGTTTTAGGACTTTTATGGGGGAATTCCCTCAGTGGTTGGTCTACAGTGCTATTCAGCTCCCTTGGCATTTATTGAACTGCTTGCGTAAATGGGATGCTTAATCCCTCTAGGTTGGGTTTTAAGATCCTGTTTTGCAAATAGTGTTTCCTTTTTTATAAGACAATTCTAAAAAGTTGGAAATCTGCTTTTTGGAGTTACACTGTTATATCTCAGTTTTATACCTGTATTCTGCTTCAGTCTTTAAATGGTGATGATTACAATAAAATAATAGCATAGCATTAACTAAGTACTTACTATATACAGGTACCGTGCTAAAAATACATGTGTCATCTCACTTAATCCACACAACGTAAAGAAGCTCTGTGATTCAGTGGTGAGACTTTCTCAGATTGCTTGGATTTGAGTCTCAGCTCTATTATTACCAGCTGTGGGACCCTGGGCAAATTATTTAACTCTCTGTGCCTCATTTACTCTTCTGTAATATGGGTATAATCATAGGTCCTACTCAGCCTGTCCTGTGCGGTTGTGGGAATGAGTTAATATATGTGATGTGTTTAGAGCAGGGGCTAATCTGTGTTAAGCCTTATAGAAAGATTAGCCATTATTGATATGAAGTATTACCACTATCAGCTCCACTGAACACAAGAGAAAAGTAAAGTTTAAATTACGTCAGTTGCCCAAGGTTACCGACCAAAGAAGTGACACTCTCTCCCACTGCTGCACTGAGGTCCTGAGAATATTTTCTGTTGGCACGCAATATCCCTAGGTGTATGGGGGTTTGAAAAATAAGTGATATAGACTTACTTTTGGCCCTGGACTTCAGGACTATATGCTGTCTTTCATATAAGAGAACTGTACACAGTCTGGAGAACTTTGATTTTTGGCAGTTTACCATATAACTGTAAAGTAGACATTTTTCTGCAAATGACATCTTTCCAGACCCCATTTCTTAGTATGAAGTGACAGTATGGACAGGATAATCAAAGGCGTACCAGAATGATTAGTTCTTGTGCCTTGAATATTGGTCCTAAGCCTCAGGGAGAGAAAAAGACCATAAGGTGAAATATCTGGAAAGTTTTTGCCTAGATTAGGAGTAGGGCATGGTCCGGCAAGTCTGGTTCGGCATTATGGTATTTCCACTCCCTCTTTGAATAATCTTGGGCAAGTCCTTCGCTTTTTTGAAACTCAGTTTCTTTGTGCAAAAAATGGATATGATTATCATGACTACAGCAAGAGTTGTCCTGAGGATTGAGTGAGATCATGTGCAGCAGCAACAACAACAAAAGGATAGATAACATGAACTGAGGGCTATATCAACAACTTCTAACAATGAATATCCTCATATTACAAGCATGGAGGGCTTATCACATAGTATTGGTTCAATAAATAGAAGCTGCTATAATTCAGTTCCACAATGACATGTGGATCTTTGTTTGATAAGGCATTATCTCTGTTAGAAAAACCAGGAAAGATTATTACCTGGTTGTCATTAGGCATATGGGAGGACTTATTTAGGACCTTAAGCCTCTTTGCTTTTAATGAAGCTTCTTTTTTTAAATTAAAGATTTTACTTATTTATTTGACACACAGAGAGAGACAGTAAGAGAGGGAACACAAGCAGGGGGAGTGGGAGAGGGAAACAAACAGGCTTCCCACTGAGCAGGGAGCGTGACGTGGGGCTCAATCCCAGGACCATGGGATCATGACCTGAGCTGAAGGCAGACGCTTAACGACTGAGCCACCCAGGTGCCCCGCTTTTAAGAAATCTTATATCACTTCCCACATGAGCTAAAATGTCAAGTTGCTTGATTGTTGGATTAACACTGGCTCTTAGAATCCTCTAGAATCTGTTAATCTTAGTTCTGGCATCTAGGAGAAAACAGAGCCCAGACTTTTACTGAGCTCCAGTCCTGTTTATCCAACTACCTGTTTGGCTCCTCTGCTTGGATCCTTACTTGGCCTAAATTGATTTTACCATATGTTCCTTCAAATCTGACTTTCTTTGTCATATCCTGATCTCAGTAAGTAACAACATTCACCATGTTGTGAAGAAATGCCAAGTCTTCTTTGCACCTCTGTTCTTTTTATCTTCTGTTACCTGTCAATCACCAGTTTCTTCCGGAATCCCACTGCTGCAACCTTGGTCTGGGATTGTCCTTCTCCCAGATTATTGCCCTAGACTCCTAACTGGTCTGCTGACCCCAGGGTCACCTTCTTCCCATCCATTCTCAATCTCTCCTGCAGGTAGATGACCTTTTAATGACATTCCTCTTTTTAAATCCTTCCAGAGACTTCCCATTGCACATACGATAACATCCCAAATCCTTGCCATAACTGGCTAGGCCCTGCATGATCTGGCCCTGCCTGTCTTTTCTGCTACACCTGTTACCCTCTGAATCGAGTATGGAAGGCTGTCGTCCACCCCGGTGCTTTGCATGCTGCTCCCTCTGCTGGCAGTGGTCTCTCCCAGCTCTCCTCCATGATCCCCCCCCCCCCCCCCCCCCCCCCCCCCCCCCCCCGTTAACCAGCCACTTCAAGTCTTGGAACAAATATTTAAAATATTTTCTTCAAAGTGGTCTTCCATAACCACATCTGCCTTTCAACTGTACCAAGCCCTGTGTTACATGCTTATAAGCCCTATGCAAATATTCACCACATGTGATTATTTGCTGATTGTCTATTTTCTTTGTTAGGATATAAGGTCCATAGGAGTTTTTAATTTTGGTTCAAAACGGAAGGGTATATCATTCCATATCTAGTCCATTTACCACAGTTTACTTATTAGGGGAATGGAGTCCATGGATGGGAGACTTCGGCTTCCTAATTTGTAAATTTTCTATGAATATAACTGAAATGTGACCAAGCAATTTAGTTCCCCTAAAAATTAATTGGTTTTTTCATCTAACAACTTCATTGAGAAGACCAACACACTCACCTGCTTAAGTCTTTTTCCTTTGCCATTCATTCATTTATGAGATATTTGTTGAGCATTCTTTTTTTAAAACAAGATTTTAGGGGCACCTGGGTGGCTCAGTGGGTTAAAGCCTCTGCTTTCAGCTCAGGTCATGATCCCAGGGTCCTGGGATCGAGCCCGACATCGGGCTCTCTGCTCAGTGGGGAGCCTGCTTCCTCCTCTCTCTCTCTGCCTCTCTGCCTACTTGTGATCTCTGTCTGTCAAATAAATAAATAAAATCTTTAAAAAAACCCACAAGATTTTATTTGTTTATTTGACAGAGAGAGAGCACAAGTAAGCAGAGAGGCAGGGAGAGGGAGACGAGGGAGCAGGGGGATCCTGATGCAGGGCTCAGGTCCAAGATCCTGGGATCATTTCCTGAGCTGAAGGCAGATGCTTAACTGATTGAGCCACCCAGGTGCTCCTTTATTGAGCATTTTTAAATGTACAGAATTATTCTGGGTGTCAAGGATATAGTTATAAACAGGTAAACACAACTTTTGTCTTCAGACAGCTCCCATTCTAGGGTTGGGATATAGACTATAAATCTATAAGCAAATAAACAAGATCATCTAGGAACTAATACATGCTAAAGAGAATACAAAATAGTGCATGTGGGTAGTTTCGGCATCTTTAACTAGACATGTTTGGGAAGACCTCTTAGAAGAGGCAACATTTGAGTTGAGAATGATGAGTAGGCCGTCACATGGAGTCATTCATTCACTCAACAAGTATTTGTTAAGCACCTGCTATATGCTAGGTACTATAGTAGGTAACTGAGGAGAGAATAGTGAACAAAATAGACAAAAAATATTAATAAGTAAAATATACAGTATGTTAGTGTTTGGTATCAAGTGGAAAAATAAAGTGTGGAAAGGGTTGGAAAGTACATGCATACATGGGTGTGTGTGTTGGTTGAAATTTTAGGAAGGGTGGTAAAGGAAGTCCTCATGAGAAGGGAACACTTGAGTAAAGACCTGACTGAAGTAAAGTAGAAACTGTGCAGATATCTGGAGTAAGAATATTCTGGCAGAGGGAATAGCAAGTCCAAAGGCCTTGAGACAGCATATGCCTGGGTATTGTAAGAACAGCAAGGATTTGGAGTGTCTGGGTCAAAGTGAATGGTGTTGAGTGGGGGGGCAGGGCGGAGTGGGGAGAGAACTATAGGGAGATAAACTTAGAAAGGTAAGAGAGACCACCTCATGGAAAGGATTTGGATTTTATTCTAACTGAATGGGAGGCCAGTAGTGGATTTTATGCAGGAAACAGTCTGATTTGTAGCTGTTTGGGGAAGATGGCTGATGGGAAAGCAAGTCGGGGAACAGAAAGCTAGCACATAACTTCAACCTCCATTTTGGAACAACTTAATTATGAAGTTTCCTGTCAAGAAGTAGTCCTTAGAGGATTTTTGCTTTCCCGACCCCTTAAATAGACAAAACTTCATGTTACATGAACGGATAGAGGAAATGTTAATCTCAATAAAATGTGGACCCTAAATGTCTTACTGGACAAAAACTCTGTCCTCTTTCACACCATGCTATCAGCACCCCTTACAAATAGCTCTTTTGTGGGTTGCTGAGGTATGACCAGAGGGTAATTCCTCTCCCACTCCCTGGAGTATCATGTCACTTTCCTCTCCTCTGAGTGGCCAGACCCTCCTCTGCCAACCACAAAGCTATTCTTCAACAGATATTAAGTTGGTATGAGGATGCAAAAGGAAATCTGTTTTTTGCTCTGTTAAGAAACTGGGTATGGTGTTTGTCCAGCCGTTGACCATGAGGACTCCTGATCTTCTTGCTTCCCTGTATAGCCATTTTTAGAAGATGACAAAGTTTGTTTACAATCTGAGTCTGTGGTCTTATATTTCACACACCTGGGCCAGAAGTCTCCTTGAATCCATGCAGAACAGAATCCCCTCAAAGCTGGAGGTCTAGGGTTTGAATGCAGTCTCAGAGAGCAGAAGCTACGTTGGATTGGGGCCCATGACCTTTGCATTGGGTGCTGTTGGGGAATCTTGTAAGATCCCAGAGAGGGGAATAGTTCATCGATAAAATGACAGAGATTAAATTCCTGCCAGTGCTTGGTGGGTGAGTGTTCAGAGCAGTTTATATTTGATTTAGAGAACTATAGAAATGTGACATTTAAAAAATCTCAAGAGTTGCAGGGTTATATCCATGCCTACTATGGCAGCATGGCTTGTCTAGGTAGAACTGTGTTGGTTTCTATTTGAAATCCACAAAGTTCAGCAGTCACCTCAGGGGTGTGACTAGATGGCCATGCCTTTCCAGGTTTCTGGGGTTTAGCACACATTATGGGGTTGAAATGCTGCCAGAGTTACTTCTTTGTTTTGACAGTGATGAAGGGAGTTGAAAACTCTGGGCCTCTTTGCTTTCCTAAAAAATGCAAGCAGCACAACCCTGTACTTGGCTCCTACACAGTCATTGTGAGGGTGGTGGTGCTGAGTGGATCAAATTTGACAGAATGAAATACAAACTTTTGTAAAAATAATGTAGTGACATTTACATAGCCCTTTAGAGTTTTCATACACTGTCTCGGTGCTCACACTAAAGTGAGAGGAGTAGGTTTATTATGATCATTCCACTTTTATTGATGAGGACTCTGAAGCTCAGGGGGGCTGAAGTGAGTACCAGGTAGGACAGCTCTCAAGGGGCAGAACAGAGCCTGAAACCCACGACAGTCAATGCAAGTCATCTCTGTCCCCGAGGTAGTTTTTCTTCTCAACCCTTCTTTACAATTTAGGGAACTGAGGCACAGAAATATTAATTTGCCCAAATTCATACTGCCTGGATTCTCAGACTTCTGACTCCACAGTCCATGTTCTTAATGTTTGGGCTCTGGAATGAGGTAATCTTATTGAACAAAATATTTTGAAATGTGCTGACTTTTCTCTCTTTTTTTCCCCCTATTTGTATATGTGTGTATCTGTAGACAGGGAAATGGAGAATCCTGTGCCCCCAGATCTGTTTGAGAGATCCTGCAGTGTTTGAGAAACACAATTCAAGTCTCCATGCTCAGTTGTACAGGGAACAATGTGCAGTTATGTCTGGTGGCATGTGACTTATGAGCCCAAAGAAGAAAAATTGGAATTGTGGGGAGGAAATCTGTGGGAAATCATGAATATAGTAGTCATGTCAAAGATGCAAAACTTTTATTTTTGTATTTCATTGTTTTCCCCCAAAGCAATATATGCTCATCATGTAAAAGACAGAAAACATAGAGGTCTATGAAAACATAAAGAAATAAAATTCACCTGAAACCATATGACCAGACAAAACTTCTGTTAATTTGGTACATACCTTCCATACCTTTCTCTTATGCAGATATAAAGGCTATGGGCATTTTTAAGGCTCTTGATGCACTGGTAAGTCCTCCTCCCTAAAAGCCATAGAGTTTGACTTCAAACTGGAGTGAGTGAGAGGGCCCTACCACTGATTTCTCCCCAATGCCAGTGGGTAGTATGATATAGCATTGTCAGTTTGGTAAATAAATATAATATCTCTGCTTACTCAGTATTTCTTGCCATACCTGTTAAGACTTTGGAAGGAAAATGAAAGCTTTGGGCTATGAACTTTTTATTCCTGACCAGTTTAGCTGCATTCCACATCCCAGTCTCTCCCGTTCCAACTACTAGTGACCCTCTTTGAGTATACCCTCTCAGCTTCTGGAGGTCAATCTTTTCCTTGATGAAGGAATCTGAAAGACTCCTTGTGTTTCTCACCCGTGGCTGCACATTGGAACCACTGGGGAGCTTTAAAACATCCCCCAAGCTCTGCCATATCCTGGACCAATTAAATTAGAATCTTGGGGTGAGGGAGGTCATTGAGCAGAACTCAGTATTTTTTAAATTTCCTAAATGATCTAGAGAAATCTTTAGATCATTGCAAGGGTGATTCAAATCAGGTCAGCTTTCCCATTAAGTCTCTTGTTCGTGAAACATGAATTTTCTTGGTTTCTCCTGGAGGCCGTGTCTCATGTTGGTCCCCTGGAGAACCATGCACGGAATTCTGGGCTGTGTTTCTTGAATACTACAGGATTCTCTTAAGCAGATTTGGGGGTATGGGATTCTCCATTTCACTGTCCACAGAGACACACACACAACCAACCAGCCCCAAGATGTCAAGTGAGGAGTTGAAACAATCTCTTATTTGTGAATTTAGATCTAGATATCCTACAGTTAGGAAATAATAATACTTCATAGGGTTTTTGAAATGATTAAATGAGATAACATATGTCAAATGCTTTTTTTTTTATGTTGTTAGTCACCATACAGTACATCATTAGTTTTCGATGTAGCGTTCCATGATTCATTGTTTGCGTATAATATCCAGTGCTCCATGCAATACATGCTCTCCTTAATACCCATCACTGGACTCACTCATCTCCCCACAAAAACCCTCGGTTTTTTCCTCAGAGTCCATAGTCTCTCGTGGTTCATCTCCCCTTCCAATTTTCCCCCTTCATTTTTCCCTTCCTTCTCCTAATGTCCTCCCTGCTATTCCATATGTTCCACAAATAAGTGAAATCATATAACTGACTTTCTCTGCTTGACTTATTTCACTTAGCACAATCTCAACCAGTTCCGTCCACGTTGGTGCAAAAGTTTGATATTCGTCCTTTCTGATGACTGTGTAACCTTCATTGTATATATGGACCACATCTTTTTTATCCACTTGTCTGTCGAAGGGCATCTCAGCTCCTTCCACAGTTTGACTACTGTGGACATTGCTGCTATGAACATTGAGGTTCATGTGGCCCTTCTCTTGACCACATCTGTATTATAGGGTAAATACCCAGTAGTGCAATTGCTGGGTCATAGAGTAACTCTATTTTCAACTTTTTGAGGAACCACCACACTGTTTTAAAAAGTGGCTGTACCACCTTACATTCCCACCAACAGTGTAAGAGGGTTCTCCTTTCTCCACAGCCTGTCCAATACTTACTGTTTTTGACTTGCCAATTTTTGCCATTCTAACTAGTGTAAGATGGTATCTCAATGTGGTTTTGATTTGAATTTCCCTGATGGCTTATGATGATGAACATTTTTTTGTGTGTCTGTTAGCCAATGTTTTTAATAGCCCCTGAGATAGTCACCCAACAATGTCTGGTCTTGGCTTCCTGAGGAAGATTTCATTCCTCCTGGAGAAGCCCTGCATGTCTCTGGGGGTGGTGCTGGGTGATTAGTTCTGGTGTGAAGTGCTCTCAGACTGGTCTGGAGGCAACTGCCTGCCGTATTAGTGTTGGTAAAACCTCTGGATCTAGGCCTGAGCAGTCTCTACCCTGGATAGTGATGGCCATACACTGATGATATGTTTCTTTTTGACTTCTTTTTATAGATAATGAACAAATGAACAGGTTTAGAAATCTTTTTGTCAGCATATTCTTTCCTCACATAGCTTGATGTGGTTACTGAGTTTCAATTTCTTTGTCCAGTTATCATCCAGTCATCTTTCCCTTTGGTTGCCTTGAGTGGATGTTGTCTTAGGTGTTTGGTCCATCCTTAAGCTGATATCAATCAGTTCATCTGATCACTTAAACTTCCTTCCCTCCAATCACGATATACAGACCAGAAGTAAAAAATGTAGGCTTTGGTACCACTGACTGGATTTCGATTCTGGCTTCACTACTTTGGGAAAGTGAATTCCCTTTTTTGAGCCTTCAGATACTTAATATAGAATGATCACAGTGGTAATTTTCCTATGGGTTTTTTGATAATGCTCAAGTGAGATCGATCTTATCATTTATCTGAATTACCACAACTAGGAAATGTCTAGGAAAAACAGAGGGAAGAGCCTGTTAACACAAGAAAGTCCAGAAAAAAAAAAAAAATATATATATATATATATATATACTCACAAGATATATATTAGATGAAGCAGCTTTATCTAGGAAGGAAGATTTTTATTGGGGAGATAAAAGGACAGATTCTTAGAAACTGAGGACATATCTGCTAAGGAAAGCCATCCAATTTTGAGAGGGATTTGTCAGGATACTTTGGAATTGAGGTAAGAGTAAATCAGATGGGTGATGAGATTTTGTGAGACAGCTTGTTGAGATAATTGTCTTTGCTCCTGCCATACTCTGTGCTAGCAATGATGAAACTAAAGTAGTGGAGAATCAACAAACCAAGTGGACTTGAATCAAAAAGAAATTATAAACTAGTAAAAAAGTGTTTCAAAGAATTTAGATGCTCCTCCTCCCCAAATTAAGTGTTCTCAGAAGAACACATTTCTAAAAAGGGAAAAGAAAGCACTTTTTCCTCAAGGAAAATAATACAAGGAGGTTCTGCTTGAAGGAAACCTTGTGTATACAGAGAAGCCAACTTCAAAGTTGATAAATGAGGCATGTATACTTGTGTGTGTGTGTGGATACGCACAACACAAAATGACTTTTTAATGTGATCTTTAAGGATCCTTCAAATAGGACCACTTTGATGTAAAACTTCATTTTCCTCTTGTCTAAGGGTTAGGCAGTAATGTGGAGCCCAGAAACTGAAAATTAGAGTTTAGAAGTGATGACAAACTGAAGATTAATTAAAACAAAGAATAATATTTAAAACTATAATGGAAATCCAAGGAAAAACAAGGAGGAAAATGTTAGAACAAAATGAGGCATTTTGTTCTATAAAATATACATTATATTTCAATATAATTTAATATAGAAAACTCTAAGCAGTAGAAGTTGTTTAAATTGAAAAGAAAGCACTTGGTAGGTAGAGTAGGTAGATCATATAAGAGATTCTTTTGGGACTCTTAATGGCAAGAAGTTGGCTCAGCTGTGAACCTGTCTTGTGACTTGTAGCACCAAAGAAGTTCGTCATTCTAGGAAGTCAGGAAAGTTTTGTGCAAATCTGATGAGACAGTACTTTGGGGGATTAAATATGGTAATGAACCTGCTGTGTGTGTCTCATTCAGGCTGATATAGGACACTCCCAACCCCACCCCACCTCCTCATCCCAACTCCAGCAGTAGAGCAGAGGTTACTAGAATTTACATTTGACTGGCAGATATTTTCAGGTTGGTAAATATAGACAAGTTTGGGCAATATTAAGTATAAGATAGTAATAAAGTTTTGTAAGAAGGTTTTAGTGTTGCATAAGTGACTTTAGGGTCCAAGTTGTGGGGACCCTTTCTGGAGGCGGAGTCTGAATATGTGACAGGTCTCTGAGAGATTCTTCTTTCAGGACCCCTGGTCATTTGTGAGTTGGGGGCCAGTCCTCCACAGCACTAGACTATTGCTGTTCACTTCCCCAACTTTTCTTTTTAAAGATTTTTAAAAGATGTTTTTCTTTTTAAAAATTTCTTTTTAAAGATTTCTTCTCAGAGAGAGACACAGCGAGAGAGGGAACATAATAGTGGGGGTGGGAGAGGGAGAAGCAGGCTTCCAGCTAAGCAGGGAGCCCAATGCCGGGCTCAGTTCCAGGACCCTGGGATCATGACCTGAGCCAAAGGCAGGTACTTAACAACTAAGCCACCCAGGTGCCCAACCCCCAGCTTTTCTTGAGTGCCAGGATGACAAAAGACTCTTCTGAGGGCACTTTACCTTAAAGTTCTCAGAACTAATTGACTTTACCTCACTTTTCACCACTGATAGGTAAGGATTTTGAGACCTCCCCAACCCCCCACTAGCCCAAATGGAGCATTGCTCTGGTCTGAAATAACTGTCACTTTTGTGATTGTGTTCAGATCCTTCAAGGTCTAGCAAACACCCAAGAACACTTTCCAAGGCTGGCTGGGATTTCTGATATTTATGAACAGGAGTGGTTCAAGATGTCACTGTAGGAATACCAGCTCTTCTCATAGTGAACACTCTTGAAGTTTCTTAGTCTTCTTGAACAACAAAAAGATGAGTACTCTCTGATTTTTATGTCAATACAATGTTTAATTATAATATAGGGGCCACTGTATTAGTTTACTAGGGCTGCTGGAACAACACCACCACAAAGTGGATGCCTTTAACAATAAAAATTTATTTTCTTATAGGTCAGGAGCCTGGATGTCTAAGATCAAGGTGTTGACAGGTTTGGTTTCTCTTGATCCCTCCCTCCTTGGTTTCCAGGTGGCTGTCTTTTTACTGTGTCCTCAGGTGGTGTCTTCTCTCTCTCTCTGTGTATCCCTGGTGTCTCTTTTATATGTCCAAGTTTCCTCTTTTTATAAGGACAGCTGTATGCTTAGATTAGGACCTACGCTAATGGCCTCATTTTAATGTAATCCGTTCTTGAAAGATCCCATCTTCAAATACAGTCCCATTCTGAGGTATTGGGTGTTAGGATTTCAACATATGAATTTTGCGGAAATGCAATTCAGTCCATCACAGCCACCCTATTTTCTTTTACTCACAATGTGAGGTATCAGACTCATGCTTTAGAACAGAAATGGACCTGGGGCCATCCTAAGTCACTTTGAGGAGGAAAGAGTTCCTAAAGGAGGTTTGGAGGCTTGACTGTTAGGGTTTGGTGGGATAAGTGCCAAGAACC
Source organism: Meles meles (assembly GCF_922984935.1). NCBI lineage: Eukaryota > Metazoa > Chordata > Mammalia > Carnivora > Mustelidae > Meles > Meles meles. The sequence continues at coordinate 52,492,216 of NC_060075.1, read as the reverse complement.
AGATGAAATTGCTCAGTCTTGGGAATACCCATATTTTAAAGGAAAAACAGCAATCTAAATCAAATGCCAGTTTTTGTCTTGAAACTGTTTAACACCCTGCTTTGTAGTCTGACTAGGTCCCAGGTGTAGCTGCACACTCTGGCATTGCCTGGGGCACCATCGAACATTAAGCATCTGCCTTTGGCAATTTATACTTTGTTGGCAGCTGAGCTGTCTGTCAGCAACTTTGAAAGCTCAGAAAAGTGCATATATCTTAATTACAGTGGAGAACACATGGAGGGGCACATAGGTTGGAACAGTGGATCCTGAAGGACATCTTTTGGGAAAATATCTGTGTAATCTGTTTTGTTGACCTTGAATGCCTTCTTTTGAAAAAGAAAACAGAATAATGATACATTTTTCTTTTTAAATTTATTGTCTGGCTCACACCATCCCCTGCTTCTTATAGTATTTTGTCTGACAACTAAAAGCCAGGGGGTTGCATTAATATTCTTGCACTTTCTGTTTAATTTCTGGCTGGGGTGTGATTTCAGTAAAAGAGGCCTGGTGTTTGTTCTGGATGTTCACGTGGTATCATTAACATTACTTCCAGGGTCTAAGTCTATCTAGCAGCAGGGGAAAGTGATACTTAATTGGATTTTTGCAGTCTTAGAGGCAACAACTTCTCATTTCTTTAGAAGCTGAATATTGAGTTCAGAGTTGAACCAGCTCAACTCCAGCATTGCATCTACGTATTAACTTCACAGGCAGTTAAATAGAGGGATATAAAACCACATGACTAACTGTGCTCATACCAACTGATAACCAGATAGGCAATCTCAAAATCCTTTATTTCAGCACATTGTGGGTGCTAAATAAATTTTCAATAATAGGTAATAAAGCAAAATTTCCCTTTTTCCACAGTCCTCTTGCTGTTCTCTACTCCCTGTGAAAAAGCTCATATTTATTAATTGGAAAGAATCTTGAGAAGGCAATTTTGGAAGGCCTTCATAGAGGGAATTATCAGAAGGAACTTCAGAGGATAGGCCTCAAGAGGGGCAGAGAAGAGAGTAAGAGCTTTACCATTAATAGTAGCTGTAGGCCAAAGATACCTGTGGACCAGTGCTTCTCAGCCCTGGTTGACCACGAGAATCATCTGAGAGGTTTTTAATTAATATTGATGCCAGGGCCCTACCCTAGACTACCTAAATCAGTATCTCTTGGGATCTGGACATTTGTATTTGTTAAAAGCTTCCCAAGAGATCCTCACGTTGTATTACAAGTTTGTGAACTTTTGCTATAGAGAGGTAATGATGACTATGTCAAGGGTTTGGACATAAAATCTGCTAGGATTTTAGGTCTTTAAAACTGTGAGAGCTAAGGATCTTGCTAAGGTGAGTACCCAAGAGACCTTGGAACTTGTATGGTTTCACAGAGCATTATCATCAGTTTGGAATTTATAGGCACTGCTGTGTTATTCCTGCCTTACCCCTTATGACCTTGATTCCTCAAGTTGCATATGTCTCATTTTTAAAAAAAAAAACTGAATCAGTATCAACAAAAGAATTATAAATTTGCTGGTCAGTGAGAATTTGTGTCATTGACTGGGTTGCATGAAGATGGACACTTACTCCTAATTGCCAAATTTCTCATCTATAAAATGTAAAAATATGTCTAAATAAACTTCTTGAAGCAGGATGTGGATGACCTCCCCATTGACATTTTCTTCACTGGGTTCCTACAGGTTTCAACTGATACATGAACTATACTCATTTGAAGGTTTGTTATTTAGAAGTTGTCATTGTTTTAGGAGGTCTTGAAAGGTTCTAGCTATTATCTTTACATTGAAGACCCCATTTATTGCTTTTGGAGATCTGAGATCACACTGGGATTGTCTAGGGTCTATAAGGAAATGCATTAGAGTTGAAAGTCCAATCCAGTCATCATAGACCTGAGAAAGAGTTGGGAGGGGAAGAGAATGATGACTTTAGAAACAGAATAATAGGGTAATAGAGGATTTATCAGGGTGCCTATTAAAGACACCAATATATATCCCCCTGAAATAATAAAACTAGGAAATGATGAATATAATTCACCCATGGGAGGTGTGGGCAGCACAATTATCTAACTATGAATTCAATGATCTAGCAAGACTGAGAATGGGGCACATGGGACAATCTGGTTTTGATAGAGAGATAGGGGAAATAGGAAAATAAGAGAACGCCTAGTATCTAGTCTTGCTTTAAAAAAATGGCACTGGATGATTAAAGAAATTTGTTTGAATTTGCAAGTCATTGAGCTACTCTTTTCCATGAATCTGAGCTCAGATAAGAGATATTAAAAGGACACAATAGGACGTTCCAAATAACCAAGACAAAAAAATTTTGCAGTTTGTGCTTCATTATAGTCTTTGCTCATAAAAATACATTGGTTGGGTGTGACCCCAAAATAGGTAGCCTTTATACTATGTGAAGAGGGGAGGCCACTTTAAGTGCTTTTTGGGGTCTTTTCTTTCTTTCTTCCCCACCTTTCTTCCATTCCTACCTCTTCTAGGTACCATAATTGCTAAATAAACCAGGAAACCAAAAATAAACAAGCAAAACAACAACAAAAACAGGCCTCTACTACTGTGTGTTAAAGATCTTATTGCCAAGAACCAAACAAAGTCCCTCTCTCAAATAGTCTTCTGAGATGTACAGGACACACAGGAAAGTTGCAGCCTCTGGGGTATCCCATGAACAACCAACGTCTTGCTTCTCATCCACATTTCTTTGTGTATTTTAAACGAATTAGGTCCTTGGAAATAGAGTCACAGGGCTGGCCAATTTTCTCCTAGAAAGGTGGCAGTAAAGGAAAGCTGGAATGCATTAATCAAAAATGAGTCAATTAATTACAGCTCTCCTTCCCCTGTGGGGTCAGAACTAGCTACAGTAGGCCTTGAGTTATTTAGGGAATTAGACACCAAAGATGCACTTTATAGAGCCAATTATGTGGAAATAAATTACTCTTTCAGATGACAATATGCTATTCTCTTGGAACACGTGGGGAGGGGTGTCTTTTTGTTTCTGAACAGTCTGCGTGTAGTTTTCCATGATAATTAATGACCTTAATCCATTTGTGGAAAAGCAAAGGTTTCTTCTGGCTCTTGTTCTTTAACTATATTGATACTGGATGCCTAGAAAATGTATGTGGGGGTTGTTTTGCTGAGTGATGTGTTGACATCTGAGTAGGTTTCAGAGAGGTGTGACAGAAACTTCCAGCAGCTTGGAGAAGGCCTGGAAGGCAGGCAAGTGGTGTAAATTGTTTCCTGAGGCTTTTACCCACCCATGAGAATAGGGGGGTGGCAAGTCTAACAAATAGCTTTCAGAATTCACACCCCTCTGGTAAATGCTTGTGGCATGAAATGATCACTGCCATGAGGGGAAAGAGGCAACTACAATTGAGGGCAGCTAGGCCTAAAGGAGGACCAAGGGAGGAAGCTGACTCTCTGCCCTCCCTCGGGGGCAAACCCCTTCCTCTCTCAGTAATACCTGCGACTTAACCAGTATGGGGAGAAGGGAGTTGATCAGGATGCTCATTGCAGCATTGTTTATAGCAGTGAGGAACTGGAAATAGCCACATCCCTCTGAAAAGCACTGGTTTAAGGACCACAAGGAGCTTTCTCAGCAATAAATACATTATAGCAGTTAGAAAAGAATCAGGCAGAGCTCTGGCTCCTGGCATGGAGAGTCTGCTAGGCATATTGTTAAAGAAAAAAGAAAGTTGTATAGTAAGACATATGGTCTAATACATTTATGTAAAACAGCCACAAAAAAAGGGGTACATGTGTGGCTCTGTCGTTGAAGCATACCACTCTTGATTTGGGCTTAGGTCAAGATCTCAGAGTTGTAAGATCAAGCCTCACACTGGGCTCCACACTAGGTGCCGGAGATTCTTTCTCTCCATCTCCCTCTGCAAACCCCCCTCACCACCCCTACTAGTGCAATCTCGCTCTTAAAAAAATTTATATACAATGTATAATTTTAATATATAATATATAGTAATACATGTAATTATATGTAAATAGAATATAACTATAGCTGTATATTATTTATATAGCATATTAGTAAATAATGTCAATAGTATATAATAATACAATAAAACATTTTAATATATTATATAATATATAATTATATATTATAATTATATAATATTTTTCTCTTAAAAGTATATTATTTTTCTCTCTCTAAAAATTTTTTTTTGTTATGTTGTGCCATATAAAATTGCCTTTTTGAAGGTCAGAATTGTTTAGACATTGGTAGTTTCATATAGTTTAACTCAGGGTTTCTTAGCCATGGCACTATTACATTTTGGGCCAGCTAATTTTTGTTGTGGGGGCTGTCTTGTGCATTATAGGATGCTAACCAGTAACACTGACCTCTATTCACTGGCTCTTGTTATCACTTCCCAGTTGTGACAACCAGAAATGTCTTCAGATACTGTCAAATGTCCCCGGGGAGCAAAATCCTCTCCTGCCTTAAGAACCATTTATTTAACTTAATATATATAAATAGAAAAATGTACACCAGACTGATTTGTTATCAGTTACTTATGGGGAGGGGACTAGAAATAGGGTGTAACAGCATTAGCCTATCAGTATTGTTTTAAGTTATTTTACAGTGAGATTACATTTGTGTATTACCTCTGTAATGAAAAAAAATGGGATTATGTTTAAACTACATACTAGGTGAGTGGTGGGAGGGGTCCCTTGGCTCTCATAGAAAGAAACAGAACATCAATAGTTAGGTCTCTGTCTCCTGCTCCCTCAGGCTTGCTTATAGTGCTGTGCTTTATACTGGAGTTTTGGTAAAGACATTAATTGACTGCTTGAATGCCTTCATCTCTTTGGAGTGGAAGAGGGATGTTTGGGATCCATGTTGCTCTAGAGGGCCAAGAAGGCAGAGTGGGGAGTTGCCACTCTGGAGGAAGAACAGAGAAGTGAAAAAAGCTACCAAATGCACATGTGCCCAAGGTCCAATGAGCCAAGGCAGGCAGGAGGATGACCCAAACCAACTGGGTCTAAATTCAGGCAGAAAGGGAATATTAGACCAGGGAGAGAAGGTAAGCATAATCAAATCAGAAGAAAACCATGTGTATGTGTCTCTGTGGGTGTGGGTGTGTTTTGGCGTACACTTGGTCACCTAGAATCAGTATTTGCTATTTAGGGCAGAACTCTGGGTGCATGTCAGAATTACCTGGGAAAAGTTAAGAGAAATGGATTTCTAGGCCCCACCCTGGGCTGATTCAGAATCACTGAGTAAGAGGCTAAGAAACTGAGTAAGAGGTAAGAGACTGCACTTTGGAAGATACTGCTTTGGGGCTGGTTTATGGGTATGATGGTCCATGATCTTGGGGTTGTGAGATGGAGCCTTGTATTAGGCTCCATGCTCAGCACAGAGTCTACTTAAGATTCTCTCTCTCTCCCTCTCCCTTTGACCCTCCCACCCTGTGTACTCTCTTTCTCTCTCAAATAATAAGTAAAATAAATCTTTAAAAAAAATTAGAAGAAGGATCAGAAGAAATTAGGAAAAATAAGTGTCAATAACTATTATATAAGATTGCTTGTGGAGGCTTGATAATTAAACAGTTTTGACCAACTTTAGAGACATAGTTCTCATGCGCTGGTTAAAGTGGAGTGTCAGTCTTTTACTCCAATTTGGGATTCACTATGAAAGTCAATTAGAGAAGGTGGTTTATACTGGAGGTACTCTTCCTGAACTAAACTGACTTGGCCTTTGTGATGGTTAATTTTAAGTGTCAATTTGACTAGGCAGTGGGGTGCCCAGATATTTGGTGAGACATTATTCTAGGTGTGTCTTTGTGGGTGTTTTTGTATGAGATTAATATTTGAATCATTAGACTGAGTGAAGCAGATTGCTTTACATTGTTTTACATTGTTCTCTAATGTGCTTGGCCCTCATTGAATCAATTGAAGGCCTGAGTAGAATAAAAGGCTGAGGGAAAAAAAGAATTCTCTTATAACAACATCAGCTCTTTCGGTTCTCTGGCCTTCAGACTCAGACTTGAACTGTACCATTGACTCTCATGAATCTTCACTTGCTGACTACAGATCTTGAGAATCTGTTCTCAGCTTCCATAGTTGTGTGAGTCAATTCCTTATAATGAAACTCTTTATATATATATATATATATATATATATATATATATATATACACACACACACACACATACTTATAGATGTCAAATATATATATGTCAAATATGTATGTATATACAAATCAATCAATTATTCATTTTCCTATTGGTTTTGTTCTCTTGAGAATGCTGAATAATACAGTTTCCCAGTTGCAGGTGGGAGCTGAAGAGTTTTCTTTGGTCTGCTTCTGCGTGGTAGGAAGGAAACAAATCATGAGCCATGATATTTGTCCTTCTTCCACAAACCAGATATGTCATCCTCAGCCTATGGGGATTGGAGAGTGAGAGGGAACCTCAGAGAATGGTAAAAATTGTTTCACTGACATTCTCCCAGAGGGTGGAAAAATTGGACATAAGAATCAATATGAGGGCTCAGAGGGAATCTGAAGAGAGGAATTCCATGTTTCAACTGGTTGTATTAAGGATTAGAACCCACATATTGTGCGATCTTAAATATTGCCTCAAAACAGAAGCCAGCCTGAGTTAATTCAAATAAGAAAAGCTCACTGGGGCCAGATTCAGCCAGCAGAACAAGAAAGACACTATTTTAAAATATATTGTATCAGGGCTCCTCAGTGGCTCAGTGGGTTAAAGCCTCTGCCTTCGGCTCGGGTCATGATCCTAGGGTCCTGGGATTGAGCCCTGCATCGGGCTCTCTGCTCAGCGGGAAGCCTGCTTCCTCCTCTCTGTGCCTGCCTCTCCGCCTATGTGATCTCTCTCTCTGTCAAATAAATAAATAAAAATCTTTAAAAAAAAAAAAATATATATATAGTATCTTAGATACACTAAGAAACACCAAAAATTGTTTTCAGTTATTTGTCCTGCATGGACGAAATTAAGAGCATCTAATCCACCTTAATGGGATAAATTTTTAAGCTATCAAAACTTACAAAGAGTATTAATGATATATAAAATGGCTTTTGATTAGGATGAATTTGATTCTGTTACACATGGTAAAATCTGCCTTATTGTGATATATTGTCTATCAAGAAAGTTCAATAGATTAGCCATTTTATGTGAGGGCAGCTTAAAAAGACTGGTCTTTTCTCTGTTATAAATGATTAACTAGATAGTCAAAAATTACTGCCAAAACATTTAGTTTATGGATGGAATTATTTTTAAGAGAGGCAGGCAGAGAGAGAGAGGGGGAAGCAGGCTCCCTGCCCAGCAGAAAGCCCGAAGCCGGGCTCCATCCCAGGACCCTGAGATCATGACCTGAGCTGAAGGCAGAGGCTTAACCCACTGAGCCATCCAGGCGCCCCATGGATGGAATGTTTTTAAATGCAGGTGACAACAATAATAATAAGAGCACCCATATTTTTGTTTTTAATTCTGAGCAATTCATTCAATAGTGCTAGAGGTTTTATTTACTTATTTATTTATTTAATATTACTTAATTAATTTATTATTTTTAATAATAAATTTAATAGCAGAGGTTATAAATGGCTTTGTATTTGAAAGTAGTCTCTGTAAGTCTCTACATTTACTTATATTAATACTAGCCCCTCTTCCTGAAATGCTGTTTTGAAAAAGAATTGTTGCAATCTTACTCATGCTGACCAGACTTTCCCCAAATATCCATTAAAAACCTGTGAAAACATGATTAATGTAATTATTTAATTCAATGAAATCTGTGTTCCTATGAAGTGCCAAGCCCTATGCCAGTTTTTAGAGATATGGATGTTCAATACAGTCTCTTCTCTCAAGTTTTCCCTGATCGAATCTGTAATTGCTCTCAGAATTAAGGATGAGAGCAGACCATATTTCATTATCCAGGAGGAATTTCTACCACTTCCTTTGGTGGTGGTTCTGGATTAAGAAATTCCAGCCATATTGTTTCTGGCATGGCTGCTCCAGTATTAAAGCAACATTTCCAGGCATCATTTGGAGGTGACCAACCCTGGTCTCCCCTCATAAAGGCTCTAGAAACATAGAAAGTCAGGTTTTAGAGATGGCTGGAATGTGTCTCTGAACCATAGTGTTTTGGTTGAACACTTATTATCTACTATTGATGAGGTACTTTGCTAGGTACTGAGTCTTAGCCTCCAGGAACAATCTAGTAGGGGAGACAGATGTTTAAATTAATGAATTAGTAAATAGAGTAGAAGTATATGTACATGGAGAGAAGTAGTACAGATTAGTTTTTTATGAATATGAGGTTATCCAGGAAGATCTTCACAGAGGAGGGGAGCACTGAGAAGTTTGGAAAATAACTTGGAGTTTTATGGATGGGTCATGTATGACAAGGCAATTCAGCCAGCATATAAAGCATGTGTAAAAACATGGAGTTGTAAAATAGGAAGGTATGATGTCTGCATTATTAGTTGAAGCTCTTCTTTGGAGCCTGTGCTTTCCAGATATAATGTGGCTGGAGACGGAGAGGAATGGAAGGTGGAGCATCCTTCAAAGACACATGTTGAGAACTCTCAGATATGGAGATGTTAAAAGGTATAACTCTTCCTTTTATCAATATTCTCATTAAAAAGGACTAGCCCACAGATGGCCTCAGTTTCCCTGGGAACTACATTTTCCCCATCATGGCTGGGGAAATAATGCAGGCAGTCCTCTATTTAGTTTGATAAAGGATCCTGGTTGACCCCCCTAATAGAAACTGGGCTCAGAGCTGTGCATATCAACTTGTTTTTGGTTTTATATTTGATGGATGATTCTTCTAGCTCTGGAAGAGATAGTAAGTACATTAGGGAGAGCACATCTGCACAGTCTGTTCTCCAATATGGGGTTAGTTTGGGTCCTCCTCTGTTAATGGTAATAAACAACTAAAAGAAAAGCACCAAAGAAGGGAGGCAATGTTTTGAAGACATAGAAGAAAAACATAAAATATAAATTAATTCAATTTACTGTGAGAATCAGAAGAAAATTTTAGAAAATATTTTGATGGTTTTTATTACTGTGCAAGAGGAAGTCACCTCTATGAACAAGAAGAAAGCTTTAGGAAGGTGCATATTGAAACAGAAAACACAGTAGTCAAATAGAAATCCATACTGAAGGCATGAAAGAACAAATTCACTAGTAGAGAATATTGAATACGTATGCATAACGATGGCTTTAAATGTTTTAAACAAGCTGTCAATCTCTTTCTTTAATGAAAGCATATGTAGATTTTTACCACGTAAAGGTAATGAATGAATTTCTGGTTGAAGTGCAGGTAGGGTCCCAGAGCTCCTTTATTATGCTGTCATCCTTGACTCAAATAGTGGATCTTAAAGGGCTTCTCTAGAACTTTCACTGAAGTCTCTCTAGAACACTGAAAACCACTGACATCAAGAATAAAATTGAGAAGGCAATCCTAGAATACATGGTAAAAACTTGAAAATCATGTGAGATGAAAGATATGAAAGAGTGATCTCAAAAATCTAGCCCATGAGTAATAAATATTATTGGAGGAGGATGCATGATTAATCAAGGTAGGATTAATTTTAATATAAGTGTAATAGAAGAAAATTCCTTATCTATACAAACGAAAAAACAAATGAAGAACCAAATCTGAATTTAAAGAATAAGAAAGTTTTTGCCTTCCGGGCAAGATTAAGAGATCCCTTGGGGCATCTGGGTGGCATTAAGCAACTGGTCTGGGCTTCTGCTTAGGTTGTGATCTTAAGGTTGAGATGGAGCTCAGCACGGAATCTGCTTGAGATTCTTTCCTCTCCCTCTGCCCTTCCCACTCTTGCTCTCTCTCTCTCTAGCTAAAAATAAATAAATGTCAACACACACGCACACACACACACACACAAAGAGACCCATCATTCCATATATCCTTGTGAAATTTATGAGTTTCAATGGTAATAAAAATGTTATTGATCTTTTGTTATGTGTTTGCCACTAAATATTATCATTCTCTACAAGAGTAGTATAAGACAAACAGCTTTATTCAGCAATATGATGAAGTTGGGGCTCTGAGAATTTGCCTAATCTCATCCTCATATATAGTTGCAATACTCAATGATAGAGTTTAAGATTTTATTTATCTAATTGACACAGGGAGAGAGATCACAAGTAGGCAGAGAGGCAGGCAGAGGGGTGGGGCGAAGCAGGCTCCCCCCCTGAGCAGAGATGCGGGGCTCGATCCCAGGACCCTGAGATCATGACCTGAGCTGAAGGCAGAGGCTTAACACACTGAGCCACCCAGGTGCCCCACTAAGTGGTAGAGTTTAGATTTAAACACAGGCATGCATTTTTTAAAGTGTTGGAACAAACAATTTTAAATTTGTATGGAACCAGAAAAGACCCTGAGTCGCCAAGGAAATGTTGAAAAGGAAAAACAAAACTGGGGGCATCACATTGCCTGATTTCAAGCTTTACTACAAAGCTGTGATCACCAAGGCAACATGGTACTGGCACAAAAACAGACACATAGACCAATGAAACGAATAGAAAGCCCAGATATGGACTGTCAACTCTATGGTCAAATAATCTTTGCCAAAGCAGGAAAAAATATACAGTGGAAAAAAGACAGTCTCTTCAATAAATGGTGCTGGGAAAATTGAACAGCTATGTATAGAAGAATGAAACTTGACCATTCTATTACACATACACAAAGATAAACTCAAAATGGATGAAAGACGTCAACATGAGACAGGAATCCATCAAAATCTTAGAGGAGACATAAGCGGTAACCTCTAACACTGGCCACAGCAACTTCTTTCAAGACGCCATCTCCAAAGCAAGGAAAACAAAAGTGAAAATGAACTTTTGGGACTTTCTCAAGATAAAAATCTCTGCACAGCAAAGGAAAGAGTCAACAAAACAAAGAGGCAACCCACGGAATGGGAGAAGATATTCGCAAACGACACTATAGACAAAGGGCTGATATCCAAGATCATAAAGAACTCCTCAAACTCAACACCCAAAAAACAGATAATCAAGTCAAAAAAAATGGGCAGAGACATGAACAGACACTTCTCCAATGAAGACATGTAAATGGCTAGGAGACACATGAAAAAATGTTCATCGTCATTAGCCATTAGGGCAATTCACATTGAGATATCACCTTACACCACCAGTTAGAATGGCAGAAATTAACAAGGTAGGAAATAACAAATGTTGGAGAGGATGTGGAGAAAGGGGAACCCTCTTACACTGTTGGTGGGAATGCAAGTTTGCGCAGTCACTTTGGAAAACAGTGTGGAGATTCCTCAAAAAATTAAAAATAGAGTTACCCTATGACCTTGCAATTGCACTACTGGGTATTTATCTCAAAGATACAGATGTAGTGAAAAGGAGGGCCACATGTACCCCAATGTTCACAGCAGCAATGTCCACAATAGCCAAACTGTGGAAAGAGCCCAGATGCCCTTCAACAGATGAATGGATAAAGAAGATGTGGTCCATATATACAATGGAATATTACCAGTCATCAGAAAGGATGAATACCCAACTTTTGCAACAACATGGATAAGACTGGCGGAGATTATGCTAAGTGAAATAAGTTAAGCAGAGAAAGTCAATTATCATACGGTTTCACTTACTTGTGGAACATAAGGGATAACATGGAGGACATTAGGAGAAGGAAAGGAAAAGTGAAGGAGGGAATATTGGAGGGGGACATGAACCATGAGAGACTGTGGACTCTGAGAAACAAACTGAAGATTTTAGAGGGGAGGGGAGTGGGGGGATTGGGTGAGCCTGGTGATGGGTATTAAGAAGAACATGTATTGCATGGAGCACTGTGTGTTATACATAAATAATGAATCTTAGAACACTACATCAAAAACTGATGATGTGTGGTGACTATCATAACACAATAAAAATTAAAATAAAAAAACACAGGCAGGCAAGAAGATAAAACAAATTACCTAAGAAAGAAACAATTTCAGGTCATTTTTAACTTTCTGGCAATTCAGAACACCAGAAAAATTGGAAGAACGCTTATGATAATGCTTCTTACCACTATTTTTTCATCAGAATCACTTTTGGAGCTTTATGCAAATCACAAGTGAGTAAAACTCATCCTAGACGGATCAAATCTGGAAGTAGCATTACATAGCAAAATAACTGAGGTCTGCTGTTCTACAGAATCTGTCAGGAAAAATCGGGTTGTGACACAGAAATTCTAAGCCCACTCAACGTTGGAAATAGAATGGTGTTTCAGTATCTTTAAGATATTTTTAATAAAATATATTATCTATATATTCTTCCTGAAAGATATATCTATGCACCCATCAGTTCAATGAGAGATAAGCTCATATTAAATTGTGAGGAATGCTAGTAGAAAAAAAGATATACTAGCTAGCACTGATGGTTACCAAATATGTGGAACTAGGTGTGTTGGGTTGGTGTGAATATGGTTGCAAGGTTGAAAGTAACAATCTTAAAAACCAAAAAAGAATATGTTAAAGAGAACAATTATGATGGGATTTGAAACCCCAAATTAAATTAATATAGACCTGGAAATTGTAAAGAATCAGAGAAAGAAAGAGGTCTCAGTCTTTATCTTCTATAGTAGGAAACAGAAAATTTATTTTTTATCTTTAATATTTAGATAAATACAGGTTTAGGAATGTTTTTGAAAAGCATAAAAGAAATCAGTAATGGAATTTAAATCAGGCTGTGTTGTGTCAGTACAGAAAACCAGAAATGAAGTGGGTTAAGGAAAGAATGGAATAAAAGGAAGTAAAGACAAGTAAAGACAACTTTTTAAAAGGATTGAGGGTGCCTGGGTAGCTCAGTGGGTTTGGGCCTCTGCCTTTGGCTTGGGTCGTGGTCCCAGGGTCCTGGGATGGAGCCCCGCATTGGGCTCTCTGCCCCGTGGGGAGCCTGCTTCCTTCTCTCCCTGCCAGCCTCTCCACCTACTTGAGATCTCTGTCTGTCAAATAAATAAATAAAATCTTAAAAAAAAAAAAAGGATTTCTACTGTGAAAATTACCAGAAAACCAGGGCAGTAGCTGGAGGAGGGTATGCAGTCAAGGGAGCATTTCCCTTTTGTTGTTAGAGATGGATGACAATAGGCCTATTTGTATGCCAACAGAAAAGATACAGTAGGGAAGAAGACACTGAAGATAAGGAAGCCAGAGAAGACAATGGCTGAAGTCCCTGAGGAGGTGAGAGGATGGGATCCAGGATATAGATAGAAAGATCACCTATGATGGGAGCATAGGTAGTTTATCCACTGTTAAAGGAGAAAAGGGAGACTATGTGACTATAACAATTACTTGCTTTGTGCCCTCAGAGTATTACCAAACTTTGGGGGGCCTTAATTTTAGCTCTGTATAATGCATAAGATAATACCTTGTGGATTAGGGTTTGTGGTGATTAAATGAGTTCATGTGTATAAATTGTCCAGAGCAGTGTTTGGCAAATAGTGAGTAGTCAATTAAAGCTAGCTATTATTATTTCCTTTAAAAAATAAATACAGATCCAAAAACGTTCTGCAGATGGATAGTAGCAATGGTTACACAACAGGGTGACTGTATTTAGTACCACTGAACTCTTCACTTAAAAATGGTTGAAATGGTAAATTTTATATAATTTTTACCATAATAAAAATAACGTAGGTAAATTGTTGGAGTTTAGGGTGGCAGGATGAGGTAAATTTGGTCTGATTGTATCTATTCTTTCTATGAAATGATATCATTAACTGAGAATGAGATGGGGAAGGGTTTTGATGATTTGAGGAATGAGGATATGAAATAATACTCTCAGAGACCGAGAACACAAGTTTACCAGGAAAGCATGGTAGGATTATCTGGAAATATAGGATGCCCACTTGAAATCTGTGGTTGTGAAGTGGAAGTAAGTTTAGTTACCAGGTGCTGCTTTGGCACAGAGGTGGAGTAAGTAGATTGCTGGGTTAGCCAGAGCTGGTGTCCAACCCAAGTGGATATAGTAAAGAGAGAAAGGGGCAAGGCAGCTAGGGTGTTTGCAAGGGAGTTAGAGTGGTGAGCCATGGAATTTAGCACTACAGTAAAATAAAATAGTCTCAGGTAAATCTAATCATTAAGAAACACAAGTTAAGAAAAGAGAAAGAGTAACATAACAATAGACATTGAGGAAAATATTATCATTTATTGAGATGGAAATGGCCATGGGATATTTAGATAATTGCTCAAGAATCCAGCTCTCCTAAGTCTAGTATACATTAGTGCTTAACTTAGACTTCTGGAAAATTTTTGAAATGGATTTTCTTTTGTATGTGACAAGAGTCTGTTAAGCTATTTTCTCTTCCCCTTTGCTGTCATTGAGACATGAGGGCCTTGTTAATGTTCATTCTGTCCTTCAGAGGTGAGACTTGCAGTACAACTTCAATTTGCAGAAGGGTAGGTTCAGAGCTGATACCTTCCAGTCATACTTTATCACATATGTCAGCACTAGGACATCTATAATGAGGGGCGAGAATATGGCTAGAACAATGGCTCTGGGAATGGGTCTTCTAGGTGCTTGCCAGTTGAATGTTGGATGATTTGTTCTTGTCTCTTCTCAGAAATTGACGTTAAGCTCAGTTTGTTTGCAATTTTCAGGGACACTACAACTCGACTGTCCTCAACTAACTAGGATGTACTTAAAAGCAATTGGTATCTTTAAGTTTTCAAAAGGGAGGCAGCTGCTTGCAAGGTGTTTGAAAATTTTACATGAGTGAAGACCTTACAGAGGACTGAAGAAATCAATAGAGTCAAAAAACCATCTTATTATCAGAAGTCACGTAGTTCATTTTCAGGAAATCTGTCATGTATCATAAGAGGTAAGAAGAAGAGCTGCAAAATGTATGGAACCTATGGAATCTAATTTGTGGTTTATTTTTTCCCCAGTTTTATTAGGATATAATTGGCATATAATATATAAATATAAGGTATACAAGATGATGATTTGATATATGTATTTACAATGAAGTGATTACCACATAAGGTTAGTTAACACAGTTATCACCTCACAATATTTTTGTGTGGAAACTTTTAAGACCTACTGTCTTAACAGCTTTCAAATATATAAAATACCATTGTTAACTACGGTTACCACACTGTACATTTCATCCCCAGAATTTACTTATAACTGAAAGTTTATACCTTTTGACTACCGTCACCCATTTCTCCCACACAACTCTCATCCCCTGTCCTTGGCAATTCTATTCTCATTTCTATGAGTTTGATTTTTTTTTTTTTTTAAGATTCCACTTATAAGTGAGTTGATATAGTCTATTTTGGTCTTTTTTTTTTTTTTGCCTCTTTATTTATTTTTTTTTTCAGCGTAACAGTATTCATTGTTTTTGCACAACACCCAGAGCTCCATGCAAAACGTGCCCTCCCTATTACCCACCACCTGTTCCCCCAACCTCCCACCCCTGACCCTTCAAAACCCTCAGGTTGTTTTTCAGAGTCCATAGACTCTTATGGTTCGCCTCCCCTTCCAATTTTTTTTTTTATAAACATATAATGTATTTTTATCCCCAGGGGTACAGGTCTGTGAATCGCCAGGTTTACACACTTCACAGCACTCATGATAGCACATACCCTCCCCAATGTCCATAACCCCCTTCCCCTCTCCCAACCCCACCTCCCCCCAGCAACCCCCAGTTTGTTTTGTGAGATTAAGAGTCATTTATGGTTTGTCTCCTTCCCAATCCCATCTTGTTTCATTTATTATTCTCCTATCCCCCTAACCCCCCATGTTGCTTCTCCATGTCCTCATATCAGGGAGATCATATGATAATTGTCTTTCTCCGATTGACTTATTTCACTAAGCATGATACCCTCTAGTTCCATCGACGTTGTCGCAAATAGCAAGATTTCATTTCTTTTGATGGCTGCATAGTATTCCATTGTGTATATATACCACCTCTTCTTTATCCATTCATCTGTTGATGGACATCTAGGTTCTTTCCATAGTTTGGCTATTGTAGATATTGCTGCTATAAACATTCGGGTACACGTGCCCCTTCGGATCACTGTGTTTGTATCTTTAGGGTAAATACCCAGTAGTGCAATTGCTGGGTCATAGGGTAGTTCTATTTTCAACATTTTGAGGAACCTCCATGCTGTTTTCCAGAGTGGTTGCACCAGCTTGCATTCCCACCAACAGTGTAGGAGGGTTCCCCTTTCTCCGCATCCTCGCCAGCATCTGTCATTTCCTGACTTGTTAATTTTAGCCATTCTGACTGGTGTGAGGTGATATCTCATTGTGGTTTTGATTTGTATTTCCCTGATGCCGAGTGACTTGGAGCACTTTTTCATGTGTCTGTTGGCCATCTGGATGTCTTCTTTGCAGAAATGCCTGTTCATGTCCTCTGCCCATTTCTTGATTGGATTGTTTGTTCTTTGGGTGTTGAGTTTGCTAAGTTCCTTATAGATTTTGGATACTAGCCGTTTTTTTTTTTTAAAGATTTTTATTTATTTATTTGACAGCGAGAGAGAGAGATCACAAGTAGGCAGAGAGGCAGGCAGATTGAGAGAGAGAGGGAAGCAGGCTCCCCGCCAAGCAGAGAGCCTGATGTGGGACTCGATCCCAGGACCCTGAGATCATGACCTGAGCCGAAGGCAGCGGCTTAACCCACTGAGCCACCCAGGTACCCAGATACTAGCCATTTATCTGATATGTCGTTTGCAAATATCTTCTCCCATTCTGTCAGTTGTCTTTTGGTTTTGTTAACTGTTTCCTTTGCTGTGCAAAAGCTTTTGATCTTGATGAAATCCCAATAGCTCATTTTTGCCCTTGCTTTCCTTGCCTTTGCCGTTGTTCCTAGGAAGATGTTGCTGTGGCTGAGGTCGAAGAGGTTGCTGCCTGCGTTCTCCTCAAGGATTTTGATGGATTCCTTTCTCACATTGAGGTCCTTCATCCATTTGGAGTCTATTTTCGTGTGTGGTATAAGGAAGTGGTCCAATTTCATTTTTCTGCATGTGGCTGTCCAATTTTCCCAGCACCATTTATTGAAGAGGCTGTCTTTTTTCCATTGGACATTCTTTCCTGCTTTGTCGAAGATTAGTTGACCATAGAGTTGAGGGTCTATTTCTGGGCTCTCTATTCTGTTCCACTGATCTATGTGTCTGTTTTTGTGCCAGTACCATGCTGTCTAGATGATGACAGCTTTGTAATAGAGCTTGAAGTCTGTTGACTTCTATTGAATTGTGATGCCACCATCTTTGGCTTTCTTTTTCAATATTCCTTTGGCTATTCGAGGTCTTTTCTGGTTCCATATAAATTTTAGGATTATTTGTTCCATTTCTTTGAAAAAAATTGATGGTATTTTGATAGGGATTGCATTAAATGTGTAGATTGCTTTAGGTAGCATAGACATTTTCACAATATTTATTCTTCCAATGCAGGAGCATGGAACATTTTTCCATTTCTTTGTGTCTTCCTCAATTTCTTTCCTGAGTACTTTATAATTTTCTTTGTATAGATTCTTAGCCTCTTTGGTTAGGTTTATTCCTAGGTATCTTATAGTTTTGGGTGCAATTGTAAATGGGATTGACTCCTTAATTTCTCTTTCTTCTGTCTTGTTCTTGGTGTACAGAAATGCAACTGATTTCTGTGCATTGATTTTATATCCTGACACTTTACTGAATTCCTGTACAAGTTCTAGCAGTTTTGGAGTGGAGTCTTTTGGGTTTTCCACATATAGTATCATATCATCTGCGAAGAGTGATAGTTTGACTTCTTCTTTACCGATTTGGATGCCTTTAATTTCTTTTTGTTGTCTGATTGCTGAGGCTAGGACTTCTAGTACTATGTTGAATAGCAGTGGTGATAATGGACATCCCTGTCGTGTTCCTGACCTTAACGGAAAAGCTTTCAGTTTTTCTCCATTGAGAATGATATTTGCGGTGGGTTTTTCATAGATGGCTTTGATAATATTGAGGTATGTGCCCTCTATCCCCACACTTTGAAGAGTTTTGATCAGGAAGGGATGCTGTACTTTGTCAAATGCTTTTTCAGCATCTATTGAGAGTATCATATGGTTCTTGTTCTTTCTTTTATTAATGTGTTCTATCACATTGATTGATTTGCAGATGTTGAACCAACCCTGCAGCCCTGGAATAAATCCCACTTGATCGTGGTGAATAATCCTTTTAATGTACTGTTGAATCCTATTGGCTAGTATTTTGGCGAGAATTTTTGCGTCTGTGTTCATCAAGGATATTGGTCTGTAGTTCTCTTTTTTGGTGGGATCCTTGTCTGGTTTTGGGATCAAGGTGATGCTGGCCTCATAAAATGAGTTTGGAAGTTTTCCTTCCATTTCTATTTTTTGGAACAGTTTCAGGAGAATAGAAATTAGTTCTTCTTTAAATGTTTGGTAGAATTCCCCTGGGAAGCCGTCTGGCCCTGGGCTTTTGTTTGTTTGGAGATTTTTGATGACTGTTTCAATCTCCTTACTGGTTATGGGCCTGTTCAGGTTTTCTATTTCTTCCTGGTTCAGTTGTGGTAGTTTATATGTCTCTAGGAATGCATCCGTTTCTTCCAGATTGTCCAATTTGTTGGCGTAGAGTTGCTCATAGTATGTTCTTATAATTGTCTGTATTTCTTTGGTGTTAGTTGTGATCTCTCCTCTTTCATTCATGATTTTATTGATTTGGGTCCTTTCTCTTTTCTTTTTGATGAGTCTGGCCAGGGGTTTATCAATCTTATTGATTCTTTCAAAGAACCAGCTCCTAGTTTCATTGATTTTTTCTATTGTTTTTTTGGTTTCTATTTCATTGATTTCTGCTCTGATCTTTATGATTTCTCTTCTCCTGCTGGGTTTAGGGTTTCTTTCTTGTTCTTTCTCCAGCTCCTTTACGTGTAGGGTTAGGTTGTGTACTTGAGACCTTTCTTGTTTCTTGAGAAAGGCTTGTACCGCTATATCTTTTCCTCTCAGGACTGCCTTTGCTGTGTCCCACAGATTTTGAACTGTTGTGTTTTCATTATCATTTGTTTCCATGAATTTTTTCAATTCTTCTTTAATTTCCTGGTTAACCCATTCATTCTTTAGAAGGATGCTGTTTAGTCTCCATGTATTTGGGTTCTTTCCAGCTTTCCTCTTGTGATTGAGTTCTAGTTTCAGAGCATTGTGGTCTGAAAATATGCAGGGAATGATCCTAATCTTTTGATACCAGTTGAGACCTGATTTGTGACCCAGGATGTGATCTATTCTGGAGAAGGTTCCATGTGCACTAGAGAAGAATGTGTATTCTGTTGCTTTGGGATGAAATGTTCTGAATAGATCTGTGATGTCCATCTGGTCCAGTGTGTCATTTAAGGCCTTTATTTCCTTGTTGATCTTTTGCTTGGATGATCTGTCCATTTCAGTGATGGGAGTGTTCAAGTCCCCTACTATTATTGTATTATTATTGATGTGTTTCTTTGATTTTGTTATTAATTGGTTGATATAGTTGGCTGCTCCCACGTTAGGGGCATAGATATTTAAAATTGTTAGATCTTCTTGTTGGACAGACCCTTTGAGTAGGATATAGTGTCCTTCCTCATCTCTTATTATAGTCTTTGGCGTAAAATCTAATTGATCTGATATAAGGATTGCCACCCCAGCTTTCTTCTGATGCCCATTAGCATGGTAAATTGTTTTCCACCCCCTCACTTTAAATCTGGAAGTGTCTTCGCGTCTAAAATGAGTTTCTTGTAGGCAACATACTGATGGGTTTTGTTTTTTTATCCATTCTGATACCCTGTGTCTTTTGATTGGGGCATTGAGCCCATTAACATTCAGGGTAACTATTGAGAGATATGAATTTAGTGCCATTATTAGCCTGTAAGCTGACTGTACTGTATATTGCCTCTGTACCTTTCTGATTTACTACTTTTAGGCTCTCTCTTTGCTTAGAGGACCCCTTTCAATATTTCCTGTAGAGCTGGTTTGGTGTTTGCAAATTCTTTCCATTTTTGTTTGTCCTGGAAGCTTTTTATCTCTCCTTCTATTTTCAATGATAGCCTAGCTGGATAGAGTATTCTTGGCTGCATGTTTTTCTCGTTGAGTGCTCTGAATATATCATGCCAGCTCTTTCTGGCCTGCCAGGTCTCTGTGGATAAGTCTGCCGCCAATCTAATATTTTTACCATTGTATGTTATAGACTTCTTTTCCCGGGCTGCTTTCAGGATTTTCTCTTTGTCACTAAGACTTGTAAATTTTACTATTAGGTGACGGGGTGTGGACCTATTCTTGTTGAATTTGAGGGGGGTTCTCTGCATCTCCTGGATTTTGATGCTTGTTCCCTTTGCCATATTAGGGAAATTCTCTCCAATAATTCTCTCCAATAGACCTTCTGCTCCCCTCTCTGTTTCTTCTTCTTCTGGGATCCCAATTATTCTAATGTTGTTTCATCTTATGGTGTCACTTACCTCTCGAATTCTCCCCTCGTGGTCCAATAGCTGTTTGTCCCTCTTTTGCTCGGCTTCTTTATTCTCTGTCATTTGGTCTTCTATATCACTAATTCTTTCTTCTGCCTCATTGATCCTAGCAGTGAGAGCCTCCATTTTTTATTGCACCTCATTAATAGCTTTTTTGATTTCTACTTGGTTAGATTTTAGTTCTTTAATTTCTCCAGAAAGGGCTTTAATATCTCCAGAGAGGGTTTCTCTAATATCTTCCATGCCTTTTTTGAGCCCGTCTAGAACGTTCAGAATCGTCATTCTGAACTCTTGATCTGACATATTACCAATGTCTATGTTGATTAGGTCCCTAGCCTTCGGTACTGTCTCTTGTTCTTTTGTTTGTGGTGATTTTTTCCGCCTTGTCATTTTGTCCAGATAAGAGGATATGAAGGATCAAATAAAATACTAAAATGGTGGCAAAGATCCCAGAAAAATGCACTGTAACCAAATCATAAGAGACCTCAAATTGTGGGGGGGAGAAAGGGGATAAAAAGAAGTTCAGAAAAAAAAGAAAAAAATTTAAAAAATAAAACAAATAAAGAAAAAATATAAAAAAGAAAGAAAATATATATATATTTAGATAAACTAGTCAAAAAACATTAAAAAAGAAAAGGGTAAAAGTTTTTTTAAAAATTTAGCGGAAGAAGAAAAAAGAAAAAAAGAAAAAAAATTGAAAAAAGAAAAAAAATTGAATTAGCCGCAAGACTAAAGAATCATGGTGAGAAAACCATGAGTTCTGTGCTTTGCTTTCTCCTCCTCTGGAATTGCGCTGCTGTCTTAGGAATTGAACCTGCTTTCCTTGATAGATGAACTTCGTCCTGTCTGGATATTTTGTTGATCTTCTGGGGGAGGGGCCTGTTGTAGTGACTCTCAAGTGTCTTTGCCCGAGGCGGGATTGCACCGCCCTTACCAGCGGCCGGACTAAGTAATCGGCTCGGGTTCGCTTTTGGGAGCTTCTGTTCCCTGAACGCTTTCCGTAGAGTTCCGGAGGACGGGAATGAAAATGGCGGCCTCCTAGTCTCCGGCCCGGAGGAGCCGAGAGCCCAGGGCCCCACTCCTCAGTGCGCCCCCAGAGGACAGCACCCAATCACTCCCATATCCCCAGCCTCCAGCCACGCTCCGAGCTCAGCCAGCCCACGACCAGTTCAAGGTAACCCCGAGCTGAGAGTTCAGTCCTTGGCTCTGTCTCTGTAGCCGGCTTCTCCGTTCTAATACCTGCGAGCTCTGTGAAACTCCAACACCCCCAATCCTTCTGTGACCCTGCGGGACCTGGGACCACGCTGACCCCGCGTGGGCTTCACCCTGGTTTAGGCTCTGGAGCAATGTCCCTCAGTGGAACAGACTTTTAAAAGTCCTGATTTTGTGCTCCGTTCCTCCGCCACTTGCCAGGAGCCGCCCCTCCCCCCCGCGGTCTATCTTCCTGTCATTTTAGATTTACTTCTCCGCCAGTCCTACCTTTCAGAAAGTGGTTGATTTTCTGTTTCTAGAGTTGCTGTTCTTCTTCTCTTCTATCTCCCGTTGGATTTGTAGGTGTTTACAATGTTTAGATAAGCTATCGAGCTGATCTCCTGCTACCTGATGTAGTCTCAGCCTGCTACTTCTCCGCCATCTTGACTCCTCCCTATTTTTGTCTTTTTTTTAAAAGATTTATTTATTTTATTTGAGAGAGAGAGAGAGACAGCAAGAGTGGGAGGGGCAGAGGGAGAGAGAGAGAGAAAGAGAGACTCTGAAGCAGACTCCCTGCTGAGTGCTGAGCCTGATGCATGCAGGGCTCCATCCTACCACCCCGAGATCACGACCTGAACTGAAACTAGGAGTTGGAGGCTCACTGACTGTGCCACCCAGGTGCCCCTCTTTTGTCTATTTTAAATCATATTTCTTATTGATTTGATATTTAGCTATATGCATTCCTTATTTATTTTGGATATTAACCCCTTATCAGATACATGGTTTGCAAATATATTCTCCTGTCCTGTAGGTTGCCTTTTCATTTTGTTAATCATTTACTTTTGCTGTGCAGAAGCTTTTTAATTCAATGTAATCTTGTTTATATTGGCTTTTGTTCCTTATGCTTTTGGTGTGATATCCAAAAAATCATTCCCAAGACTAATGTCAAGGAACTATTCCTGTATGTTTTCTTCTAGGAGTTTTATGCTTTCAGGTCTTACACTTAAGTCTTTAATCTATTTCAAGTTAATTTCTGTGATTGGTGTATAGTAGGTGTCCAATTTCGTGCTTTTGCACATGAAAAATTTGCAAAATGTTTTCCCAACAGCATTTATTAAAGAGATATCTTTTCTCTATTGAGTATTCTTGGCTCCCTTGTCAAATGTTAGTTGATTATATATACATGGGTTTATTTCTGGGCTCTTAATTTAGTTCCATTAGTCTATGTATCTGATTTTGTGCCATTACCACAATGTTTTGCTCACTATAGCTTGTTATATAGTTTGAAATTAGGAATTTTGATACCTCCAGATTTGTTTTTCTTTTTCAGGATTGCTTTTGCTATTCAGGGTCTTCTGCAATTCCATGTGAATTTTAGGATTTTTTTTCCTATTTCTGTGAAAAATGCCATTTGAGTGTTGACGGGGATTACACTGAATCTACAGATGGCTTTGGATACTATAGACATTTTAACAATATTAGTTCTTCTAATCCATGAATGTGGGATATCTTTCCATTTATCATTACTATTTTTTTAAATCAATGTCTTATAGTTTTCAGTGTAGAGATCTTTCACCATCTTGGTTAAATTTATTCCTTAGTATTTTATTATTTTTGATGCTATGGTAAATGGGATCATTTATTTATTTTCAGATTTTTTTTTAGTGCATAGAAATGCAAATGATTTCTCTGTTGTTGATTTCATATCTTGCAACTTTACTGAATTTGTTGATTAGTTCTAACAGTTTTCCATTGGAGTCCTTTAGATTTTCTATGTATAACATTATGTCACCTGAAAAAAGAGACAGCTTACTACTTCTTTCCAGTCGGGTTGTCTTTTATTTCTTTTTCTTGTCTGACTGCTCTGGCTAGGTCTTCTAGTACTATATTGAATAGGAGTGGTGAGGTGGGCTCCCTTGTTTTGTTCCCAATCTTAGAGGGAAATTTTCAAACCTTTTACCATTTAGTATGATGTAACTGTGGGTTTGTCATATATGGCTTTTATTATATTGAGGTATGTTCCTTCTATATCTAATTTGTTGAGCATTTTTGTCATGAATGGATATTGAATTTGTCAGTTGCTTTGTCTGCCTCTATTGAGGTTGTGATTTTTATTTTTAATTTTATCAGTGTGGTCTTTCACATTATTTCAAATTTATTGATTTGCCCGTGTGATTGGGTGAGTCTATTGGCTGGGCTTCATGATTATGCCATGCTGTCAGTTGGGCTCCCTGATCAGGTGGGACTACTGAGCATGTTCTGTGGTTATACAGGGCCAGTAGCTGGGCTCTGTGCTCTCCTCTGGTTGGGTGAAGTCATAGGCTTTATCCCTTTGTAGGGTGGTGCCACTGTTTGGATTCTGTGATTTGACAGGATTATGGGCTAGGTAGGATTTCAGACTATGCCCCCAGACTAGATGATGCCTCTGGTTTGACCATTGTTTAGGCAAGGCTGAAGGCTTCTTCCCAGTGAGACAGAGCATCAGTCTGTGCTCTGTGATCAGGCAGGTCTGCACTCTGTACTCCAGAGCTGGCAGCACTGCAGGCTGGGTTTCACAGTCAGGTAGGCTGCTAGTTGTGCTCAGCTGTGGGTAAGACCACTGTCTGGGCTGTCTTGTTGGAAGGGGCCACACATAGATGTGTGGGGCTAGAGACTATGCTAAGTGGTTGGGCAGGGTCATTGTTTGAGCTCTCTTGTTGGGTGAAGCTGCAGGCTATACTCTGTGATTCCACAGATTGGGCTTTCTGCCTGGGCAAGGCCACAGGTTGTATTTAGCAATTGAGTAGCACTGTACAGTGGACTGTGTGGATGGGTGGTACAATGCTGGGCTCCAAAACTGCCCAGAGTCAGTGTTTGGCTCCCTGAAGGCTCTGCTTAACAGTTGGATAGGGTTGCTGGCTTGGCTTCCTGCTCAAATGGGGCTGTGGGATAGGCTCTGTGGCTAACCAGGTTCTCTGGTAAGGCTTCATGGTTGGGCAGGATGGGAGGCTATATGCAGCTGTTGGACAGGGTTGTGAATTTGCTTCCCTGTCCAGGTGGGGCCAAAAAATGAGCTCCATGGCTGGTAGAGCTTATTTTCTGTGGACCAAAATCAGGCAAAACTGCCCACCAAGCTCCCTTACCAGGTAAGGCTACCAGCTCAGTTCTGTAGATGACCAGAACCACTGCCCCTCTGCTTGGGCACTGCTATAAGCAGGAATATAATCTGTTAAGATTTAACTGCTCGTTCCTCTTTCTCCATCTTTATCTAATGTCTAGTGGTCAAGCCTGCAGATGCCCCTGGTGATTCCCATGAAGTGAGACCCAAGTGGGGTTCCTGGAAAGCATCCTACAACACTGTGGGGGCTGGGTATCCACCTTAGGTTCCCTTTTTTCCCCCACTGGAGAAACCATGGGCCCTGGGGAGTTCCTTAATGCAGTGCCATGTCATGCCTGGCTGAGGGAGGGGTAGTAGAGTGTAGTCACTCCTCTTACTCTTCTAATGTGGTCCTTCTTGGTCTCTGCAGTCTGGGTTGGGGGTGCTTCAGCCTTACCCCTGAGTTCAGGGAGTTTTACAGTGCTGTCTTGTGTATGGATAATTGCTAGTTGGTTTTCTTGTGAGGGAGACTAAAGTTGGAAACAATCTGTGTCACCATCTTGACGATCTCATTCCCAGGCTTATGGATTAATTTGGGATAAACATCAGTCTTTTTTTTTTTTTTTAAGATTTTATTTATTTATTTATTTGACAGAGAGAGATCACAAGTAGGCAGAGAGGCAGGCAGAGAGGGGGAGGCAGGCTCCCTGTTGAGCAGAGAGCCTGATGCGGGGCTTGATCCCAGGACCCTGGCAGAGGCTTAACCCACTGAGCCATCCAGGTGCCCAACATCAGTCTTTCAACTGTATTTCTGCATATTTTTTAAAATAATTTTTTAATTTTAATTTTAATTTTTTATTTTTTTAAAAATTTTTTATTAACATATAATGTATTATTAGCCTCAGGCGTACAGGTCTGTGAATCGTCAGGATTATATACTTCCCAGCACTCACCATAGAACATACCCTCCCCAATGTCCATAACCCAACCACCCTCTACCCACCCTCCACCTGGCAACCCTCAGTTTGTTTTGTGAGAATAAGAGTCTCTTATGGTTTTTCTCCTCCCTGATCCCATCTTGTTTCATTTTTTCCTTCCCTATCCCCCAAACTCCCCGCATTGCATCTCAAATTCCTCATATCAGGGAGATCATATGATAATTATCTTTCTCTGATTGACTTATTTCGCTCCACACAGTACCCTCTAGTTCCATCCACATCGTTGCAAATGGCAAATTTTATTAATTGGTTTATATAGTTGGCTGCTCCCATGTTAGGGGCATGGATATTTAAAATTGTTAGATATTCTTGTTGGACAGACCCTTTGAGTATTATACAGTGTCCTTCCTCATATCTTATTATAGTCTTTGGCTTAAAATCTAATTGATCTGATATAAGGATTGTCACCCCAGCTTTCTTCTGATGTCCATTAGCATGGTAAATTGTTTTCCACCCCCTCACTTTAAATCTGGAGGTGTCTTTGCATCTAAAATGAGTTTCTTGTAGGCAGCATATTGATGGGTTTTGTTTTTTTTATCTATTCTGATACCCTGTGTCTTTTGATTGGGACATTTAGCCCATTTACATTCAGGGTAACTATTGAGGATATGAATTTAGTGCCATTGTATTGCCTGTAAGGTGACTGTTACTGTATATTGTCTCTGTTCCTTTCTGATCTACTACTTTTAGGCTCTCTCTTTGCTTAGAGGAGCCCTTTCAATATTTCCTGTAGAGCTGGTTTGGTGTTTGCAAATTCTTTCAGTTTTTGTTTGTCCTGGAAGCTTTTTATCTCTCCTTCTATTTTCAATGATAGCCTATCTGGATAGAGTATTTTTTATTCTTGGCTGCATGTTTTTCTCGTTTAGTGCTCTAAATATATCATGCCAGTTCTTTCTGGCCTGCCAGGTCTCTGTGGATAAGTCTGCTGCCAATCTAATATTTTTACCATTGTATGTTATAGACTTCTTTTCCCGGGCTGCTTTCAGGATTTTCTCTTTGTCACTAAGACTTAAATTTTACTGTTAGATGACAGGTTGTGGACCTATTCTTATTGATTTTGTGGGGGGTTCTTTGTGCCTCCTGGATTTTGATGCTTGTTCCTTTTGCCATATTAGAGAAATTCTCTACAATAATTTGTACCAGTGTACCTATTGCCCCCCTCTCTTACTTTTTCTTCTGGAGTTCCAATTATTCTAATATTGTTTCTTCTTATGATATTACTTATCTCTTGAATTATCCCCTCACAATCCAGTATCTGTTTGTCTCTCTTTTGCTCAGCTTCTTTATTCTCCGTCATTTGGTCTTCTATATCACCAATTCTCTCTTCTGTCTCATTTATCCGAGTAGTAAGAGCCTCCATCTTTTATTACACCTCATTAATAGCTTTATAATTTCAGCTTGGTTAGATTTTATTTCTTTGATTTCTCCCGAAAGGGCTTTTATCTCTCTGGAGAGGTTTTCTCTAATATCTTCCATGCCTTTTTTGAGCCCGGCTAGAACCTTGAGAATCATCATTCTGAACTCTAGATCTGACATATTACCAATGTCCATATTGATTAGGTCCCTAGCCTTTGGTACTGCTTCTTGTTCTTTTTTTTTGGTGGTGCCTTTCTCTGCCTTGTCATTTTATCCAGATAAGAATATATGAATGAGAGAATAAAATACTAAAAGTGTGGCAAAGACCCCATAAAAATGTACACTCACCAAATCAGAAGAGACTCCCAAATCAGGGGGAGAAGAAAGGGGGTAAAAAGAAGTTTAAAAAAGAAATTAAAACAATTAAAATATATATATATATATATATATATATATATATATATATATATATATTAGACTGATGAATAGAACAGAGCCACCCACTTGATTTTAGGTGTATTTTGGTCACTTAGAAGAAACCATCTCCCAAAATTTTAAAGAAAGAAAACCTTATATTATAACAAAAAATGGTTAATATGATGAAGGGATGAAATATGACTGCAAAGATGAAAATTTAAAAAAAATTCTAAAAAAGGAATTGATAAGTTAGTTGGGGAAAGAAAGAAAAAGAAAGTGGAGGGAATTTGCTTAGGCTGGATACTAGAACAAAGCTCTGTGCTAGATTTAAGGTATATTTTGATCTATTAGAAGAAGTTGTATCCCCAAATTTTTTAGAAGAAAAAACCCTACATGTATACAAAAAATAAAGTTAGATACAATGAAAGATAAAATATGACTATATTAATGAAGGTTTAAAAAGATTTTTTTTAGAAAGGTATTGTTAAGATGAATGAGTTAAACAACGTTAAAGAAAGAAAGAGGAAAAGTTAAGAAAAATTGGACTAAGAAAAAGAATAAAATTAAAAGAATTTAATTAACTTTGCAAGATTAAAGAATCATGGGGAGAAAGCCCTGAATTCCATGCTTTGCTTTCCCCTCCTCTGGAATTCTGCTGTTCTTGGTCAGTGAGCTTGGTCTTGGCTGGATGTTCTTGCTGATCTTCTGGGGGAGGGTCCTGTTGTAGTGATTCTCAAATGTCTTTGCCTGAGATGGAATTGTGCTGCCCTTGTCAGGGGCTGGGCTAAGTAATCTGCTTGAGTTTGCTCTGTGGAGCTTTTGTTCCCTGAACGTTTTCCGTAGAGCTCTGGAGGATGGGAATGAAAATGGCAGCCTCCCAATCTCTGGCCCAGAGGATCCGAGAGCTCAGGGTCCCACTCCTCAGTGCACACTTGGAGAACAGTGGTCAATCACTCCTGTCTCCCTGGTCTCTGGCTGCATTCTGAGTTCACCTGGCGTGTGACCGAGTGTTTCTGTCTCTGGCATACACCTCCGTTTGGAGTCTCAAAACCCAGCAGATTCCTGCTGCTCTGCTCTTCTGGTAGCTATCCCTGGATTACCACTTGTGGGATCCCTGCTGAAAGAGCAATGGTCTGATTGTGCCAAGGATCACAGTTTAAAGTAATCCCGAGCTAAGAGCTTATTCCTCAGCTCTGTCTCTGTAGCTGGCTTCCCTGCTCTAATATTTGCGAGCTCTGCTATGCTCTGACAGCCCCAATCCTCTTGTGACCCCATGGGATCTTAGACCACACTGTCCCCACTAGGGCTCCAGCCCACTTAGCCTCTGGAGTGATGTCCTTCAGTGGAGCAGACTTTTAAAAGTTCGAATTTTGTGCTCTGTTGCTCCACTGCTTGCCAGGAACTGCCCCCTCCCCCACACTCTATATTCCCTTTGCTTCGGATTCACTTCTCCGCATGTCCTGCCTTTCGGAAAGTAGTCGATTTTCTGTTCCTAGAATTGTTGCTCTTCTACTCTTCAATCTCCTGTTGGGTTTGTAGGTGTTCAGAATGGTTTGATAACTATCTTACTGAACTCCTGTGACCTGATGTCATCTTAGTCTGCTACTCCTCCGCCATCTTGACTCCTCCCCACACCCATTTTTATGCTAATCAGAACTCCTTTCTATCCAGCCTCATGAAGTGCATCCTTACTCATGACTTCTAAAATTCTTTGGTTTAAAAAAGAAAGAAAGAGACTGTCTTTTTTCCACTGTGTATTTTTTCCTGTTTTGTCAAAGATTATTTGACCATAGAGTTGAGGGTCCATATCTGGGCTCTCTACTCTGTTCCACTGGTCTATGTGTCTGTTTTTATGCCAGTACCATGTTGTTTTGGTGATCACAGCTTTGTAGTAAATCTTGAAATCAGGTAATGTGATGCCACCAGTTTTGTTTTTCTTTTTCAACATTTCCTTAGCAATTCGGGGTCTCTTCTGATTCCTTACAAATTTCAGGATTATTTGCTCCAGCTCTTTGAAAAATACCGGTGGAATTTTGATCGGAATGGCATTAAAAGTATAGATTGCTCTAGGCAGTATAGACATTTTAACAATGTTTATTTTTCCAATCCAAGAGCATGGAACGGTCTTCCATCTTTTCGTGTCTTCTTCAATTTCTTTCATGAGTGTTCTGTATTTCCTCAGGGACAGATCCTTTACCTCTTTCGTTAGGTTTATTCCCAGGTATCTTATGGTTCTTGGTGCTATAGTAAATGGAATCAATTCTCTAATTTCCCCTTCTGTATTTTCATTGTTAGTGTATAAGAAAGCCACTGATTTCTGTATATTGACTTTGTATCCTGCCACGTTACTGAATTGCTGTATGAGTTCTAGTAGTTTGGGGGTGGAGTCCTTTGGGTTTTCCATATAAAGAATCATGTCATCAGCGAAGAGAGAGAGTTTGACTTCTTCATTGCCAATTTGGATACTTTTTATTTCTCTTTGTTGTCTGATTGCTGTTGCTAGGACTTCTAATACTATGTTGAACAAGAGTGGTGAGAGTGGGCATCCTTGTTGTGTTCCTGATCTCAATGGGAAGGCAGCAAGCTTTTTCCCATTGAGGAGGATATTTGCTGTGGGTCTTTCATCGATAGATTTTATGTGGAGATTCCTCAAGAAATTAAAAATAGAGCTTCCCTATGACCCTGCAATTGCACTACTGGGTATCTACCCCAAAGATACAGATGTAGTGAAAAGAAGGGTCATCTGTACCCCAATGTTTATAGCAGCAATGGCCATGGTCGCCAAACTGTGGAAAGAACCAAGATGCCCTTCAACGGATGAATGGATAAGGAAGATGTTGTCCATATGCACGATGGACTATTATGCCTCCATCAGAAAGGATGAATACCCAACTTTTCTAGCAACATGGACGGGACTGGAAGAGATTATGCTGAGTGAAATAAGTCAAGCAGAGAGAGTCAAGTTTCATATGGTTTCACTTATTTGTGGAGCATAACAAATGACATGGAGGACATTGGGAGATGGAGAGGAGAAAGAAGTTGAGGGAAATTGGAAGGGGAGGTGAACCATGAGAGACTATGGACTCTGAAAAAGAACCTGAGGGTTTTGAAGGGGCGGAGGGTGGGTGGTTGGTGGAACCAAGTGATGGGTAATAGGGAGGGCTTGTATTAATAGGGAGGGCATGTATTGCATGGAGCACTGGGTGTTGTGCAAACACCGTAAATACTGTTATGCTGAAAAAAATAAATAAAAAAAGAAAGAAAGAAAGAAAGAGGCTGGCATTGCTTGGCAGACCCTTAATCATTTTTTTTTAAAGATTTTATTTATTTATTTGACAGAGATCACACGTAGGGAGAGAGGCAGGCACAGAGAGAGAGAGGAGGAAGCAGGCTCCCCGCCAAGCAGAGAGCCCGATGCGGGGCTCGATCCCAGGACCCTGGGACCATGACCTGAGCCGAAGGCAGAGGCTTTAACCCACTGAGCCACCCAGGCGCCCCCCTTAATCATTTTTATTGTTTCCATAATCAACCTCAAGCTTAAGGGATCAAACAGTACCCTGGGCCAAGTCTTCCTCAGAGACAAGGCTTTTGCAGTTCATGACTTTCAGCAGCAGGTCAATTTCCCAGTCACCTGCCTATATACTTTATATGTCTCCAACATATCATATCATATCATAATCACTTATGTCCACATGAAAGACACAGAAAGAGGGGAGGTGAGAAACTCTGTGTTGTTGCTCCTTTAATTTGCCATCAGTCCAGGAGATCATAAATGAAAGGGACTATAAATGCTATAAAACAGCACAGATAATTCAGAAATTCTTGATTTCTAGCTCAGTAGATTAGACCATACCTGACACAAACTGATGTTATGTTAGTATCTATGGCTCTTTTCAGATTACATATTCATCAGAAAGAGAAGGAGAAGAAGAAAGACAGGGCTATGACTGGGAGGCAATATAATGTAGTATATGATAATTCTTAGATATGGAGTCAAAGACCTAGATCTGATTCCAAGTTTTTCCATTTTCTATCTTCTGAGAAAACTACTTAACCTTGCTGAACCTTGGTTTCTTTATCTGTAAGATGGGGGCTCATAATATCTACTTTACAGGATTGTTATAAGAATTAAGTGACTTAATGTATATAATGTTCTTAGTTCATTGTCTGAAATATTGGCATATGATAAGGTTTAGTAATTAACAACTTTTGTTCAGTCTAACAGTGTATATCAGTGTTTCAAAGTTATATATACTTTCTCCCAAATTGGGGTTGAGTGTACTATGCTTGTTGCCCTTTAGCTCTTAATACCAGGTATCTGCTTAACCCTGAGGTGGAGTAAGCAGCTTGGATGGAAATGGAATACATTAACCATGCCTCAGCAGTGGCCTGGGGAAAACCCAGCCATGAGGCTCTTGCAGCTTTTGGGGACAGCAGTACAAAGAAAAGTACCCTCCATGCTGTGGGTCTGTTAATTTTGAATATTCCTATCATTAAGTGAATGACCTATTGCTTGTATTTTTTGAGTACTTGGTTTAAGCTGAATGAGTAATTGCTTAGTTCTTAAGGAATATAACTTCTATCTGGGAAGATATGATCAACACACATGAAAAAGAATTTTGATATCAGAATGTGAAATGTGCCAAGTGAGTGGAGGGGCTGACGGATGAAGGAGAGTAAGATCCTCATGTTTTAAAGGTCAGTGGGTTTGCTTGGCCTTGGATTCAGGGTTGGATTCAGATGGAGGGACAGAAGTGGGGCTGCGGATTCTAGGCAGTAGGAGGTAGGAGGCATAGGAAAACAATAAAGTCTGAGTAGCCTTGTTTGATTATAGTAATGGGGCTAGTGAAAAGTAAGAATTTGCAAATAAATTTCAATGTAATTTTGAAGAGTATCAAAGTCCTAAGGTAAGGAGTTTGGAGCCTATCCTATGGCTGATGAGAATCTATTGATTTTCAAAACAGAGTAGTGATTGAAGAAAAGATGTCTTGGAGAGATGTGTAAGATAGCTTGGAGCATGTAAATCGCTTAGTAAGTGATTACAGTCATCCAAGTTTGATGTAATATGGAGTAAAATATGCACACATGCTTGCCCAGAGGGATGATGACTTTAGCAAGTGTGAATCTGGAAGAATTTGCAACATGATAATTTACAGTCTGTGCCAGATTTGGGACACTCAACTTAATCTAATAATGGGAACAGAAGTCCTCTACAGATTACTTTTAGAAAAATGGAACCTCAACTCTCTGAATACCTCTTTTTTTTTTTCATTTTATTTATTTTTTCAGTGTAACATTATTCATTCTTTTTGCACAACACCCAGTGCTCCATGCAAAACGTGCCCTCCCCATTACCCACCACCTGTTCCCCCAACCTCCCACCCCTGACCCTTCAAAACCCTCAGGTTGCCCCAACCTCCCACCCCTGACCCTTCAAAACCCTCAGGTTGTTTTTCAGAGTCCATAGTCTCTTATGGTTCGCCTCCCCTCCCCAATGTCCATAGCCCGCTCCCCCTCTCCCAATCCCACCTCCCCCCAGCAACCCCCAGTTTATTTGTGAGATTAAGAGTCATTTATGGTTTGTCTCCTTCCCAATCCCATCTTGTTTCATTTATTCTTCTCCTATCCCCCTAACCCCCCATGTTGCTTCTCCATGTCCTCATATCAAGGAGATCATATGATAGTTGTCTTTCTCCGATTGACATATTTCACTAAGCATGATACGCTCTAGTTCCATCCACGTCGTCGCAAATGGCATGATTTCATTTCTTTTGATGGCTGCATAGTATTCCATTGTGTATATATACCACATCTTCTTTATCCATTCATCTGTTGATGGACATCTAGGTTCTTTCCATAGTCTGGCTATTGTAGACATTGCTGCTATAAACATTCGGGTACACGTGCCCCTTCGGATCACTATGTTTGTATCTTTAGGGTAAATACCCAGTAGTGCAATTGCTGGGTCATAGGGTAGTTCTATTTTCAACATTTTGAGGAACCTCCATGCTGTTTTCCAGAGTGGTTGCACCAGCTTGCATTCCCACCAACAGTGGAGGAGGGTTCCCCTTTCTCCACATCCTCTCCAGCATCTGTCATTTCCTGACTTGTTAATTTTAGCCATTCTGACTGGTGTGAGGTGATATCTCATTGTGGTTTTGATTTGTATTTCCCTGATGCCGAGTGACGTGGAGCACTTTTTCATGTGTCTGTTGGCCATCTGGATGTCTTCTTTGCAGAAATGTCTGTTCATGTCCTCGGCCCATTTCTTGATTGGATTGTTTGTTCTTTGGGTGTTGAGTTTGCTAAGTTCCTTATAGATTTTGGATACTAGCCCTTTATCTGATATGTCGTTTGCAAATATCTTCTCCCATTCTGTCAGTTGTCTTTTGGTTTTGTTAACTGTTTCCTTTGCTGTGCAAAAGCTTTTGATCTTGATGAAATCCCAATAGTTCATTTTTGCCCTTGCTTCCCTTGCCTTTGCCATTGTTCCTAGGAAGATGTTGCTACGGCTGAGGTCGAAGAGGTTGCTGCCTGCATTCTCCTCAAGGATTTTGATGGATTCCTTTCTCACATTGAGGTCCTTCATCCATTTGGAGTCTATTTTCGTGTGTGGTGTAAGGAAGTGGTCCAATTTCATTTTTCTGCATGTGGCTGTCCAATTTTCCCAGCACCATTTATTGAAGAGGCTGTCTTTTTTCCATTGGACATTCTTTCCTGCTTTGTCGAAGATTAGTTGACCATAGAGTTGAGGGTCTATTTCTAGGCTCTCTATTCTGTTCCACTGATCTATGTGTCTGTTTTTGTGCCAGTACCATGCTGTCTTGATGATGACAGCTTTGTAATAGAGCTTGAAGTCCGGAATTGTGATGCCACCAACTTTGGCTTTGTTCTTCAATATTCCTTTGGCTATTCGAGGTCTTTTCTGGTTCCATATAAATTTTAGGATTATTTGTTCCATTTCTTTGAAAAAAATGGATGGTATTTTGATAGAGATTGCATTAAATGTGTAGATTGCTTTAGGTAGCATAGACATTTTCACAATATTTATTCTTCCAATCCAGGAGCATGGAACATTTTTCCATTTTTTTGTGTCTTCCTCAATTTCTTTCATGAGTACTTTATAATTTTCTGTGTATAGATTCTTAGTCTCTTTGGTTAGGTTTATTCCTAGGTATCTTATAGTTTTGGGTACAATTGTAAATGGGATTGACTCCTTAATTTCTCTTTCTTCAGTCTTGTTGTTGGTGTACAGAAATGCAACTGATTTCTGTGCATTGATTTTATATCCTGACACTTTACTGAATTCCTGTACAAGTTCTAGCAGTTTTGGAGTGGAGTCTTTTGGGTTTTCCACATATAGTATCATATCATCTGCGAAGAGTGATAGTTTGACTTCTTCTTTACCGATTTGGATGCCTTTAATTTCTTTTTGTTGTCTGATTGCTGAGGCTAGGACTTCTAGTACTATGTTGAATAGCAGTGGTGATAATGGACATCCCTGTCGTGTTCCTGACCTTAACGGAAAAGCTTTCAGTTTTTCTCCATTGAGAATGATATTTGCGGTGGGTTTTTCATAGATGGCTTTGATAATATTGAGGTATGTGCCCTCTATCCCCACACTTTGAAGAGTTTTGATCAGGAAGGGATGCTGTACTTTGTCAAATGCTTTTTCAGCATCTATTGAGAGTATCATATGGTTCTTGTTCTTTCTTTTATTAATGTGTTCTATCACATTGATTGATTTGCGGATGTTGAACCAACCCTGCAGCCCTGGAATAAATCCCACTTGATCGTGGTGAATAATCCTTTTAATGTACTGTTGAATCCTATTGGCTAGTATTTTGGCGAGAATTTTTGCGTCTGTGTTCATCAAGGATATTGGTCTGTAGTTCTCTTTTTTGGTGGGATCCTTGTCTGGTTTTGGGATCAAGGTGATGCTGGCCTCATAAAATGAGTTTGGAAGTTTTCCTTCCATTTCTATTTTTTGGAACAGTTTCAGGAGAATAGAAATTAGTTCTTCTTTAAATGTTTGGTAGAATTCCCCTGGGAAGCCGTCTGGCCCTGGGCTTTTGTTTGTTTGGAGATTTTTGATGACTGTTTCAATCTCCTTACTGGTTATGGGCCTGTTCAGGTTTTCTATTTCTTCCTGGTTCAGTTGTGGTAGTTTATATGTCTCTAGGAATGCATCCATTTCTTCCAGATTGTCCAATTTGTTGGCGTAGAGTTGCTCATAGTATGTTCTTATAATTGTCTGTATTTCTTTGGTGTTAGTTGTGATCTCTCCTCTTTCATTCATGATTTTATTGATTTGGGTCCTTTCTCTTTTCTTTTTGATGAGTCTGGCCAGGGGTTTATCAATCTTATTGATTCTTTCAAAGAACCAGCTCCTAGTTTCATTGATTTTTTCTATTGTTTTTTTTGGTTTCTATTTCATTGATTTCTGCTCTGATCTTTATGATTTCTCTTCTTCTGCTGGGTTTAGGGTTTCTTTCTTGTTCTTTCTCCAGCTCCTTTACGTGTAGGGTTAGGTTGTGTACTTGAGACCTTTCTTGTTTCTTGAGAAAGGCTTGTACCGCTATATATTTTCCTCTCAGGACTGCCTTTGCTGTGTCCCACAGATTTTGAACTGTTGTGTTTTCATTATCATTTGTTTCCATGAATTTTTTCAATTCTTCTTTAATTTCCTGGTTAACCCATTCATTCTTTAGAAGGATGCTGTTTAGTCTCCATGTATTTGGGTTCTTTCCAGCTTTCCTCTTGTGATTGAGTTCTAGCTTCAGAGCATTGTGGTCTGAAAATATGCAGGGAATGATCCTAATCTTTTGATACCGGTTGAGACCTGATTTGTGACCCAGGATGTGATCTATTCTGGAGAAGGTTCCATGTGCACTAGAGAAGAATGTGTATTCTGTTGCTTTGGGATGAAATGTTCTGAATAGATCTGTGATGTCCATCTGGTCCAGTGTGTCATTTAAGGCCTTTATTTCCTTGTTGATCTTTGGCTTGGATGACCTGTCCATTTCAGTGAGGGGAGTGTTCAAGTCCCCTACTATTATTGTATTATTATTGATGTGTTTCTTTGATTTTGTTATTAATTGGTTGATATAGTTGGCTGCTCCCACGTTAGGGGCATAGATATTTAAAATTGTTAGATCTTCTTGTTGGACAGACCCTTTGAGTAGGATATAGTGTCCTTCCTCATCTCTTATTATAGTCTTTGGCTTGAAATCTAATTGATCTGATATAAGGATTGCCACCCCAGCTTTCTTCTGATGCCCATTAGCATGGTAAATTGTTTTCCACCCCCTCACTTTAAATCTGAAGGTGTCTTCGCGTCTAAAATGAGTTTCTTGTAGGCAACATACTGATGGGTTTTGTTTTTTTATCCATTCTGATACCCTGTGTCTTTTGATTGGGGCATTTAGCCCATTAACATTCAGGGTAACTATTGAGAGAGATGAATTTAGTGCCATTATTAGCCTGTAAGCTGACTGTTACTGTATATTGTCTCTGTACCTTTCTGATCTACTACTTTTAGGCTCTCTCTTTGCTTAGAGGAGCCCTTTCAATATTTCCTGTAGAGCTGGTTTGGTGTTTGCAAATTCTTTCCGTTTTTGTTTGTCCTGGAAGCTTTTTATCTCTCCTCCTATTTTCAATGATAGCCTAGCTGGATAGAGTATTCTTGGCTGCATGTTTTTCTCGTTGAGTGCTCTGAATATATCATGCCAGCTCTTTCTGGCCTGCCAGGTCTCTGTGGATAAGTCTGCCACCAATCTAATATTTTTACCATTGTATGTTACAGACTTCTTTTCTCGGGCTGCTTTCAGGATTTTCTCTTTGTCACTAAGACTTGTAAATTTTACTATTAGGTGACGGGGTGTGGACCTATTCTTGTTGACTTTGAGGGGGGTTCTCTGCATCTCCTGGATTTTGATGCTTGTTCCCTTTGCCATATTAGGGAAATTCTCTCCAATGATTCTCTCCAATAGACCTTCTGCTCCCCTCTCTGTTTCTTCTTCTTCTGGAATCCCAATTATTCTAATGTTGTTTCGTCTTATGGTGTCACTTATCTCTCGAATTCTCCCCTCATGGTCCAGTAGCTGTTTGTCCCTCTTTTGCTCGGCTTCCTTATTCTCTGTCATTTGGTCTTCTATATCACTAATTCTTTCTTCTGCCTCATTGATCCTAGCAGTGAGAGCCTCCATTTTTTATTGCACCTCATTAATACCTTTTTTGATTTCTACTTGGTTAGATTTTAGTTCTTTAATTTCTCCAGAAAGGGCTTTAATATCTCCAGAGAGGGTTTCTCTAATATCTTCCATGCCTTTTTTGAGCCCGGCTAGAATGTTCAGAATCGTCATTCTGAACTCTTGATCTGACATATTACTCATGTCTGTGTTGATTAGGTCCCTAGCCTTCGGTACTGTCTCTTGTTCTTTTGCTTGTGGTGATTTTTTCCACCTTGTCATTTTGTCCAGATAAGAGGATATGAAGGAGCAAATAAACTACTAAAAGGGTGGCAAAGAACCCGGAAAAATGCGCTGTAACCAAATCAGAAGAGACCCCAAATTGTGGGGGGGAGAAAGGGGATAAAAACAGCTTCTGAAAAAAAAAAGAAAAAAAAAAAAAGAAAGAAAAAAATTTAAAAAATAAAACAAATAAAAAAATATAAAAAAGAAAGAAAAAATATATATATTTAGATGAACTAGTCAAAAAATGTTAAAAAAGAAAAGGGTAATAGTTTTAAAAAATTTAGCAGAAGAAGAAAAAAGAAAAAAGAAAAAAAAATTGAAAAAAGAAAAAAAAATTGAAGTAGCCGCAAGACTAAAGAATCATGGGGAGAAAGTCATGAGTTCCGTGCTTTGCTTTCTCCTCCTCTGGAATTGCTCTGCTGTCTTAGGAATTGAATCTGCTTTCTCCTTGATAGATGAACTTCGTCCTGGCTGGATATTTTGTTGATCTTCTGGGGGAGGGGCCTGTTGTAGTGACTCTCAAGCGTCTTTGCCCAAGGCGGGATTGCACCGCCCTTACCGGCGGCCGGACTAAGTAATCGGCTCGGGTTCGCTTTTGGGAGCTTCTGTTCCCTGAACGCTTTCCGTAGAGTTCCGGAGGACGGGAATGAAAATGGCGGCCTCCCAGTCTCCGGGCCGGAGGAGCCGGGGGCCTGGGGCCCCACTCCTCAGTGCGCCCCCAGAGGACAGCACCCAATCACTCCCGTATCCCCAGCCTCTAGCCGCGCTCCGAGCTCACCCAGCCCGCGACCAGTTCAAGGTAACCCCGAGCTGAGAGTTCAGTCCTCGGCTCTGTCTCTGTACCCGGCTTCTCCGTTCTAATACCTGCAAGCTCTCCGACACTCCGACACCCCCGATCCTTCTGTGACCCTGCGGGGCCTGGGGCCACGCTGGCCCTGTGTGGGCTTCACCCCGGTTTAGCCCCTGGAGCAATGTCCCTCAGTGGAACAGACTTTTAAAAGTCCTGATTTTGTGCTCCGTTCCTCCGCCGCTTGCCGGGAGCCGGCCCCTCCCCCCGCGGTCTATCTTCCCGTCGTTTTAGATTCACTTCTCCGCCAGTCCTACCTTTCAGAAAGTGGTTGATTTTCTGTTTCTAGAGTTGCTGTTCTTCTTCTCTTCGCTCTCCCATTGAATTTGTAGGTGTTTGCAATGTTTAGATAAGCTATCGAGCTGATCTCCTGCTACCTGATGTAGTCTCAGGCTGCTACTTCTCCGCCATCTTGACTCCTCCCTGAATACCTCTTTTTTAACAATTAAATAAGACTTTAAAATGAGATTGGTAGAATTACTTAAACAAGATTGTGGGAGGAAATTACATTCCCCTAGTTAAGTACAACATAAGAATAAGGACAAATGAGGATGGGAATATGGGACAAGATCCACCAGTTCAGGTATTAATGACAGACCAAAGTGATTCATAATTAAATGTTAAGTAAGTAGTAGAGGGGATTATCCAGTCAAATTCAATTTTGGAAAATTATTCCTCAAGAATTAATGAAAGAGTATGTAATTTTGAAGTCTATAAGAGGATTTATGAGACAAAGAGTTTACCATTTATAGAAATAAATCCTATTAAAATTCTTTTTTAAGTGGATAAATAATAATGTTTACTCTTTGTATCACACTTGATCTTTATAATATAAGTAAAATATTTTATTTGTATTTCTCCTGGAACAGCAAAGTTTATGTGTGGTCACTTATTAGCTTCCCACCTCCTTTCAAGTCTCTGTTAACAATGGATTTGTGTCTCTCTTCTCTTTCCCCCCATCTTATTAAGTATGATGACTCAGCTTCTCACAGAGTCCTTTTTCTTGGGTTGGGGAGGGGTGTGCTGAGAAAGGGATAGTGGTGATGGTAGGGCTATGAATAGTAATGTTAAGGTTTATTCTAATATCCTTGGAATGTGCTCTAATCTCACTACTAGGTAACAGTTTCTTTAGTATTTCTTTAGAGTATCAGTTGATGCTCTTAGTCTTTGTTTTGTTTAACCCCTCCAGACTTTGTAGTATGTGTGATAATAAATTCTGGCACTGGCTACTTGAGTTGGGAATGCTGTCACTAGAACCTGGAAGGATCTAAATTCAATCACAATTCCACAATCCCTTAACCACCCAACATCCCCATCTTTATAAAATGCAAATCATAGGGGTAAGGCAGCAAAGTGGGGTACACCAGGAATCTGTCTCTCCAACTAAATAATATTTACATTGGTAGAATCTGTCTGATGTAACTATTTTGGAACTCTGGATTCCATGAGACTTGGAACTTCCAGAAGAAATTTTGGATGGCAAATTGTGGTAATTTCAACTCTTAGATCAGCAGTTACTCAGCAGTTACCCATTCTCTATCCCATAGCCCTGTGGCAGGTGGCTATGCACAGGTTCCTGGAGAAATTGCATGCAGCTTGTGGGATCCAGGGTGGGAAAAAAGACCCTGTCCTCCAAATATTAGGGATCTGTGCCTTAATCATTGATTTCTTCTTCTGATCACAGAGGTGCAAACAAAGAGGCAGCATCTACTGTTTTTGTTTCTCATTGCTGCAGGCCCTCTTCAGATGAAGTGATTTCCAGAGGTTTTTAAAGGGCTAGTGCCTTTCTCCCACCTTCATTTTTCTTTTTCTCTTCTCCCCATCCCATGGTAGCTAGACATTAAAACCTACTACAGTCAAAAGCTACTGCATACATGCGAAGACTTAGAAAGTCATAATACATGTCATGAGAAGGGCATAGGCTCAGAAAAGACATGAGAAAACCTTAAATTTACAGTATAAACGGATCCTTGGCACAGACACAGTCTGTAACAATAAAAATGTTAATAAAAACATAAGACCTAATAAATAAAGGGGAGGAGAGAATCTGATTTCTAAAGTTACCACATAATTAGATTTAAGTGTCCAGTTTTCAGTTAAAAAAAAAGTCACAAATCGGGCACCTGGGTGGCTCAGTGGGTTAAAGCCTCTGCCTTTGGCTCAGGTCATGATCCCAGGGTCCTGGGATTGAGCCCCGCATAGGGGTCTCTGCTTAGCAGAGAGCCTGCTTC
This sequence comes from Meles meles, assembly GCF_922984935.1. Lineage (NCBI taxonomy): Eukaryota > Metazoa > Chordata > Mammalia > Carnivora > Mustelidae > Meles > Meles meles. The sequence continues at coordinate 52,451,165 of NC_060075.1, read as the reverse complement.
CTCCTCTCTCTCTCTCTGCCTGCCTCTCTGCTTACTTGTGATCTCTGTCTGTTAAATAAATAAAATCTTAAAAAAAAAAAGAAAGAAAAAAGTCACAAGTCTTACAAAGACATAGGAAATTGTGGCGCATTAAATGGAAAAAAAATCAAAAGAAATTGTCCCTAAAGAGACCTGATGGTGGACCTACTAAACAAAGGCTTTTAAGTAACTGTCTTAATGATGCTCAAGGAACAAAGAAAGATATGGTGAAAGTTAAGAAAATGATGTGTGAATAAATAGAAAACATTATAAAGATATAGAAAACCTTGAAACCAAAAAAAATTCTGAGCTGAAAATTACAATATTGAAATGGAAAATTCACTAGAGAGATTCAAAGGCAGATTTGAGAAGGCAGGAGAAGGAATCAGCTAACTTGAAGATTAGGGTAATGGAAATTATTGAGTCTGAGGAACAGAAAGAAAAAAGATTGAAGAAAAGTGAACAGAACCTAACCATCATGTGGAATACCATTATGTGGAGCAACATATTCATTGTGGGAGTTCCAGAGGACGAGATAAAGAAAGGGGCAGAGAGAAAATTTGAAGAAATAATGGCTGAAAACTTCCCAAATTTCATCTAAGAAGCTCAGTGAATTCCAGGTAGGATAGTCCAAACAGACCCACACCAACTCACATTATAATCAAACTATCCAAAGCCAAAGCCAAAGAAAAAACCTTGAAAGCACCGAGAGAGAAGTTACTCATCACGTACAAGGGATCCTCAATAGGACTATCAGAGATTTCTCATAAGAAGCTTTGATTGTTTTTCAAATGAGCTCTATAGGCTTTACATTGGTGAGCATTCTTCAAGATTATGGCAAAAAGTTGCTAACTTGTTTTTAGTCTATGTGATAATGTGATTTACTTTTATTTTTATTTCCTGATGTGTCCATATATACTTTAGTAAAAAAGAAATGTTGTATTAGGGGGTTATAGTATTAACTCATAAAAATCACAATTTGGGGCACCTTATATTTAAAATTTTTGGTAGATGGAGAATCTAGCTTATGTTTGCTATTTTGTTTTTATTTTTTAAAAGATTTTATTTATTCATTTGAAAGAGAGAGAGAGGCAGAGAGAGCACAAGCAGGGGGAAAGACAGGGGAAGAGGGAGAAGCAGACTCCCCACTGAGCCAGAAGCCCGAAGTGGGACTCAATCACAGGACCCTGGGATCATGACCTGAGCTAAAGGCAGATGCTTAACCATCTGAGCCACCCAGGTGCCCCTGATTTTATTTCTTATAGTGGGTTGAATAGTGCCTCCTAAAAGATATTTCCAAGTCCTAATCCCCAGTATCTGTGAATGTGGCCTTATTTGGAAATAGGGTCTTTGCAGATGTAATTAAGTTAGGGATCTCAAGATGAAATCATCCTGGATTTAGGGTAAGCTCTAAATCCAATGACAGAATGTCTTTACAAGAGATAGTAAAGGAGAAAACATAGGGACAGAGATAAAGGCCATGAGAAGACAGAGGCAGAGATTGGAGAGATGTCTTTAAGCCAAGGATGCTAAGAATTGTCAGCCATCACCAAAAACTAGGTGAGAAGCATGTAAAAGGTTCTCCCTCAGAGCCTCCAGAAACCAAACCTGCTGAAACTTTAATTTTTTTACTTCTGACCTCCAAAACTAAGAAAGAATAGCTTTTTATTGTTTTAAGCTACCTACTTTGTAGTAATTTGTTATGGCAGCTCTGGGAAATAGTTCTTGATGTTTGATGTTAGGAATTATCCCTGTTAGAGTGGAGAGAAGCTTGAAGGAAAGGAAATTTGAACAGATTTTTGGAAGGTGTAATTTACTTTCTAAGAGAGTACAAATGATCCCCTCTGTTACTAGATCCCTTATGTTTGATCTCTACCTGGTTCTAAACCTCATGATCTTGAATGCTAGATGTTCAGGGTACCATAGAACTCTTTTATTATTGCCTTTTGTTTGGGCTCAGAGACATATAGTTCTGGTCTTCCTGAGGCATCTGACTTTGAATTTAACTGATGTCCTCAGAATCTCAGAGAACTCCAAGACAGGGCATAGCTGCTTAAACAGTAGGAAGAGTGTATTCTTTTTTTTTTAAATTATTTTTATTAACATATATTGTATTATTAGCCCCAAGGATACAGGTCTGTGAATTGTCAGGCTTACACATTTCACAGCACTCACCATATCACATATTGTCCCCAATGTCCGTAACCCAGCCACCTCTCTCTACCCTCTTCTCCCCCCAGCAACACTCAGTTTGTGGAAGAACTTATACTAATACCTAATTACCTGGTCCCCTCTCCCACCACAAGAGCGCTCCTTGATCCCTATCACCTATTTGAGCCATCCTCCCACCCACTGCCCCTCTGGTAACCATCAGTTTGTTCTCTGTAGTTAAGAGAGAACTTGGTTTGCTTCTCTTTTCCCCCCTTTGCTTCTTTGCTTTGTTTCTTAAATTCCACATATGAGTGAAAGCACATGGTATTCGTCTTTCTCTGACTGACTTATTTTGCTTAGGATAATACTCTCTAGCTCTACCCACATCATTGCAAATGGCAAGAGTTCATTCCTTTTTATGGCTGAGTAATATTTCATTATATATATGTATATATATAATAAAATATACTGAAAATACATATCTCCATTTATCTATTGAAGGACATGGGCTGTTTCACAATTTGGTTATTGTAGATAATGCTGCTATAAACATCAGAATACACGTACCCTTTGAACTAGAATTTTTGCATTTTTTGCATAAATACCTTGTAGAGCAATTGCTAGATCATAAGGTAGTTCTATTTTTAACTTCTTGAGGAACCTCCGTACTGTTTTCCAGATTGGCTGCCTGGTTTGCATTTCACCAACAGTGCAAGAAGTTTCCCCTTCCTCCATATCATCACCACCACCGACTGTTTCTTGTGTTGTTGTTTTGAGCCATTCTGATAGGTGTGAGGTGATACCTCATTGTAGTTTTGATTGCATTTCTCTGATGATGAGTGACGCTGAGCATCTTTTCATGTGTCTGTCAGTCGTCTGTATGCCTCTTTGGAGAAATGTCTCTATCTTCTTGTCTTCTGCCCATTTTTAAATTGGATTATTCATATTCTGGGTGTGGAGTTTTATAAGTTCTTTATATATTTTGGATACTAACCCTTTATTGGATATGTTATTTGCAAACGTCTTCTCCCATTCTGTAGGTTGGTTGCCATTTAGTTTTGTTGATTGTTTCCTTCGCTGTGCAGAAGTTTTGTATTTTGATGTAGTCCTGATAGTTTATTTTTGCTATTGTTTCCCTTGTCTCAGAAGACTTACCTAGCAAAATGTTGCTGTGGGCGATGTCAAGGAAGTTATTGCCTGTGCTCTCTTTTAGGATTTTTATGGTGTCAGGTCTCCCATTTAGGTCTTTAATCCATTTTGAGATTGTTTTTGTGTATGGTCCAGTTTCATTCTTTTGCATATGGCTGTCCAGTTTTGCTAATAGCATTTGTTGGAGAGGCAGTCTTTTTCGCTTTGGATAGTCTTTCCTGTTTTGTTGAAGATTAATTGACCATATACCTATGGGTTCATTTCTGCAATTTTTCTATTCTGTTCCACTGATCTGTGTGTCTATTTTGTGCCAGGACCATATTGTTTTGATTACTGCGCCTTTGTGATGTAACTTGAAATCCAGAATTATGATGCCTCCAGCTTTGCTTTTCTTTTTCAGGATTGGTTTGGCTATTTTTGGTCTTTTGTGGTTCCATACAAATTTTAGGATAGTTTGTTCTAGTTCTGTGGAACATGCTGTTGGTATTTTGATAGGGATTACATCAAATGCATAGATTGCTTTGGGTAGTACAGACATTTTTACAATAATTTTTCTTCCAATCCGTGAGCATAGATATCTTTCCATTACTTTGTGTCAGCTTCAGTTTCTTTCAGCAGGGTTTTACAGTTTTCAGAGTACAGGTCTTTCACCTCTTTGGTTAGGTTTATTCCTAGGCATCTTATTATTTTTGGTGTAATTGTGAATGGGGTTGATTCCTTAATTTCTCTTTCTGCTGCTTCATTATTGGTGTTTGGAAATGCTACAGATTTCCACAAGTTGATTTTGAATCCTGTAACTTTACTGAATTTGTTTATCACTTTTAGTAGTTTTTTGGTGGAATCTTGTGGGTTTTCTATATATGGTAACATGTCATCTGCAAATAGTGAAAATTTGACTTCTTCCTTAGCAGTTTGGATGCCCTTTATTTCGTTTTGTTGTCTGATTGCTGTGGCTAGGACTTCTGGTACTATGTTGAGTACAAGTGGTGAGAATGGACATCCTTGTCTTGGTCCTGACTATAGAGAACAAGCTCTCAGTTTTTGCTCATTGAGGTTGTTGTTCACTGTGGGTTTTTCATAGGTAGCCTTTATTATGTTGAGGTATGTTCACTCTAAACCTACTTTGTTGAGGGTTTTTAATCATGAATGGATGTTGCACTTCATCAAATCATTTTCATTTTTCTTTCTTTTTTAAAAAGATTTTATTTATTTATTTGCCAGAGAGAATGACAGTGAGGGAGGGAATAGAAGCAGAGGGAGTGAGAGAGAGAGAGAGAGAGAGAGAAGCAGGCTTCCCACTGAGGTGGGAGCCTGATGAGAGGCTTGATCCCAGGATGCTAGGATCATGACCTGAGCTGAAGGCAGATGCTTAATGACTAAGCCACCCAGGCACCCCTGCCAAGTGTTTTTTATGCATCTCTTGAAATGACCATGTGGTTTTAACCTTTCTCTTATTAATATGATGTATCATAATGATTGATTTGTGAATATTGAACCACCCTTGCATCCCAGGAATAAATCCCACTCGATGGTGGTGAATGATTTTTTTTTTTTTTTGTGAATGATTTTTTTTTAATGTATTGTTAGATTCTGTTTATTAGTATTTTGTTGAGGATTTTTGCATCTATGTTCATCAGAGATGTCGGCCTCTAGTTTTCTCTCTCTCTCCTTTTGTGTGCGTTTTTATCTGCATAACTGGAAGATTTAATATAACAATGAGCATATGGCTTTTCTTGTAAAAGCTAGGAGTTTTGATGACACAGGGCTTACATTGCTGCAGGGCAATGGTTGGCTCAAGGTATGGTGAAGTGACCCCTTTTGGCTTACCACAGTCCTCACTGCTCATCCAGCACATTAGTATGGACTCCCTTGGGCTTGTCCAGATGTTTATGTTAATTGCCTGGTCATTGTGATAATTGTTTTCTTCTCTTTTGAAGTCCCTCTTCCTTATAACATCAGTGTCATGTCCTGAACTACCTGACTGACTCATGCTCTTGAATTCATGAAGTCTTTGGAATCTTGTGCATTATTAGAATTAAAGCAGTACTTTTGTGCCAGGCAGTGTTATAAGGGCTTTACAAATATTGAGGGGGCTATGGACATTGGGGAGGGGAGGCGAACCATAAGAGACTATGGACTCTGAAAAACAACCTGAGGGTTTTGAAGGGTCAGGGGTGGGAGGTTGGGGGAACAGGTGGTGGGTAATAGGGAGGGCACGTTTTGCATGGAGCACTGGGTGTTGTGCAAAAACAATGAATACTGTTATGCTGAAAAAAATAAATAAAATGGGGGAAAAAAACTCATAATAATGGTCTGGATTAGGTACTTTATATTACCCATATTTTTTAGACAGGGAAACTGAGACATAGTTCTTAAATTAATAGCCAAGTCATATAGCTAGTATGATAATTTTTTACTTTACATCAACTTCTTCCAGGAACCTGAGGTACTTCAGTGTCTATAGAGATGCCCCACCCCACCCCACATTCTCATTTTCTCATTTTTAGTGAACTTTTCTGTTTCATCTCAGTCACTCACATCTGGACACATTGGACCTTGTCAAAATCAATAACAGATATAGCTCTGATATTTGAACTCTGAATCTACTGTGACAACAGCCCCTTATCTTTCTAAGTCTTTAATCCAATTTTCAACCTCATAGGACTCTCCATTCTCTAAAATATTTCACTTTTTTCTGGTCTATCTGTTCTTTTTGTAGTATCATTTTTTTTCTCTTATGAAGACTGGTTTCCTTGGTGATCACATGAACCACTTTATCACTAATAGCCACAACTCTCATATATTCTCCTTTACCAACATGTTTTCTCAGCAAAACTTCAATCAACTGTACAATCTTACCTTCTCTGCCTTCGTAAACTGATGAAAAACATGAGGTTATAAATTTAGGGTTTCCAGTTTCATTGGTGAGCACCAATTTCATTAGTGAGCACCTCACTAATTTGCTTATTCAACAAATATTAATGAAGTACCTCTTACGTGTCTGGCTCCAACCTAGACACTCAGAGAAATTTAGTGACCAAGCCAGACAAAAATCCCTGCCTGTACAGGGCTAATATTCTAGAGAGGAAAGATATGAAACAAGTAAAATGTGTAATATGTAAGACATTGAATGTAGTGTGGAGAAAAATAGGGTAAAGAAAGGACACAAGGAGAGCTGGGGAATAGACAGAATAAGGAAGACTAACTGAGAATGAGTTGTTTGAGTGAAAAATTGAAAAGGTCAGTATATCATGAAGGTAATCTGGGGTAAGAGAAATCCAGGCAAAGGGAACATTAAGTACAAATGTCCTGAGGCAGGAGCATGTCTGAAGTAGTCAAAGAATATCAACTTTTGTTGGAATGGAGGAAGGAAGGTGGCTAAGAGGAATAAATGAAGCCAGTGATGTTATGAAGGTCATTTTGTGTAGAATCTAGTCAGTCATTGTAAAGAACTTTGGTTCTGCTCTGAGATACAAGTTCATTTGGAGGATTTTGAGCAGAGGTATGATATGATATGGTCGGGCTTATTTTTAGAAAGGATTGTTTGGATTGCTGTGTTGAAACTAGTATTGAGGGGTAGAAGCAAGGGTTTGAAACTGAGAGACATTTAAGGGGTCATTGCAATAAATAAAGGTAATGCTTAGGTCTAGGATGAATGTGGTGAATGTAGTGAGAAATTTCTAGTTGTGGATATGTCTTAGAAGTATAATAAGCAAGAGAACTTTCTTATGCAGGTAATATGAAAGAAAGAAGCATCTAGGATGAAGCTAAGGATTTTGGCCTGAGCACTGGAAAGAGTGGAGTTAGATTAACTGAGATGGGAAAGACTGAAGAAGAGCCCGGATTGGTGAATTTGGGAGTTGTGTTTTAGATATGTAGAGTCTGATGACTTTATATTCAAGTGTACATCTTGAGAAAATTCCAAGTCTGGTGTTGGGGGAGAAGTTCTAATGAGAAATAGAGCTTTGGGGATTGTCAGCATGTAGATGTAATTTAAAACTACAAGACTGGATGTGGTCCCTATGGGAAGGAAGGTAGCTAGAGAAAAGAGAAGAGATCCAAGGACTGAGCTTATGGGCATCTGAACATTTAGAATTGGAAAGTGAAGAGGGAGCATGCAAAGACACCCAGAAGGAGTGACCAGTGAACCAGAGTATGTGAGGTCTTGGAAACGAAGTGAAGGAAGTTATTCAAGGAGGGGTATCACCCGTGTCAAATACTGCTGACAGATTGAGTAGGGTGATGACTGAGACCTGGTCACTAAGTTTTGCAACAAGAAAACGACTGACCATAGTTTCAGTGGAGGGAAAAATCGGATTGCAGTAGTCTCAAGAAAGAGACTGAGAAGTGAAGTACTGATACTTGCTATAGCATGAATGAACCTCAAAACATGCTAAGTGGACGAAGCCAGACACAAAGGCCACATATTATATGATATGATTCCATTTATATGAAATGTCCAGAATATGTGAGTCCATAGAGACAGAAAATAGATTAGTTTTTTGATCTACTGTGAGAAGGAGGAGATGAGAAGTGATTGCTGATGGGTATGGGGTTTTGGGTTTGTTGTTTTTTGATTATGAAAATGTTTGGAGTTAGATAATTTGACAGTTGTACAACCTTGAACCACTGAATCATACACTTTAAAATGGTGAATTTTATAGTGTTTGGTAATATCTCAAAAAGGATAATGAATAGGAATTGAAGGTAATGTATATAGACAACTCCAAGGAGATCTTCTGAAAAGAGAAGCGGAGAAACAAAAGGGTAGGTTGAAGGGGATATGAGTCAGGACTGAAAGAAATTACAGTAGGTATCCTTTTAGAATGATTCAGTAGAGAAGGGGAATTGGTGATGGAGTATAAAGGGGAATAGCTGCTTTGACAATGTCCTTGAGTAGTTAAGAGTAGATAGAACCTAGGGAGTAAGTGGAGGAATTGATAGAGGCAGGAGCAATTCATTTAGGAATACAAGAGAAGTTGCAATGTGTGATGCAGATATTGGTAGCTGGATGGATACGGTGGTGAGAAGGCATGGGAGTTATTTTTAGCTGGCTCTAATAGTGAAATAGGAACAAAATTATCAGTTGAGAGTAAGGATGGGAAAAATACTGTACGTTTGAGAAGAGAGGAAAATATTCAATCGGGAGATTGAGAGATTGAATGTATCCAGTAAGTGTCATAGGGTTATTGGGTGATACTGAAGATCTATCTAAGGTTTGTAATCACAAATTTATAGACTAGTCAGTATAATCATGTAATTATTTTCCATGAAGGCTTAGTTTGCTTGGATGTAGACATACAGTGGGTGGAAATTTGAATTTAAGAAGGATGGGAATTTTTCCCAGTTTAGTTCCAGAAAGGTGAAGGTAAATGGAAGGAAGTGAGGTAATGATGTATTCAGGAGGTTAAACAGCGTGCCTTAGTCCATTCTTGGTCTATTTGGGTAGCTATAACAAAATGCCAGAGAATGGGTAGCTTATAAAAAACAGAGACTTATTTCTCACAGTTCTGGAAGCAAGAAGTCTGAGATCAGAGTGCTAGTATGATGAGGGATTTCTTATGGATTGCAGACTTCTTTTTTTTTTTTTTTTTTTTTTTTTTTTTTAAAGATTTTATTTATTTATTTGACAGAGATCACAAGTAGGCAGAGAGGCAGGTAGAGAGAGAGAGGAGGAAGCAGGCTCCCTGCTGAGCAGAGAGCCCGACGTGGGGCTCGATCCCAGGACCCTGGGATCATGACCTGAGCTGAAGGCAGAGGCCCTAACCCACTGAGCCACCCAGGCGCCCCTGGATTGCAGACTTCTTGTGTTTTCATTTGGTAGAAGTCAGGGATTTGTCGGGTCTTATTCATGAGGTCTCCACCCTTATGACCTAGCACTTCCCAAAGATCTTATCTCCTAATAGCCATCACATCAGGCATTGAGATGTCAACATATTAATTTTGAGGTGGTGGTGGTAGTACACAAACATTCAGACTGTAACATTCCCTCTGTAAGAGGGAGAGGAGTACAGGAGGATGCAGAGAATAAGATCTATGCACAGTCCAGTGAAACTGAAATACTGTTGGAGTTGTGTTACCTAGTGAGCAATGAAGGCAGGAGGTGACGATCAGGATGGGGGATTATTGAGACTGAGATAATGGAGAGGTTTCTGTTACTGGTATTGACAAGGTATTGACAAGGGGAGTGGATGACTAAGGTGGAGAACAAGGAAGACCTCTGAGGATAGGGGATAGCAAAGCACTAGGTGTTAGAATATCATCCATGTAGGTAATGAAAATAAAATACCTTGTAGTAAGATTATGTTGCAGAGAGTGACAGTGAACCGGGAACTAAAATCTTAAGACACTGAGAAAGGATGACTTAGAAGTTGTAGCTGATTGCAGTAAGGAGAGAATGGCAGGTGATCATCTGTTGACATGAGATAGATCAAGAGTTGATTTTTTTGTTTTTGTTTTTATTTTAGAGGCCTTGAAGCCCCAATAGGAGCAAAGAGGATTCTATCCTATCTGTGTGCCTGGTGTGGAGGATAAGGAAGTTACAAAGTAGCTGCCTCTTGCAAAGGCTGCAGAGGAAGCAGGTCTTCAGGGGAGAGCAAGTTTTGCAAAGCAAGCAGTGAAGGAAATGTTGCAAAAAAAAGGTTTTGATGAGACTGAACACAAGGGAAGCATCAGTGAAGGTAGAGTGATTGGTTTTAGGAGATGGAGTCAGGACAAGGGCCTAGAGCATGGGACATGCAAGTTCAGAGCACGAGGAATGAGCTGGCTGTCCTGGTCAGACTTTTGTTACTTGATACGTTCAGGCATGGCAAGCATAATTACCAATCAAGGACATGTGTTTGTGGGCATGGTCTTATCTCTGGGTCCGTGATTTTTTGAATGATTCTCTGTCTTTGCCTATGCTGTTTGCTCTTTCTAATCTACCTGTCACAGTGTTCTTCATTTGGCCAGCTCCTGTTCATTCTTCAGCTACAGGAACTCTGTCCTGACCTCTTCAGTGTTCCCATAACACTTTGTAAATAACTCTATTAAAACTCTTATAATTTTGATTGCTATTATCTATTTATATATGTCCCCATAAGCAGATTGTATGTATGCTTCCTAGGGACAAGGCTGGCCGTATTTATCTTTGTGTTCTCTGTGCTTACCACAGTGCCTAGGACATGGTACATGAAAGATACGCATTTGTTGAACTGCACTCTGTGCACTTGGGAAGAAATATGGTTTAGAGAAGAAGAGGAAAGAAGAGTGGAGAGATAATGAGGTGGAGATGTGTTGAGGAAAAGATGAAAATAAACTAGGGACTGTGGGCCAGATGATGAATCACTGTAATATTCTCACTAACACAGAAGACAAGGCTATCTATTTGGAATCTAATAGTGGGTATTGGGAGGAAGGAGAAAGTCTGAAGGAGCCACTGTGGAGAGTTGGCTTGGCGGTTAGAGAAAATGAATAACAGGGAAACCAGATCTGCATAGATGGCATTTTTGGCCTAACAGAGAAGAAGGAAGAGCTTTGCCTATAGATAGGTATAGGAGTTGTAGATACAGCAAGAATAATGAGACATAGTATGACCGACCAGGGAATCATAGAATAAAATTAAAAAATGTTAGAGCTATTAAAAGAAAGAGGTATTTATGGGTTTTTTAAAAAAAGATTTTATTTATTTATATGACAGAGAAAGACACAACAAGAGAGAAAACACAAGCAGTGGGGAGTGGAGAGGGAGAAACAGGCTTCCTGCCGAGCAGGGAGCCCAATACAAGGCTTGATCCCAGGACCTTGGGATCATGACCTGAGCTGAAGGGAGACACTTAACAATTGTACCACCTAGGTGCCAAAAAGAGGTCTTCTAATTCAGTTGCATAGTTCAGGCAATTGAGGTCGTGAGGGGAGTATCCTAGGGTCACACAGCTGGCTGGTAGTAGACCAGGAACTAGTGATGATGCTGTGTCAGAATTTGGTTGTGGGCAATACAAATGGATGCTTGTTTGCTTAAGTGAAAAAGAATAAACTAGATGTGGGCAACTCTTAGAATTAAAGGAAAAGCTGAAGAACCAGGCTCAGAAAGTTGGGGAACAGCTTGCTCTGAAATCGTAGTTTGCAGGAACAAATACAATCCCTTCAGGGTCCTGCTGTGGGATAGATGATCCAACTATTTCCCCATCTTTGTTTTTGTCCATTCAAAACAAATTCTTTTCCATTCAAGATACAAATTCTTGGGAGATCAGAGCAGATTGTCCAAGTTTTAAAGAACAACTTGATAGGTGGTCTCACTAAGACTAAAATACAATGTAGGAAAGACGAATTTCTCCAAAACGGTGCTGCCACCAGAAAGTAAATGGATATAGATATTTGAAAATAACAGATATCCTATCCACTATAGTGATGACAATATAATATAGTGTAGTAGAATCAGCTATTACAGCCATTTTAGGTGGAATGCATGTTCTTTCTGCTCTACCATGTAGTAGCCATAGTGGGCAGATCATGGAGGCTGCTTCAACTGCCATTGACATTCTAGCTTGTTCTCATGCTGTTTGTTTTTTTTTTTTTTTAAGCAATCATCTATTTCCCTTTTCCCCCCAGCCATCTCTAGGATGGCTGGTACAGTCTAAAGTCTAACTTTTGGCTACTAATAGTATCTCTATTCTTCAACCTTGTAGCAAAGACTATCCCCTGGGCAACTGCGGTTTAGAGGCGTGATGAGAAAACATATAGATCTTAGAGTTTAAAGCCCAGGTTCTAATCCTGGCCCTGGTGCTTGTTATTCATTAACTTGCGAAAATTAGTTAACATTTCTGAGCTTCAGTTTTCTCATCTGTAAAATGGGGATAATACTACTCATAATGTTGTTGTGAGGTTTAAAGGGGGTAATGAATAAGAGAGGCATGTAAACTGTAAAACAATATACAAATACTAGGTGTTCTAATCCTGGTATGACAGACACTCTGTCATACTGTTCTTCCATAATGAGGTTGTTCCCATAGGAGAAACCAATTTTGAACAAGCATAGTAGATTACAGATGGCTGGCACATACCAACTGGAGACATCCTGGGAGACCAGTATTTTTGATGGCTTCTGTAGGGGAGAAAAGGAGAAAGGTCCTATTGGTCAGAATGTGCTCCCCATTAGGGTCATTAAGCCCAATTAGTAAGTAGCAGTCTGGAATTGCCCATTAGCTAGGTAAATGAAACCAACTGATGGTGACACTGCCCAGACCATGACTGTTTTCTATGCACTGTGTTATTACACAAGAATTACATTAGAATTTCAATTAGAATATCATAAGAATGTCACTATAGTACATTTGAATCAGGACTATGAATAATTTGGTTCATGGTAAAATTCTACATTTGGATAGAATATAGTTTTTCTTTCCTGTTTTTTTTTTTAAACATATAATGTATTATTTGTCTCAGGGGTTCAGGTCTGAGAATCATCAGTCTTACACAATTCACAGCACTCACCATAGCACATACCCTCCCCAATGCCCATAACTCAGCCACCCTATCCCTCCCCCACCACCCACCAGCAGCCCTCAGTTTCTTTCCCGAGATTAAGAGTCTCTTATGGTTTGTCTCCCTCCCTGGTCCCATCTTGTTTCATTTTTCCCTCCCTTCCCCCCAGGACCTCCCTCCCTGCCTCTCAAATTCCTCATATCAGAGAGATTGTATGATAACTGTCTTTCTCTGATTGACTTATTTTGCTTACCATAATACTCTCTAGTTCCATCCATGTCATCACAAATGGCAAGATTTGGTTTTTTGTTTTTTGGATGGCTGCATCGTATTCCATGGTATATAAATACCACATCTTCTTTATCCATTCATCTGTTGATGGACATCTAGGCTCTTTCCATAATTTGGCTACTGTGGATATTGCTCCTATAAACATTTGGGTGCACATGACCCTCTGATCACTACATTTGTATCTTTAGGGTAAATATGCAGTAGTCTGATTGCTGGGTTGTAGGGTAGCTCTATTTTCAACTTTTTGAGGAATTTCCATACTTTTTTTTTTTTGGTTCTTTGAGCATTTTAATGAGTAAGTGAAAAAGAAGTTCCATTCTATAAAAATTCTTTGACAGACATTTAACATGGTGTCTTATTCTTATTGTTGTTGCTTTTTTTTTTTTTTTTGCTTTTTAAAATTTTCTTATTTTCAGTGTAACAGTGTTCATTGCTTTTCCATACTTTTTTCCAGAGTGGGGCACCAGTTTGCATTCCCACCAACAGTGTAGGAGGGGTTCCCTTTCTCTACATCCTCGCCAACATCTGTCATTTCCTGCCTTGTTAATTTTAGCCATCAGAATGGCTAAAATTCTGATGGCTAAAATTAAGTGAAATGGTATCTCACTGTGGTTTTGATTTGTATTTCTCTGAGGCTGAGTGATGTTGAGCACTTTTTCATGTGTCTATTGGCCATTTGGTTGTCTTCTTTGCTGAAATATCTGTTCGTGTCTTCTGTCCACTTCTTGATTGGATTATTTGTTCTTTGGGTGTTGAGTTTGATAAGTTCTTTATAGATTTTGGATAGTAGCCCTTTATCTGATATGTTGTTTGCATATATCTTCTCCCATTCTGTCAGTTGTCTTTTGATTTTGTTGACTGTTTCCTTTGTTGTGCAAAAGCTTTGATCTTGATGTATAATAGTTTAAATAAATAAATTTTAGTTTAAATAAAAATAATAGTTTATTTTTGTCCTTGCTTCCCTTGCCTTTGGTGGTGTCTCTAGGAAGAAGTTGCTGTGGCTGAAGTCGAAGAGGTTGCTGCCTGTGTTCTCCTCAAGGATTTTGATGATTCCTGTCTCACATTGAGGTCTTTTATCCATTTTGTGTCTATTTTGTGTGTGTTGTAAGGAAATGGTCCAGTTTCATTCTTCTGCATGTGGCTGTCCAATTTTCCCAACACCATTTGTTGAAGAAACTGCCTTTTTTCCACTGGACTTCCCTTCCTGCTTTGTTGAAGACTAGAGTAGAGGGTCCATTTCTGGGCTCTCTATTCTGTTCCACTGATCTATGTGTCTGTTTTTGTACCAGTACCACACTGTCTTGATGATGACAGCTTTGTAATAGAGCTTGAAGTCCGGAATTGTGATACTACCAACTTTGGCTTTCTTTTTCAACATTCCTCTGGCTATTCAAGGTCTTTTCTGGTTGCATATAAATTTTAGGGTTATTTGTTCCATTTCTTTGAAAAAAAAAAAAAGATGGTATTTTGATAGGGATTGCATTAAACTTGTAGATTGCTTTAGGTAGCATAGACATTTTTACAATATTTCTTCTTCCAATCCATGAGCATGGAATGTTTTTCCATTTCTTTGTGTTCTCCTCAATTTCTTTCATGAGTACTTTATAGTTTTCTGAGTACAGATTCTTTGCCTCTTTGGTTAGGTTTATTCCTAGGTATCATATGGTTTTGGGTGCAATTATAAGTGGGATTGACTCCTTAATTTCTCTTTCTTCTGTCTTGTTGTTGGTGTATAGATTGTGCATTGACTGGTTTGGTGTTTGCAAATTCTTTTAGTTTTTGTTTGTCCTGGAAGCTTTTTATCTTTCCTTCTATTTTCAATAACCTAGCTGGATGTAGTATTTTTGGGTGCATATTTTTCTCATTTAGCCCTCTGAAAATATGGCAGCCCTTTCTGGCTTGCCAGGTTTTTGTGGATAGGTCTGCTGTTAATCTAATATATTTACCATTGTATGTTACAGACTTCTTTTCCCAAGCTGCTTTCAGGATTTTCTTTGCCACTAAGACTTATAAGTTTTACTATTAGTTGACAGGGTATTGTCCTATTTTTAATGATTTTGAGGGATTTCTCTGTGCCTCCTGGATTTTGATGCTTGTTCTCTTCCCCAAATTAGGGAAATTCTCTGCTATAATTTAGTCCAATATACCTTTTGGCCATCTCCCTCTTTCTTCATCTTCTGGGATCCCAATTACTCTAATATTGTTTTGTCCTATGGTATCACTTATCTCTTGAATTCTCCCCTCGTGGCCCAGTAGTTGTTTGTCTCTCTTTTGCTCAGCTTCTTTATTCTCCATCATTTGGTCTTTTATATCACTAATTCTCTCTTCTGCCTCATTTATCCTCACAGTAAGAGCTTCCATTTTTTATTGTACCTCATTAATAGCTTTTTAAATTTCAACTTGATTAGATTTTAGTGTTTTTATTTCCCCAAAAAGGGATTTTATTTCTCCAGAAAGGGATTCTCTAGTATCTTCTATGCTTTTTCCAAGCCCAGCTAGCAACTTGATAATCCTCATTCTTAACTCTAGTTCTGACATCTTATTGTCCATACTGACATCTAATGTCCATATTGACATCCAATGTCCATATTGATTGGGTCCCTAGCCATCAGTACAGCATCCTTTCTTGATCAAAACTCTTCAAAGTGTAGGGATAGAGGTTACATACCTCAATATCAAAGCCATCTATGAAAAACCCACAGCAAATATGATTCTCAATGGGGAAAAACTGAAAGCTTTTCTGCTAAGGACAGGAACACAGCAGGGATGTCCACTATCTTTACTGCTATTCAACAGAGTATTAGGAGTCCTAGCCTCAGCAGTCAGACAACCAAAAGAAATTAAAGGCATCCAATCAGCAAAGAAGTCAAACTCTCACTCTTTGCAGATGATATGATACTTTATGTGGAATCTGCTACTCCAAATCTGCTAGAACTTATACAGGAATTCAGTAAAGTGTCAGGATATAAAATCAATGCACATCAGTACTGCGTCTTGTTCCTTTTTTTTGTGGTGAGATTTTCTGCCTTGTCATTTTATCCAGATAAGAATAGGTGAATAAGAGAACAAAATGCTAAAAGGATAGCAACGACCACAGAAAAGACTGGTGAATAGAACAAGGCCACACAGTTGATTTTGGGTGTATTTTGGTCTCTTAGAATAAACTACCTCCCAAAATTTTAAAGAAAGAAAAACTTGTATATATACAAAAATGAAGGTAAACACAATGAAGAGATGGAATATGACTGTAAAGATGAAGATTTTAAAAGGTTCTAAAAAAGGAACTAATAAGAAGTTGGTTGGAAAAAGGGAAAAAAAAGAGAGAATGTGATCAGACTGAAGACTAGAGCAAAGCCATATGCTAGATATGGGGTATATTTTGATCTGTTAGAAGAAACTGTATCCCAAAATTTTAAATAAAAACTTACATGTATACAAAAAATAAGTTTAAATATAATGAATGGATAGAATATGACTATAACAATGAACATTTAAAAAGATTTTTTAAAAGGTATTGATATAAGTCAAGCAGAGAGAGTCAAGTATCATATGGTTTCACTTACGTGTGGAGCATAAGGAATAACACAGAGGACACTGGGAGATGGAGAGGAGAAGTGAGATGGGGAAAACCAGAGGGGGAGACAAACCATGAAAGACTGGACTCTGAGAAACAAACTGAGGGTGTTTTGGAGGGGAGCAAGGTGGGGGGTTGGGTGAACCTGGTGGTGGGTATTAAGGAGGGCATGTATTGCATGGAGCACTGGGTGTAGTGCATAACAATGAATTTCGGAACACTGAAAAGAAATTTTTAAAAAAAGTTATTGATAATGGGGTGCCTGGGTGGCTCAGTCATTGAGCTTCTGCCTTTAGCTTGGGTCATGATGCCAGGGTCCTGGGATCAAGTCCCGCATTGGGCTCCCTGCTCAGTGGGAGGCGCTTCTCCCTTTCCCACTCCCCCTGCTTGTGTTCCCTCTCTTGCTTTGTTTCTCTCTGTCAAATAAATAAAATCTTAAAAAAAATAAGATAAGATAAAATAGTTAAAAACGTTAAAATAGGAAAGAGGAAAAATTAAAAAATTGAATAAGAAAAAAAATTCAAAAAAAATTTATCTTTGAAAGACTAAAGGATCATGGAGGTAAAGTCATGAATTCTATGTGTTGCTTTCCCCTAGCTCTGGAGTTCTGCAGTTCTCATTGATCTGTAAACCTGGCTTGGATGGATGTTCTTGCTGACTTTCTGGGGGATGGGTCTATTGTAGTGATTCTCAAATGTCTTTGCACGAGGCAGAATTGCACCACTCTTGCCAGGGGCCAGGCTAGGTAATTAGCTTGGGTCTCTCTAGGGAGCTTTTGTTTCCTGAATGCTTTCTGTACAGCTTTGGAGGATGAGAATGAAGATGGCAGCCTCCCAATCTCTGTCCTGGAGGAGCCAAGAGCTCAGGACCCCACTCCTCAGTGCACCTTCAGAGAAAAGCAGTCAATCCCTCTTGTCTCCCTGTTCTCCGGCCACACTCCAACCTCACCCAGCCAGTGACGGAGCGTTTCTGTCTCCAATGCACGGCCCTGTTTGGAGTCTCCAAACCCAGCAGATTCCTTCAGTGTGCTTCTGTGCTGCACCTCCTGGAGGAAGAAGGGGAGAGTCTCCCTTGATCTGCCACTTGTGGGGTCCCTGCTGGAAGAGCAGTGACCTTACTGTGCCTCAGATCATGGTTTAAAGAAATCCCGAGCAGAGAGCCCACTTTTCAGCTCTGTCTCTACAGCTGGCTTCCCTACTCCAACACCTGGGAACTCTGCCATACTCAGGCACCCCTGGTCTTTCTGTGACCCCACAGGTCCTGAGACCAGGGCCCCACCTCCTGCTTAGCCTCTGGAGCCACGTCCCTCAGTGGAGCAGACTTCTAAAAGTTCTGATTTTGTGCTCTACTGCTCTACTGCTTGCTGGGAGCTGGCCCTCCTCCCACACTCCATCTTCCCATATATCACCTTGGATTCACTTCTCTACATGTCCTGCCTTCCCTAAAGTGTTCGCTTTTCTGTTCCTAGAATTGCTGCTATTCTTCTCTTTAATCTCCTGTTGAGTTTGTAGGTGTTCAGAATGGTTTGTTAACCATTTAGCTGAATTTTTTTTTTAAGATTTTATTTATTTATTTGACAGATAGAGATCACAAGTAGGGAGAGAGGCAGGCAGAGAGAGAGAGAGGAGGAAGCAGGCTCCTTGCCAAGCAGAGAGCCCGATGCGGGGCTTGATCCCAGGACCCTGGGATCATGACCTGAGCGAAAGGCAGAGGCTTTAACCCACTGAGCCACCCAGGCACCCCTGAATTTTTGATAGAATATAGTTTTGCTACATTTCCTTACTTGTCAAAGAAGGGAATTGGATGGGGATTGTATGATCTTGGGCAAATCATTTCACTGCTAAGTATCTGTTTGTTTATCTGTAGAAGGAGGAGCTGAACGATCTATATGCTTTTCTGATTTCTGAACCCCTTCCAAGTTCCTTGCACTTATCATAACTTGTGATTATTTTAATTGTTTGCTTACTCTATTTAATATTTTGTGTTATTGTACTCACTTGAATGTAAGTTCTGTGGAGGTAAAGACCATGACTCTTTTGTCCACTGTTCTTCTATCTAATGCTTAGTTCACAGTAGATGCAAAATAATGGTTTTATGGATAGCGAATATGGTTCTTTGGTCCAGTAAAGAGGAGCTATAATTTTTCTGGACGTTGGTGGGTTTAGACTCTATTTTATGTAAATGGTCTTGATATTTTCTGGCACACTTGGTACTGCCTAACAATGATATTAACTTGATATTTAAAAAAAGAAACACCTAGGCCCGGATTCAAAAAGACCATAATTATGTGGTACATTGATACATTTGTGTAAGGTTGATTTTTAAAGATAAAGAGATTGAAATATACATGTCCTGACCTACATCCACTTCATTGAGTCCATATGTGTCAGCAACTTCTGCACCTGCCCTCAGCCACTAATACTCGAGGACATTACTTATATTTTGCTTTTATATCTGGTGTTTGATATATATGGGAGCCCTTGAGCTTGCACCATTGTTTTGTCTGCAAAAGGGAAAATGAAACATAAATACATTGACTTAGACCTTGAGATCCTCAATTAGGACCAAACAGGTTTACAAAAGAAGCTTTTAGTTTCTTAAAGATATTAATATTGCTTAAAGCACTAAAACGGCACAGGCCCAGACCAATTACATCTCATTTTATGAGCCCTGGCAGGGATATATATTTGATTCTTGTTGTTTGTCCTCACAGAGTCCTTCATAAATTAAGACCAATCAGTCATAGGAACATGAAATTCCATTTATATTCTCAGATGACTAATGGCTTGGCTTTTGGTCTTTTAGTTCAAGTTCTGATGAAACAGACTAGTAGTTACATGGAATTAGCAAATGGACCCTGTCAGGTCTGATCATATGCATGTCTACAAAGGCTAAACTTGAGCCCTAACCACCACTTTATTTTTTTATTTTTTTAAAGGAGCTAATGATAAACATGGCTGTGACTGGGGACAGACTGAAAGACTGCTCCTAACTTCCTAAGATCCACCTCCAAACCAGCAGCATAAGAGTCTCTGATTCAGAGTGACTGCTGTAGTACTTTGCTAGCCTGCAGTTTGTAGGATGTCTTTCTTAATAGGATGAGATAATCTCTTTGATGCTCTGTCCGATGCCTTGAAATGTATATCTTTCTTTTCAATACCCTCTTATTCCAACATCAGCATTTGCATAGTAATTGTGTAGGTTGATTCCAAACCTAGAATATTCCAGATATATCTTTGGAGTCAGAGTGAAAAAACAGGAAATACGTGGTAAGATGGAAAGACAAGGTGGGTGGTGGGCCAGCCATGTAAGTTTAACATTAGAAAATAATCTTCTAGTAGTATACCTACTTCTTTGTTGCAGAGTATTCAAGGCAGTAGAATTGCATTTTTTGGATAGACACACTGAGTAATAACAGCTTTCTAAACTGTCACATTCTAGAAACCTCCAACCCCAGCTCTATTTCTTCTGCTTTCTCTCAGCAGGAAACTTCCTTTAGGGTGGGAACACAAAGATCCTCACTCACAAGGTTGCAAACTGACTGAACAGAGCTGGCCAGTGATGGGTAGTTAGAGAAGAGATTTAAAACATTAATATTTGCAATTTATAACCCAGTACCTGCAACTTCTTAGATTCTAGATATTCTCTTTCTACTTGTTTGTGAGAGATAAGTCAAGCTAATTCCTCATATTTATTGTATACCTTCTAGGCATAAAACAGTTTGTAGAGAGGGAGATGACACAAGGAGTTAGCTCTAGAAAGGATCAGTAGGTTGAGTGAAACCAGTGTCTAAGTCTGTTAGCAATGGACGTCCAGTGGGGGCTTTCCAGTGATTAAATATGCATTTCAGAAAGGTCACGCTGGAATAGAGGTGATCTCCGAACATGTTGGGTCAAGAACGAATGGTGATTTGGATTAATATATTAGCAGAAAGGATGGGTGGTAGAGCAGCCTGATGAGACATTTTGGAGATAGACTCAAAGATGTGGTGATTCTCTGAAAGTGAAGGTAAAAGAGAGGGGGAGTTAGTTGAGTTTTCTAGCCATGGAATCATACTCTAAGATGATGGACAGAGAAAGTAGAGCCAGTTGAGGAGGGGGGTGGATTTTGATTTTGATGTGACTATGAGACATCTGGGCACTGCCCACTAGGCAGGTGGAAATAACCATCTAGAGCATAACAGAAAGTTGGAGGTGAGAGAGAAAGATTTACTCATCCCCGGGACAAAGGTGGATCAATGAAATAGCTCTGTTCAAAACTGTTGTCATCTGAGTGTCTTCTCAAGATGGTGGTCATACTCATAAATTTTTTTCCCTCCTGTTACTAGCTATAGAGATTCTGAAAAAGAGTAAACAGAGAAGCAAATAAACCAAAACAATCAACAGCACAAGCTTGGGGTTTGATTATTTACCTGTGCATGATGGTAACAGAACTAATGATTTAGGCTGCCTAGCCCCTGAGGGATGAGAACACTGTACAGTACACATTGCATTGGAAGCTGCCCTGGATGAAGGCCACATCTGTGGAATAATTGTTTTGTGAAAATGCTGGTGCTTTGGCTGGAGTTTCCATTCTTGGAGGAGGCTAGCCCATTGGGTGATCAACTGGTGAGAGCCGCTTCCCTACTTCTGGTTTGGGGTTGTATTGTCCTTCTTATGCATGCAAATAGATGCTGATATTCAATGTTAATATGATTGTGGGACATTTGGGCTTGTGTGTTAAAGCATTTCCACATGCATCAACTTTTAAAGATGAGAATGGCATCAAATTCTAAACAAGCTACAAATCTGCACCACAGTCGAAAGTGAAAATCCTCTCCTAAGTATCAGTGACAAGTGACTGAATATTTCTCTGTCTTGGAATTGAAGTGCATTCTTTGTGTTTTCAAAAGAAAATGAAAGCCTTCTTTGGGGTCTCTTAAGAGTGTGGGTTCAGCAAACCTGTTTCCTGTGATTCATATGATGCCTGACCCGCAGGGATCTCTCATTGCTGCCACTCCATTTGAGAGATGCCTCAAATGAATGTATAAGATTATGGACCATGTATCTATCAGAATCACAAATGTTATTTGGGATTTAAATTGCTGCATTGAATGATTTATTGATGCCATGTAGAATACCACCTAAAGTCTGAGAACATGGGAAATAGCGTGTAGATTAGGTTTCATGGAGCATACTCTGTAGATGACAGGAGCTGTATCTCAAGGTTGTGGGTGAAGCTGACTTTGTTCTGAGTGAGTCTGAGGAGCAAATTTCAGGACTCCTTCTTCTTCTTCTTTTTGAAACACATTTTTTAAAAAAATTTATTTGAGAGAGAGAAAGAGAGACACAGAGAGAGAGAATCAGGAGGGGTAGGGGAAGGGGCAGAGGGAGAAGAAGATTTCCTGCTGGGCAAGGATCCTGACTGATGCAGGACTCAATCCCATGTCCCTGGGATCATGACCAGAGCTGAAGGCAGATGCTTAACCGACTGAGCCACCTAAGCACCCAGGGCTTCTGAGGAATATAGGCAGGGTTACCTCAAGGGTAGCCTTTTTGAGACCACAAATAGTAGAGAATGTTTAACAGTAGAGAAATTAATTCAGTAGAGAAATTAAACAGTGTCACTACCAAGCCCTGGAAGCTATGGAGCTTTCTTGAAAGGTTAAGGAGGAAACAGGAGACCTGGATCAATCTTTATAGAATAGACCATCTGATTTAGAAGCGACATCAGAGATCACCTTGTCCTAACCTTTTCATTAACCAGAAAGATGAAGTGACTTGTCTGCCACCGTCTAGACAGTAGCAGACCTGGGACTGGAACCATAGGTGGCTCCTTTGTAAGCCCATGGCTGACCTGTTCTTCTACACCTGGTTATGGTGGGAGGGTAGAAAGTAACAAGTATAGGAGTACAATAGAGAAACCAGTGTTAGGTTCTAATTCAGTCACTACTAGCTAGACCTTCAGTATGAAGGCGGACGGTATTTGACTTTCTGAGTTGGTATCTCATTCTCCTTGGTGACAAGGAGATTATTTCAGGGGTGCCATTTGCTGAATCTCCCTCAAATCACCTCTTGTCCTTGGCATTATACATGCTTTTACAAGTAACACTGAACTTTGGTGGTAAAATTGCTGCTAAGGGCCAGAGTGTGATTGCCAAAGGAACGTCCCTGAGGCTGGTGTCAGGGGAGGGATGGGGCAATAGGATCTGCTCAGTGTTGGGAGTGCACTGGTTTTTCTGGGAGAACAAAACAACTAATGATCATTCTGATTCAGTCAGTCATGACACAATTTTTTCATAACTCTAGAAAATGTTCAGGAGGATTCAGAGAAGAAAAATTATTTTCCTCTTTCACACTGAGTGGATTTGGAATAGTTGGAGAAAGTACATAAGTATAAAAAATCAGAGTGTTTTAATGTGCTGGGAAATTTGAGGACACTCCAAGAATATGCTGGAACATTATATCCATGGTTTTGTGTTTCTTGTGAATCTAAATGATCTGCTTTTACTGTCCAAGGCTGGCTTCATGTTAAGCTGCCCTTTGTTAGAGTGGCTGAATGCGTATTTCTAAATAATATCTTTTTCTCTGGCTTTATTCAAGCTGATCATTGCTGTACTTTCATGAAAACACGTGTGCCAAGTTCAAATGTACTACTGGCTAAGGCCCATTAATTATCTCCATGGACGCGGCACAGACACAGCATCTATCAAAGGCCTAGAGTTTTGTGCTGTACTTGCCACAAGATAGCTGTCCAGATTTGTGCTGCTTACTATAAGGGTGCTGACAACTGTGAGTCAGTTGTATCATTCTACAGAGAGAGACAGGTTGGTTGTCAGGACACAAGGACCTTGTGTTGAATTGTACCTGGACTTCTATGCATTCACGTTATTGGAATCTGTAGGTAATTCTACCCATGTTCTAAAAGTCATGTTTTCATTTTGGCCTAATGTAAGCCCTCAATTGTCCTAATTCTTTTGTTTTAAATTTCGAGACATTTTATGGTAATCTTTATTAAAGACTTATCTGGAGTTTATAGCAATAAAGAAAGAAGGAAACTAGCAATCACTGAGTGTCTGCCATTTGCTAGTCCACAGTTGATAAATACAAAACATAATTCATATCATTTTCTTTAATTTGTCCTTGGCAGACATGGTTAATCAATCATAGCACCTTTTGAGCCTGGATAAGACCTCACAATGCTTTTCAGAGTTATGCTCCTGGAAACTACCACCTATTGATATGAATCGGACATAAGATAATACCCTTTGTTATTCCAGTACGAGGCATTTAGTATTTGTTATTTCATTTTATCCTTGCAGCAAAGATTCAAGCAGTCCATATTATTCCACACAGTGGTGCAAATTGAAGCTAAGTTTATTGAAATAATTTGCTTTTTTGGTTTATGGATATAAAAGCCACTTGTATGGCTTCTGGATCAAAACACATGATCAAATACAGATATTTCTTAACTTTCTTTTTTTAAACAGTTTTGGGCATTTTCTTTTTCTTTTTCTTTTTTAAGAATTTATTTTTTTGAGAAAGAGAGAGAGGGAGGGGCATGAGCACAAACAGGGATAAGGGCAGAGGGAGAGGGAGAAACAGATTCCCTACTGAGCAAGGAGCCCCAGGCAGAGCAGATCCCAGGACCCTGGTATCATGACCTGAGCCAAAGGCAGACACTTAACCATCTGAGGCACCCAGGTGCCCCCAGATATTTCTTAACTTTTGATGAGATTTTTTCCCCAAAAGTTCAGCTAAAATAGTAATGATAATTGTCAACATCTGTAACAGCACCTAGGAACTTTGGGAACAGACAATTGTGTAAGAAATCATACACAACAGTCTCTTGTTCCTTGGTTTGTCTGTTAATTCATTTCACATTTACTGAGTATTTAGATCCGAGGCTAAGGTATTAGGCTAAAAATTAGGTAGACAGCGGTGAACCAAATAGACATAATCTCTACTTTCATAGAATTTACAGGTTAGTGGGACAGATTGACATTAAACAAGTAAACACAAATAAATATGTTGTTACAAACTGTGATACATTCCAAGAAGGAAAGGAGCAGAGACTTCTGCTGGAACGTAGCAAAGAGAACTTCAATTTCATAGAATGACTGGTGACTGCATCTCCAAGGCAATATTTAAGCTGATCACTAAAGCACCAGTAGAAAGTAGCAAGGAGAAAAATTGGGAATAAACATTTAGGAAGAAGAAACAGCATGTGGGAAGACCCTGAGTTGACAAAGAGTTTGGCTTGATCAAGAGGATCCTTATTGGCTCTCTAGGAATCTTATCCTCACTTGCTAGTCTTGGTAGGTAGAAAGTGATAAATCTGTGAAGGGATATTCTCACATATGTTGGCAAATAACAGCAAAGGTAGCCATATTTAGAAAACACACGTGACTTTGCAAAATATAACACCGAGAGCCTTCTCAATAACATGGTCATGTAACCCCAAAGTAGGGAAGCAATCTTGAGCCAAACTGCCTTCCCCACTTTGTCCCTTTACAAATGACAGGGCACTGCCCTCCAGATTTGCAGGAGCTGATCCTATATGGTAGTTCAACAAAAAGCAGAGAAA
This sequence comes from Meles meles, assembly GCF_922984935.1. NCBI lineage: Eukaryota > Metazoa > Chordata > Mammalia > Carnivora > Mustelidae > Meles > Meles meles. Next base: position 52,425,955 of record NC_060075.1, on the reverse strand, counting down.
AGTATCTTTGACGGTCCCTGGCCTCAGCTCTCTGTTCAGTATACATAGCATATGGAACTGATCAAGGAAACCATTGTCTCTAGTCCTCCAGGTTAGAGGCCAACGGGATGGGATGGTGTCCATATTAATAGAAAGGAAAGCCAGACAGTCAACCAATGTTATTTTGGGGGGACAGGTGCTAATAATAGTCCTGCTCTTGAGTAAATATGAGATTAAAAGGGAAAAACAGGAAATATGCTAAACATTTCCAAAAAGGTAAATGACATCATGATTTTGAAGAAGACTCATGATGTTAAACAGAATGAAATAATAGGGATCAACTAGATGTCATCTTATAAACAATTAAATAAGGGATAAATAATTAAGTAATTAAATAAGAGATAAATAATGATTGACAAAACCGGAGATATAGATACAAAGTGAGCCTTCAGAGATAAGAAAGTAATTTAGGGAAGCAGTGCATTTTCTAAAACTATGGCACTATATTACAACCAGATATTGACTAGATATAATCTACTGATCTTATTCAGATTTTTCCAATTTTGTCTGTGATAATGTGGATTTAAAGGTGCCAGGACCAACACATGAAAATGAGGCTGACTTATTTGGACTGGTTTTAGACCTAACTACCTCCACTAAATTGATTATCAAATAATCCTGTTAATATATCCACTCACTATTGTGTAAGTGCCTAGGAAACTGCTGGCTTGCAGAAGGCACTTCATGAATGCCAGTTCAGTCTCAAGCTTATCAGCTTGGGCATGCATAATACATGTATTTGATGAACAGTGGACAGCAAGAATGCCCCAGGCTCAAAAGTGTTGTCCAGGGGCACCTGGGTGGCTCAGTGGGTTAAGCCACTGCCTTCGGCTCAGGTCATGATCTCAGGGTCCTGGGATTGAGCACCATGTTGGGCTCTCTGCTCGGCGGGGAGCCTGCTTCCCCCTGCCTCTCTGCCTACTTATGATCTCTTTCTCTCTCTGTCAAATAAATAAATAAAATCTTAAAAAAAAAAAAGTGTTGTCCAAAACACTGGAATTACTGTGTTCTGAGATTCAAAGCCCAACATGGGATGGAAAACACAGGACAGCATAATTTTGTCTTTCCCTGGGGAACTAACTAGTGTTTATTGTGGTCCAAAGCAGGATACAAACACTGATATAAGAGTAATTGCCCTCACCTTTGCATGGCATTAAATAAATGTAATCAAAAGGCACAACAAGGACAGAGTGGTCAGTGGCTTGTTATACTGTGTAAATATGGTTAAGTGGCAACTTGAGAAACAATATGCAGGGATTAGGAGACAAGCTCTTTACAATGTTCTGCTTTGGTCAGCCAGGAAGAGAGCTGGCAATTTAATATTTGCAAATGGCTTTATTCAGGTACCCCGTATGACTCGTTCTGAACACTGAAAGGAAAGGAACATTGAAAATAAATTTCCAACACAGGAAATCACAAATGTGCTGGGGAACTCATGGATTCTGAGTACAGGGAGGCATTATTAGTAATCAAGCCCTTAATTCATGTTCTTATGAGCTTTTTCATGAGTTTCTAGGAGTTTGAGATGCCAGTTTTGAGTATTGTACATACTAAGTATGTACTCTTTTCATAGTTTTGGGTCTGTGGTTGGTCAAAAACCTAACCAAATTAAATGGAAAATCTCTTAAGGAACAGCTTATTTTATCTCTCTAAAGCAGTGTTTCTCAACACTTTTAATTCAAATTCCCTTGTAATAATCTTAAAAATTCACTTCCTCCTGAATCCACCTAAATCTCATATGAACCACCTCCCCCTTTCTACCTTTTTCCCCATGAGCCAAGAAGATTCGGATTGTTATTTGTATTATAAGAAGAGTATGCTTTGAAATTTTTTGTACCAAAATGATAATACTGCATGTGCTACTTGGCCAAGTTCTAAAAATTATGATTTGGGCTCTTGACTTTTAGATTTTGTTGTAGCCTGTGTGAACACAAGCTCTAATAGACCGTCCCATTGAAAACTTAAATAAGATATTTCTCTGCTTTCCTTGTTTGGCTGAGCTAAAAGGTGGACATCATTTCAGTACTTTCCCAGGAGTTGCTCTCTGGTCAATGGGCAGCAACCTGACAGCAAAATTTAATATAATGTCTCATGTGGCCATTATTCAGATGTCAAGGAAAATATGACAAAACACTGGCTACCACTGTTTGCATTTATCTCCATAAATATTCTCTCTGGGTGGCACTCACTTAAAACAAAAGCTGCAACTCATCTCCAGTTCTGTGGTCCATGCAGGGAGACTCTGGGAGGTTTAGCATTGGAAGCACCTTAGAAATCGTCTAGTTGAGTCTCCTCATTTGACTGCTGAGGAAACCAAGGTAAAAATAAAATTAGAAACCATGATTTCTTGATTGTCAGTCTAACAATATTTCTAATATATCAAGGACCTCCATGTATATATAGATATATTTTTGGAGGTCTATTTTTGATGATTCATTTTGTTTAATAGACAAGATTAAATAAATACATAAAATTTCAAAACATGAAAAGTTTCAAAACATAAATGTGTTTTCACAAGAATATTTGAGGTAGATACTATCATTGCCTTCATTTTTTAAAAATTTAATTTCATTTTTTCACTGTTTCAAGATTCATTGTTTATGCACCGCATCACACCCTGTGCTCCATGTAATATGTGCCGGCCTTAACACCCACCACCAGGCTCACCTATCCCCCCACCCCACATCCCTCCAAAACCCTCAGTTTGTTTCTCAGGGTCTACAGTCTCTCATGCTTTGTCTCCCCCTCTGATTTTCCCCAATTCACTTTTCCTTTCCTTCTCCTAATGTCCTCCATGTTATTCCTTATGGTTTCACTTACTTGTGGATCATTGCCTTCACTTTAAAGAGGAGAAAATGAGGCTTATGTGGTTCTGGGACTGTTCTAAGATTCAGCTTTCCAGAAAGTAGGAGAGCTGAGACTGAATCCATACTATTTCCACTGTACAGTTATAAAAAAAAAATCAAGCAGATTGTTTCAGGCATCTTGAACACAGTGTATGTTTTCATTTACAAAGCAGTTGCATTTTTAAAAGAAGAAAGCAAGTCTTCATCTCATTGTCATGACAAACTGCAAAGTTGCAGTACAATCAAAGGCTGTTCAATAGTTTGAAATCTAGCGCTGCAACTTACTAACTGTGATTTTGGGAAAGTTCTTTGGCCCTCAGTTTCCTCATTTGACAAAGTGGAACATTAATGTCTACTGCACAGGATTTTTATAAGGATAAATGAGATGACAACGTTTAAAGGCTTAGCACACTGTCTGCCATGTAGTAGAGCTCAAAAATGGGACTAATTTCTGGTGTGTAGAGGAGGGAGGGAAAAGGGGAATGGGAAGGCTCATGGCAGGACAGTGCTTCTAGAGGTTTTGAGCTGGAATTTCGCTTTAGGGCAAACTTTTCTTGAGGCTATGAATTCTTAGTAAGTCTCCTGATAAAAGACCCAAGGGCAACTGCCATAACAATGTAAGCACAATTTATAACCATTAAATCAGCAGAAGAAAAATTGATCTATCCACTAAAAGGCAAGAAAGAAAATATGATATATGGAAAATATAAAGTATATTAAAGAAAGTTAGGACAATGGAAACCATGACATAAGAAGGTTATGAGAAGATAGATAAGAAGGGAGAAATAAAATATAATAGGATGGTACTTAAAATAAGTACAAATGGATTAAACTTTCTGTGGTAGACTGAAAAATAGCCCCTCAAAAGATATCTATATTCTAATCTCTGGACTCCATGGATATTATCTTGTATTAATCTTTTTTCCAGATATGATTAAGTTAAGGATTTTCAGATGGAGAAATATCCTGGATTATCCAGGTGGGTCCTAAAGGTAGTCATATGTGTCCTTATAAAACAGAGGTAGAGGGAGACTTGATACAAACTGAAGGGGAAAGGCAGTGTGACCACAAGGTAGAGATTGGAGTGATATGAATATAAGCCAAGGACTGCCAACAGCACCAGAAACTGGAAGAAGAAAGAAACATTCTCCATTAGAGCCTCTAGAGAGAGTGTGGTTGTGCAACATTTCGATTTTGGTTCAGTGAAATTGATTTCAGACTTCTGGCCTCCAGAATTGTGAGAATAAATTACTGTTATGTTAAGCCAGCAAAGTTTTGGTAATTTGTTCTAGCAACCATGGGCAACTAAAATATGCAGAAATTGGAAGACAGAGTACTAGCAAAAATTTAAAAAATTTGAATTCACAAAAAGGTCTTCCAAATGTTGAGAGTATATTAGGTCTAATAAAATATAAAGAATCAATATTATGCAGTCTCTGTTTGTTGATCCTAATGCAATAAGAGTAGAGACTAGGAACACATATTTGGCTAAGAATATTTCCTTTATCTGGAAACTAAATAACCTATGACCAAATAACGTTTGGGTAAAATATGAATTGTAAGAAAGATAACAGAACAGTTAGAACTGAAATACAGTTGAAATACTATATATTAGTATTTGTACAACATGGCTAAAAAAAAAATAAATGAGTATTTACAGAGAAACCTGTAGGTCTAAACACTTTTAGCAGGAGGAAAAACTCTAAACTAACTCTAAAACAACAACTAAACAACTCTAAAACTAACTCTAAAGCAACTCTAAATTAACTCTAAAACAACAAAAATAAAAATAGAGAAGAGCAACACAATCAAATGTTGTTTCATTGAAAGAGTTAGTAAATAAATGGATATGTAAACTTTGGATTGTTTAATAGATCATGTTAAGAAAATTGACTTACTCTATAGGAAAAATAAAACTGGATCTCTTCTAACACCATGTATCTGGACTCCATATTTTTCTAACTTCATATAAAGGTAAAAGTGTGAAGATAATATAGCTTATATTTTTATAATCTAGGGACAAGAGAAGGACTTCTTAAACCTTGGAAGGTAATCCATAAAGCAAAATCCCCAGAGATTTGATTTTATTAAAAAAATCTATTCTGAGGAGGACACCATGGACAATGTTAACAAATGACAGATTTGGAGAAGATACTTTCAATGTCTAAAACTGAAAAGAAACTAATGTCTGAAGTAAACAATTTAGTAAATTAACAAGAAAAAACAGTAATGGAAAGTGGAAAAATGGGCAAAGTCTTTAAACATGCAATCATAAAAGTACTACACATGGCTGAAATGTTTATAAGAAGATGCTTAAAAATTAAATATAGAGCTACCTTATAACCCTCCATTGCACTACTGGGTATCTACCCCAAAGATACAGATGTAATGAAAAGAAGGACCATAGGTACCTCAGTGTTCATAGCAGCAATGGCCACAATCACCAAACTGTGGAAAGAGCCAAGATGCCCTTCAACAGATGATTGGATAAAGAAGATATGGTCCATATATACAATGGAATATTATGCCTCCCTCAGAAAGGATGATTACCCAACTTTTATATCAACATGGACAGGACTGGAGGAGATTATGCTGAATGAAATAAGTCAAACAGAGAGAGTCAATGATCATATTGTTTCATTTACTTGCGGAGCGTAAGGAACAACATGAAGGATGTTGGGAGAGGGAAAGGAAATGTGAATTGGGGGAAATCTGAGAGGGGGATGAAACATGAGAGACTGTGGACTCTGAGAAACAAACTGAGGGTTTTGGAGGTGGGGGTGGGGAGTTGGGTGAGCCTGGTGGTGGGTATTAAGGAGGGCACGTATTAAATGGAGCACAGGGTGTGGTGCATAAACAATGAATCTTGGAACGGTGAAAAAATAAAATTACATTTAAAAAAAGATGCTTAAACATATAGTATTTAGGGAAATGCAAATGAAAGTACAATGAGGTACTTTTTTTTTTTAATTTGTTTATTTTCAGCATAACAGTGTTCATTGTTTTTGCACCACACCCAGTGCTCCATGCAGTACGTGCCCTCCCTATAACCCACCACCTGGTTCCTCAACCTCCCACCCCTCCACCCCTTCAAAACCCTTTGGTTGTTTTTCAGAGTCCATAGTCTCTCATGGTTCATCTCCCCTTCCAGTTTCCCTCAACTCCCTCTCCTCTCCATCTCCCCATGTCCTCCGTATTCTTTGTTATGCTCCACAAATAAGTGAGACCATATGATACTTGACTCTCTCCTTGACTTATTTCGCTCAGCATAATCTCTTCCAGTCCCGTCCATGTTGCTACAAAAGTTGGGTATTCATCCTTTCTGATGGAGGCATAATACTCCATTGTGTATATGGACCACATCTTCCTTATCCATTCATCCGTTGAAGGGCATCTTGGTTCTTTCCACAGTTTGGCAACCATGGCCATTGCTGCAATAAACATTGGGGTACAGATGGCTCTTCTTTTCACTACATCTGTATCTTTGGGGTAAATACCCAGCAGTGCAATTGCAGGGTCATAGGGAAGCTCTATTTTTAATTTCTTGAGGAATCTCAACACTGTTCTCCAAAGTGGCTGCACTAACTTGCATTCCCACAAATAGTGTAAGAGGGTTCCCCTTTCTCCACATCCTCTCCAACACACGTTGTTTCCTGTCTTGCTAATTTTGGCCATTCTAACTGGTGTCAGGTGGTATCTCAATGTAGTTTTAATTTGAATCTCCCTGATGGCTAGTGATGATGAACATTTTTTCATGTGTCTGATAGCCATTTGTATGTCTTCATTGGAGAAGTGTCTGTTCATATCTTCTGCCCATTTTTTGATATGATTATCTGTTTTGTGTGTGTTGAGTTTGAGGAGTTCTTTATAGATCCTGGATATCAACCTTTTGTCTGTACTGTCAATTTGCAAATATCTTCTCCCATTCCGTGGGTTGCCTTTTTGTTTTGTTGACTGTTTCCTTTGCTGTGCAGAAGCTTTTGATCTTGATGAAGTCCCAAAAGTTCATTTTTGCTTTTGTTTCCTTGGCCTTTGGAGACATATCTTGAAAGAAGTTGCTGTGGCTGATATCGAAGAGGTTACTGCCTATGTTCTCCTCTAGGATTCTGATGGATTCCTGTCTCACGTTGAGGTCTTTTATCCATTTCGAGTTTATCTTTGTGTACGGTGTAAGAGAATGGTCGAGTTTCAGTCTTCTACATATAGCTGTCCAGTTTTTCCAGTTTTATTTTTATCAGGTTGGCAATAACTAGAAAGTTGACAATATTAAACATGGGTAGGAATGTGGAGCTATAAGTACCCTTGTATGCTGCTGGTGGTTGTACAAACCAGCAGAGCTATTCCACAGTGTAATCTGGCGAACATCAGCTAAGTTAAGGGCATGTATCTTCTATGACCCAGGAGTATTGTTTCTGATTAGATATCATCCTAGAGAAGATCTCACAGAGATCCATAAGAGGATGAAGATAGTCATTGCAGCATTGTTTATGGTGGCAAGAAGTCAGGAATCTGGATGTCTCTCATTGGAGTAATGGACAAGCTAAATGTGGTTGATGCACAGTATCTGTATGATGCATGGACTACATGTGTGTTCAGAAACATGGAGAGGACTTCTGCCTAAAACGCTCTTTATAATTCTCACTGCTGGCTTCGTTTCAAGATTAAGATTTCAGTATAAGTATTATCTCTTGTGGAACATTAAAAGTTGCCTGCTTTTCTGCTTCTCCTCACATTGAGAAGTCTAACCCCCTCCCTTTGAATCTGAATTGGTTTTTAGTGGCATGCTCACTTAATAGTGGTTAAAGTGAAGCTATGACAGTCCAGGTCCAACTTTTAAAAGGATTGGCAGATTCTTTCTTGTTAGTTTGGATCCCTGAGCTAATATATAAGAAATCTAACTACTCTGGGACACAATGCTGTGAGGAAGCCCAAACCACATGGAGATAGAGCAAAGTGTCCCCAGTCCACCATCTCAGATGAACTCCCATCCAGTTGCTCACAAGAACAGCCAGCCTTGGGAGCAACCTCCTCCAAGGTCTAGCTCAGGCAAGTATTCAGATGACTTTAGCCCAACTGGAGCTACATCTGACTGTAAGAATGTGAGAGACCCCAAACACGAAGAACCTAGCTGAGCCCAGTCAACCCCAAGAACCATGAAATGTAATAAGTTCTTTTAAGACATTAACTTTGAGGTGGTTAGTTATGTAACAATAGGTAACTGGAACACCTTCCACAGACATTTTATTTAGATGTGTACTCAGGGTCTAGCAGGGAGTTTGTTTTTGGTATAGTATTTGTTTGATAACTGAAAAAGTTTAATTGGCTAAAATAGTTTTGAACCTTCTTATCTGATCTCTTTGTCCTGATTTCTGACTCATGCCTACAACATATTCCATTTCAGATACAGGGGGTTCACCAGCAACATGGAGTTCTTTTGTTGTTGTTGTTGTTTTTTAAGATTTTATTTACTTATTTGAGAAAGAGAGAGAGCAGAGTGAAAGAGAGAGAAAACATGAGCTGGGTTGCAGGGAGGGACAGAGGGAGAAATAGAAACAGACTCCCCGCTGAGCAGGGAGCCTGACATGGGATCCCAGGATTCTGGGATCATGACCTAAGCTGAAGGCAGCAGTTTAACTGACTGAGCCACCCAGGTGTCCCATTACACTAGTTTTTAAATGAAATGTTTTCTACAGTGTGGTCACATCAGTGTGGCTTTGTGTCAGGAAACCACCAGCCCTACTGTTAGTTTGTCACTGCCACCTTATCCCCACTTTATCTCTTCCTAGCTTTCATCCTTCTTTTGTTGCCAGAAGCTGAGGAGAGGCTGCCATTGTTTTTAATGGATCCCATTCATTGTCTCTAATTGCAGGTTTAAATACAATGGTGTTTTCAACCACCTTAGCCCCTGACGTTTAAATGAGCAATTGTCAGGAGTTGGTAATAATGGTTATGCCTCCCAGTTTGGTTAGACAAATCCCTTATGTGAAGTGTATGTTGGTGAATGGAACTCCTTGCATTAATTGGAAAAAATGGAAATTTTGTTTTTATCATTTGGTGATAAACAATTCTCTCAAACTGCTGAACTGGAGATTATTGAATTTCTTTAGTTTAGGCATGACACCCCGTGCCTCACTGAGGTTTTGTACATGTCTGTCATGCCCTATGCTTGTTTGTACCCAGGACTTTTATCTTCTACCACATGACAGAATCTTTTTTTTTTTTTAAGATTTTATTTATTTATTTGACAGACAGAGATCAAGTAGGCAGAGAGGCAGATAGAGAGAGGGGAGGAAGCAGGCTCCGTGCTGAGCAGAGAGCCCGATGTGGGCCTCGATTCCAGGACCCTGAGATCATGACCTGAGCCGAAGGCAGAGGCTTTAACCCACTGAGCCACCCAGGCACCCCAGATGACAGAATCTTAAGGGTAGACTCCAGGTTCCTTCCTTCTTTCCTTTCTTTTTATTTTTAATGAACCCCAGAGTATCAGCATAGTGGTACTTTACAAATATTTGTGGATCTGAAAGGCATACCTTTAACTTTTCATGTCTTGGTGTCCTTCATAGCAATGAACCGGGGTAAAGGAGTGGTATTTTGTTTGTTATATTTCTTTTAATGTGAGTTTTGAAGGGGGTCACAGAGACATTTCTGGTATTGAAGAGAAGCTGATGGGACAGGAATGGGGATTTCAAGAAGTATTGCTGAGGACTATGTATTCTCTCCAATTAGAAAAAACAAACTCAGAGTAAACAAAATGCATTTTGAAACTACTCATTTCTTACAGAAACCTTTCTATAAATCCCTCTAAGATGGGTGAAGTTATACAAATGTTACATAAAACTTGCTACAATGGAGTGTGAAATGAATGGATTGGTTTTGAGGGAGATCTGTGGGGCTGTCCTATGAACCAATCATGTCAGAAAGTAGTATGAAAGAGTTCATTGACTTTTTGACATCCATAACAGCTTTTAAAGAAAACTTATATCCCACTTCTTGGTTGTATACTAGATAGGTTGCTGGATAAAGACTTATAGAAAAGTTATTGTACCATGCTTTTCCATTGCTCCTGAAAGATGTTTCTCTTCTAGATAGATGAGATATCATTTTGGCAGGGAAATACTGGTATAACTTCAGGGAATTTTCTTCACCCTTTCTAACCGACCCAGTCACATGGTATGGAAAGAATTAGTCACAGAGGTAGTTTTATTCCTGTAACATAATATACATCTTGTATTTAGGAAATCGCTATTTTTGCTCTTAGATGGTTTACTTTTTGTAGAAAGGATGAACGGTATAGAAATCTCATGATCATCACCAGAAAAACACTTAATGTAGGTGTCTCAATCTCTCTTTATAGAATAATGACACCTGTCCTAGCTATGTCCAGGTCTGACATTGGTTATGCACAGGCCTGACAGGCCTGACACTGTTTCTTTCTTTCTTTCTTTCTTTCTTTCTTTCTTTCTTTCTTTCTTTCTTTCTTTCTTTCTTTTTTTTCAATTTATTATTAACATATAATGTATTATTTGCCCCAGGGGTACAGGTCAATGAATCATCAGACTTACATGTTTTACAACACCCACCATGGCACATACCCTCCCCAATATCCATCACCCAGCCACCCCATCCCTATTCCCCCACCTCCCAGCAACCCTCAGTTTGTTTCCTGAGATTAAGAGTCTCTTATGCTTTGTCTCCTTCCCTATACCATCTAGTTTCATTTTTCCTTCCCTACCCCCCACAGCCACCTGCCCTGCCTCTCAAATTCCTCATCTGACTCTGTTTCGTGACCAGTTTGGCTCCTTCCCTGACTGTAACCTCTTGTTGCAGAAAAGGAGTTTTGTTCAGTATATATCCTCAGTACTTAATGCCACAGCTGGCAAATAATAGGCATGTGATAATTATTTGATGAATAAATGAGGGATTTGAGGACATGATGTGATAATATATGAGAAAATTACTTTGAGGAGGTTGGGTATTTTAATTAAGACCCTTGTTACACTTCTGTGAATTCTAAATTTTGTTCCATGTTGTTATAACTAAACTTTCACAGCTTTGCCAGAATAATCAATGTCTCTTATAACAAGATTATGTGTAAATTTCACATTCTGAAAATTCTGAACTTTAACCAGAGGTCTAAGTCTTTTCAGTGCTAAAAAAAATACAGTTGAGATCAAAACACAGATCCTTAAGTTAACAGATGACTAGTCATTGGGAAAGAGCTTTATTAATTAATTCAATAAGCTTTAAGACATACATTAATTCAATAACTCTAAGGCCTGTTGTGAGACTACAACAACAAGTGAGACACAATCTTGACCTCAGGGTGCTCAAGATCTGATGTTATGGACTGGATTGTGTTCCCCCCCTCAAATTCACATGTTGAAGTCCTAATTCTCAGTATCTCAGAATGTGATCTTATTTGGAAATAGTCTTTACAGAGGTAGTTAAGAGAAGTCGTTAGGGTAGGCCCTAATCCATTATGACCAGTGCGCTTATAAAAAGAATTTCGCAGATAGACACACAGAGGGAAGACCATATGAAGACACAAGATGGTCATTTACCTCGGGGAGAGAGGCCTGGAACAGATCCTTCCTTCACAGGCCTCAGAAAGAACCCACCCTGCTGACACCTGTATTTTGGACTTCCAGCCTCAGAACTGTGAGACAACAAAGTTCTGCCAATTAAGTCACCCAGTGTGTGGTACTTTGTTACAGAAACCCTAGGAAACTAACATATCTGGTAAAGGGGCTAGTCCTGTAAAGAGATAGTTTAAATCCTAAAAGTCAAGTCTCCGGGAGTCCCATTTTCAGGGAGTAGAGATGTTAGTGGGTAGATACACTTAGCAACTAAAATTAAAAATAACCTTTGTGATTAACTCATATAGGTGTAAATACAAACAAATGATGAAACAGGGAAACCTGGCTTTCTAAAGATTTAGACTGATGATTACGTTGGGGGAGGGGGGTTTGGTGAATGGGTTGGGAGGGAAGACCATATATTCAGTTTACTTGCTGATTTCATATTTGCAAATTTATTCCCTCACTAATATTTATTTGTAACCCAAGATCAATACTCATGGTGCTTTTGTGGACATTTGCAGGCATGTGCAGAGTGGTGAGAAATTTGAGCTGCCAAGCACCTCATGTGTGTTCCCAGCTCAAGTTGAACAAGGCAATGCTCTGCCTTCTTTTTTTAGCTCTGATATGGTAAACAGGTGTCCTTTTCATGGTTTATTTAGTGTCATGCTTTTTTTTTTTTTCTTTTGGTGACTTCACTGTTTAAAATGAGTCCCAAGTATCTGAAGTGCTCTCATGTTCCTAAGCTCAAGGAGGCCTGCTAAGCCTTATGGAGTAATACATGTGTTTTGTTCAGATTTGGGCAGGCATGTGTTACAGTGCTGTTGGCCATTGGTTCAATGTTAGTGAATAATATATATATTAAATAAGAAGTCTTTTAACAGGAACACACATAAAAGAAGGTCATAGATTGGTTGATGAAACTGTTACCAGAGGCTTGCAGGAACATAATCCTATATTTCCTCTTCAAGTAATGCTTCAGTACTTGCTAATTTCATGAGTCATGACGTTACAGAACATAACTACCACAAATAATGAGAATCAACTGTGGATATAAGTTATTTTCAAGTCATAAATGGTTATCACATTACTAAAAAAACCCAGTTAAATAAATTGGGTCATGTATGGACCAATAATGAGTGTGTGTCAGAAATCATACTATGGTTAATCCAATTGTTTGCACCTGAAAATGCATAAGTAAAGAAAATATTTTAAAAGTGAACAAACAAGATAATTTCATATAATTGTTAAGTACCACTGATTTTCTGACAGGTGGACATTTGATCTGAGATTGGAAGAATGAGAAGGAGCCCCCCTGTACTATGTACAGGAATAGTAAGTGCAAAGGCCCTGGGGAGATGGTGAGGTGGTATGTTGGAGGTACAGAAGGAAGGCCAGTGTGGTTGGAGTATAGTGATCAGTGTGAAGGAGGCAGGTATAAGAGGAGGCTGGAGAGATAAGAAGGTCATGGTAAGGCTCTTACTGATAAATAAATGTCCAGGCTATTCCTATATATTTGTGACAAGTTCTTTTCTGGTACACGTGAATATATTTTATGTGTATGAGAAAGCAGTTCCTCTCATTTCTTTGCTGTTTTGGATTTCATAGCTGTTTGTCTTTCCTTGTTTTGTTTGGATGATTTAAGACTACAGCCATGTTGAGACATGTTGACTTAACAAAGCCATCTGGGAAAAATGCGATTGTCAACTTCTGCAGAGTTGAATGAGTAGAAAGACAGTCCTCAGGCTGGCTGATGCACTCGGGGGAAGCAGAGTGTGCCATGACATCATTTGGTCTGCATCACTGACTCTTTGGATGTCTCTGCTGCCCTTATAACTTAATGTTCTAGGCAGCCCAAGTTCCAATTTATCAGTAAGGACGATAAATTGCTAATGACTGTTGACCTCTCCCTATTCTTAAGTTATCTGCTAATACAAAGAGACAGATTCATTCAATTTGGAAAATGTTAATAAGATGCCAAAAATGTATTCAGGGAGAATAAAAGGGAAAGCTTTTTCAAATGGCTGTATCGTTTTTTCCAAAATTGAATTCCAACCATCCCTGTTTGTCCAGGTGAATTAAAAGGCTATCAAAACTTTAAATGTTTCTATTAACTTAATTAAACAGCGTCTGAATGGAGAAGTGGTAAAGATGAAAGGTATTCTTGCTCTATCAAATAAAACTCCATGAACACTGGCTTTCCTTTCTCTCCCTCACCCCCAAAAGTCAGTTCTAATACTTTGATTTGACTATTTGGATAATACCAATTTTCTAGAATTTTAGGAATCTCCCTTAAATAGATTAAGCTCATTTTTTACATTATGGGGATGGACTTATGGGACTCTGTAGATGGCTTGCATTGCTGCTTTTTCTCTCACTATTCTATTCTACTCTCCAACTTGTGAGCCATGTAATTACTCACTGAGGTTCTTCTATGAAGGGATAGGGAAATCTGGGTGCTAGGACTGAAATCAGTTCTATTTAGAAACCTGTGAGCATTTCACATTGTTGCAAAAAGGATGATTGACATAATTTTCCAATCTGGAGTTTGAGGGTTACAAATATTTCATTATGTTGTTTTGTGCTCAAGTTTAAGTGCTTATTCTTAGAGATAAAACTCCCCAGACATCAAATCCAATAAGAAGGATGTTGAAAATATTATGTTGCTTTATGGCCTTTGTATGAGGACATATAAGGTAAATATCTTTTAGAATTTTATACAGGAAAATGTTTTCTCTTCCTGAGGAACTTACTATGTAAAGAGTTATTTATGTTTTTGTTTAATGCTTTTTTGGGGGGTTGAGAAATTAGTCATTTGTATGTTGTCTTATTCTCTTTTTACCTTTGGTGTTAGTACCATACATAATGCTCAACAGAGTTGTTTAGCAATGGCTTATATCTTTAATATATTATCTTTTTCTACACAATGTTTTTTTTGTATGTATGATTCTTATTATAAATTTCTCAATGTAGTTTTTGGAAGTAGATCTGATGCAAGTAAAATAAATAAATATAGTGTTTAGTTCCATGTCCTCCAGAAAGAATCTTCTACAGGATTTTATTTTTTTCTGATATGTTTCACCTTGGTAGTGATTTGTTGTATTTGTGCTTTCTCTGAGTTCTCTTAGTTGTGGTGTGATTCCTTCTTAATGGCGGGAGAAACATTTGTGACTACATCTCCAAGTAGAATATTTGATTTGGCATTGAGCAATTAAGCCTTAAAAAACACCCTCAATCCCTTTTGACTCAGTACTGTAAATTACAGCAAAGAGAATGAAGGACATTTTAGTGGGCATTTTAGGTGTCAGGTAAGGCTTTGGCATGTTGAATCAAGCAGCTGGGCCATACTTAATAAAGCTTACTTCTCCAGACTGCCATGTAAATAACATCTGGGTTAAACAATGTAATCAATGTCTTTTTGTTATAAATGACTCTGTCCCCCATCCCACTTTCACCCCCAGTCCCTGTCTTTCAGTACATGTGTCTGTTTCTCACACTGTCTCTCTTCTCAACTTCCCCTTTATTTCATCTTTCTTTCTAAGTGATGGAAATTGCAAGCTTTCCTTTCTTGATGGTTATGATTAAAGGACTGTGCACCTGCTCAGGTAGAATAAATGGGGGAAATGCTGAAGCAAGTATTTATGCTAACAAATACAGTCTCCATTTTTACCTTCAAAAGCAAGCCTGCAATTCAGAAAAGCTGCCTTCAAATAAGCACACTGAAACCTTTTACATTCAAGGCCTATCTCATGTCAAAAAGGTCCTTGAGTCTAAACTCCATGAGGTTTGTTGGGGCACAGGTCCCATTTTCTCAGAGATGAATGGATGTTTAACTTAAAGGAAAAGGTATAAATTGTCTTTTCTCTGTAAGAAGGAAATAGGAAGAAAGCAGAGGCGAGGGCAAAGATAAGAATGTTTTAATAATAAATGGCTTAGAAACCCCTTCTTCCCCCGCCCCCAAGATCTCATAAACTCCAGGGTTTCTAGGTTGGATTTAAATACACTTAAAAAAATAGAGTACCAAATGCTCATTAAGTTTGCATTCTCATTTTCAAAGCTCTTTCCAACTCCACTTAGGCTTCTCATCTCTCTCTCTTTTTTTTTTTTTTCATTCTCTGATGCCAAGAAGCAGTTCTGCTATGACAACTAGTCAGTTAGTGGGGAAATCTTATTGAATAAACAGTCTTTTCTTTAAAGGACAAGTCACTTGAAAATAGGACATACATCTCATCTCTTTTCTTCTGTTCTCCTCCCTTCTGCTTTTCTTCTCACCCCTCCCTCCCTCTCCCTTGTGGATAATCCAAAAAAATTTATTATTACAGCTGGTTAATATGTCCCTTAAGCCTATTGTTTCTCCTCCCCATTTTCTTTTCTTTTTTTTTTCAATTATTATTATTATTATTATTATTATTTTGTAGGAGAAATTGGTTGGTTTGTTGTGTAGAGTTCTCATGTTTGGAATTTGCTGGTTGCCTCCCTGGAGTAAGGTTTAATATGTTCCTTATTCCTTTTATTCCTTGTATTTCCTATAACCTGGTAATTAGGTTTAGAGTCTTGATCAGATTCAGCACTGACTTTTGAGAGACAGAAGTACATTACAGCTAATGCTGTGTGCTTCCAGGAGGAGGTATATCAGGACATCTAGTTGTCTCTGTTTTGAGGTTAGAAGTCGTTGATGATCATTGCCTAGATTCAGTAATTCTTTAGTAGTTTTCAAGTGATGATACTTAATTACTTAATTAAATCATTTCTTCTTCCTTTAACAATTGGAGGTCTTCCAGAAAGACTTTTCCTTGTCAAATATTTGTTAAGGTTATTTCATTCTATATAGGATAGGCAGGATAAATGCTTGTTTCTTTCTCCTTCTCCTCAAGTTTTTAAAGTAATAAGTTGGTTTCCCATCAACTCTGAAGGTGTATCTTAGGTTTCTGGAAAAATCAGACCCAGATACAGGGATTTGAAGGCACAGGAAATGCCAGCAAACAGAATAGAGAAGTTAAGACAGAGAAAAGAGGGCAGCCCAGACAGGGGCGTTTTTGAGTCAGCTAGCACAGTGGGTGACTAGTTTTCAACCTGCTTGGAAAACTGTGGGCTAGGGTAGAATGTTTCCATGTTTTCCCTCTTAACGGAGCTAGGTAGATGGATGTGTTATACTCTGGCTCTTCTGTCCCAATATGGGCTCTGGAAGGCAGATAAAGCTCCCTGGAAAGGAAATGCATGTGCTAGCAGTTGGAAGCCAAGCCATGATGCTCTGACATAGTAGGGGCGAGGGGAGGTGGAGGAGGCACTGACCGAGACTGCTGCAGTTCACCCCTTTCCTCACTCAGAGCCTCACATTGAGTTTACTTTGTCCTATCCCGGAAAAGCCAAAGCACTCAAAATGAGGGTGGGACAACCGGCATTCCTAGTGGAGTAGAGGGAAGCTGACACTGTTGATAGTAGGGCAGAAAACGAGAAAGAATGGAGGTCCTCGATGGCACTGTTGAGTCAACCAACCCTGAAGCCTCCCTAACCTCTGAACTATCAATATGTGAGCAATAAATCATTTTATTGTTTAGCCAGTTTTGAGTTGAGCTTTCTGTAAACGGCCTTCAAAAGCATGCTATTATAGTACTATTATTAATCCCCACTTAAGAGATGAGAGAACTGAGTCACAGGTTGAAGGAATTTGCCGAAGGTTAATACAGACAGTAAATGACTTAGTTGGAGTCCGAGTATGTCTAATTCTAGAAACTTAATTACGTAATCACTGTGTTCTCTATAGCAAGATGTGAATCTCTAAGAGAAATATAAGGCCTCCCTAAAGGATTTTGCTCAGTTTTCCTTCTAATTTATAGAAGGACTTTGAGGACCTATGCACATGAATAAAAACACTGGCCTCAGCCAAGTTCTAGTCATGTGGAGGCAGCCACGAGTCACCTGCTAAGAATCCAGAGTTCACCTTCATTGATAGGCACCCTCCTGGGGCTAATAGGTAAGACTTGCTTGGAGAATGTAGCTTATACCCAAGGCCAAATTTTGGTTCCCAGTTCTTACCTCCCCAGAAGTTTGAACTGAGGGACTTGCCAGTGGGAGAGCTAACTTGGTAAAGTAGAACTTTGTCTATCACATGGTCTCATAAACCCACTCACCAGGCAAAGCTGGGGCCAAGACAATGGAAAAGAAAGGGCTGACTTCTCCATTTGAGCCAAGTAATGACAACTCTCATTATGTGGGACAGGACCCAACTTAACCGTGCTTGTCACCACTCAGTGACTTTCATTTCTCAGGAGGAGGAGTGGGAAAGAACTGGAAACTCTTATCCAACACTTCTCAAAGAGAGGGGCGGGGCTGGTCGGCTGAGGTGGGAATGTGGAGAGAAGGAAGTGTTTTCTCTCAGATGGGAAATTTTCTTCTGTAAAAGGCCAAATAGTAATATCTTAGGCTTTCGAGTTCACACATGATCTATGTTGCATATTCTTCTTTATTTGCCTCCCAACCCTTGAAAACTGTAAAAACTGATTCTTAGTTGGTGGCCAGCCCCACAAAAAGGAAATGGGTAAATTTGGCTGCAGGTGAGGGGGGGTCTGACCCCCTAATCCACTAATTGCCAACTCTAGTGCCAACATGGGTCAGGACAGGATTTTACGTAAAGCAGCTCCAAGGCCATACTGTACCCTTGGCCAAAAATTCACTACCTTTTCTATATCTTAAATCCACTTATGTCTGGCCATGCAGTTCAGTACAGCTCACCAGAGATGATTAAGTGAACTTAAAAGCCAGCCAGCCTAAACTTAGCTCAAACAATATAGTGCCAGCTGTATGCCAGGGTCTCAAATTTGAATATGTGTTCTTGTTCATTTGCAAAGCCCCCAAAGACTCAGAAGCTAAAATTTTTGGCTTGTTAATTGAAGTTAAAAGATTAATGCCTAATTCTTGCTTTCGTGTTTTGTCCTCTCTCTAGTAAGAAGGACCTCTTCTGCAAAGCCTGGCTTCCCTCTGTGGCCCTGACACCCTGGGCACATGCCAAAATGTCCCATCCTCTTTAAGGCTGACTTAATCCTATACAGTCAATAGTATTAGCAAGATTATTATGGCACCAGCCCCAAGGTCCTCATATTGAAGAAACACATGTACATGAGCTCAAACTTTTTTTTTTTTTCTTGCCAACAAGGACTTCTTTCCTTTCAGGCTGGCTCAGTTTCTGCCTCAGAGGGGCCCCATGGAATTCTCCATTGTTTGAACAAATCCTGCTACATTTCCTCCCTAAATCAGGCAATTAATTCCACAATATGCCCAGCCAAACTCAGGCCAGGACTCAGGCTGCCAGTATCCTGCCAGGCTGTACTTTATCCCGTCATCTTTTCTTCCATACACCCAGTCCCCGGCACGTCTCAGGCATTTTTCTCTCACAATGTCCACCTTCACATCTTGACATTCACTTAATAATTCCTGGAGTATTTCACACTGATTTTCTGGGTCTTCCCCTCTCAGGTCGGTACAGATGTTCCTTCTGTCTCCTATGAGTGTCCCAATCACCCAAGTGTAGTTTCCCCATTGTTCTTATTAATTTGCCACCAGAGGCTCAGAGAGGGTGGCCCTGGGGAGTTTCCTGAGCCACGGTGTCCCCGGGCCATCATTCCCTTGCTCTCTGTGGCCTCCCTATTTTCCTCTGTGGGATCACCCTGGCTCCATCACCCTCTGATCTAGCAAGAACTAAAATGTCCTGCTTATCCCTGAGTATAGCTTTTTGAGCAGTTAGGCCTGAGTATAGCCTTTTTTTTTTTTTTTTTTTAACCTTTCAAATATGTTTTGAGATCTCTGACTTTTGTGGTCTCCGACTTTTCTCTAAAGGCAAGCCTTCTCCCTGCAGGTTAATCAGTATGTCTTTTTGTATTATACATATATTTCCCTTCTCCTTTCCCACAGCTAGTCTTCTGGCTGAAAGGCTAAAACTTGTTTCTTAAACTGACACAGTTCTCCCTTGAGTCACTGAGTAAACCTAATTTATAGAGGCAGCATGTTCCTGCTAAAGTCTTTTTAATTCCCTTCTAAGACTCTGGGTTTGAAATAAATTTTGTAGACTTTTTTTTTTTTTCTTTCTGATTTTCATTCTAAGAAGATACTTATTTCTTCTGTGATCAACCACTCCACCCCTCTTGTGCTAGCCACCTAGTTCCTCTGTATTTGTCCATTGATAAAATTTGCTACTTCTTGTCGTAGAACTTCAGGACCATAATCTGAGGCAGCTGGTGGTGCCTCAGTGATGCCTAGCAGTAAGGGTTTAAAGATCAGATTCATACGTTAATGTTCAGTGGCTCCTGGGAAATGTAGGTCCTCTTAGCAGTTTACAGTAGTTTTGGCTAAGACACCTGTAAAGGAAAGAAAGTTTGCCCTAGTTGCAAATGTCATTCCGTACACCTCTCACTAAAAAGCCTGCATATCAATGCCTCACTCTTTTGGAGGTGAGCCTTCCCTGAAATAATGAGACTCCCTTCCAGGGATGTAGCTGCTCAGCTGAGCCTGTGGTACCCAGAGCCATGTCTAGCTGCTATTCCTACAGGGACCAAGGTTCCTGCTGGCCAGCATGGGACTTGCTGCTTCCAATGCTGGCACTTGGAGCTGACAAGGTTTCTTCCTTATACTGGGTGTTGGGACTGCAAACCCACAAGCCTTGACCAGTTGAGGTCAGACACTTGAAACCAAATTAGGGACAAACTGTATCATCAGCGCTAGGCCCCGGGTTGCAGGCGCCTTCAAATTCCTAATTGATGTGCCATTTCCGGTTTGACATGGTACAGATGAAAACCTTTGTGGCTAACCAGTGCAAAAGAAAAGAGCAGCCCCTCGTATCTGGAAGCTGGCCTGGGCTTGGTGTTCTCCTGCTGAAAATGAACAATGGTACAGAATGTCAGCACTAGGTGAGGACATTCTGTGGTCAAGATGGAGCAAGACAAAAGCCATGTCTGACTCCCCCCCACAAATTATGATTGTGCTGCCTAAAGTACAAAATATGACCTATCCCCTCCCCTGGCTAATGCGAATGACTGTTGTTCTTTACCAAGTATGGCTTTAGCTTTGATCTAGTCTTCTCTCCTTCCAGTAAGGTTGATTAAGATACCCAAAGATAGGGACACATAGGTGGTTCAGTTGGTTAAATATCTGCCTTTGGCTCAGATCATGGTCCCAGGGTCCTGGGATTGAGTCCTGTGTTGGTCTCCCTGGTCAGCAGGGAGCCTGCTTCTCCCTATGCCTGCTCTGCCTGGTCCTCTCCCTACTTTGTGCTCTCTCTTTGACAAATGGATAAATAAAATCTTAAAAAAAAAAAAAAAAGATACCCAAAGATAGATGACCTCACCACTGCTTTCTGCAGCAGCCAATTCAGAAGAAAAGTCTGCTTTCTTCATCCCTCCACCAAATAATCGAACATAAGCCAAAATCCTATAAGTTCTTTACAACACACTTTTAATAAGATGTACTGCAATTTTCCCAAAGTGTGTCTTTCACCCCAAGTGGCAACAAGCAATAAACTATAGTTTATTGTAGTTTGTTGAACTACAAGTGTGTTCCTGATGGTCTTTGGCTGGAGAATACAGACACCAGGAATAGTTTACCTTGGAGCGAAGACACTTTATTCTTTAGCTTTTAAATTAAAAAACAAAGACCCTTTCTCTGATGTGCTACAGTATGGATTTACTCACCAGCATGGACAGACAGAGCAGGAGATTGGTAGTAGATATGCTCCGAGGACTAGAGGAAATGGGCTAGAGTCTGGGGAGAGGAAGAGAAAGTTTGGATAGAAAAATAAACTAGGTACTATGTTATGATGCTTCTCTCCCAGTGCTTCCATGGTTAGCAGGGATCAAGGCCACGGGCTCAAGGCAAATACAACTCAGCATTTAGGGGATCCAGGAGTGAGTGATCATTGGCACCCTGCTGCCCACAGGGCCCTTCACAACTGGTAGCTCCATCTGTGTGATGGCACAGAGAAGTAGAGATTTAGTGCATGTAGACATGTGAAGACTCCTGGCCCCTTCCTTATAAAGAGAGATCCAATGGTTTCCTCTGTCTCTACTGGGGCATGGAGACTAGCCAAGGGAGAGAACCAGCATGTTTATTTTTGGGGGACCCCAGTAAGAAATGGGGCACATACTCTGGTAGGGCCTAGGGCTGACAGGTGATCACCTTGAAGGTTAACTACACCAGGTCACTGAGGTGAAAGCAGAATCTCACCAACAATGTCAAGAAGAGCCCAGCAGCCAAGGCCATCTACATGGCAACAACCAAGACTGAGAGAGTAGGTGGACACACAGCCCTTCCCTCGTTGTGGTTACAGAAGTTCTGCAGGGCTTTTGAGTCAGCCCAGGTGGGGCACTGCTACTGCAGATGGAGAGAAGGCAGAATGGACAAACACAGCCTGCACTATGATATTGGGTGCATTTGCCTAGCAAAGTGAGAATTCATGCCATCACAGTAGTGCAGCTCCATTGAAGAAATGAAGTTCCTGCTTCCCACTTGGCCAAGGTTTGGTAAGTCCAGTGTTAGAGAAGCGAGCTGGAGTGGGCTTGTTCTAGTAGGGAACCCCATGAGTCTGGTAACTGGGGGAGGAGAGAGAGCTCTACTGGGGGCTTGCAGTTCTGGGAGACAGGGAGGGGACAGAGGGATGGAGGGAAAGAGGAAGAGAAAGAGGGAGGAAGAGAGGGGAAGGAAGTAAAAAAGAGGAGAGAAGAGTACAAGACAGGGGTGACTCCTTCCCAGAGAAAATGTTGGTGGAATTTCCTCTCTGTGTATTGGCTGAAGTAGAATGGGTTGGAGGAGGGTGGTTAGAAGAAGAGTTCCTCCTTTAAAAACAATTCATTTCCTGGTCACACATCTTTGGGGAATGTCATTGCCTGAAATTTAAACTTAAAAGACAAATATTGGGTTATGGAAAGGAGGATGATTAAGGTGCCACCTGAGCTAGAGAAGGTCATAGAACTTATGAATCTGAAGAGATGATTTAAGCATTTCCCCCTACTTTCTTTTTAAAATTCTGTTACTTTAAAATACATGATCATGACCTGAGCTGAAGGCAGACACTTAACCAAATGAGCCACCTTGCTTTGATCTTTAAAAAAAAATTTTTTTAAAGATTTTATTTATTTATTTGACAGAGAAAGAGAGAGAGAGATCACAAGTAGGCAGAGCAGCAGGCAGAGAGAGAAGGGGAAGCAAGCTCCCTGGTGAGCAGTAAGCCCGATGCGGGGCTCGATCCCAGACCCTGAGATCATGACCTGAGCTGAAGGCAGAGGCTTAACACACTGAGCCACCCAGGTGCCCCGCCCTTGTTTTGATCTTTTAATCAATATATTTTGGTTTTTGGTTATTGCCTATAGTACCTCTCTTTCCTTTGAGTTTCTTTCTTTTCTTTGTATGTTTGGTTCTTGGTCTTTCATGTTAGGTTCTCCTCAAGTATCTGAGGATGCTTTTGATATTTTCATATTTAGGAGCAAGGTCCTAAAAAGTTGACTGAAAGTTGTGTTTATATGTACATATCATTTGATAGACTTCATATAGAATGATTGGCTGTCTCTTTGGGAAACCCAAATACTCAGCACTTTGGATCATTTTTAGGGGTCATACAGTATATCAGAATAGGTCATTCCAAAATATGACATTTTGGCATTAGGATTATTTTGGGCTGAAGGCAATTGGGAAGAAGCAGATATAAGGAAAACTCTTTGTCCTCCCCCTATTTGCCTAAGAGCTGTCCATAAATTTGTGAATGTGTCTTCTGTTCCTATATCGGGAAGGGAAGAACTCTTAATCACCAGGAGAAAACTCTAGATTCTTATTAACCCAGAGACAGGCACTAAGAAGAATCTATATAATAAATAATTAACTTTTATCTTCCATTAGTTGCCCCCATTTTTAAAAAAAAAAAGATTTATTTGATTGGGAGGGAGACAAACCATAAATGACTCTTATTTTATTTATTTAATTTAAAAAAAGATTTTATTTATTTATATGTCAGAGAGGGAGAGTACACAAACAGGGTGAATGGCAGGCAGAGGGAGAAACAGGCTCCCCACTGAGCAAGGAGCCTGATCGGGACTGGATTCCAGAACCCTGGGATCATGACCTGAGCTGAAGGCAGATGCTTAACTGACTGAGCCACCCAGGTGCCCCTGTTTTATTTATTTGAGAGAGAAAGACAGCACACATGAGTGGTGTGTGTGTCTGTGTGTCTGTGTGTGTGCACGCGTGCGTGCAAAGGAAGAGGAGCCCAAGCAGATGCTGCACCAACCATTGGCCAACACGGGGCATGAGGTGGGGCTCAGTCTCGTGACCCTGAGATCATGACCTGAGCCCAAATCAAGAGTCAGACGCTCAACTGACTGAATCACCAAGGCGCCCAAGTTTCTCCCATTTATTTACATTCCCACAGTCTGCTATCTGTAAAAGCTTAAACCTCTTTTCCTATGTCCTGTTACTTCTCCAGATGTTTATTGTTGTTTATTAAGATGCTACATATGCTCAAGTTCTAACCACCCCTTTTGATCATCACTGAGTTCTCCCACATGTATGCACAATACACATGTTAATAGATTCTGTTTTTTCTTGTTTATATGTCTTCTTGTTACTTTATTTCACAAACTATGGAGTCTAAGAGAGTAGAAGAATTTTTTTCCTCCCTTATAGGTATTTTTCTGGGACCATTTGATTTCTTTAGAGAAGAATCTACCAATGTCCTTCTGCTTGACTGTGCTCTGATTAGCTGAGGAGTTTTGAAGCTGAATGGGGGGTGGTGGACTTCTGATTCAGAAGGTAGGCTTCCACTTATCTATTTAGCCTCATTTCAGTAGATGCCTCTGCTCAGCCTTATGCACTGGAGTTTGGAGGCACTAGTTTAATTCCCTCACCACAATGAAGCTCCAGGTAGAAGGGATATATATAGTCTGGCTGGTGGGCAGGAAGGGAACTACAGTTCAACCTTCTTCTGATGACCTTCTTTTTAACTTTTTTAAAGATTTTCTTTATTTATTTTAGAAAGAGGGAGATGCAGACTCCCTGCTGAGCAGAGAGCCCAACGTGGGACTCGACCTTAGAACCCTGAGATCACAACCGGGGCTGAAGGCAGTTGCTTAGCCGACTGAGCCACACAGATGCCTCCCCCGACTTTTTATTTTATTTTTTATTTTTTAAAAGATTATTTACTTATTAACTTATTTATGAGAGAGAGAGAGAGAACAAGCAGGGTGAGTGGCAGAAGGAGAGGGAGAAGCAGGCTCTCACTGAGCAGGGAGTCCGATGGATCCCAGGACCCTGGGATCATGACATGAGCCAAAGGCAGATGCTTAACTGACTAAGTCACTTAGGTGCCCCCCTTTTTAAAATGTTTTTATTTTAAGTAATTGCTACACTCAACATGGGGCTCAAATTCGAACTCATAACCCTGAGATCAAGAGTCAGATGCTCTACCTCCTGAGCCAACCAGAAGCCCCTGCTTCTTTCAATGCTTTTCCGCTCCCCTCCTGCCTTGTTCCCACCTTCTGTGCCTATTAAATGTCTCCAGTTTGTGCGTCTTCTGAGGGTCTGCAGTGTGAGACGACTTTCATCGCTCTCTGTCGCAATCCTCACTTGGGACTTATCTTCTCTATTAATTCCTTGATTCACATTCCAGCTTCTAAATTTTGTGGAAATCTCTTGTCTGCTCTTCCCTCATTTTCTTTGTCTCTTTTTCCTCTGGTCTCATTTTCGTGTGCCTTTAGAATATAATAAGGAGAATAAGTTTGTATTTTTAGCTTTAAGTTAAACAGAAGACTCCTAATCTTATAAACAAGAATACTAGAGCGTATCATGCTTAGTGAAATAAGTCAATCGGAGAAAGACAACTATCATATGATCTCCCTGATATGAGGACATGGAGAAGCAACATGGGGGGGTAGGGGGATAGGAGAAGAGTAAATGAAACAAGATGGGATTGGGAGGGAGACAAACCATAAATGACTCTTAATCTCACAAAACAAACTGGGGGTTGCTGGGGGGAGGTGGGATTGGGAGAGGGGGAGCGGGCTATGGACATTGGGGAGGGGAGGCGAACCATAAGAGACTATGTACTCTGAAAAACAACCTGAGGGTTTTGAAGGGTCAGGGGTGGGAGGTTGGGGCAACCTGAGGGTTTTGAAGGGTCAGGGGTGGGAGGTTGGGGGAACAGGTGGTGGGTAATGGGGAGGGCACGTTTTGCATGGAGCACTGGGTGTTGTGCAAAAAGAATGAATACTGTTACACTGAAAAAATAAATAAAATGAAAAAAAAAACAAAAAAAAACCATTTAAATAAAAAAAAAAAAAGAATACTGCAGTCGGTATTTGGCTCTGCTCAACGTCCACTCAAAGTTCTACTCAGTTGCTGGCAGAACTAAAATAGAACTCTAAAAATTTTGAGTTTACTTCTGAGGTGAGAGTTACTGATAAGTGGGTTCAGCCAGTCATCTCTTATAGTTGAAAACAAGAGACCGAATCCTCTCTGTTCTCTTTTAAAATTTAAAGCTAATGTCTGCTTTGGGGAGTAGTTCCAACTAAACTCCTTTTTTGTTTGTTTGCTTTTTAAGATTTTGTTTATTCATTTGAGAGAGAATGAGTGTGCAAGCGAGAGAGCACAAGTGGCAGAGGGAGAGGGAGAAACAGATTCCCTGCTGAGCAGGAAGCATGATGTGGGGCCTCGATCCCAGGGACCTGAGGCCAAGGCACATTCTTACCAACCACCAGGCACCCCTCCATCAAAACTCCTTAGGCCCACAGGGTCAGGAGAGGGTCTCACTGGGACATCTAGAAACTTGTGGTAGCACCAGGAGAAGACTCTCATCGAAGATTCCTTACATGCAAATGTGTCTGGACAAACTGGAAAAGGCATCCTTCCTGTCAGCCCTCCACCCCCTGCAGAATAATACAGCTTGAGACATCGTGGGCTGCAATTTTAGCAAAAGTGCTTTGAAGGGAGGGAAGATGGGAGGAAGGGGGCTGGCATGCTCCAGGAAATTAAAGAATGTCTGAACAGTGAAGCGACAAGATGGTAATCACCACTAGGCTGGCTAATTGAGACTTGGCTTACTGGGACAACAGCAGAGGAAGAGCAGCAGTCTGGTTTCAGAACCAAGATTAACAGGAGGAAAAAAAGATCTAATTGGAAGCTGCATTAACTTTTTGAAGAGGCAGATAACGGCTGAGAGGCAGAGTGACTCTGTTCATATAGGCAGGCTCATAAGGAAAAGGAAATAGAAGATTTAGCCACGGTGGATTTTCTATGCTTGGGCTGATTTAATATCCAAAGACCTCCTCTGAGCCTGCCTTCTCTTTCCTCCCTCTCAGGGTCATTTTGAAACTGGAAGGGAGCATGTTGAAAGAAGCTTCTGGGCTGAAAAGGGATGATAACCTGCTGGTGCTGGAGAGATGGCTGGGTGGCCAACAAAAGAGCCTTAGAGCCTTTCGCAACTTTCCAGGACCTGGCAGTGGACATCCTGCGGGCTACAAAGAGGTGGCGGCCTGCTGTTGTAACCGTGCCAGGGTCAGGGTGTCTCACACAAGTTCACGGGGAATTTCTCGAAGCTACTTTGCAGGAGATCCTTGTGGAAAAGCAGGGGGGCTTACACGTGGGAGGAAGCCACAGAGACAAAAGCATTTAGAATAGAAAAGGAGCTAACTTGGAAAGAGATTTTGCAAGGGAGTCCAGGCTTTTAAAGACGAGTGTCCAAATAAAATCTGTAACAGTTATTTAAAGGAAAGAAATTAAAGTATGCAAGATGACTGTAGTATGTTGATGGTGGAAAAACAATAATTTTCTCACTTGAATATCATATACTCAAAGGTTACCTGTATTTGGGGGTAGCAAGACTTCTGAAGTCAGGAAGAACATTTCTGTTTTTGTTTTTAAGCCTAATAAATACTGGCATAATAACTCCCAACAACTGAAATTTTTTAAGCCTAATGGCTCAAGGTCTCATTTATTTTGAGAATCAGAGTGAGACCGGGCGATTCTGGTTGCTTTCTTGTTATTATTGTTCTCAGGTGCAAAGTGCTTCATGGTGTTGGGCTTGGTTTGCAGTAGCTCATAAAAGAGGCAGAACAAGGTCGCAGATTTGCTTTCAAGTATCCTCCTAGTCCTTCCTCAAAGGTGCTAGTTTGATCACATCTGTGTGCTTAGAACTTTTATGATTCCCATAATTAATTTGATGTTTTATTTGGCTGGTTTTATAAGTATAACAGGAAATGCTGATTAATGCAAAAGTATCTCCTTTTGATGTGGTTAATAAAACTAGAGCCATAGGATACTAAGGCTTGGGAGTTAGTTTCTGTCTAAAAGTTTTAAAAAGTCTTCAGGGCTGAGTTTTTATCCTTTTTATGTGTGAGACGTATGTTTATTCCTTTATTAGTTTGTTGACCGAGACCAGGTACAAAGAACTGTCCAATTCTCTTCTCAGGTTTTTCCTGTAGTACTTGTAAACTGTAGGGGCTCGTCCCCTTTCTCACTGTTTCCAACTAGGATATTACATTCTGTACCCTCAATAAAGTTAGGATATCATGAGCCGCAAAACAGGTGCAACCAATTTTTAATAGAAAATTTATAGACATCGTTTTCACATATGATGTATAGCTTCTACTCTTTAATCATAGGTTTATTATTATACCCGATTAAGTGAAATTTATTTTTCTATGTGACATTTCTAGCATGGGAAAGGTTATGAATTTGATTTTTTTCAATTATATTCTGGCAGAAGGGAGGCCATATTCTTACTAAGTCTATGTAAATAACATAATCTCAGAAAGTAAAAAGATTTAGTATTTTGCATAATATTTAATCACAGTTATCCCTCTTTTGAGTTATTTTATGAAAAAGACCAATCAATTTATGCCACTTTTTCCAGGATCATAGATCTTAGATTCTCCTGATGATTAAGTTATAATTTTAAGAACTTTCATATTTTTTTCCTGAATTTCGAGTTTGATTGAAACAAGATACCACTTGAAGAATGCTTTATTCTAGTTATATATACACACACACACACACATATGTTTTTGTGAATAGCCTATTAAATTGAGGTATAGAGACAGATCAAGAAGAAAGGATTTCCTCGCATTAAAATTCATCATTAATTACACCTGAGTCAGTTTTGTTTGTTCCTAGGCGATTCTTGTTTTGCTGATCTTAGGTTAGTTAGCAGCTTACTTTCATCAATTTGTCTGCTTCTGGATTAAGAGTCCTGGAATTACTGACTTAGACGTTGGTACAGACTGACAAATGTCTGTTAGTGATGACAGTGTCAGTTTCCCCTGGCAAGCCTATGCCCAATTGTCTATTACTTTGATATAACTGGTTAAGAGAACATAGAAATTACTGAGGCTTTCTGGATATTTCTTCCAGAAAACTCAGATTTCTGATCTGAATTTTGTAGCAGGAACCTTTAGGCAACTTTGAGGGAAACTCAAAAAATAACTGTCTGTGATGAGATCAGATGGCTTGAATTAATTTATTATGATAAATAATGTCACAAGATTATGGATGCCTCTCTTGGTGTATACTGTATTATGGAATTTATAAGGAGTTACTCAGTGATTACTTCTAGATTAAAAGTATATGTGGACATTGACAAATTTTCAGGACATTTTAAGTCATACTGTAATGTGAGTGTTATCATCTTTCTTTTAAATATTTTATTTATTTATCTGAGAGAGAGAGAGAGAGAGAACATGCAAGCACAGGCAAGGGAAACAGCAGAGGGAGAGGGAGAAGCAAGCTCCCTGATGAGTGGGATTCAATCCCAGGACCTGAGCCGAAAGCAGATACTTAACTGGTTGAGTCACCCAGTTGCCCCTGTTAATCATTTTTCTAATTAGCAAGGATATTTAAGCCTAGAAACAATTTTAATTAAAAAAATTTCAGTTGTTGGGAGTTATTATGCCAGTCTTTGTATGTAACTATCAATATATTTCTATCCAATCTGAAAGATAACTCAGTTCCCAAACATATTCATGTTAATAACATTTTACTTGTATATAATTAACTTAGGGAGGTTGAACTTCCCTTTTGATATTCTAGCTTATTCATTATTGTGGGCTTTGATAAATGGGATAAGTAAAAATGTGGAGACTTTCCAACATATCCAGTTATTTCCAGTAATTCTTCTTTTATAAGGTGTGTGTGTGAGGGAGGCAAATCTTTGATGTTATCCTGTCTGGAAAATCTTGAAGATTAGGTTATAAAGGATGAATTATTTTGAATGTGGGGCTTAAATTAGGAAAGGCAATATCCAAAATATTTGTCAGAGGAAATAGCATATGCTTAAGTCATAGATGCCTAAAGGCAAGAAATGATTTGCTTCAGACAAGAAAGAAAATAACCTTAGCAGCCTGAAACTATAATTACTAGAAATGGTAGCTTTTTCAAAAGTGGGCTCTTCATAAAATTGATTCAAGAACAAATAATGGAAGTACAGAGAGTTAAGAGGCTGCTGAGTATAGAGAAGGTATAGAGTGATTTTTATTATTTCTTATGAAAAGGAAACTGTTACTCAAAGATCAATTTGTCATTTTCACTGGAAGGAAACTAAATTCTAGTTTTACTCTTTTTATATACCACCCATGTAGCATTTTCCATTAAAGAATTCATAGCGTTTTATCTGTCTCTGGGCTCCACAAGCTAGAGCTCATGGGTCAAATCTAGCCACATCTTTTTATTTGTTGTCTGTGACTGTTTCGGGGCTACAACAGAGGAATTGAATAGTTGCAGTAGAAACCTGTGGGTCACAAAACGGAAAGTATTTACTGTCTGGCTCTTTATAGAAACAGGTTGCCTTTCCCTGGATTCTACCTTTTAAATTAGTTCCTCAAAGTTAAGCCAATTTTAGTAATCACTTTAAGGCTTCCTAGGTACTTCTTTCAAACTTATTTGCAGATGGAAGACCAAGAAAAATACAGTTCATTTTCCTCTGATCTTCCACAACTCATTGTATAGCCTTAATTTTTTTTAACTGTTTCTTTTCACATTCTTGTATGATCAAATTTTAAGACACAATCTTTTTCCTATATAAACCAACAGGAAAATCACATCCATTATTTTATAAATATTTTCATATTCCTTTGTAATAATTATAATGATTAATGTAATGTATAGTCTCATTCTCTTTCTTAATTTGTTTCAACCTTTAACCCAGATGATTGACTTCCCTGCACAGGTGCGTGGGCTTCTGGGAAACCAGTCGCTGAGAACAATTCGTCAACACAAGCTCCTTACAGACCGACAGAGCTCGGGTTTGGATGGCTGTGCCTCGTATGCGCACATAGTATGTATTTGCCTGTGGTCACCTACATCCCTTTCACCCTTCTTGAGGTAAGAAAAAGAAACGCGTATGTTAATATGCCCCCAAGGTATCTGCACAACTGCCTCCACCTATTAACTGACAGCTTCTTCTAATGTATAAAAAAAAGAGGTATGTATATATATAAACTATACTTGGCATCCTTGCATTCTCTTTATTTCTATGAATTTAAATTTTTAAAGGAGGGACAGCTGGGTGGCTCAGTTGGTTAAGCGGCTGCCTTTGGCTCAGGTCATGATACCAGCGTCCTGGGATCGAGTTCCACATTGGGCTCCTTGCTTGTCGGGGAGTCTGTTTCTCCCGCTGCCTCTGCCTGTCACTCTGCCTGCCTGTGCTTGCTCTCTCTCTCTCTCTCTCTGGCAAATAAATAAATAAAATCTTAAAAAAAATTTTTTTAAAGGATTGTTCAAGTAACCAAAACTTCTCAATTTAATATGAGTCAAATTTCTCATGGTTAACTGAGGATTTTGGAAATTATTTATATTTATGCAATACAATAAAACGCAGTTCCTGTTGGTATTATGAGTTTACCAGAGAGGTGACATTTTAATTTTTGGTTCATAAAATTAACCCTTTTAAATAAAGACATGGTTTATTCAAATTTAATTTAAAATTTAATATTTTTATTTTCTGTAATTCTAAATATTTTGCGGAAATGAGATTTACTTGGCCCACAAAATTAGAGAATTTGGATAGCTTAAAATGGTTAGATTTTTCATGTGAAAATAAAACCAAATTTTTTATAAAGTAGATTATTATGTTAACATTTTTCATGCCGGGAAAAGTTAATTTTGTCAAGAATTCACTTTCATTAGCAATATTGTCTGAACTTCATTTTATCTTATCTATAAATTTAAAAACTTTTTAAATTTTGCTTTAAAGTACTGAAGTTCTCTTAGAATTATTTTTCCCTAACAACTTGTGTTTATTTGCATCATATCTTAGAACTTAGCAACCAAGGGCAATAATTTAATTTAAACTTCCCTGCCCTCCCCCACGACTTCCTTCCACGAGATTCTGTTTCAGTGGGTGTCTGAAGCTTTCTCGAAGGACTAGCTTATTTAAAGCATTAGAAGCTCAAGTAATGGTTTATTTTCTGGAAATTCTTGATTTCTTTTACTTTAAATGTATGTACACTTATTAGTCTTTGTAAGCCAATCAAAACAGGAGGGTTGATAAGTTTTAAAGAGTTTATAACCTAATTTGTTAATTTTCACTGGAGATAGGCAAGATATACCAGTATATTTGCTCAGGAAACACTTCCCACTCGTAAAATTGAAGAATCTTACCAACTTCTAGGTAAGATTGAGTTTATAGCTGGATTTTCTTTATTTTAGAAACAAGATCAGTAATATCCTAATGCTGGGTCCCGGTGCCTGTGTCGTTTGCTTCCCTTCATCTCATCAATAGGCATTTTGTCATCTCACATCATTATGAGAAGAAGGGTGAGTGCAGTACAATAAGATATTTTGAGAGACCATATAACTTTTATTACAGTGTATTGTTATAATTGTCTATTTCATTTTTTATTATTGTTTTCATCTCTTACTATGCCTAATTCACAAATTAAACTTTATCTTAGACATGTACATGTAGGAAAAATGTAGTATGTATATGTTTCAGTACTGTCTGAGTTTTCAGATAACCACTGCGAGTCTTGGAATATATCCCCCATGGGTAAGGGAGGCTACTGTACTCAGAACCTTTCTGTTTTCTCTAGAGGTCACAAAGCACCAGTCAGGCCAGCACTGATCCTGCCTTCCCATTCCAGTTCACATCCTGGCCGATTCACACAGTTGTTTTCAAAATTGTACAAACTACTCAAGGCTCTTTCAGAGGTCGAGCTGTCTGCTTTCAAAGCCACACAAAACCAGTTTCATTCATTTAAATCTTTGTGTGCACTTTCTTTCCAATGGGGGTAGATCTGATTGGATTATATATCCTATAGTGTATACGTATTACAGATTTTAATGTTTAAGTTAATTTTTTTTTAATTTTTGAGAGAGAAGATGAGCACAAGTACTATTATGGGACACATATAGAAAGAACCACAATTACTCATAAACAATTTATTTATATAAAGAGTGTATTTATTGTGTGTAGGTTCTATTAGGCAAAGAAATACAACCGTGAAAATTTCAGAAACCATTTAAAAAGGCTAATTCCTCTACTTTTGTGAAGCAGGGAAAAGACAATACTCATTTACACACACATAATGAGAGGACCAGCAGCCTCCATTCTGTAACTGCAGCACGAGTCTAAAGAACTCTGCTAGGTTGTGGCTGGGTAACAAGATGGCCAGGAATACAAGATGGATCTCAAAGGCACACACAGGTCAGCTATTCCTTAGTTCATAGGCTACTCTTCCTTCTAGCAGAAATAACACTGTTTCTCTTCTTAAGTGATTTTAACTCATAATGGTGCAGAAACAAGACAAAACACAAAGAGATAGCCAGGAGATGTCAGAATCCTCAAGACAAACAAATAAATATGAAGAGACAAGGTTTCTTTTCATCACCTTCTATTGAACAGAAACCAGATTCTCTGTCATCTTCTGCTCAAAGAGACCAGATTGTTGGACCATATAATCAAAGCCAGGCTTCTGATGAAAGTCAGAAAAGATGGTGGTCAGTGCAAACTCTCCCAGAAACAAAAACATCAAAAAAGATGCAGAAAAAGAGAAACAGTGAGTGAGACTGAAAACAGTATTGAGACACAAGTTTCTTCCAGGAGCTGGGAAAGACCTGCCTTGACCTAAGTGTCTCACATGTGGCATGCCTGTCTGGCAGGGCAATTAAGTTGGTGTTTATGAGTGATACCCCAGGATATCTCAGTGAAGCTTCCAAGTCACTTGCACATTGTGTTTTCTTTTCATGGTATTTTAAATTTCACTTGCATTATCCATGGCCATGTTTTTAAAATCCCAGCCTAATGTGTTCCTGCCATAAGAAACTGTTTTCAACTCATTGCTTCAGGAACATTCCCCAGAACAGTGTTTTCCCACCCGAGAATGGGATGAAGAACTATTGAAAGGGATCTGTAGGCACAAGGATAGGTCACATATTGGCTGTGAACTAAGTAAATAATAGGCTTCACATATGAATTAAACTATTTTATAGGTATTTTATGCTGCTAGGATGAACAGAATACAAATTAACTTAGAAATTACTGAATTCATAGTCCTTTTTTTGGGATATCACTATTCACCGCTCAGATACTAAGTCCAAAAACTAAAAGCTGATGTCACTTAGCAGGAGAGAAGGGGGTAAATAATGCTCTGAACATCTTTTACATGAAGATCTTCATTCATGCATTGAGAGAAATTAATGGGGGGTCCGGAGGCAATCATAAATTAACCTGTATTTTTTCCTTGTCACAGTAAAGGTAGGGACAACTTACTGAGGGTGCTTCCCACTGAAAATATGGGAGCAGGGGAGGGAGCCTTGATTTTCCCATGTGAAATTTCTTATGTAGAGAGACAGGATCCTAGAGAAGGAAGGTGGTAGCCCTCGTTCTTAGTCTTTGAAGTTGAAGATGTGGAAGCTGGCTTCAATCCCATGTTCCTGGGGGCTGCTCTGTCCTGGGAGGGGCTATAAGCTGAAAGTATGGTCTCTGGAGATTTCAGCTTCTGTGGGGGCCCAACGCTGGTGGGGTGTAAAGACGCCATGATTGGGTTTGGGTAGGATTTGCTTTTCTTTGAGGATCTGCTGTGAAAGGGCTCTCTCTCCATACAGGAAATACAGTGACAGTGATCTGAAACCCCTAGTTTAGGGAGGGAGAATAGAAAATAAAGAAGAGCAGGAAAAGCTCATCAGGAAATGACAGCTTGAGAAGATGAGGCAAAGTTAATTGTGCTGAATAAATGAGAACGCAGACTGCTAACTTAGGAAGATTTGTGCTAATGCTCATGTGAAGGAAATTAAAATACCCAGGAGAGATTTGCAAATAGCGACACTTCTAGACAGGCTTTCTTTCATAATTCATTTTCATAGCTCTTTTAGGGAATTCTGTATTTATGTTTATGATTCACTCAGAGCCTAAAAGATCTTACTCCTATTGAATCGTCCTAATTTGCTTTGCAGCTTGGACTTCTCCTATTCTTCTCTCACTAGCCCTCTTTTTAGAGTCAAATACCCATTCTTGGAGAATTCCTTTTGCCCTCAGCATGTTTTTCCTTCTGAGTTTTCTACCAGACTTTTTCTATGATGCATTCTGTAGATCATCAATGTTTCCCGAATTATCCAAGTTGGAGTTGAATCCAAGCAGATACTTAACTCCTTTTATCTAAGGGAAGGAGGATATTTTTCTGAAATCTTAACTCACTGTGTGTATCCAGTGGGGGGAAATGGTCTTTATATTTGGAGAATTTTGAAATCCAGAGAAAGCATATTTGAATTGTGCACAATTTGTTCAAATTAAACTGGGAACTGGTATGTAAACTTTTAAATGTAGGCAGTGTTAAAGCTAAGGAAACAGTTGATTACCATAAAATATCTCTTTAAAAAAACTATTAAAAACTTTAATTTGTCTAACAGTTTGATGTTGTGCCTGACTTTCTTTGATTATATAAACTTCAAACATTTTAATCTAAACCACATGATTGTATAGACCTAATTTTTCCACTACTAATATATTAGTAGGATGTTTTCATTTAATGTATAATTTAATAACAGAATAACAGAATAAATAATTTAATATAACAGAAGTCTGTAAGCAAAGAAAAATGGGCCTCTCTTCACTATTTAAAATTTGAAGTTACTCTTCTGTTTCTTTTTTGTGTGTGTGAGAAGGAAGAGTAGGAAATACAGAAGGGGGCTGGGGGAGAGAAGTTGGTTTTCTTTCTTAAAAAACTTTTTATTTGTAGCAAGACAGGAAACAACGTGTGCTGGAGAGGATGTGGAGAAAGGGGAACCCTCTTACACTGTTGGTGGGAATGCAAGTTAGTGCAGCCACTTTGGAGAACAGTGTGGAGATTCCTCAAGAAATTAAAAATAGAGCTTCCCTATGACCCTGCAATTGCACTGCTGGGTATTTACCCCAAAGATACAGATGTAGTGAAAAGAAGGGCCATTTGTACCCCAATGTTTATTGCAGCAATGGCTACAGTCACCAAACTGTGGAAAGAACCAAGATGCCCTTCAACGGATGAATGGATAAGGAAGATGTGGTCCATATACACAATAGAGTATTATGCCTCCATCAGAAAGGACGAATACCCAACTTTTGTAGCAACATGGACAGGACTGGAAGAAATTATGCTGAGCGAAATAAGTCAAGCAGAGAGAGTCAAGTATCATATGGTCTCACTTATTTGTGGAGCATAACAAATAACATGGAGGACATGGGGAGATGGAGAGGAGAGGGAGTTGAGGGAAACTGGAAGGGGAGATGAACCATGAGAGACTATGGACTCTGAAAAACAACCAGAGGGTTATGAAGGGGCGGCGGGAGGGGGTGGGGTGGGGTGGGAGGTTGAGGAACCAGGTGGTGGGTAATAGGGAGGGCACGTACTGCATGGAGCACTGGGTGTGATGCCAAAACAATGAACACTGTTATGCTGTAAATAAGCAAATAAAAATAAATAAATTAATTAAAAAAAAAACTTTTTATTTGTATTTATTTTACTTTACTTATTTATTTTTAAAACTTTTAAAATAATTATATATTCACCAAAATGTACAAACAAATGTACTGGGAAGTTCTATGTACCCCTCAACTAGCCTCTCCATGTGTTAATATACTGTGTAACTGTTATATCAATACTAGGAAATTGGATATTGGTATAATCTATAGAACTTATTCTGATTTCAGTAATTATATAAGTATCATTTGTGCATGCATGCATATGTGTGGGTGTGTTTATCTGTATAATTTTATCACATGTATATCTCCATGTAACCACAAATAGAATCAAGATCCTTAATTGTCTCATCACTGTAAGACTCTCTTGTGATACTCCTTTATAGCTAACCTCACACTTCTCTCCTGAATCCCTAACCGCTGGCAACTACTCATCTGTTCTCCATTGCTATAATTATGTTATTTCATGACTGTGTAAATTTAATCATGCAGTCTGATGTTTTTACTCATAATTTCCTTGACTTTCATCTAAGTTTCTATATCAGTAGTCATTCCTTGTAATTGCTGAATACTATTCCATGGTATATATGTACCATAGTTTACTTAACCATTCATCCGTTGAGGGGAATTTGGGTAGTTGGCAGGTTTTCGGATATTATGAAGAAAGCTGTACAAGTTTCTTCATGAAAATAAGCTTTCATTCTGCTAGGATACATAGTCAAGAGTGCAATTTCTAAGCTGTAAATTCATTTTTAGGTTTTTTTTTTTTTATATTTTTTCAGCGTAACAGTATTCATTGTTTTTGCACAACACCCAGTGCTCCATGCAAAACATGCTCTCCCTATTACCCACCACCTGTTTCCCCAACCTCCCACCCCTGACCCTTCAAAACCCTCAGGTTGTTTTTCAGAGTCCGTAGTCTCTTATGGTTCGCCTCCCCTTCCAATTTTTTTTTAATAAACATATAATGTATTTTTATACCCAGGGGTACAGGTCTGTGAATCACCAGGTTTACACACTTCACAGCACTCATGATAGCACATACCCTCCCCAATGTCCATAACCCCCTCCCCCTCTCCCAACCCCACCTCCCCCCAGCAACTCCCAGTTTGTTTTGTGAGATTAAGAGTCATTTATGGTTTGTCTCCCTCCCAATCCCATCTTGTTTCATTTATTCTTCTCCTATCCCCCTAACCTCCCATGTTGCTTCTCCATGTCCTCATATCAGGGAGATCATATGATAGTTGTCTTTCTCCGATTGACTTATTTCACTAAGCATGATACCCTCTAGTTCCATCCACGTCGTCGCAAATACCCTCCTACACTGTTGGTGGGAATGCAAGCTGGTGCAACCACTCTGGAAAACAGTATGGAGGTTCCTCAAAATGTTGAAAATAGAACTACCTTATGACCCAGCAATTGCACTACTGGGTATTTACCCTAAAGATACAAACGTAGTGATCCGAAGGGGCACGTGTACCCGAATGTTTATAGCAGCAATGTCTACAATAGCCAAACTATGGAAAGAACCTAGATGTCCATCAACAGATGAATGGATAAAGAAGATGTGGTATATATACACATTTTTAGCTTTTTAAAAACATTTAATCTAATTTAATTTTATTTCTTTTCAGTGTTCCAGAATTCATTGTTTATGCACCACATCCAGTGCTCCATGCAATACGTGCCCTCCTTAACACCCACCACCAGGCTCACCCAACCCCTCACCCTACTCCCCTCCAAAACCCTCGGTTTGTTTTTCAGATTCCACAGTCTCTCATGGCTTTTCTCCTTCTCTGATTTCTCTCAACTCACTTCTCCTCTCCATCTCCTAATATCCTCTATGTTATTCCTTATACTCCACAAGTAAATGAAACCATATGATAATTGACTCTCTCTGCTTATTTCACTCAGCATAATCTCCTCCAGTCCCCTCCAAGTTGATAGAAAACTTGAGTGTTCATCCTTTCTGATGGAGGCATAATACTCCATTGTATATATTGACCATATCTTCTTTATCCATTCATCCGTTGAAGGGCATTTTGGTTCTTTCCACAGTTTGGTGACTGTGGCCATTGCTGCTATGAACATTGGGGTACAGATGGCCCTTCTTTTCACTACATCTGTATCTTTGGGGTAAATACCCAGTAGTGCAATTGCAGGGTCAGAGGGTAGCTCTATTTTTAGTTTCTTAAGGAATCTCCACACTGTTTTCCAAAAATGGCTGCACCAACTTGCATTCCCACCAACAGTGTAAGAGGGTTCCCCTTTCTCCACATCCTCTCCAACACACATTGTTTACTGTCTTGCTAATTTTGGCCATTCTAACTGGTGTAAAGTGGTATCTCAATGTGGTTTTGATTTGAATCTCCCCAATGACTAATAATAATGAACATTTTTTTCATGTGTCTGTTAGTCATTTGTATGTCCTCTTTGGAGAAGTATCTGTTCATGTCTTCTGCCCATTTTTTGACACGATTATTTGTTTTGTGTGTGTTGAGTTTGAGGAGTTCTTTATAGATCTTGGATATCAGCCCTTTGTCTATAGTGTCATTTGTGAATATCTTCTCCCATTCCATGGGTTGCCTCTTTGTTTTGTTGACTGTTTCCTTTGCTGTGCAGAAGCTTTTGATCTTGATGAAGTCCCAAAAGTTCATTTTCACTTTTGTTTCCTTTGCCTTTGGAGACATATCTTGAAAAAAGTTGCTGTGGCCAATGTCGAAGAGGTTACTGCCTATGTTCTTCTCTAGGATTTTGATAGATTCCTGCCTCATATTAAGGTCTTTTTTTTGAGAGTGAGAGAGTGCATGCCCAGATGCATGGGGCGGGGGGGGGGGCAGAGGAAGAGAGAAAGAGAATCTTAAGCAGGCTCCATGCCCAGAGGGGAGCTTGGCACAGGGCTTAGTGGCACAACCCAGAGACCTGAGTGGAAACCAAGAGTCAGGTACTTAACTTACTGGCCACCCAGGCACCCCAGTTCACTTCTAGTTTTGAAGGAAATTGGTAAACTATTTTTCAGAGTGGCTATATCATTTTACATTCCCACCAGCAATGTAGGAGTAATACAGTTTCTCCCTGTCACATTTGATATTACTACTATTTTTTATTTTAAAATTCTGATAAATATATAGTTTTTTAATATATATATATTTATATATATTTTATATATATTTATATAAATATATATTTATAAATATATATATTTTTATATATATTTTTAATATATATATATTTTTAAATATATAGGTTTGTCATTGCAGTTTTAATTTGCATTTCCCTAATGATGTTGAACATCTTCTTATGTGTTCATCATATATATGTACATCTATCTATATCTTATTTGATGAAATTTTTTTTACTTTTGAGTTTTGAGAGTTCTTTATGTATTAATCTATTAGATATTCATCCTTTGTTGTATATGTTGTTTGCAAATATTATTTTCCAGTCTGTAGCTAGTCTTTCTGTTTTCTTAGCAGGCACTTTTACAGAGCCAAAGTTTTCATTTGCTGAAGTTCAATTTATCAATTTTTTCTTTTCTTGGACATTTATAAAGGAACTTTTTATTTTTGGACTATACCCTTTTATGAATGTCCCCACGTTTAGCATTGTAACATATACATTTTTGGAGTTGGGAATTTAGAGTTAAATTCTAGAAGAATTTAAGTACCTTCTGGATTTGAATTACCCTATAAAGGGACTTTTTAAAGAGCCTCTAGAACAGTGTTTTGTGAGTTTTTAGTTATTTTTTTAAACTTTTATTTTGAAGTAATTATAGATTTATAAGTTGCAAAGATAGTACACAGAGGTAACAATGCCATGGACACTTACCTACTTTCTCCCAGTGGTTATCTCTTATATAACTTCAGTACAATATTATTTATGATTAGGAAATTAACATTGATACAGTATGTATGTGTTTGTATGTGTGTGTGTATGTGTGTTTAGTTCTATGTCAGTTTATCACAGCTGTAGATTCATGTAACAACCAACTTACTCAAGGCATAGAATGATCTCATCACCACAGAGCTCTCCCTGGTGCTACCCCTTTATAGTCACTCCTTTCTCCTACCCCTTCTCCATCCCTAACCACTAGCAACCACTAATTTGTTCTCCATGTTTATAATTTTGTCATTTAAAGAATGTTTTGTATTTAAAGAATTATATGGTATATGAATTTTTGAAACTGACATTTTCCCCTCAGCATAATGTCATTAAGATCCACCCAAGTTGTTGTGTGTATAAAAAAGTTATTCATTTTCTTTGCTGAGTAGTATTTCATGGTATGTATCAGTTTGTTCAGTTATTCATCCTTTGCCATATGTTTTGGCTCTTTCCAGTTTCTGGTTAATACAAATAAGACTGCTATAAACAATCGTTGTATAGATTTTTGTGTGGATGTAAGTTTTCATTCTGTAAATGCCTATGTATGTGATTGCTGAATAGTATGGTAAGTATATATTCAGTTTTTAAAGAAACTATCAGTCTCTCTTCCAGGATAACTGTAGTATTTTACATTCTCACCAGCAATGTGTAGGAGATCCACTTTCTCTCATCCTTGCAAATATCTCAGAGTCTATTTTTTAAAATAACAATTTTGTTGGGATGTAATTCACATATATAAAATTTACCCTTTCGAAGTGTACAATTCAGTAGTTTTTAGGTGATTGTCACAGAGTTGTGCAACCATCACCACTATTTAATTTTAGAACGTTTTCATCACCCCAAAAAACTCCTTACTCATTAAGCAGTCATTTACCATCTCTTATTCCTCTCCGAACCTAGAGCTACCACTAATCTTCTTTCTGTTTGTATGAATTTTCCTGTTCTGAACATTTTATGTAAATGGAATTATACAATATGGTCTTTGTTCCTGGTTTCTTGCAGTTGGTTAATGTTTTCAAGGTTCATCAATGCTGTAGCATGCATCAATACTTCATTCCTTTCTAAAGTGGGTAACATTCTATCATATGGATATACTATGTATTGTTTACCCATTCATCTGTTGATACACATTTGGGTTGTTTCCACTTTTTTTGTAATCATGAACAATGCTGCTGTGAAAATTAGTGTACAAGTTTTTGAATGGTTATATGTTTTCATGATTCTTTAGCATATATGTAGGATTGAAGTTGATGGGTTATATGGTACCACTATGTTTAGCATTTTGAGAAGTGTTTTCCAAAACAAGCCACTTTTCAGTAGCTACACCACTTACAATTTTCCACCAATAATATATGAAGGTTATAGTTTGTTTGCTTGTTTTTTATAGCCTGGCAATTTGTTATTGTCTGGTTTTTAAAATCATAACAATCCTATTAAGTGTGAAATGATATCTCATTGTGGTTTCAATTTGATAACCCAACGATTAGTGAGATTGAGCAGATTTTTCATGTACATGTTACCCATTTGTGTGTCTTCTTTGAAGAAACATAAGTTCAAATCTTTTGTATATTTTACAAATAGGTTATATGTTACATCACATATAACTTTAGTACAATATCATAACTTTCAAATTACTGATTTGTAAGAGTTTTTAAAATATATTCTGAATACAAGTTCCTTATCAGATATGTTACTTACACTTTCTCCCATTCTGTTGGTTGCCTTCTCTCAGAATAGCTCTCTATATTGTACCAATGTTAATGTTGATAGTAACTTTTGAAGCATAAAATTTTTAATTTTGATGAAGTCCAATTTATTTTTCTTCTGTTGCTAGTGTGTTTGGTACTATATCAAAGAAACTACTGCCTAATCCTAGGTTATAAAGACTTATTTCTATGTTTTCTTTCAAGAGTTTTTTAGCTTTAGCTCTTACATTTAGTCTCTCACCCATTTTGAGTTAATTTTTTAGACTCTAACTTTTTTTTTTTTTAAAGATTTCATTTATTTATTTAACAGAC
This sequence comes from Meles meles, assembly GCF_922984935.1. Lineage (NCBI taxonomy): Eukaryota > Metazoa > Chordata > Mammalia > Carnivora > Mustelidae > Meles > Meles meles. The sequence goes on along the minus strand of NC_060075.1, from coordinate 52,383,681 downwards.
AGAGATCACAAGTATGCAGAGAGGCAGACAGAGGCAGGCGGGGGGGTGGGGGAAGAAGGCTCCCTGCTGAGCAGAAAGCCCGATGTGGGCTCGATCCCAGGACCCTGAGATCATGACCTGAGCCGAAGGCAGAGGCTTAACCCACTGAGCCACACAGGCGCCCCTTGAGTTAATTTTTTTAAAAAAATTTATTTATTTGACAGAGAGAGAGATCATAAGTAGGCAGAAAGGCAGGCAGAGAGAGAAGGGAAGCAGGCTCCCTGGTGAGCAGAGAGCCTGTAGTGGGCCTTGATCCCAGGGCCCCGAGATCATGACCTGAGCCGAAGGCAGAGGCTTAACCCACTGAGCCACCTCGGTGCCCCCCACCCTTTTGAGTTAATTTTTAATTTCTGGTGTGATATAGAGGTCCAACTTCATTATTTTTTTTACATGGATATCCATTAGTTTCAGAAACGACTACTCTTTCCACATTGAATATTCTTGGCACCCTTGTCAAAAATAAATTGGACATCAATCTATAAATTTATTTCTGGACTCTCAGTTCTATTCCATTGATCTTTATCTCTGTCCTTATGCCAGTACCATACTGTCCTGGTCACTGTAGCCTTGTAGAAATTTTTTAAATAAGGAAGTGTGAGTCTTTCTGTTTTGTTCTTCTTTTCTAAGATTGTTTTGGCTATTCTGGGTATCTTGTATTTTTTTAATTTAAATATAAGTGATTTTATTTTAACTTATTTTTAGTGAAGTTTTTAATTTTAATTCCAGTATTGTTAACAGTGTTATATTAGTTTCAGGTATACAATATGGAGAATCAACAATTCTATATATTACTCACTATATAGTGCTTATCATGATTAGTGTACTCTTCAATCCTTATCACCCACTTCACCTATTCCTGCTCACCCCACCTCCCATTTGGTAATCATCAGTTTGTTTCTAAAGTTAAGAGTCCATTTCTTGGTTTGTCTCTCTTTTTTTTTTCCTTCGCTTGTTTGTTTTGTTTCATAAGTTCTATAAATGAGTGAAATCAGATGGTATTTGTCTTTTTCTGACTGACTTATTTTGCTTAGCATTATACTCCTTGCATTTCTATATGAATATTGTAATCAACTTGTGAACTTTTATAAAATTTTTTTTTCAGTGTTCTAAAATTCATTGTTTATGCACCACACCCAGTAATCCATGCAATATATGCCCTCCTTAATACCCACCACCAGGCTCACCCCCCCACCCTCCTCCCCTCCAAAACCCTCAGTTTGTTTCTCAGACGTGTGAACTTTTGAAAAAAATGTAACTGGGATTTTGATAAGATTGCCTTGAATCTTTAAATCAATTAATAATATTGTCTTCTAATCAATGACCACTGGAATGTGTTTCCATTTATTTAGGTCTTACTTTAATTTTTTCAATATCTCTTAAAATTTTTAGTGTACAAGTCTTGCATTTCTTTTATTACATCTATTCCCAAGTATGTTACAGTTTTGATGATATAGTAAATGAAATTGTTTTCTTAATTTAATTTTTGAATTGTTTTTACTAATGTATAGAAATACAATTGATTTTTGAATATTGATCTAGTACCCTAATTTTAAAAATAGTTTTTTTTTTGTTTTGTTTATTTACAGCATAACAGTGTTCATTGTTTTGGCATCACACCCAGTGCTCCATGCAGTACCTGCCCTCCCTATTACCCACCACCTGGTTTCTCAACCTCCCACCCCCCCGCCCCTTCAAAACCCTCTGGTTGTTTTTCAGAGTCCATAGTCTCTCATGGTTCATCTCCCCTCCAGTTTCCCTCAACTCCCTCTCCTCTCCATCTCCCCATGTCCTCCATGTTATTTGTTATGCTCCACAAATAAGTGAGACCATATGATACTTGACTCTCTCTGCTTGACTTATTTCGCTCAGCATAATCTCTTCCAGTCCTGTCCATGTTGCTACAAAAGTTGGGTATTCATCCTTTCTGATGGAGGCATAATACTCCATTGTGTATATGGACCACATCTTCCTTATCCATTCATCCGTTGAAGGGCATCTTGGTTCTTTCCACAGTTTGGCGACTGTAGCCATTGCTGCAATAAACATTGGGGTACAGATGGCCCTTCTTTTCACTACATCTGTATCTTTGGGGTAAATACCCAGCAGTGCAATTGCAGGGTCATAGGGAAGCTCTATTCTTAATTTCTTCAGGAGTCTCCACACTGTTCTCCAAAGTGGCTGCACTAACTTGCATTCCCACCAACAGTGTAAGAGGGTTCCCCTTTCTCCACATCCTCTCCAACACACGTTGTTTCCTGTCTTGCTAATTTTGGCCATTCTAACTGGTATCAGGTGGTATCTCAATGTTGTTTTAATTTGAATCTCCCTGATGGCTAGTGATGATGAGCATTTTTTCATGTGTCTGATAGCCATTTGTATGTCTTCATTGGAGAAGTGTATGTTAATATCTTCTGTCCATTTTTTGATATGATTATCTGTTTTGTGTGTGTTGAGTTTGAGAAGTTCCTTATAGATCCTGGATAACACCAAGGAAATAGAAACAATCATCAGAAATTATTACCAACAGTTATATGCCAATAAGATAAGCAACCTAGATGAAATGGGTGCATTCCTGGAAAACTACAAACTCCCAAAATTGAACCAGGAAGAAATTGACAACCTGAATAGACCGATATCTAGTAACGAGTTTGAAGCAGTGATCAAAAACCTCCCAAAAAACAAGAGCCCAGGACCTGACGGATTCCCTGGGGAATTCTACCAAACTTTCAAAGAAGAAATAACCCCAATTCTCCTGAAGCTGTTCCAAAAAATTGAAGCAGAAGGACAACTTCCAGACTCTTTTTATGAAGCCAGCATTACCCTGATCCCCAAACCAGGCAAAGACCCTACCAAAAAGGAGAATTTCAGACCAATATCACTGATGAATATGGATGCAAAGATTCTCAACAAGATCCTAGCAAACAGGATCCAGCAGCACATTAAAAAGATTATCCACCATGACCAGGTGGGATTCATCCCTGGGTTGCAAGGTTGGTTCAACATTCGCAAATCAATCAATGTGATAGAACAAATCAATAAGAGAAGAGAGAAGAACCACATGGTCCTCTCAATTGATGCAGAAAAAGCATTTGACAAAATCCAGCATCGTTCCTGATGAAAACGCTTCAAAGTATAGGGATAGAGGGAACATTCCTGAACTTCATAAAATCTATCTATGAAAGACCCACAGCAAATCTCATCCTCAATGGGAAAAAGCTTGCAGCCTTCCCGTTGAGATCAGGAACACAACAAGGATGCCCACTCTCACCACTCTTGTTCAACAAAGTATTAGAATTCCTAGCAACGGCAATCAACAACAAAGAGAAATAAAAGGTATCCAAATTGGCAAGGAAGAAGTCAAACTCTCTCTCTTTGCAGATGACATGATTCTTTATATGGAAAACCCCAAAGACTCCACCCCCAAACTACTAGAACTCATACAGCAATTCAGTAACGTGGCAGGATACAAAGTCAATGTGCAGAAATCAGTGGCTTTCTTATACACTAACAATGAAAATACAGAAAGGGAAATTAGAGAATCGATTCCATTTACTATAGCACCAAAAACCACAAGATACCTGGGAATAAACCTAACCAAAGAGGTAAAGGTCCTGTACTCGAGGAACTACAGAACACTCATGAAAGAAATTGAAGAAGACACAAAAAGATGGAAGACTGTTCCATGCTCTTGGATTGGAAGAAAAAACATTGTTAAAATGTCTATACTGCCTAGAGCAATCTATACTTTTAATGCCATTCCGATCAAAATTCCAGTGGTATTTTTCAAAGAGCTGGAGCAAATAATCCTAAAATTTGTATGGAATCAGAAGAGACCCCGAATTGCTAAGGAAATGTTGAAAAACAAAAACCAAACTGGTGGCATCACGTTACCCGATTTCAAGCTTTACTACAAAGCTGTGATCACCAAGACAGCGTGGTACTGGCATAAAAACAGACACATAGACCAGTGGAACAGAGTGGAGAGCCCAGATATGGACCCTCAACTCTATGGTCAAATAATCTTCGACAAAACAGGAAAAAATATACAATGGAAAAAAGACAGTCTCTTCGATAAATGGTGCTGGGAAAACTGGACAGCGATATGTAGAAGAATGAAACTCGACCATTCTCTTACACCGTACACAAAGATAAACTCGAAATGGATAAAAGACCTCAACGTGAGACAGGAATCCATCAGAATCCTAGAGGAGAACATAGGCAGTAACCTCTTCGATATCAGCCACAGCAACTTCTTTCAAGATATGTCTCCAAAGGCCAAGGAAACAAAAGCGAAAATGAACTTTTGGGACTTCATCAAGATCAAAAGCTTCTGCACAGCAAAGGAAACAGTCAACAAAACAAAAGGCAACCCACGGAATAGGAGAAGATATTTGCAAATGACAGTATAGACAAAAGGTTGATATCCAGGATCTATAAAAATAGTTTTTGAGTGTATTCCTTAGGACTTCATATCAGGGAAGCCCTCACTGATGAGGTGTCATTTGAACAGAGTGTTTCAAGTGGGAACAAGGAAGAGGTATAAGATCAAAGACTTGAAATGGGGCCTCTTTCATAGGTCTTCAAGGCACAGTGGGGAAACTGGCATACATAATGGTGAAGACCTTGGATTTATTTTAGGAAAGGTAGAAAGCTTTTGGTTGGTTGTGAACAGAGTAGCAGTATGAAATGAACTTTTCAGGCTCAATCTTGCCCGTTATTCTAACCATAATGGCAGCAGTCATTTCTATCTTGAATTTTACAAGTGTATTACTGCTAGTTTGTGCCACATATCTAGTGTCCTCCCTGGGCTCCTTTACACCTATTGCATAGGATATCCCCTCAGACTCACACGTGTACTACTGTGGGGGTGGGCTGTAGACAATAGGCCTTTGGAGCACCCTGGACCACTGGGAGACAGAAGTCAATGCTTCTTTCCTTCTCCCAGGTGCAAGGCTCTGAGAGGTATTCATGGTGCCCCTTAGAAGTTCCTCCAGGGACAAAGCATCAGTTGATTGAGTTATACTTTTCTTTTATTGACTCTACCTCCTTTCCGATTTTTTTTTTAATATATATTTTTTTATTTATTTGACAGAGAGAAATCACAACTAGACAGAGAGGCAGGCAGAGAGAGAGAAGGAGGCAGGCTCCCCGCGGAGCAGAGAGCCCGATGCGGAGCTCGATCCCAGGACCCTGAGACCATGACCCGAGCCGAAGGCAGAGGCCTTAACCCACTGAGCCACCCAGGCGCCGATTTTAATGCCTGTTCCTTCTTCCTGCTCACTGGGACACAGAAGTCTTTGTCGCTTACATTGTGTACATAGAAGCCTTTGTCCATACTTTGTCTTCAAGATCTATAGGCAGAGATACACAGAGTTTAGGAAAATCCTTCTGGTTACTGGACTGGGAAAGGGGGGTGAGCAAGGGGGAAAAAGGAAGAGCAATTAGAGATTATTCAGTTCTTCAAGGAGAGGTGATAACAGCTCAACCCAGAAAGGTCTGTGAGAGTAGGAGTCATGGTCGGATTGTGGATGTTTTGGAGGTAGAGCCAACAGGATTTCTTAATGAATTGGATGTGGGGTATAGGAGAACAGAGTCAAGAGTGACCCCAAATATCTGGATGAGCCATGACAGCATGGAGTTATGGATGCCATTGGTAGTGGCTAGTTTGGAGAGCTTGGTTCAGTTAGCTTTGAGAAACCCATCAGACATTCAAATGGAGATTCCTGATGTTACAAATATTGAAATAGAGACCAAGGGAGGTGAAAAAAAAATCATCTAGTTTAAGATTGTATCAATAAGAAATGAAAAAATAAAAAGATAAAAAGATGATAAAACAAAAACCTGTATCTAAGTATCATATCAGTTTATGTCCTAAATGCTTTACTTCCTCTTTCACCGGGCCTCATTCTGTGCCCAGAAATTTTGGGGAAAGGAAAGTCTTCTGGAGCAAGTGTCTGCTCTGGATTTGATATGGTCTTAGGACATAATGGAAGGGAAAATGAAGGCTGAATAGTTTAAGGCTCTCATTTTATTTTTTTCCTGAGCATCCTTTGACTATGTTACTTATGCCTCAGAAAAGCTGAGGTGATTCAGAATCTTTGTTACCACCTGAGAGGGAAGAAGGGACGTTCAGAAAGGCACTGTGTACTTAATTAAAGTTGTTGCCGAGATGAAGATTTATGCCGTGGAGCTCCCCTCTGCTGTCTCTCTACATCCCCTGCTGCCTGGAAGAATGTTCCAGTGGTGCCAAAGTCATCCCCTGGGAAGCTCTTCTCAGTCTGGCTTGGGAGTCTTGGAGCCTGGAGCTTTTCATGCTGTGTCTTGGAATGACTCTCTGAGGAGACAAAGTGTGAGCCACCACAGAGTCCCAGCACCTTACTGGGCTGCCTTACAGAAAGGGATGGTGTCTACTGACATTTCTAAACTGCTTCTGTCTAACGTCTTGCAAAAACTTACAACTGATGGACCAAAAGACCCTTTCATTACTGTGGCAGTAACTGAGTGAGTCACTCACTGGCCCAAGGCCAAGTTCAGCTGTCAGGTTCCTGAAAGCTGTGAAGAGAAGAAAATTCATTTTCCTCTTCAGGGAGAAGAGAAAACATGTTTCTCTCTTTCATCTGTATCAAAGTTATCAACTTCGCAGTTGTCTGAGCTTATAAAACTGAGCTTAAACTTCCATGAGTATTTTGGGCCTTTTTTATTTTTAGTATAATAATCCATTTTTAGGGACACCTGGGTGGCTCAGTTGGTTAAGCCACTGCCTTTGGCTCAGGTCATGATCCCAGGGTCCTAAGATCAAGCTCCACAGCGGGCTCCTTGCTCAGCAGGGAGCCTGCTTCTCTCTCTGCCTGCCACTCTGCCTGCTTGTGTGCACTCTCTCTTTCACAAATAAATAAATAAATAAAATCTTCAAAAAAATAATCCATTTTTAATTTTGTTTTGTAAACTGCTAATGGTCTTTGTTCAGTACATTGCACATAGGAGTTTTCTGTCCTGTATGCATTATAAAATGCTGATATCATATGAAATGCCTTGCATAGATTTGGAATTGATACATGGTCAACAGGTGTGAGAATGAACTGTTTTACCATTGAGAACTGCATCCTTGAGGCCATCCTGGAAAATCATAAGAATGGGATTTGACTTTACAGATACAGTAAAATCCAAAGGACAAGGAATCGAAGGAACCATGTGAACTATAGAGAATGGAAGGGGAAAAGAGAGTATTTTAAAATTTCCTGTATAAAAAACATTAAGACCTAAAGAGTTCCCCGATAATGCCACCAACATAGGGGGCAAACACCAGGCTTTTTCTTTCAGTGAAGATGCATAGGCTGGTGCAGAAAGCCAGAAGTGTTTCAAAAACAACCGTAATTACTATGTCTTTGCTTGTCACTAGATGGGACTCTGAGACCTGGTTCCAGCACCAGTACACTTCCATGATGTGGGGCTTGGTTTTGCCTTGTTAGTAAGATAAGGTAATCAGTAGTAATTGCTGACAAAACTCATGAAGGGGTAGACAGATGCATGGATACTTTTGTAAATGTCTTAAAACAATACACAATTCATGTATGGATGATTACCATGGTTTGAAAGATGGTCTTCCTCTGGGTGAAGTGAGAAGCAAGGTTTTGTCATCTGTGGCCTGAGAACAGGACTAGCTTCTCCTTTAATTTCATAGTGGCCATCCTGCTGGGTCCACAGTTTGAAAGCTTTTCACCAGTTTAGGGAATTCTCAAAGACAGCATTGAAGCTAAAGAGAAAATAAAGGCAAACAAAACTAAAATTAGAAAAGGAGAGTTCAGCATGAAATACAAATATGAAAAAAGTGTTATTATTGCCCTCAGATTTCATGTTCAAGTTGGGGAAGGTATTTCTTTGCTGGAGTTTTGGGCTTGCCTGGTCGGTTTGGAAGCTCAGAAGAGGAAGCGAGCCTGGAGAACCCGGGAGCCAGGCTGCATCTTATAAATGAACCAGTCACCTAGCTTCCATCCACCTAAGCAGAGCTGGCCCTAACCAGCAAGGACAGAACTCTCCTTTGCACAGCACCAGAAGCCTTTGGTCTCTGAGACAGATTCATGTTATGAACCCTACAAAAATAAGAGAAGATCATTGCTATTAGACTAGATACAAATAAAATGCAAGATGTCTAGTTATATGTGTATTTCAAGCCATGCAATGTTTGGGACATACTTTTACTAAAAATTATTTATTATTGATCTAAACTTCAAATTTAACTGGGCATTTGTATTTTATTTGGCATATCTGACAACTCTCTATTAGGCTAATGTATTACAAGTGATGGTAGAAGAATTCAGCCCCCTTGTGCCCACTGCTCAGCCAGCCCAGTCTAGCCAGCATGTCCATCCCTTAAGCTCCCAGGGCTTTAGCTTGGGCTCCACTGTCTTTCTTGCAGCAGGCCGGGGGTGGGGGGGGAGGCACCCAGGTGTACCTGAGCTCCACACACCCCAGTGGCTTCAGAAACAGTAGCCTCTATAGCCTGGGTGCCACCTGGCCATGCATGGTCCTGTGCTCCCCCATACAGGCCCAGTGGGCGCTGGCATCCACGAGGTCACCGTTAGTCAGAGCCTGCTGGTTTTGCTCTGGGTAGACATTGAGCCCTCCATCCAGCACTTGCACCAGGAGGAGCACAAGGTCAAGACCCTCAACAATAACTCCCTCCTTCATCGAAAAGGTGTAGATTCTAGAGCAGCAAAACAAGCTGCTGGGGACCAAGTAGGCCCCGTGGCAGGAGCAGAAGTCAGCCAAGGGTAGCTGTCTGCTCCCCCATCTTTGAGGCCCACATTGCTGGCCTGTGGAGGCAGCTTGAGTTGCTGCAGCTAGATGGGGGCTGCCTGGAGGCAGAGATGTGGAACACCCAGGACATTGTGGAAGACTTCAAGAACAAGTACCAACATGTTATTGACCATCACTGGCTGCTGAGCTGGTTTCTGGTGCTGAAAAAGGACACAGATTCTGCCTTAATGAACAAAATAGATCTGGAGGCCAAGGTAGATGCCCTGACTAATGAGGTCAATGTCTTCAAGACTTTCTATGAGACAAAGTTGGCAGAGTTCCAGTCCCAGATCTCGGACATGTCCGTGGTGCTGTCCATGGACAACAACCACTCCCTGGACCTGGATGGCATCATGGCTGAGGTCAAGGGCCAGATAAAGAGCTGAAGCTGAGCTTAGGCTGAGATCTTGTACGAGACAAAGTTTGAGACCCTCAGGCCAAGGTTGGGAAGCATGAGGATGACCCTTGGAGTATCCCACTGAGATTGCAGAGATGAACCATGCCATTCAGAGGCTGTAGGCTGAGATCGACAGCACCAAGAACTTCTGTGCTAAGTTGGAGGCTGCCATTGCTGAGGCTGAAGAACATGGGAAGCTGGCACTTAAGAATGCATGTGCCAAGTAGGAGGAGCTGCAGGCCACCCTCCAGCAAGCCAAGCAGGACCTGGCACAGCAGCTGTGCAGGCACCAGGAGCTCATGGATGTCAAGATGGCCCTGGACATCGAGATCCTCACCTACCCCAAGCAGCTGGAGGGCAAGCAGAGCAGTTGGTGGGAGATGGTGTGGGGATTGTGAACATCTTTGTGGTGAACTCCACTGGTGGAGGTGGCAGCAGTCTGGCCAGGCTGGTCTTCAGAGGAGTATGAGCAGCAATGCCTTGAGCTTCTCGAGTGGTGGAAGGCCCGGGGCTGTCAAGTCGTACTCCATTAGGACCTCAGCTGCCATCCACAGGAGCGTAGAAGAATGAGCCCTGCTGTGCAGAGACCCATACCCCTGTCCACCACATCACAGGAGGACTCCCATTCCTGATCCCCAGACTGCCAGGCAGTCTGAAAAATGACGTCAGAATAGTTCCTAATAAATCAGCCTTTCTGGAAACAAAACAAAGCAAAAAAACAAAAAACCAAAACCAAAACCAAAACAACAACAACAAAAAAATCCAAAACAAAAGACAAATGGCAGTAAGAGACGTTGCCTGCTTAGGAATAATAAAATCAAATGTCCAGAGATGTCATGTATTGGTGGGAATACCACTAAGTATTATGTGTATATAGGAGAAATCTGGTACTATTTCACCTTTTTATTGGTGAATGAATAGTAAACATTATTAAAAATAATACAGACCCTCCTTTTAAAAAAATATTTCTATAATCATCATTTCCCCCTGGGAATTATGATATCCCAGTCATCATCGGTTTGGGATTTTCACAGGTAGATATGGATTTGAAGTTGTCCTGCTTTCTTTGGAATGAACCCAGCAAGAGTGCATTTGCAGGGATGCTGTGTCTCTACAAGGCCCCATCAGTGAGTAAAGTGGGCATGAAAGGTCTGACAGGGGTGGGGTATAAGTCATGCCTTATCTGATAGACAGATAAGCCTAGTATGGGTTTATATTGGCCAGCAAGGATATATCCTTCTTCCCTCATCCATGTTCTTCACTGTCCAAGTCATCCTTTTATTTAGAAGTCTAGCTGGATATTTTCTTATAACAGATTAGATGCATATTATAACTAAGTATTGATAATTTTGATCAGTGTTGATAGTTTTCTGTTTCCTAACCCGTCACTCTCCCTCACCACTATGTCATAACAAGGGAAGAAGTGTTGCATATTATATACATGGAGGATATAAAATGTGTTGAGTGATCACCCTTGTGGCTGATCTTCCTCTGTCTATTCCTTATTTATTAATTCTTTCTCAGAATCTATCATTTACACATTTCTTCTCTTACATTATATTCTTTCCTTAGGTGATCACATCTACTCTTATAGTAGATGACTGTTGATGACTTCCAAATTTCCAGTCATCAAATGCACACTTCTTAAGCACCTGCTAACAACAGTCCAGGTGCTGAGAACTTAAATGTGAGTAAGACAGTCTGTGCTAACTGCCTATTCAACAACTCTCAGATGTTCAGTGGGTGTGTGAAAGTCAGCTTCTCCAAAACAAGTCTATCATTCTCTGCAATTCCTTTTTCTCCATTATAAATGCAGTTATCCAAGTCTAGAGGTAATCCTTGACTTCTCCCTCTATCAAATCTCCACAACCTGTTTGGTTTTTCCTTCCAAAAATTTCCTAAGAGTATAGGGCAATGAATAGAACTTTAGAGTGAGGCTGCCCAAGTTAGACTCATGACTTTGCAGATTTGCTATCTGTGGGCCCCTGACTCATTTTCCTTATCTGAAGATTAGGAATAATAAAGGTTCCTAAAACAAAGAGCTTTTGTGAGCCTTAAATGACTTAACCCATATAGACGTCTTAGAACAGTGCCTGACACATAGGAAACACTGAAATATTATCTATTAAAATTATTATTATGCATCCTCTCTTTGCCATCACCTCAGACTTAGTTTGAAGAATCATCATCTCTCACCTGGATTATTGCAATCACCTCCTACTGTTTTCCTATTACCAGTCTTTCTGCTTCTTACTCATTTCCCACACTAAAACCAGCATTCATTTTTGAAATAAAAATTTAACTATTTTACTTCTTAACATCCTTTGCTGATTTCTTAGTAGCTTCAGAATAAAGTCTAAAGTTCTTGGTATGATAGAAAGGCTATTTATGACCTGACTTCTGCTCAGCTCTCCGTTTTTCACTTTCTACTTTGCATGCTTTAATGTAACCATTTTGAATCTTCCTCGTTCTCATTCCTCCATTCCACCTAGCAACTTTCTACTCATTTATCCAGATTAATCTTTGGCATGATGCTTTCGAAGAGCCTTCTGCAACCCTCCACACTGGGATTAAGAGTGCTTCTACCATGCTGATGAAGCTGTCCACACATCAGTATCATCCAAAGCAATGCCTAGTGAACTGTCACCCAACATATCACTGGGAGACCAAGTCTGGGGGTCCTAGTTCCTGGGATTGCATCATGCACACCATGTTGCCTGCTTCATCTTTTTCATAGCCAATCTGTCCTTTTGGATCCCTGTAGACAGGAAGGGGCCAAAAGAGCTTCAGAAGAGTTTGGGGTACATGTACTAGATAATCTTAATCATAATGAAGGCAAAGATCACCTATTGAGCCCTCAAATGCTAAGGATGGTGCTTTGCGTACATTCTCATGTGTCATGGCAGCAGTCCTTTCAAGTAGGTACTATTGTTATATACATTTTACATTAGAGGGAACTGAGCCTTAAAATCACACTATTCATAGTTGGCAGAATGGGATTTGGGCTGAGAACTTGCCTGCAGAAAAGCCTGTGCTTTTGATCTGAGCTCTGTTTAGGATGCCTTCCCTGCCTGCCCTCCAGTGACACCCCCGGGCTATGTGGATTATTTCCTCAGCACCAGTTTAAGAGAGGACTAGAAGGCTTTGAGAGACCCCACAGTGCTATTTATGGCTCAGTGGATTGCTAATTGGGAATGGGGTGCATGGTGAAATGCTCACAAAGCTCAAAAACATGTGTCCCTGTGTTGTTGTCTGTGTAACGAAAATGCTCACATCCATGGCTAAAGCTATGTAGTGGTGGAAGTCAAATTGGGAGGCTGAGATTAGCTAAAATGTGAACAGAAGAAACTATAAGTTAGTGTGAAAGAAAAGAGTATGTTATTCTGAAGATTAATCTATTTTCTTATTTCTCTCTCTGCCCTTTCCTCATCCCTTCCCCTCTTCAAGCAGGGAGCTAGTCCTGTGCTCATTCAACTCAGGGGAAGCAGGTGGCAGGACAGAAAGCATAAATCCTAGCTTTGGCTTTTAAAAGCCAAAGCCCCATAGGGGTGTCTTGGTGGTTCAGCCAGTTAAGTGTCTGCCTTCAGTTCAGGTCATGATCCTGGGGTCCTGGGATAGAGGCTTTGGTGGAGAGCTTGCTTCTCCTTCTCCCACTCCCTCTGCTTGCGTGCTCCTGCTCTCTCTCTCTGTTAAATAAATAAATAAATAAATAAATAAATCTTAAAGAAACAAAAACAAAAACACCCAACCCTAAGCCCCAAAGAGAGGAGAAGATTCAGGGCATGGATAATGTATCTTGATAAGAAACATAGGGGGAGAAGGATTTGCTCTCAGAAACTGTCATTCCTGTTTACAGTGGATGAGGGTAGAGGAGTCTATGGATCCTGAAGGAGGGACCAGGCCCTTTCTTCTTGGAAGTGTGCTGGGAAGGGATGCCCGTGTGGTTTATCCAGGGAGACCTATAAAAAGATCCAAGAAGCAGGCTGTAGAAGAAGCAAGAGGGCTCACTCAGATCTAAAGAAGTCATGCTATGAAGTATGATAACCAGAAGAAGGTCCCCTAGAGCCTTGGTGCTCCAGAAACAGCATTCTCTCTGGACACAGAAATGAAGGATGTCAAAATAGTCTGAAATTGTGTTTTTGGCCAGCCCAAGAATGAGTGCTCAAATAGAAATTAAGCAAACATTCAGATCATATCAGCGGTTCTGGCAGGGAATCTCTGCCTTGTGTCTGGCTGGAAGCACCCCAGATGTCCTTTCTGCCAGCTGCTCATCCATTCCAGGTAGACAGCTTTGCGAGGTGTCCTATTCCAACAGAGGTACTGATAGCCTGCAGGGCAGGGGTTTCTTGGTGTTAGGCTCAGAAGCTGCCTGCTGATCAGCCTTTGTGCCAGTAGGCTCTTTGAATAAACCACTGAAACTGTAGGACCAAGACCTCTGTATTTCTTGTGCCTCTAATAGTCTTGAGAAGTGGCACATAAAGGACAGGAGGCAATAAATAGATGAAAGAAGAAGGAGGAGTTGAGTTTGGGAAAGAGAGAAGAACTGGAGAGCAAAGAGAGTCAGGAAAGGAGAAGGACTTGGAATTGGTTTGGGGCCTCCCAAAGCTTGTTGGTGGCTCTGGTGCTATGAGCTGTCCCGGGCGGAATTTGTTGGCTTGTCCCTGGACTGTGAGGCTCAGTGAGTATTGTCCTAGTAGGGCTGAGCACTCTGCATCTCTCCGAGAAGGATCAGAGCAGGGGAGGGAAATGAAATTAAAATGTTTGGCCCCACCAGCTGTTGACTCAAGCTCATTCTGTTGAAACATTTCCTTGAGAAGGGATAAAAATGGGAAGGTAGACATCTGTAGCTGTCCTTTAAAAGGAGTGCCTTTAAACAAATATTCACTTGAGATAGGACTCTGTCTTGTCTCAGGCTCAAGTGGCTTTCAGAATCTTCAAGGTGGATGAGACTTTCAGTGTCATCTATCCTTCCCTCACATATTGGTGCACTGAGGCCCACGGAGAAGTGATTTATTCAGCTCTTTCAATTTGTTAGGGGCAGAGCTGAGTCTTGAACTAAGATCCCCCTCAGCATCCCAGTATCTGATGATTCAACTGAAGGGACTTTGATGAGGTCACTTTTTATAGAGGTGTGGGCAAAGTTAAGAAAACCCACATGGGAGGCACCTAGAAACTAGTGATAGCAAGAAGCCGTTGTCTCCCCCTAAGCCTTAAAGAAGTCTCTGAGAGTAGAGCCTGGGGGAGAGGTTACCTGAGCTTTGCTTGTGCAGGGACACGGCCACTGCCAGAGCTGTGGCACCAATGGAGGGAGGAAAAGAGGAAGAAATTCCCCAATCTCTCTCTTTTCTCTTACTCCTGTCCCCTGTCAGTGACTCCCATTGGGCAAACACAACAAAATGCCTGGATGAAATAGTCCAGAGAGCCCAGCCTCTCAGAAATCAGAGTAGGGCAGAGAACAGATCTGGGGGTGGAGGCAAATGGAGAATAGTCAGAAGTCCAGATCTCCTGACTCCCCATTTAATATTCTTCCAACATAATTTTCCTCTGGACTCTGGAAATTGGGTACAGTGGATTGAGTTTAATGGTCTCCACTAAAGTGGGGGAAGCATTGAGCCCTCTGTCTTAGGAGTAGAGATTTTCTAGTCTTCCTTTCTGCAATGTGGATTCTCTTCCACTCACCGCTGGATGAACTATAGAGTTAACTGCTGAGGGTTTTAAATCCATTCACTAAAATTCCATTTTCTCTGAGTGGTCATAGTAGTTTCTTGGAGCTAAAGTCTATCAGCATCCTTCTCAGTTTTTCTATTTTTCATCACTAACATGTGGCCAAAGAATTACGTAGAGATTCTTCAGTAGTGTCTAGATGTAGGGTTTACACTTCCCCATGTGACAGAAACTTGAGAACTATATAGGACAGAGCCTTCTGGGTTCTTATCTTCCCTGCTTATAGAATTTTGTTCCCAGTTCCTGAGCTTTGTGTCAGAATAAGCCATATAAAGACAGCACAGGGACACCTGGCTGGCTCAGCTGGCAGAGCACGTGACTCTCAGATCTTGGGGTTGTAAGTTCAAGCCCCACGTTGGGTGTAGAGATTACTTAAAAACAAAATCTTTAAAAAAACATAAAGACAGCACAGAAGCTGGAGGGAAAGTGGGGTTGAAGGAAGAGTCCTTATTATCTTTTAAGATTTATTTTTTTAAGGGTTTTATTTATTTAATTGTCAGAGAGAGAGAGCATGAGAGAGAGCACACACAAGCAGGGGAGCAGCAGGAAGAGGGAGTAGCAGGCTCCCCACTGAGCAAGGAGCCTGATGCAGAACTCAATCCTGGGACCCGGGGATCATGACCCAAACTGAAGGCAGGTGCTTAACTGACTGAGCCACCCAAGCATCCCAAAATTTATTTTTCTTTCAAAAAATTTACCTGGCTTTTTAGTGAAAAGATAATCCATGCAGTTTACATAAATTATGTCATACTTTACATATTATTCATGAACCTGATTTAATGCTTTTTTGAGATTTATTCTTATTGACAAACAAATGTGCTTTGATTTATTCATTTTAATTGCTATATAGCATTCTAGTATACGAATTAAAAAGTTTATGTCTATGTCTACTCACTATAGAGAAACAAGGTTGTTGTTAGCTTTCCATAGTCATAAATAATGCCATAGTGAACATCTTTATGCATGGCTCTTTATGCAATATGGGGAGCTCAAGGGATGGTAGGGTAGAAGGACAAGGAGGAGCATTTCTCCATAGAGTGGGCATGTAGAAATGTCAACCTTCATTTACAGATTTAGCAACATTGATTGAGCACCTGCCATGTGCGTGGGGCATTATCCTAGGAAGAGGGAAAAATTGAGATAAGTAAAGAAACCATAGGCCTTGCCTTTAATGAATATACATCTTGTTGAAGGGGAAATTAACACAAAATAAATGGAATTTAGCCCCAGTTTAGATTATGACTGCTATAATGTAAGTGTGACTATGGGAATAAGAAAGAGAATGACTAACTCTGCTGGAAAACCTGGGAAGGCCTCCAAAGGCAGCGACTGCCTGCCCTGGGACAGAGGAGACTCTGGGAGGGGGAGGCAGAGCCGATGGTATGCAGGCAGAGCCAACAGCATGCCAGTCACGTACCATGAAAACGCAAGACACATGCAGAGAACTAAGTCGAGGGAATAGGAATTGGATAGAATGAACCTTAGGAATGCTGTGAATTTTGTAACCAGACAATCACTCTTTTTGGTGACTTAAGCTGCCACCTGCTAAAACTCACTATCAGAGGTGTGCCAGCTCCTTCATAGACCCATTTTGTATCCACACATTTGTTTTTGTTTGTTTGTTTGTTTTTCAAGTTTCTTACTTAGGTCTATTTTTTTACCTTCTATATTTATCCTTACTGCATTTCCATCAGTTCTTTTTGGATGGGTTAGTAATACCAACAATAAGTAGATGCTTAAATAATGAAGAATAAGACATTTTCCCCCTTGCATTTACCCTGAATTAGAGTAGTCTTTACCTTTTTCTTCCCCCTTTGCTGTTGTTGTCATAGTACGTAATGTTTTAATAATAAGCGTAGTTGATTGCTTTCATCACATATTAAATGAGGCTCTCTTTTTTTTAAGATTTTATTTATTTATTTGACAGAGAGAGAGAGATCACAAGTAGGCAGAGAGGCAGGAAGGAAAGAGGGGGAAGTAGGCTACCTGTGGAGCAGAGAGCCCGATGCAGGGCTTGATCCCAGGACTCTGAGATCATGACCTGAGCCAAAGGCAGAGGCTTAACCCACTTAGCCACCCAGGCGCCCTTAAGTGAGGCTCTTAAGGCTCATTACTATCCAGACTTCTCTATGTTAATCTTGCTTTTCAACAACTGTACTAATGTGAATTTGTAAGAGTTCTCTTCAGTCATATAGAGTGAGTTTGGTGCAGAATTAAATGCCAAATATTAAAAGCTGATTGGTTCAGACTTGATTTCCCAATAAACACAATTTTTTTTTAAATTTTTTTTTATTTATTTGACAGAGAGAAATCACAACTAGTCAGAGAGGCAGGCAGAGAGAGAGGAGGAAGCAGGCTCCCTGCGGAGCAGAGAGCCAGATGTGGGGCTCGATCCCAGGACCCTGGGATCATGACCTGAGCCAAAGGCAGAGGCTTTAACCCACTGAGCCACCCAGGCGCCCCTAAACACAATTTTTAAAGAGTAGGAAATGATTTAGGTTTGTGGAAACTTAACTTGAGTTTAAGTTAGCAGTGTTCATGGGAGCCCCAGGAGAGACGGTGTAATTGAGTGGAAGTGATGTGTGCAACTTTTGGGACATGTTCTTTTTTTTTTTTTTATTAAGATTTTAGTTATTTATTTGACAGAAAGAGAGATCACAAGTAGGCAGAGAAGCAGGCAGAAGGAAAGGGGGAAGCAGGCTCCCTGCTGATCAGAGAGCCCGATGTGGGGCTCGATCCCAGGACCCTGAGATCATGACCTGAGCTGAAGGCAGAGGCTTTACCAATGGAGCCACCCAGGTGCCCCCTGGGACATGCTCTTAAAAGGAATCTGCTTCCCCTCTTTCTCTTGCCTCTTGGGAAGTGATGGTATCTGGAACAGACACTTTGAAACACACATGGACACATGTATGTAGGATGGCTGAACTGCTCTCCCACCTTGGATACCTGGGAGTACTCATGGAGCAGAGCTTGTAGGCCCAGACTGTCCACCTACTTCTGGTCTCTTAGAGAAGTAAACTTCTGTGTTTTTTGACCCACTGAGGTTTCAAGTATCTTTGTTATGGTAGCTTAACCTAGAACCTAACTAAAATATCTAGTTAAAAAAAATTATCAAGTGTGGACAAAGTATATCTTTTTAGGTAGGGTGACAGGCCAGCAGATTTTATTTTTTATGGACTTTTAGCAATTTTCTTTTTCAATGTGAATACCTTTTGGAGAAATCTATTCTCATTTTCCCACAATACCCACCAAACCTTATTTTCTTACATGTACTACATTCACATATTTAAATTATCCTCCTTGCTCCTGTGGACATTTGGGTTTGTTACTCCTGGGAATAATTCTGGTTTTTTGCAAGTTGAAAACTCTTATAACATAATATGATAATATTCCAGGTTTCTTTAAGGTTCTGCACTCTGGACATGATAATGTAGATCAGATCACATCACTTACTGACATTCAGTGGGGCCTGAGAATTACTCTTAGGAGTGCCATTCTGTTGGGGCCATCTTGATATTGGATAAACAGGCCAGATTTAACTCACTCATGTTCCTGGGGGAACCAGATAAGGAAAAACTCTAATAGGGTTCATCAAGGGGGATGAAGATAAAATGTGTCACAGCCCAGGAAGCAGAAGAGCCTCGGGACTGCTCTGCACTTGACATGACATTTGATGGGATAGTGGTTAATGAAGCTTGAGAATTTAGATATTTCAGTCCCTTAAACCAGCATCCAGTGAAACAAAAAAGTCAATTTTATAACTGGAAAGAAGTGACATTTTCTTCAAAGCTTGCATTCATCTTGCTTCCTAGCATAGCCTTTTAGGAAGAGCTGTGCATGTGAGGAAAACTTAGGTAGCGTCTTTTGGGAGCCCTGAGCAGAGAGGGCCCTTCAAGGTCCAGGAGGTCCAATGGTTTTATTATGAAAAATTACGTGGGTGAGGATAGAGCTGGGAATCTCAGATAACTGATTTGGAGTTGGGATTAGAAACCGTGAAGTGTGGGAACTAGAAGTCGAAATGACTATGAGTTTTTGCATGGCATAAAATCACATAAAATTCTAAACTAGAGTTCAACAAAACAATTGAGGCCTCAAGTCTCTGTAGAAATCCAACTAAGAAAGTGGCAATCTACATCAAAATGCTGAAGCAGTAAAGCAGAACTGTGTAGGATATGTTCCTTGTTTTATAGAGGCTGATTAACTAGAGAGGGGACTACTCAAGACTGGAGTGAAGGAGGAGTGGGCTGAAAGTTTAAAATGGTCCAGAACAGTGTTTATCAAAATTTGTCCCAGAATCACCAGGGATTTGTTCAAAATGCAGATTTGGGGGCCCCAATGGAAAATGAATAAATTAAAATACCTTAAGGCTAAGAGGATATTTTAATTTTTAATATTTTAGATGAGTTTTTACTTAGTTTCTGGGCAATTTGAGACTCAGTAACAGGTAGTTGAAAGAAGTTTGACCAGAGAGCACTAATCTGCTCCGATGTTCTAGGGCATTGTCAACATTTATAGGTCTTCTAATATGTTCCAGGCACCGTGCTAGGTATTGGGGATACAGTTAGGAACATAAACATTCCAGTGAAAAGACCAGAAAAATAACCAAGATATTTCAGTACGATATGGTAAGGGTCTCTATAGCAGAGATTGGTAGAAGAGGCTCTGGGGCCCTGCCTAGGGATGAGGGGAAAGATTCATAGAGCAAGTAACATTTGAACAGGTTATTAAAAGAAAAACAGCAATTTTCCAAATGAAGAGGAGCCATTCCTAGCAGGTACTGGATGGAGGAGGAAGGTATAAGGTATATATGAAGGGGAGCCAGACCTTGAAAATGGTTTCAGGAATGGTATGTTGAAAAATACATGTGCTCTTACTGTCTCAGGGTAATTTGAGGAGAATGTGCCTGGGTCAGTCTTTTGGAGGATTTGTCAGACCTTGTCAACAGAGGTTCTTTGTGGCCATGCTTGCTTTTTCCTTGGGAGGAGAGATAATAGTGAGCAAGGCAGATGGGCCCTGTCATCTGAATTTTCAGTCTGGTGCAGAGAGACAGAAAGTAAAGAAATACAGAGACTTTTTAGGAAGAGGTAAAAGCTATGAAGAGAGTAAAGCAAAGATTTCTCTTTTTGGAATAAGATCATCTAGATTATTTGAACAAACCATCCCATGGAAAGCAAATCTTGGAAGTTTATTGAAAGAGTTGACAAGATGGTAAACCAAGAGAAAGCAGGAGCCTAGACAGGCAAGTGGAACAATGGAATTACTGATTCTTCTAACCTAAATTTGGGGAGGCCAACAGCCATGGAAGTTCAAGCGTTCCCAGGTGGAGCTTCTAGGAGGAGGCTCCAGAGGACTCCAGTCTCAGGATAGGGTTGAACCAGACTTCTCAGTGCTGCCTGTTGCTTGTCTTCTCTGGGTCTCCATTTTTATTCAAGTTTTCCTTATGGCTATCCAGTCTACTGTCAATAAATATAGTCTATTTTTCAACTTGGTCACTGTCAGTTTCTTTGTCTCAGCCAGTTATTCCCCAGCTGGCACATTCCATTTCATATTTCTCCTTTTTATTTTGAAATCATATTGAAGTTACAGAAATCTTGCAAGAATAGTACAAAGAACACTTTCCCCCCTGAATTACTTGTAAGGTGCAGATCTAGTATCATCACCCTGGAATACTCTAGCACGTATTTGCCATACATCAGGACGTTCTCTCACACAGCCCTAACAGAACATCAAAATCAGGAAATTAACATTTATCCATTACTGCTATCTAATCATCAGACCCTCTTCAGGTTTTACCAATTATCCCAAGGATATCGTTCATACCAAAGAATTCAGTCTGAGATCTTCTCTTGTATTTACTGTCATGTCTACTTAACCTCCTTCAGTCTGGGAGTTTCCTAGTCTTTCTTTGACCAACATGACTTGACTCTTTGGAAGATTACAGGACAATTATTTTGCAGAATACCCCTCAAATTAGGTTTGTCCGATGTTTCCTCCTAATTAAATTCCGATTATACGTTTGGCAGGGAGTGTTGTGTGTGGGCAGGAATGTCACAGAAATGATGCTGTGATCTCATTGCATCCCATTAGGCGATACATGATTTTTATTTGACCCATCACCAGTGATATTATCTTTGATCACTTGATGTTGTTTGCCAGTCTTCTACACTATAAAGTTACTGTTTTTTTTCTCTCTGTAATTAATAAGAATTTTGTGAAGAGGTACTTTGAGATTATGAAATATTCTGTTTTTCAAAATGTTATCCACTATGTATCCTTTGATGGTTTTGTTCAATTAATTATTACTATGATAACAGTTATATGGTGATTTTCTTTTTTTAATTTATTAACATATAATGTATTATTTGCCCAGGGGCACAGGTCTGTGAATCATCAGGCTTACACGTTTCACAGCACTCACCATAGCACATACCCTCCCCAATGTCCATAGCCCAGCCACCCTATCCTTATCTCCGCTCAACCCCCTGCAACCCTCAGTTTGTTTCATGAGATTAAGAGTCTCTTATGGTTTGTCTCTATACTCTTGATATGGCGATTTTCTAATTCAACCATTATTTCTGCATTTATCAGGTAGCATTATATTGTGAAGAATAGGGTTTTTTTCCCTCCTATTTGTTTATATATATCATGGATTTCTGTTGTATTCAATGGATTATAATCTACTAATATCATTATTTATTTTGATGCTGAAATGGTCCCAGATTTGGCCAGTGAGACACCCTAAAACTGGATCCTGTTTCCCTTTGATATGTACCTATTATTCTTTGAGCTCATCCTTGCTTTCCAGTCTAATATGATGTTCTAGGCCAATCTTGTACTTGCCCTTCCTCAACCCTAAATCCAACATTTCTCCAAGGAGCGCTGGTTCCTTTTAAGAAAAATGGTATTTAAAAACCAAGATCTGATAACCAGGTCTGCTCATTGTTACACACACACACACACACACACTTTTTTCTGTATTTATTCCTATGTCTCTATACTGAGACCTATATGTTCAATACTCATGAACTAATAAATGAACTAATATTTTTCTTTTTTCTTTTTTAAAGATTTTATTTATTTATTTGACAGAGAGAGACACAGTGAGAGAGGGAACACAAGCAGGGGGAGTGGGAGAGAGAGAAGCAGGCCTCCCACCGAGCTGGGAGCCCAATGTGGAGCTTTATCCCAGGACCCAGGGATCATGACCAGAGCCGAAGTCAGACGCTTAATGACTGAGCAACCCAGGGGTCCCTGAGCTAATATTTTCAATTTCAATCCCACACAACATTTATAATTCTCTTATCCAATAAGAAGAAACTTGGTTCTAATTATCCTTAACATATTTAGTAATTAGATTAACTCTCCTTGTATGTAATTAATTTCCTATAACCATCACTTTTCCCCACTCCTGCCCCAGGCAGATGCTGTACTTTTCAGGTTCTAATACCCAACTCTGGGCTGCCACAGCCCTCCTCCCACCACAGAGAGTCCCTCCTTATCCCACTCAGGCAGTAGTACTGCACATCAGGTTATATCATTACTCTCCAACCTGCGCAGGAGCTATTGCCATCCTACTGAGACTCCAACAACTGCCGTTGGCCCTGACAGCATTCTACCCTCAATACAGACGCCTGCTTTGCTTGGTCCACATAACGGCTTTGGACTATATTATTTAGAAAGGCAGGAGCACAGCCAGGAAAAGCAAGAATGTCGGAAGATAGGCAAGAAGCTGATATGTCCTTGTTGGGGATACTTAGAAAATGAGTAAACTGGGGAATGTTCATAGAAAGCTGGTAAAAGTAGATAGTGGAGAAGTAGATATTTGTTTAATAAGGTCTTGGAAGAGCTGAAGGATGATGCAGGCGGACCTCAAAACTGCACAGGAGGGCATCAGAGGAAACAGGAGCTGAATGGTGTGTAAGGGAAGGGGGAGGAGAATTGCAGTAGGTGTTTTGACAAGAGGTTATTTATTATGGGTAAAGCTAACTCTGTTGAGGAAAGAGTTGAGAGATATCTAACAAATAGGTTATCCATAATGTCTTATAGAATAGCCAGGTTATTCTGGGCCTGTGGGAATGAGGCAGTTTCCTTGAAGCAGGATGTAGGAACTCTGAGTCATAATCCCCATTATTGTGCAAATTTATACAACAAAACAAAGTGAATTTATAAACATCTCCACTTTACCAGTCTTCTCAAGGTTTCCTTATTGTCTCAGGTGGGTCCCTAAGTTTTAAGCTATTTCTCTAAGTAGTCACTCCCTAGTAGTTTTAAGAAATATAAACTATGCAAAGTGGCTATCTCTAGAAACTTCGGTACTGCAGTAAGGTAATATAGGTGCATCTAATAGAGATACGATTGGTGAATAATTGGCTCTTCTTTCACAAAAGTCAGTATTTTCAAAAACTTAATTTCATCATGTACATTTTAACATGTTTGCTGCTATTTAAATATTTGGCATTAAATGTATAAATGATGACATTTTGAAAAGTTTAGCTTTCTGCCATTTTTCTGTCTCATAAAAGGGAGCAATGTTATTAAAGAGAGAGAGAGAGAGAGAGAGAAGAGAAGAAACAGTTTAGCTGCTTAACTATGCCCAGAGACTGGCTAAGAATCAAAATGGTATATTCCTAATTAATAGCTGATTTATCTCCATTATTTTTCTAGCAAAAGAAAACATAGGAATATTTTAGTATTTACAAAGTGACTATTTTAACAAAAGTTATGAGTATTTTGTATTTTACATGGGTTTTTAAAAAAACCTCTCTTTTCTGTTTTCATATGTCTCAAAGTGCTTCAGAGTCTATAAATCTAAAACTCTCTTAAAATAGGCTTATTTTTAAAAAAAGGCTTCAGAGGGCTCTAAGAAAAATGAAAATATGGCCAAAGAAAAATGTTTTTCAAATAAGTCACTGAGGCTAGGGGATCTGACTATGGCCCAGGAAGAGATCCTATACTTGCCATTTCATTCCCGAGAGAAAGCCTGGACCCAAGTTGGGGGGCATAGGATGGACAGATGATTGGTGCCAATATTTCCTAAGAGGCTTTGAGAAATAGGCCTCTTTTATTTTTTAAGGGCCTGGTGCTAAAAATACTTAATTCAATTGGCTTAAGAGAAAGAATCAGGAAGGAATCAGGATATTTGGAATAGGGTTTAGCAGATTATAAATATTTGAGCATAGACTATAAGGTGAGGGGAAAGAGTACACATATTGTCTAAGTACTTTCCATCTTCTTTTTTAATGTTCAGGGAATTAGGCATATTTTAATGCTTTAATGAAATCCAGTTTTATTGCACTATAATGGGAGAATGTGGCAGCTAAAATTTTGACTTTTTGTTTTTATTAAATACACATTACATGTCAGAATATTGTAGGGGAGGAAACACTTTTCCTTCTACCCTTCTAGATTCTCTGCTTGGAATCCTACATATTAGACTGACAAAAGACAGGTTTATAGAAAAACAAAAATTTTTTAGCACTTGCAAAGTACATACACATGGAAAAAACTTAGTGATGAGTAACTCAAAAGGATAGTTAGAACTTCAGGCTTATAAGGGTGTCTGTGTAGCTCAATGGGTTAAACATTTGACTCTTCATTTCCCATCAGGTTATCATCTCATTGGTCATGGGATTGAGTCCCATGTCAGGCTCTGCACTCAGTGGGGAGTTTACTTGAAGAATCTCTCCCTTTGCCCCTCTTGCCATGTGATCGCTCTCATTGTTCTCTCTCTCTCTCTTAAATAAATACATCTTTTTTTTTTTTAAGAACTTCAGGATTATATGTTATCTTCACAAAGGACAATAAATTTGTAGAGAAGGGGCAAGACAAAAGGAATTTATGACTTCAGGGGCAGCAGACTGTGGAAAGGTAAATATAGGGGAAACTAGTGGAAAATAAATGTCGTTTTATTAAAGTTTGTTATGTAGATTCCTCTGATGCTATCTCTAAGCTGATGAGTTTAAAGTCATCTTTAGTGATTATGAATTGTCTTTCTTTCCTAGCAAAGAGGGGAAAGGCAGAGGGCTTTCTTTTGTCTGCTTCTTCTCAGTTGCCTTAAGCCCCTAATAATCTGTATGTTAAAGTGGAATGTTTTGGGTGGCATATTCTGATCTCCTACAATATGATCCATTTTTTTGTACAAGTTCCCAAGATATAGACGTAAATGCTTTTAGTTATCATTAAAGTCTCCCTGTATGCCTGTTACAGCATTACGTATTATATTGTTCAGCTTCATAATCCCATATATAATTTTTTTCTCCTTGATTTGCTTCATGTAATTAACCTTGGTCTATACTCTAATACATTTCTCCTCTGAATGGCTTTCATCTGTTTTCAATTACCATTGCTTTTTGAAGCCATCTTTGTAAATCAAGAATTTGCTTGCCAAATTGTTTCAGTCATGAGGTCTTGGAATATGCTCCTTCTTTCAAAAGGAAGTGTCATCTGGGTTGGTGTGCATTGTGATCGCTCCTATTTTTCTGATTGTAGATGTTCTCCCCAGGTCTCATCTTCTCCTCACTTGAGGCAATGTTTGATATGGTTCTTCCTCTTTATGCTTAAACATTATCCTTTCTTTCTTCTTTGTGATTTGTAAGAGTATTAATTTGGCTTTAATTTCTAAAATTTGGAGGATTGTTCTGTCTGGAGGGAATATTTCTTTGCAGACTACTATCGAGTGGAACTCTGTGCCTGTCCCTGCTTATTAGTAAGGCTTAGATTGTTTTTCAAAACAAAACCATCTTTATTTTTCTGGCTATGGTTTCCCCATTTCTGGTTCTTTCTGGTCAGCCAGTCCTCTGATTATTCACAGATGGGCTTTCCTCTCTTTTCTTGGTGTGTGGGTTTACCTTTATTGTGGTCTTTTGCATGAGCAGTCTGCCTTTGGTTTAGGCTGGCAAGCAAGGACACCTTCAGGATTGCTTCTTTTTAACTGTCTCCATATCAAGGGCTTTTCCAACTATTGCTTTAGGAGAATGCTGAAATTGTGAAAGTTCATAATATCTGTAAGAAAAAGATATTAGAGAGAGTAGCATGGGGTGGACATTTGACCTTAGCCTACATCTTAGGGGATATTTGGAAGGGGTATGAGAAAGAGAAAACAGTGAAAGGGCACAAGAGCAGTTAGTTAGTGGAAGGAGAAGGACCACCAATGTTTATCATTATGACTGGGGTGCCTCTACACTTGGATGTTATGACTAATGTACTCTGTTTTTCCCAAGAGGAAGAATATTTGAGACTCTTTCCACATTCTTATCTTTTTAAAATAGAGGTCTCCAAATCCAGATTATTCCCTGCCAAGGCTTTATCCTTTCCCTATCAGTGTTCAGAGTCCCCTAGTGCTTATGAGAGTTGAGACTCTGAGACTGAGGATGTCCAGTCTGGCTCAGTCCTACCTCATTTTCTGACTATGAATAAGTAGAAGTTTATCTTAGAGAGTTATGTGTAAATAGCAGAAGCTGGGTGAAGCCCCAACTCCCACAGTGGCCCCATGGTGGATGTGCTTCAGTTCCTGATGTCTCAGGAGAGAGAGGTTATGGTGGTTTTAGCTACAGTGGTCATCCCAGCTGGTTTTGAGACACTGGGGAGAGGGGTGCTAGTTTTCTTCTGTGACAGAAGCTCAAGGATAGAGTGGGGTCCTTGGCTACAGAGAGGGGGGACCATATCTATGCAGGTAAAGCTACCCTGTCATTAGGGCTTAGACCACACTGGTGGAGGCTGGTCCTCTCCTATGGCTGGTCCTGGGGCAAATTGTCTTTCAGTAGCTCCTTGAGAAGTGAGCTTCTAGAATCACACTCATTCATGGGACACTGAAGTCCTGGAAGGGTGAATCCTGAGTGCTCTCCCTTTGGTGACAAGAGTCTCTAAGTTGCACATAATGCTGCCCAATAGGACCGGGCAGAAACTGGAGTCCCAGGTCAGAGTGTGGTCCTAATACTACTTCCCTTCTTTCCTCCCTCATGACCCAAACCTCTTTCAAGGTGGGGATATGCAGGTGATTTCTTTTTCTTGCCTGGGATGTAGTTCCAACTTTTCTAACAAAACACAGGTTTCGGGGCGCCTGGGTGGCTCAGCGGGTTAAAGCCTCTGCCTTCAGCTCAGGTCATGATCCCGGGGTGCTGGGATCGAGCCCCGCGTTGGGCTCTTTGCTTAGCTGGGAGCCTGCTTCCTCCTCTCTCTCTGCCTGCCTCTCTGCCTACTTGTAATCTCTATCTGTCAAATAAATAAATCTTTAAAAAAAAAAAAAAAAAACACAGGTTTCATCCATACAGGATGACCCTTCTGGTAGGATCTTCACCATCCATCTTTGAACCAAAGGAAGAAACCATTTCAGCAAGAAAGGTCATACAGAAAGGAGGGTGGCCAGCAAAATTAAAAGCTGGTGAGAATCCAAAGAAAATGAGGACTGAAAAATTAAGTTTACATCATGTCACTGGTATACCCTGGGAGAGCATACTAAGTTGGATCAGTAAGTTGAATCAACAGAAGCTATACTGCAGGGAGTTTTGTAGGTAATGAGAAAATGGAGAAAGCAAGTATATCCTTAAATGGAAGGAATTTAATAGTAAAGTAAAGAGAAACGTATCTATCATGGACACTGTATCGTTGACTCTGATTTATCTTATCTCTGCTTATATCTCATCTAGTATAAAACCTATAGTATTGTACAGAGTATTAGAATTGCATTTTCCCCTGGAAATATGCTGCTGACTGGTCTAAGTCATGTCTATATTTCAGCAAGGTCCTCTGCATATGCTTCAGCAGGTTGTATACAACACAATGCCAAGGGTGCCATTCAGATGTTAATGGTATACCTGAGAGCTGTGCAGTATACAACATGCACAACCAGGCACAGCAGCCCTGATTCTAGCCCTGTTTGTTTTAAAGGAAAAACAATGAGTATGTGCTACATTGTTTGTTTACTCTGAATACACCTCCCACCCACCCCCCTTTTTTTTTGTCCAGAGCTGGGGAAATGATGTATCTGTCTTCTCTCATTTATGGCAGAGCATAACTATGATTAAAAAATAAATAATGACAAAAAGTAAATCTTACAAGCATATGTCTGACATAATAGTAGCTATCTAGAAGAGAACATATGGCAATTTACTGAATATGGTATAATAAACACATAGAAATTCAATAGAAATTCAAAATAATGTAATGATTATCCATTGGATAGCAGTACATAGTTATTTTTTTTTTCAAATAATATTCCTTGCTTCGCAGGAATAAACAAGGCTGGAAACATAAAACATCTTGCAAAATCACAATCTAATGGAAGCATTAAGCAGGCTTGAATTTAATAGCATTAAAGCCACAGGGGGAAAAAAATGTAAAAATTGTTCTTAGAAAATTCATCTTGACATATATTAACATCTTGATATATGTTAAATACAATAGTTAAGCCAGTGAGTGTATATATAGAAACATCAGTGAATAAAAACTTATTCCAAACTTCTTATTTTACAAAAAAGGATGCCTGGGTGGCACAGTCAATTAAGTGTCCAACTCATGAGGTCATGATCTCAGGGTCCTGGGATCGAGTCCTGCATGGGGCTCTCATGGAGTCTGCCTGAGATTCTCTCTCCCTCTTCCTCTGTCCCTCCTGCTCATTCTCTCTCTCTCAAATAAATAGTTAAGAAGAAAAAAAAATCAAGTTATGACAAGATTAATAATTTGCTTGAAGTCATAAACTAGTTCATATCAAAACTGGAGATAGAAAAGGACATTCAGATCCCACACTAGGTGTAGCCACCAGCAGTTATGTATGAAACCATGTTGTCATACATAAAAAGTCTTCTAATTAAGGGAATTTAAATAAAGTGTTTTGCAAACTAAATCTATCTGTATCCCACCTTAAGCAAATAGGACATGTAAAATCATACATTTGTACAATATTTAAGTTAGAAGATAACTGTTCTTATAAGGTAATTATTCTTCCAGTTATAAAAGAGATCTATGTATCTTTTAAATTTTAAACCCCACCCTCTCTCCCTTCCCCATATCCTTTCATATCAAATGCAATCAGATTCACAGAAGTGCAGTCAGCTCACACATTTAAAGAAAGAATTCTGTTGTATAAAGCAAGGTGTATCTGTAAGGTATCATTCAACTTGTAATTTTTTAAAATCACATTTTCATGGGAGAAGCATAGAGCTAATACGGATTTATTAGGGGTTTTTTATTATTATTAGTTTTCCTGAATATCTGTACCATCTTAAAAATTAGCACTTAGGAGCTGGCAAGTACAAGGTTCCTAATTATGACTTCAGCTGTAGTGAGATGCTGAATACGTTTTTCCACATCAACTTCCTGAACCTCTTGCATCTGAGTTTTTCCTGAGCGAATGAATGTGTAAAACATGGATGCTTTTGGCACGTAATCTTGATCTAAGTATTGGAGACATAAGCAATATTAGAATAATTTCCCTTGTCTCAAATTTCATGTCAGGGTTCCGCCCCTCTTGAAGGGACCCTGTTTGACTACCCAGAGGGAAGCTTGTGAGGACTGGTGGAAATGGCCCCAAGAGGTTTGAATACCATTGGTATTCAGTGTTCTGATCATGAAATTTTGCTGAGGTTGCCTTTGAAATTGAGAGATTGATGACTAGAGAGGGATTTTATTCAAAAATTAATTCCTGCTGACCCCTCAGGATTGTTGGGAGAATCCAGGGAGGGGATGGAAACAAAGTGCCTTGTAAACAAATGGTAAAATTCCACAGGAGAATACCACTTAACCAGATTATTCTTTAGCCTTGTGTTCAGCAGGCAGAGGAATTCATAAGGAAATATCAGAGGACTTGGAGAGCCATTGGAGTGATAATGAAGCGACTAACCCCTTTTGCTTCTGACCTTTGGCAGGGTAAGAAGTACTGTTGATGGTGTGCCGTCCAGGAGATGGTGGTAGTAGAAGGGGTGAGGGGGATTTTTTTCTAGCTCAGGATCAAATCTGAATAAGGAACAGAAAGGATAGGGCCAAAAAATTCTTTGCTTTTCTGAGTTGCCTCTCAGTATCCACTCACCCAGCTACTTCTCTTGCCTGGATTTCTTGTCTCCCCTCTTAAGTTCCATCATTTCTTAACTCTTTTTATTCTCTCTCCCAGATCATCAACTATCCAGTTGCATTTGTATTCTCCCCAGGGGCTGGGGTTGGGGTGGAGGTAGAGAGGCCATTCATTCCTCAAGAAGGAATGAGGCAGGTGGCTCTTTCTGGTCTGGCCTGGGGTTGGACTATTAACACAAGTGTTGTAAGTGTATACAGGATTTGTTTTAATTAGGTGTGGTAAGACACACAGACACAGAAATGATTGTCATGAAGGGAGAAATCATTCACAGTTCCCTAGGAACAGGAGGTGTGGAAAACCCCACAGGGCCCCACAGGGAAGCATCAGGGTCAATAGGAAGCAGAGAGAGTAAGGGTAAAACGTGGGCAAGAGCCTTTATTTTAGTTTCCACAGGAAGGAACAGGCAAGGAAGGTAAGCAGGGTTAGGATGGGCTAATTTGGATAATTTCAGAGGGCTCTGGGGCATAGGACTTGTCTCGTATTTGGCCCTGGGGAGATTAGGGCAGGGATTGAAGAGTAGCCCTGGGTGTGAGGGCCCAACAGAGGAGGTGTTTGGAGGTGTGGGCTCTGGACTGGTTGGTTGCATACAGAAGGCATGCTCATAGATGAGTTATTTATCATCTTTAGGAATTGGTTAGCTCTTGGAGCAACAGTCTGTCCAGGGTCAGCAAGGCCCCAGACGTCAAAGCACCAGAATACAGAAAATAAAAGGATATGGTTAATACGAGAGAACACTTTAAATGAATATTTCTACTGCTTAGACTGGTGGTCTTTCAATACAGCCTCCATGTGTATGCTAAAGAGCCTGTGTCTTTTTGAGAAGTTCCCCTTCATGGTCATGTCTTGGGTTGGTTGGAGACCTAGAAAGTGATTGGGCAAGTTGGCTGGGGAGGCAGGAGGAGATAAACACCAAATAGTAGCCTAAGAAGCCATGGAAAATCTGAAAAGAACTTCTTTATGATACTTGATTTGGTTATTAAGTGACATAATAATCCTTTTCCTACCAATTTCACAGAGAGTTGAGAAACCACTTTCTCTAACTGGTTAGATTTAAAAGAACATTTTGGTATGGGATAAGCCTTACTTGGATGTAGTACTCAGCATATACTACAATAATGGCCTTTACTTTTCTTGTTAGAAAGATCTTCCTTTGAGGTCCCATAGAGGAAACATGGATCACTCCATGTTCTCTTCCTCTTAAGCTACATTAAAGAAACAACAACAGGGGCACCTGGGTGGCTCAGTGGGTTAAAGCCTCTGCCTTTGGCTCAGGTCATGATCCCAGAGTCTTGGGATTGAGCCCCGCATCGGGCTCTCTGCTCAGCAGAGAGCCTGCTTCCTTTCCTCTCTCTCTGCCTGCCTCTCTGCCTACCTGTGATCTCTGTCTGTCAAATAAATAAATAAAATCTTAAAAAAAAAAAAAAAAAGAAACAACAACACACAAACAAACAGGCTCTCTCTGCTTAGAATGACTCGGGTATGGGGGTCAGAAACTCACTGAAAAAAAAAAACTGAATCATGCTCAAAAGAACAGTACCTTTCATTCCCTATGATTGTTCTGGGAACAAACCTGCCTTCTTCTTGCTGATGGTGGTGGGGGAACAGCCAAGGAAACTTAAATTTGCCATTTCACGGAGACACGAAAATGTCTCCTTTGAGTAAATGATCTACATCAATCTTGTAAATCTCTCTCTTCTGCCTTTTCTCAGTTAAGATGATGCCTAGATACAGAAGAAAGCTTTCAGGACACCTGGGTGGATGAATCAGTTAAGCATCTGCCTTCAGCTTAGGTCATGATCCCAGGGTCTGGGATTGATTCCCACACTGGGTTCCCTGCTCAGCTCCTTACTTCTCCTTCTCTCTCTACATCTCCCTCTGCTATGTTCTCTCTCTCTAGCTAGTTCTCTCTCTCTCAAGTAAACAAACAAACAAAAAATCCAGCTCAAATATGAAAAAGAAAAAAGAAGGAAGCTTTCAGAGAAAGAAGCTGGACTCAAGTGCTAGTCTCTGCATGGACCTCTGGGTTTCTGTACGTCTGTAGGGGTGTCCCTTGTCTCTGTCATTACTGGGCATCCTGTTGGTTCTGCTGTGAAAGTCCACCCTGACCTATGCTTCTGGTCTTTTCTCTTAACACAGTCAGGTACAGGTGGATTCCTACCCCATCTCTTGCTCACTCTCCGCCGATACGCCCTCTCTCACAACTGCAGGGCTTCTCCTGCCTTTCCTTGTTTCTCCTCACTTCCCCCACCCCACTCCCAGCATAGTTCACTGTCTGTCCCCAGCCAACCATCTTCCCTGACTTGCCTTATGCCTTAA
Organism: Meles meles; assembly: GCF_922984935.1. Lineage (NCBI taxonomy): Eukaryota > Metazoa > Chordata > Mammalia > Carnivora > Mustelidae > Meles > Meles meles. The sequence goes on along the minus strand of NC_060075.1, from coordinate 52,351,345 downwards.
TCTTATTGGCTGTGAAGGTGTGGAGAGAAACCAGCTTCATGATGAGGGAACACATGTTAAAATATTGTCACTAATACACAAACATTTAAACAGAATAGAGTTACTGAAAAGAAAGGCTGCCTTAAATTTAAAAAAGGTACCACTCATGAAGTTTCCTATTTTTGGTGCAGCCATCACATGCTTTCATAGCTGAGTGAAACTTGCTAGAATTAATTACCTTGAGGCTCTTGCCCAGTGCTTCTCATGCCTGGCTGCTGAGGGGATTCTAGAATGTTGGTAGCTATGCCTAAGCCCCATCTCACAACTAATTAATTCAGAAACTTTGGGCCTCGGACCTGGACTTCAGTGTTTAAAAAGATCCCAGGTGATTCTCCTATCTCATGACCTGCAGCCAGGGCTGAGAAGGGATGGTTGATACCTCAGGCCAGCAACACTGGCTTCACTTGGGCACTTTGTCAGATATGTGGGCTCTCAAACCCAGAGCTGGCATTTTTACATGATTCTTAGGTGATACCTATGAGAAGCACTGATAGTTTAGGGAATCATCCTTGGAAGACTGAGAAAGCATTAGCTCTTGGGCCTTCAAGGCTATCTGCTGGGCAAACCAAACCTTGTCCCATCTCCCTTTGCATGTTACCTCAGTATTGGGTCGTAGGTGAAATCGAGTTAAACTGCATCACGTGCAGCCTTGATGATGCAAACTGTCTAATGCACAGAAGAGCAGGCCAGGCCCGTGTACTTAGCATTGCTGGCCGTGGTTTGCCAGTAAGATGAACACACGCTGTGAGCCCATGTTTCTCATGGCAGTTTTACTCATCACTTGCTTGTTTGAGCCCCAGGTACCAGAACTACCTTCCTCCAGACCTCCCCTCTCTCAGTTTTCTGGAGCAAACTGTTTGCAGAAGGTGAAGTTGTACACACCGAAGTGGGAAGTGGGGATGGTTAAGGAAAAATGTATAACCTTGGAGGCAAATAGACATGGGTCCAAATTCCAGGTTTCCTCTGTGGCTTTGGCAAATCAAAAAGTCCCACTGAACTTTCTATTACTTGTCGGTATTTGGGAATACTATGGTCTTCTGAAAACTAAGTCTGAGGTAACAAATTAACAAAGGCTGGGTTTTGTTTTTTGTTTCTTCATAAACTTACAGCAAGGACACCCACCTTCTGTCAGCAGGAGTTCAAAGATATTAAGAAGGAAAATAAATTCTTTTTTAAAAAGATTTATTTATTGGAGAGAGAGAGAGAGGAAGTTGGGGAGGGAGCCAGAGGGAGAGAATCTTCAAGCAGACTTCCCACTGAGTGTGGAACCTCACTTGGGGCTGAATGCCACAGCTCATGAGATTGAGAACTAAGTCAGAACCAAGCCAGACACTCCACTGACTGAGCCACCCGGGTGCCCCAGGAAAGTAGGTTTTATAAAGTAAAAAGAGGAAACACCAAAGCAACATCTGACTGGCAGGTGCCCTATAAAGGTGGGAGAGCAGGAGAGACGTTCTAGTTAGTGCTTACTAACTAACTAACTGTACATTTGACAGTCTTAGTTGGCTGCCAGGGACAAGTGAGCAGTTTGGGGACATTTCAAAAGAGGAAGGATTGTTTAGTGTTGGGGTAGAAGGTTTTCCGAAATGGGAATTGATGGGTTTTTTTTTTTTTAAGAGTAATGATCTTCATGAGAAGCTGACTGCCATGGCAGTTTTTTCTCAGAGAATTACAGGGAGGAAATTATTTGCATCTCATATCTGTATGTTGTAAGCAAACAATCTGAAACCCATCTTCCCACATTCATCTCCTAGGAACTGTTTGGACCCACTTTGTTGTTTCACATTCACAGATCTTTATGCTTTTACTGAGAGCACAGAGGCTTAACTTTGGGGTTCAAGGTCAGATATTTGACCTTGGGGTTCTTATTCTCTGTCCACAGTTGAAAAAATGACGTTTTAAGCTATTTTTTAAAAACAGATTTCCCTTCAAATGAAAACAAAGAAGAATGAAGCAAAACTCACCTAATGACAACAAAGTAGCATTAAGAAAAAAATCTGGGGTATTAAATCACCATCCTTTTGGGTGTTAAATTACACGTCATCCAAGTTATATAAATTATCCCCAAAGATAGATGAGCCACTTCTGCCTTTCTAACTACTAGTAGCTATCCCTGCTGTTATGAAAGCAGCAAATTGCCTTTTGATGGAAATTGTGTGGGACTGCTTGTCTTCAAGTTATCCACTTAATCGACATTGCTGGCTAAGAATTGGAAGAGAGTTTGAGAATTTCACAGATAGGAAATGCTCTAAAATAGGCCTTTGCAGCACGCAGGTGGAACACCACCTTCTTGCATGTTCCCCAAACCCCTTTTCTACCTGAGGCTTCTGAGATGATAGTCTTTTACAGAGTGAAAGGACTTGCTTATCCCCATTTTAAAGAGAAAGCAATCTTCTGAATCTTCCATTTACAGATATTGATGTTGACACTGAGGAAATAGTAATTTAGTTACTTCCCTTCCCCTCCTGGTCACCAGCATCTCCAATTCCCTCCATCCTTTACTGGTGCTGAATTACTAGAGTAGGAATTTGGGATTGGATGGGAGGGAAAGGGGTTTCCAAAAGTAGGAAAAGGGAATACCCATATTCCCAAGTAATGAGGACTTTTGCAAAACTCTAGGATGCCTGGGACAAGGATAAGTGACTTATGTTCATATTTTGGGGGAGGAGAAATGGATCCATAAACAAGTACTTGTATAGGTCAGGGGCAGGGAAGAAACATGCAGGAACCAGCTTGGGGAAAAGGCCACCGTGGAGTGAGTAATTGTCCTCAATATATAAGGAGCTCTGTCCATGAGCTATCTTGGTGCTGATTCATATTCAGTGACACACATTGCAGCTGTCATAAAGTCATGAAAAGTAATTCAAACCTTTACTCATTCTACGGAGGAAGTATATTCTTAATGCAGCACATTCCTCCTCTGTCCCCCTCTCTCTGCCTCTCTCAAGTAATCCTACACATGACACAGCTAATCCCTGAACCTCCCTTTTCTACTCCCCAACTCTTAAGCCCACACTTCCTAAACCTCCACTTTTCTTCTTTCCACCTTATCAATTTTGCTTGTGTTTAAAGTGATTACCAATCACTTTAGATCTGTTTTTCTTTTTTCTTTTTTGATTTAAATTTTTTCTTCCCTTTTCCTTTGCAATGTGAATCTTCTACACATCTTATTCTCCTACTCATGACCCAGTGTGTACAAAAAGTGGGAGGGGAGATGGAGAGAGAAAGAGGAGGATGTCTGGCTGGCAACACCAGACCTTCTTATAACTGAAGGGAAGAGGAGGGAGGGAAGAAAGGCTGTGAATCTTCAGACACTCCTAATCTTTGTTCATGTCTCCTAATGTTGAGAGGAAGAGGAAGATGCATGCATCATTGTTCCAGGAACTGTGGGACCCAAAAGGATGCAAGGAAGAGCAAAGGTGTAAAAGCTGAGACCCCTGCCTCTTTCTGTTGGGCTGATTCCTGGAGGAAGGATGCTTCTGGAGGCAGGTTGTGAGAGGTTGTCCTCCTAAACAGGGATGTCCTTGAGCATTAGAAAGCAAGGTCATTGCTTTGCTGGTGACCAAGGACTTGTCAAGAAATAGCTCTGATCTGGCTCACTAGTAAGAGGGAGGGCAGGGGACATAGGCAGGGAAGACTGAAGTTTGGGGCCATGGGCAATACTGCATAACCTGGGGGTAAAGGAGGGCTTGGAAGAAGTTTTGAGCCCTGTTGCACTAACTGGGGAAGGAGGGACTCTGCACCCATAATTCATTCTTCCCATAAGTGGTTCATGATCTGGGGTACTTCCTCCCTCTCCAACTTATCGGAAGTGCCCATGGAGCTACTATTCCTAGGGCAGTGCCCTCACCCCTCCTTGAGGGGGCTTAGATTGGGATCTTGGGGCTTTAGAAAGTGAATATGGTAAGGAGAGGTTATGTTCATTTTAATTTGATTCTGCAGCAGTGCTTGAGAACCCCTCCCTCCCTCCCTTCCCCCCTTCCAGGATCATTACTTGAATATCTGTGATGTGCCCGGCATGGTGCTGGTCTAATGCCATGTACTAGACAGGAAAACTGAGCCTCAGAGACAGCTAGCAGCTGACCAGTTAGATACAAGCAGAATGAGAACGATCAGGTCTTCAAATCCCAAGTCAGGACCCTTGTAATCCCATCCCGAGGCCTGCCTTTTTAAAGCCACATTTTGAACTTTCAATCATTTGCATCTTTTCTCTCTCCTATGAGCTAGCCCAGTAACTTTCCATTCCTAAATTCAGCGGACCTTCCCAAGATAGGAGCTATTGAAAATCTCTTTAATTAAAAACGTTTTCCCTAGAATGAGTGCAGCTCTGGGGGCATTTCTTGTAACACTCGTCACTGGACAGGTTTCAAAAATGCATCTGTGGCATCTTGTAAGCTGCTGCACTCAACTTTGTTTCTGTTCCTCACCCCCAGCCAGGGCCCTGCTCAGGACCATCTGCGCATGCTAACAGCTTCAAATTCGGTGCTGGGCCATATCGCACTTGTTTGAAACAATCGTGGAGTGCACCCGGAGGCTAATAGGATGCCTTGATATAGAGACAGGAAATAGTTCAGCCAAATAGCAGAAAAACTACAATAATAATTTCATATTTGGACATCCCAAGTCTCCTGTCATAGTGTGTCAGGGGTTCTTTTGGGTAAGCAGTCATATTTCTTATTTCTTCAGAAAATATGTCCATGAGCTCTTTGAGCCCTTTGATCATATATTATTACAAAGGATTTACATTTTAGTTCTTCTTTTTTGAGGGAAAAATCAAACAAAACAAGACTGAAACAGAAAAAAAAGAGTAATTCCTCTTTTGTAGAAAAGAGGGGGAAAATATTGTTTTGGGCTTAAAGGTGATGCATGAAAAAATGAATCCTCATCTGAGTCTGAATTCTGTGGAATCTGACCTTACTGAAGGAAACCCAGGCAGGTTGGGTGGGGATGAGGGTGGGCAGCATTCCTCTCCTGTCCTGGGGGAGAGTGTGTGACTGTGGGGCTGGGAATGGAAAACCTCAGAGATGTGAAACCTGGAGGTCTAGCCACACACTAGGCCCTTGTGAGATTTCTGCCCCCACATAGGAAAGCATGGGACTGAGAGGGGGACAAAGTCACAGGATACAGTCTTGAGGAGCCAGTTCTAAAGAGTACCCAGCAGTCGGTTGAGGAGACCTAGGGCTCTGGAGGAAGAGGATTTGTAGTCTAGGAGGAGAACTCTCTGGAGTGAGTCACTAGCAGTGACTTTCCCCAGTAGGACCAAGCAGCAGAGGGAACCCACCATTTGTTCATTCATTCATTTGTTCCTTCACCAACAAATACTTATGACTTCAATGTTCTGGTGTGGATGTAGGTTTAAATAAAATCCCTAACTTAATTAGCTAAGGTCATATTTTATTTTCTCCAGAAGAGAGTTAGTCATGTAAATGGGAACAGCATTCCTCAGCAGACACCCCTTGGCCCCTGAGTCTGCAGGGGAACACTTGGACTGCAAGGAAATGGTCTGCCAAAGTCTGGGTTGATCTGGAAACCTCTCTTTTTGCCCCATTGGGAAGAATTTGCACTCTCAATCTACATTCCCTCTCCTGGTTCTTGGGTGAACTTGACATTGGCAAGGCTCTTTCTTCCTTTAGGAGGTGAAAGCAAAGTCAGGGTCCAGAAGTCCCAACCAAATAGTACCTCTGCCCCACAATATCACAATGAGTCCAGAAATGGCTTCTCCTGACACTTTTGATGAGACAGACACCTGGAGAAGCCCACAGTCAAAAAGAAAACCAGGATAACGTGCAAATGCCCAGAATGTGCAATCCCAGGGCTAAGTAATTACGAGGAGAGATCTCATCCACAGTAGAGACCATACTCTGAGCCACACTACCATGAGGCTTCAAACTCACTCTGCCACTCACTAGTGTGTGAACTTGGGCAAGTTACTTCAGTAGTCTGTGCTTCATTTTTCTTAATTATAAAATGGGATTAATATTGGCACCTACCTCATAGAACGGTCCTGAGGATTAAATGTTGATATATAAAGTGCCTGGTGTGTAGTAATTGCTCTTTCAGTATTTCGTGTATATTCATTCACTTGTTGTATTCTACTGTAGAGCCTTCACTGATTGCCTAAAGCAAGAGTATATGAATTTTTGTTTTACCTCTTTTTTCTCTCTGGCTCATTTTGTAGAAAGAGTGTTATCTGAACGGCAATGCAGTGAAGCAGTGAACCTTAAGAAATAGCAGTCGGGGCACCTGGGTGGCTCAGTGGGTTAGAGCCTCTGCCTTTGGTTCGGGTCATGATCTCAGGGTCCTGGGATCAAGCCCCACATGGGGCTCTCTGCTTGGCAGGGAGCCTGCTTCCCTTCCTCTCTCTCTGCCTGCCTCTCTGCCTGCTTGTGATCTCTGTCTGTCAAATAAATAAATTAAAAAAAAAAAAGAAAGAAAGAAATAGCAGTCAACAACCATCATGTTCCTTATCTGCACATGGAGGCCAAACTTCCCTGTGCTGCTCCAATCCTTGCAGATAGCCCCTATACCCACGCAGCTGAACAGGTAGGGCCCCCCTGGTCCTACCATGTTGCTCACTGACTCAGCGAGAATCAACCCCAGTCCTTCTGCCTAGTTTTGTGCTTCTTTCCCTGGACTATTTTGAAATAAGTTGTCTGCCACCTCTTTCTTCTAATGAGAAGAGAGGGGCTAATTACACTGAGGACCTTATTGGGGCTTGGTGCCTTGCTCTGTGGATGGCATTTTGCTTTCCCTCTCCAAGCCCCGCTCAGCGTCTCTGTTCGGCACATCTGTGGCCTCACCATTTTCAGTCTTCCCAGGACCTCTTCTCAGAGAGGCTGAGTGTCTTTCTTCCCAACCTGTGGTCAGATACTCCACCACCCTCTCACAGGGTGCATATCCAGTATTTAGATAATGTGACTTTGAGATGTCAGTTGGTTTATCATAAGGGGCTTCCCATTGTGTACATGTTTGAGAGGATGAGAAACAGCCAGTTCTCCAAAATGTTAGTAGCTGAAAATCAGCCACCATGGGAGTATATACATCATGGCACTTGGAAAATGCAGAGCTCTTCCTGCCCCCATGTTTTTTGGCATTCCTGGTGTGTCTTACAAATAAAAGAGAACTTTGTGTCAGAAGCCAACCACAGGTATGCTCGCTCGGCTGTCTTCTTGAAAGACTGGCTCACTTCTATAGAATCCAAGCTTTTCTACCTCTTAAAACAATAGCAAAAAGACTTTGAGATAGTGAGATTTAAATAGAACAAAACAAAACAGAATTTTTCTGAGAAAAATATTTATCTTTGCTGCCTTACTAAACAAGCTTCCCAGGAAACCCCAGCCACATAAGTGAGAACAGAGGAGTGGAGTCTCCCAGGACCCATGAAGGAGGAGACATTCATTAAAGAACCCAGTGGGGGTTAGCTAAATGCCACGATAATTAAGCAGGTCTACCTAGAGACATTGACAGGCACATTGTCAGCGACAGTCCTTCCCAGAAAGCCTAGGGTAGTCTGAGGGACTCCTGCTTCCAAGCCAGATATCCCTTCTACTCCCTTTCTCTGGGCCAAACAGCGTATTCACATCTTCCGTTTCCCCTTTTACAGTGTCTCATGGAGAGGACAAGCCAGGGGCTGCTTCCTTTAGCAGGTAGTGTCTCACTGCCCCATACATCACTCTGCAGACAGGGGACGTGACGCAGAATAGCCAAGTGGATGTTAGATCCTCTGTTGTGGACCTAGTGAAGGAAGTGGAATGTTAGCCTGACTCAAAACTCCTCCTTTGGCTTGTGCTCTGCCAGTCTGTCTACCCAAGTGGGAGATGCTGGTCAAAACCTCCATTACAGAGAGTCCCAGACCTGTGGACACAGCTCTGGCAAGCCTGACCTCACTAACATCTGAATCACCTGGGGCAGTTTAAACCAATTATGTCAGAAAATCTGGAGGAGGCACCCAGCTGTGAGGGATTTTGAAATCTCCCCAAAGTTGAGAACAGCTGACTACAGAGTGAAGGCAAATACCCAGCACAGAGCCAACTCGTGGTTCACTTTCTGAGGGCAGTACAGCCCTACAGGGGGGACATTGGGATATAGGGGTATTACAGCAACTGGGGAAGCTGCTGGCACTTAGGGGGTGTGGACCAGGGATATTAAAAACCTTCTATACTTTGTAGAATTGTTCTTCACTATGATTAAATATCAAACCTCTGAGGCCTGTATGTGTGTGTACATGCACACACATGTGTGTTGAATGTGAGAGGTACTGAGTACACACAGCTCCAGGCTTGTTTGATGGGGAGAGAGCCTGGTTTGTTCCAGTTTGAGATACTGTTGCGGCAGAAGCAAGGTGTAGAGGTTTTTCTTGGAAAGTCAAAAACCTGATTGTAGAGGCCTTCCATAGTGAGTTGTCTAGAGTGAGAATGCTGGTTTGTGTGTGTGTGTGTGTGTGTGTGTGTGTGTGTGTGTGTGTGTTTAAAGGAAATAACAAAAATTCTTTACTCTTTCCTCTCAGAATCTTCTTGAAAATTAATACAAATCATGGCTTCCAGAGGGCTGGATGGGGTGATAGAGGAAGCAGTATTTGTGGAAACAGCACTGCCTAGAGTTGACTAAAAAGGCAACAACTTCCTACTTTCCTAATTGGGCAGATTCTGCATGGTTGGTCCCTTTGTGCCCAAAGCAAAAGGAGATGACACAAACTGGCTATCACCACACTCATTATGAGGTACCGTGATCTATTTTAGGCTGGGAGTCAGCTTTGAACCATAAACGTGTTTTGTCCAAATTTCATCACCCCCTGCCCTGCCTCAATGGAGTTGCTGGTGTTTCTGCCATGTTTCTAGCACTTCTCCCTACTGTATGCCCTTGCCATGCACATCACAGCCCACGTACCTCATCACCGCTTGCCATAGGTCTTCACCACAGCTGGAATACAGCAGCAAACATGGTGGAACATGAGTTAGACCAAGATCTGAAGGTTCTCACTAGACATGTTTCCAGCTCTGCCACATGGGCTGTGGTCACAGGGTCCTAGAATTTCAGAGCTCTCCTTAGGAGAAGAAACTGATCTTGCTGAAATCACCATCCTCTGGGTTTTCAAAAGTATGAGCCACTCTGCTTGAGGTCAAAGAATGCAAAGGTTGTTAGGTGTGGGATTCTGGTGACATGAGAGCCAGACGAAGGGTTCTCAATCCCGGCTATACTAGAGTCAGCTGCGTAAGCTTTTGTTACAATAGCAGGGCTGGGTTCCCACCCTAGACAATTTGATTCAGAATTTATGCCAGGGGTCCATGTATTTCTAAGCTCTCCAGGTACAGTCACTTCAGGGTGGCTCCCGATCCTCAGAGTTGGTTCACCCAAGCTAGAGCTGTTGGTTCTACTGTTCTGAAGGGGGTATGATTCTCCGCCATAGGTTAGAGGGGCAGGGGCTCTGGAAAACGGAAGGAGGGGAAAACAAGGTCAATCTTAAGCTGGGGAGGGATCTAAAACTAGAGAGAGCATGTGTGCCATAGAGGTGACAAGAATGCACACAGACCAGTGTGGGATGCCAATTCTTTCACCCATTCATTCATTTAGTCCAGAATTTTTGGTGACAATGTCTTATGAGCAGGGCACGAAGTGTAGGCGGCCAAGATATGTTCCCCAGTTCTTAACTAGTACAATATTGGGAGGATAACCATGCATTTAGAAGACAAACAACTCTCATGTTACCAAGGAGAGTGACAGCTGATGTGTTTACATTCGGGGACCCACGGTTGATTCCAGATGGGAAGCAGGGCTTCGGGAGCTTTGAAGAGGAACTAGTGATTTCATTGCTTTCTTATTACTTTTGCAACCTGACCAAAGTGAGTCTAGTCACATTCCAACCCTAAAGTTCTTTTGCGAGTGGTAAGGGCAGACACCAGAAAAGTCTGAGATGGGTGAGGACTGTGATTTCCCCGCAACCTGACTTCCCTGTGACGTGGAAGTGAGACTCAGACCAAACCCAGCCACACATACAGTTATTTGTGAACAAACACGTATCAGGTAGCACTCACCCAACAGTTCTTTAAGGTCAGTAAAGTCATGGATCTCTCAGGAAACCAGAATCTTCTTGTTTTAGTCTGTTGAGGCTGCGTTAACAAAATACCAAAGACTGGGTGGCATATAATTGACAGAAATTTCTATCTTAGAGTTCTGGAGGCTGAAGTCCAAGATCAGGGTGCCAGCATGGTCAGGGGCTCCTGATTGCAGACTGCTGACTTCTCACTCTATCTTCACATGGTAGAAGGGGTGAGAGAACCCTGGGAAGTCTCTTTTATAAGAACACTAATCCCATTCATGAGGGCTCCACTGTCATGACCTAAGCAATTCCCAAAGGCCCCACCTCCTAATACCATCACACTGGGCATTGGAATTTTAACATATGAATTTTGTTGGGACACAGACATTCAGACCAGAGCACCTCCTAACCAATGGCTGGACACAGGACCATTTAGGGATCACAAGTCATTCTTAAGGGTGCAGGCAACAGCATAACTAGATTCTTGCACCTTACTCAAGCAATAGAAGGGTGTATCTCTCAAGCAGTTCAGCCAATCCATATATTTCATTTTATTTTTAATTTAGATTCAATTAATCAACATACAGTATATTATTAGTTTCGGAGGTAGAGGTCAGTGATTCATCAGTCTTATATAATACCCAGTGCTCATCACATCACATACCCTCCTTTATGTCCATCATCCAGTTACCTCCTACCCCTAACCCCTTACCCTCCAGCAACCCGCTGTTTGTTTCCTATCAAACCATTTATTTTTTTGTTTTTTGTCTTTTTTAATTTTTTAAAAATTTATTTTTATTTAAATCCAATTAACATATAATGTATTATTGGTTTCAGAGGTAGAAATCAGTGATTAATCACCCAGGGCTCATTATATCATGATATCATGTGCCGTCCTTAATGTCCATCATCCAGTCACCCACCCCTGCACTCCTCTCCCCTCCAGCAACTCTCCTTTTGTTTTCTATGCATAAGAGTCTCTTATGGCTTGTTTCCTTCTCTGATTTCATCTTGTTTTATTTTTTATATTTTTGGGGGAGGAATCCATATATTTAAATACTTTTAATTTTTACCAGTGAAAGCCCATTTCTAACATTTATCATGCTAATTAAGTCACTGTTTTCATAATAAAAACCTATGTCTGACATCACTTTGCTAATTAACAAAACTGTGGGAATTGGTTGCTATTTGGGCTGCTGAAGCACGGGCTGTTGACTCCTCTGGAATGCAGCATTTCTGATATAGGGCTAGCTGGCCATCTTGGGACTATAGGTACTCTGTTAAGGCAGTTGACTGCTCAGAGTCAGAGCTTAAGCTAGTTAGCACTTCTGTAATGTCGCACTATTTATGCTGGAAAGTATTTTAGAGTGACTGCACGAGGAATACTGGTACCCTTTGTTGAATATTTTATGACTAAATTGTCTGTTTAGTACTGGTCTCCGCCCCTGTCCCCATGTTTCTGGAAATTACAACCTGTTACCCCATGTCCATGATGCTATGATCTTACTCTCTCCATATGTAGCTCATTGGCCCAGTTATGAATACGGCCCAAGTGCGGCCAATTGCTCTCTCTTTCCAGGATATTGGGAATCGAGACACACAGTAGAGGTGGCTAATTTTTGGCCAGCTGGGCCCATTTGATGGGGAACTGAGAATGGAGTGTTATTTCCTGTCTTGTGTGTCACACAGGAGAACAGAAGCAGCAAGTGTGAAAAGAGAAAGAGCAAAACACAGAAAAAGCAGAAAAAGACACACAGAGAAGGAAGCTCCCAGGTTTCCCAAGGCCATTGATTCCTGGTTCTGGTGGCCATGAAAGTATGTTCCCCAAATCTCTTGCTGTGGGGGGCAAAATGGGCTGATGGCTCCAGCTGTTTTCCCTCTGGATGTACCGCCACGTTAGTATCAAGCCTCCCCCCACCCCCAGCCTGTTCCCTGACAATGTGCACAGCAGGACTGAAACATAGGCCATTCCTGCAACACCTGAGACTCCTCAGCCAGGAAACTGGTCCAAAGACTTGACCTGCTCAAGACATTCTTGGAATTGCACTGCAGTCTAAGGCTCTTCCTGCCCAGTTATATTTCCTTCCTCCTCTCCTCCACGTGCACCAGACATGCATCATGGTCCAAAGGTGCTTCCTGTCTTCTTCAGCAATCCCTTCCCTACTCCTCTTATGGGCATTTCCTCCATTAAACTCTTGTACAACTGATCTCATGTTGGTAACTCCTTCTCAGAGGAACTGAAAACATACTGGATCTAATCTCTTCCTGATGGCCTAATTGTATTTCTACTTTTCTATTCCTAAGCTCCATAGGTATATTTTCTCACTTAATTCACTTGAATTAACCCTAAGAAGTATGTATTATTATCACCATTTCACCAGATGAGGAATAAGTGTCTGAGATTGAGAAATTCATTCAGAATCATACAGTGAGTGGATCACACAGCCTTTGGAGTGGGAAGGTCAGAATTTGACAGACTCCAAAGCTCATATATGATGAAGCCACTTATTTCTGCTAGATGCTACATGTTGAGTTAGTTCAAAAGCTGAAACTATCCAACTTGATATTTAAATTTTGCTTTTTAAACCAAACAAATAAGTCCCTACTCCATATATTTGTATTTCTTGGAATGTTTTCCTAGACGCAGATAACTCATTGCTCTTTCCTTCTTGGTTCCTTCCCCAAATCCTTCTTTCCTTTTTTAAGTTCTTATTTTATTCACATAGTGCTCATCATGACAAGTGCACTCCTTAATCCCTATCACCCATTTCACCCATACCCCCACCCACCTCCCTTCTGGTAACCATCAATTTGTTCTCTGTGATTAAGAGTCCATTTCTTGGTTTGTCTTTCTCTCTCCTTTTTTCTCTTTGCTCATTTGTTTTGTTTCTTAAATTCCACAGATGGGTGAAATCATATAGTGTTTTTCTTTCTCTGACTGATTCATTTCACTTAGCATTATATTCTCTAGGTTCGTCCATGTCATTGCAAATGGCAAGATTTCATTCTTTTTAATGGCTGAGTAACATTTCATTTCATTTTATTTTTTATAAAATAAATTTATTTTATTTTTTGAGTATTATTTCATCTTATATATATACTATATCCTCTTTATCCGTTCATCACTCAGTGGATACTTGGGCTACTTCCATATATTGGCTACTATAAATAATGCTGCTATAAATGATAACCATTGGAGTGCAGTTATCCCTTTGAATTAGTGCTTTTGTATTCTTTGTATAAATACCCAGTAATGTGATTGCTGGATCATAGGGTAGTTTGATTTTTAACTTTCTGAGCAACCTCCATACTGTTTTCCACAGTGGCTGCCCCAGTTGGTATTACCACCAACAGTGTGTGAGGGTTAATTTTTCTCCACATCCTTGCCAACACCTGTTGTTCCTTGTGTTGTTGATTTTAGTCATTCTGACAGCTGTGAAGTGATAGCTCATTGTAGTTTTGATTTGCATTTCCCTGATGATAAGTGACGATGAGCATCTTTTCTGTTGGCCATCTGTATGTCCTCTTTGGAGAAATGTCTGTTTATATCTTCTACCCATTTTTAAATTAGATTATTCATGTTTTGGGTGTTCAGTTTTACAAGTTCTTTATATATTTTGGATACTAACCCTTTATCTGATATGTCATTTGCAAACATCTTCTTCCATTCTGTAGGCTGCCTTTTAGTTTTGTTGATTATTTCCTTTGCTGTGCAGAAGCTTTTTATTTTGACATAGTCCCAACAGTTCATTTTTTATTTTGTTTCCCTTGCCTCAGGAGATATATTTAAAAAGAAATTGTTATGGTTGATGGAGAAGTTACTCCCTGTGCTCTCTTCTAGGACTTTTATGGTTTTAGGTCTCACATTTAGGCCTTTAATCCATTTTTAATTTATTTTTGTGTATGGTATAAGAAAGTGGTCCAGTTTCATTCTTTTCCATGTTGCTGTTCAGTTTTCCCAATACCATTTGTTGAAGAGACAGTCTTTTTCCCTTTTCATATTCTTTCCTGCTTCGTTGGAGATTAATTGACCATATAATTGGGTTTATTTCTGGATTTTCTGTTCTGTTCTATTGATCTATGTGTCTGTTTTTGTGCCTGTACCATACTGTCTTGATGACTATAGCTTTGTAATATAACTTGAAGTCGAAAATTATGATGCCAGCTTTGCTTTTTTTTTTTTTTTTTTTCCTCAAGGTTGCTTTGGTTATTCAGGGTCTTTTGTGATTCCATACAAATTTTAGGATTGTTTGTTCTAGTACTGTGAAAATTGCTATTGGTATTTCAGTAGGGATTGCTTTAAATGTGTAGGTTGCTGTGGGTAATACAGACATTTTGACAATATTTATTCTTCCAATCCACGAACATGGAATGTCTTTCCATTACTTTGTTTCATCTTCAGTTTTTTTCTTCAATGTTTTCTAGTTTTCAGAGTATAGATCTTTTACCTCTTTAGTTAGGTTTATTCCTAGGTATCTTATTATTTTTTGTACAGTTGTAAATGGAGTTGATACCTTAATTTCTATCTGCTGCTTCATTATATGTATATAAAAATACAACAGATTTCCGTACATTGATTTTGTATCCTGCAACTTTACTGAATCAGTTCTAGCAGTTTTTTGGTGGAGCTTTCGGGTTTTCTACCTATCGTATCACATCATCTGCAAATAGTGAAAGTTTTATTTCCTCCTTACCAGTTTGGATGCCTTTTATTTCTTTCTGTTGTCTGATTGCTGTGGCTAGGACTTCCAGTGCTATATTGAATAAAAGTGGTGAAAATGGACATCCTTGTCTTGCTCCTAACCTTGGGTGGAAAGTTCTTGGTTTTTCTCCGTTGAGTATGGTGATGTTAACTGTGGGCTTTTCATATATGACCTTTACCATGTTGAGGTATATCCCTTGTAAATCTACTTTGTTGATGGTTTTTCTCATGAATAGATGTTGTACTTTGTCAAAGGCTTTTTCTGCATCTCTTGAAATGACCATATGGTTCTTATCCTTTCTTTTATTAATGTGATGTATCATGTTGATTGATTGCAAATATTGGACAACACTTCCAACCCAGGAATAAATCCCTCTTGATTGTGGTGAATGAGGTTTGTTTTTTTTTTCCCATGTATTGGGTTTTTTTGGTTTGCCATTAATCTGTTGAGAATTTTTGCATCTATGTTCATCAGAGATATTGGTCTGTAGTTCTCTCTCTCTCTCTCTTTTTTTTTTTTTTTTTTTTTTTGTGGTGTCTTTATCTGGTTTGGGTATCAGGGTAATGCTGGCCTCAGAATGAATTTGGAAATTTTCCTTCCTTTTCTACTTCTTGGTATAGATTGAGAAGAATAGGTATTAACTCTTCCTTAAATATTTGGTGGAATTTTCTTATGAAGCTGTCTGATGCTGGACTTTTGTTTGTTGAGAGCTTTTGGATTATTGATTCAATTTCTTTGCTGGTTATTGGCCTGTTCAAATTTCACATTTCTTCCTGTTAACAAAATTCCTGCCAATTTTGTTAGTTTATATGTTTCTAGGAATTTATCCATTTCTTCCAGGTTGTCCAATTTGTTGGCATATAGTTTTGCATAATTTTCTGTTATAATTGTTTGTATTTCTGTGGTGTTGGTTGTTTTTTTCCTTCTCTCATTTGTGATTTTATTTAGGTCTTTTTCCTTCTATCTAGATATGTCTGGTTAGAGGTTTATCAATTTTATTGATTTTTTTCAAAGACTCAGCTGCTGGTTTCATTGATCTATTAGCTTCTATATCATTTATTTCTGCTCTAATCTTTACTATGCTCTTCCTTCTGCTAGTTTTAGGTTTTGCTGGTTTTTTTTTTTTCTGGCTCCTTTAGGTGTAAGGTTAAATTGTTCATATGCGATTTTTCTTGCTTCTTGAGTAGGCCTGTATTGCTATATACTTCCTTCTTAGAACCGCTCTTGCAGAGTCCCAAAGGTTTTGAACTATTGTGCTTTCATTTTCATTTGTTTCAAGTAATTTTTTATTTCTTCTTTGATTTCCTAGTTGACCCATTCATTGTTTAGTATCCTGTTCTTTAACCACCATGTATTTCTGGGCTTTCCAGAATTTTTCTTGTGGTTGACTTCTAGTTTCATAGCACTGTGGTCAGAAAAGATGCATGGTAAGACTACAATCTTTTTTAATTTGTTGAGGCTTGTTTTGTGGCCTAATGTGTGATCTGTTCAGGAGATTGTTCCATGCGCTCTTGAAAAGAATGTGTATTCTGCTGTCTTAGGATAGAATGTTCTGCATATAACTAGTTGTTAAATCCATCTGGTCCAGTGTGTCACTCAAAATCATTGTTTCTTCGTTGATTTTCTGTTTGGATGATCTATCCACTAATGGAAATGGAGTGGTAAGTCCCCTGCTATTATTTTATTACTATCAGTTATTTCCTTATGTTATTAGCTTCTTTTTGTATTTGGGTGCATAAATATTTAGAATTGTTTTATCTTCTTGAATTGTCCTCTTCATGATTATATAATGTTCTTCTTTGTCTCTTGTTACAGTCTTTGTTTTAAAGTCCATTTTGTCTGTTATAAATATTGCTACTCCAGCTTTCTTTTGATATACGTTTGCATGAGGAATGTTTCTCCATTCCCCCACTTTCAATCTGTTGATGTCTTTAAATCTAGGATGAGTCTCTTTCAGGTAGCATGTAGATGGGTCTTGTTTTTTCACTCTTTATGTCACCCTGTGTCTTTTGATTGAAATGTTTAGTCCATTTAGTCCAAGTAATTTGCATTTAGTCCAAGTAATTATTGATAGATATGCATTTATTGCTATTTTATTACTTGATTTATGATTGTTGCTGAAGATTTCCCCAAATCCTGTCTTTCTCTCTTTCATGGTTTTCTGTTTTTCTTTAGTGATATATTAGGATTTCTTTTCCTTTACTCTTTGTATATTTATTAGTGGCTTTTTATTTGTAGTAACCACTAGCTTTATATATAACTTCTTTTGTATATAGCAGTAAAAATTGCATTGATAGTCATTTACATTTGAACCCATTCTTTACTCCCTTCCTTCCCATGTTTCTAGTATTTAGCTTTATGTATAACTTCTTCTGCATATAGCAGTAAATATTACATTGATAGTCATTACGTTTGATCCCATTCTTTACTCCTTTCCTTCCCATGTTTTTAGTATATGGGAAGTAGGTTTTATATATTTAGTATATATTTAGTATATGAAAGTATATTTTACATCCTTATTTTGTGAGTTCCTTGGCTGATTTTCTAGAGAAATATTAATTTTTACTGTCTTTGTGTTTCCTACATTCATATTGTCATTTTTATTTTTTTTATTTTATTTTTTTTAAATATTTTATTTATTTGACAGACAGAGATCACAAGCAAGCAGAGAGGCAGGCAGAGAGAGAGGGAGCAGGCTTCCTGCTGAGCAGAGAGCCCGATGCGGGGCTCGATCCCAGGACCCTGAGATCATGACCTGAGCCGAAGGCAGAGGCTTTAACCCACTGAGTCACCCAGGTGCCCCATATTGTCATTTTTAATCTGTCCTTGCCACTCAATGAATTCCATTTTGAATTTCTGGCAGGGCTGGTTTAGTGTTTGTAAACTTCTTTTTTGTTTGTTTGAGAAACTCTTTATCTCTCCTTCTATTCTGAATGGAATCCTTGCTGGACAGAGTATTCTTGGCTGTAGGTTTTTTCCCCATTCAGCACTTTGAATTATCATGTCACTCCTTTCTGGCTTGGAAAGTTTCTGCTGAAAAATTCACTGATAGCCTGATAGGGTTTTCTTTGTATGTAACTATCTCCTTTTGTCTTAATGCTTTTAATATTTTTTTTTCTTTATGACTATATTTTGCCATTTTAATTTGCCATTTAATTGCCGTGGTATGGATCTGCTTTTGTTGATTTTGTTGGTGGGGGGGGGTCTCTGTGCCTTCTGGATCTAGATATCTGTTTCCTTTCCCAGATAAGGGAAGTTTCAGCTATTTTTCTCCGAATAAATTCTCTATGCCCTTTTTTCTCTTCTTCTTCTGTGACTCCTATAATATAAATATCATTATGTTTGGTGGAGTCACTGAGATCCCTGAGGCTAGTCTCATTTTGCATAATTCTTTCTTTCTTCTTTTTTTTTTTTTCCTCTTGCCCAGCTTGATTATTTTCCATTACTCTGTCTTCCAGGTCATTAGTTTGTTCCTCTGTTTCTTCCAGCCTGCTGTTCATTCAATCAAGTGTGTTTCTCATTTCATTTACTGAGCCTTTATCACTGCTATGTTACCCTTTATCATCATGTTAATGGTTTCACTGATGTCCTCTACTTTTTTACCAAGTGAGTATCCTTATATTCATTGCTTTAAATTCTCCATCAGGCAAATAACTTATATCTGTTTTGCCTGATCTCTGGTCATGATCTTGTTCTGTTCTTTTATTTGGGACAAATTCCTCTGTCTTCTTATTTTGTCTAAGTCTCTGTACCTGTTTCTCTGTGTTAAGAAATTCACCTATGTCTCCTGTTCTTGAGGGTAATAGCTTTAAGAAGAAGAGGTCCCCTCTCTGTACCCAGGTGCTCTTCAGATCACTGTTTTCACACTGCCTATAAATGGGTTTTGCCTAATATCTCTCCAAGAGAAGCCTCAATGTCCTCCGAGCTCTCCCAGAGCCAAGCACACTGAACTTTTAAACTCCTCACTGGTTGCAAGAGCTCATGAAATTTGAGCACTCTTGCTTTCTAAGCCAATTGCTATAGGGATTCATTTTCCCAGTGCACTCTTCTATGTTACTCTGTCTTTTGCCATTCTGTATGACCACAGCAACCCCCGTCCCCCACCCCACCGGCTTGCCACCACAGTGGCTAAGATCTGTTTCTCTCCCAAACTGCATCTCCATACTTCCTACCTTCTTCAGTGTGGTCTCTTCTCTATCTTTAGTTGTGGAGTTTGTTCTGCCAGTCTTCAGATCTATCTCTGAGTTATTTAGCATAATTGAATTGAATAGTTACCTAGTTATATTCACGGGATGAGGTGAGTCTAGGGTCCTTCTACTCCATTGCCATCTCCCACTTCTTCTCCTCCTTCCTGACTCTTAATCAACATTGAAATATTTCCTTATCCCTTTAAACTCAGCACTTGAAACAGGTACCATTTGGGGGCTGTAAGATAATAATTTTCATTCCTCTTGCAAATAAGAAAAGGTAATGCTTCAAATTTAATGGCTATCAACTCTCTGCTTTCTCTACAAATAGGCCTCATTTACACTGGTGTCAAAGTTAAAGGAGGCAGAACAAATTATACCTTGTGAGAAGACAGACATGGTATAATATGCAAAAGGAATTACAAAGAGGCTTTTGTGTGTCCTGCAATTCTTTGAATCAGGAGAGGTTTGGTGGCTCTCTCTACAATATTTAAAAATAAAGATAAAAAAAAAACAGAACCCAAGTAAATAGTTTGACAGATTACCAAGAAATGCTGTATTTTTGAACCACCGAAGCAAGTTTTCACTACCTTTAAATAGCCTGAATTGGGTGATAGAAAGTCTGAAACCCCATCTGGGAACAAATTACAGAACTAATACAACTATGAAATAGAAAACAGTCAAGTAAGAGCTGTCCTTTTCTTGGGAGGATTGTCCCAGGCTGAATAGAATCTGCCTGCCTGGGACATAATGCTGCTCCACATACTCTGCTTCTTAGCACATTGCCAAGAGCTAACTGGCATGGGGAAGGAAAACTGGTCTTGCTCCAATTGGTGACTGGCTCTATGGTGCATTTTGTGTTCTACAGCTCTCCATGAGATCAGACTGAAGTCAAGCTTCAGCTAAGAACATGCACTGGCTTAGCTCTTTTCTCTGCCCTGTCTTTCTTGTTTTATTCCCTATTGGAAAGCCCCCCCCCCCACTCCAGTAAATCCCACCTGCAAGCATCCTTGTCTTAGGCTCTGCTTCTATGGAGCCTACTCTAAGATAGTGGCTTATAGGAATTTTATTTTGGAAGAACTAGAATGCAGGCTAGCATCCTAGACACTTTCTTGGACTCTTGGCCTTGTTAGAGAATAAGGTTGTAGGTAGTGGAAGATCTTAAGGAAAAGGAAAGAGAGAGCAAGAATGGATGGTGAAAAAAAAATTCCTGACTGATTAAAACCTTGTACTGTAGCGGATTAGATTCCTAAGGACCTATAAACATGAATGCCGCTTTCCAACATGTCCTCAAACTGGAAGATGAGGTATTTTGAGGATGTGGCCACAAATATCCTTGGATCTTGAGTCCACCTTTCCTGTGCTTCTTCATTTGGCTTTATTTTTCAAGCACCAAAAAGATTTCCCTGAACTTACTTCCGGTCAGATTCAGTGGGGGCTCTCAACTACGAAATGGTGGTTTTGTATTCCTCTAGCTAGCATGTGGCATTGACTATTCTTCCACAGGACAATTAGAGGGCTGGCACCACTATGGAGCACATCATCTGTAAGATGATTTGCTGTAACAGCTAGAGGAGGTTCTAGGGTTAGTCACTTCTTTTTTTCAGAACAGTCAGAGAGCCACCACTTAACAAGGACCCATTCTGAGTTCATAAATTTTCTTCAGATAGTAGTAGAATGGTTCAAAGATTCGGTCTCTGGGGTCAGCTTCCCCTACAGAGTTTATAATGATTAAGTGAAATGATACTTTTAGAGCACTTAACTTAGGGTTGGCATGAGGTTATGCCTGGTAGATGTCACTCATCATGATGACATTTCCTGAGCCTCTCCAGCATTGATTCCATGAGTAATTTCATGTTTCCTCTTCTCTTTGCTCTGTCAGTCTAGCTCTTAGTGCTCTGAGGTCTCAGAGTATTGTCTCTTGCTGAGGGTGATCCAGACTCTGTCTGTGGACGCCCAAGCTCTTTGATCTTATTTCTTACATGATTGACTCCATTCAACCCCATTTTAGCTTCTGGCCCCATTTATTTGGTGACACCTCTCTTCCCCGAGTCTCTGCCTTTGACAACTTGCGTCTTGCCTTTCTCTTCAACAATTCTTGCCCCTCAGGTTTTGACAATTACTATGATCTTGGGTAAGAAAACTTCCTCTCCATTAATGTAGCTCAGGAATTATATTAAACATTATTAGCTATATTGTACTAGTTTTCCCACCCTCTGAGTTGAAGGGAATGCAGTTACCTCCTTCTGCTTTTGGTATAGAAAAGCAAGGACTTGGGGGAAAAGAGTACTACCACAGTCCTCCTAATCTCATGGTTGAAGTACTCCTTACCCTACCTTCAGCCAAGATGGGATCTGTATTATCAATGGTATGTACATTAGAAACTTGTGTTTAATGTTAATGTTGTTGGACTTAATTGCTATTTCTTAGCTCTATTTGATTGAAGAACAATATGCTCTATTATAAACACCTCTTTATCTGGTCATGGCTCTATGTTCTCTAATCTTTTAGTGGCTGAATTCATTATTGATGAAGATATGAGGAGAAAATATTTGGGAGATAAATTTCTTGTACTTTGTACTTCTCAGAAGTACAACTGGTCATAACACATCAGTGCTTTGTGGCTTCAGGAGATTTGTGTTTGGGGAGTAATGTGGTGGTTGTCTCAATTTGGCCTTTTTTAAAAAAATATTTTATTTATTTATTTGACAGAGATCACAAGTAGGCAGAGAGGCAGGTAGAGAGAGAGAAGAAAGTAGGCTCCCCACGGAGCAGACAGCCTGACGCGGGGCTCGATCCCAGGACCCTGGGATCATGACCCGAGATGAAGGCAGAGGCTTTAACCCACTGAGCCACCTGAGCACCCCTTAATTTGACCTTTATGCCTGAAACCCTGCACTCCACATTCCCAATCTTTGAATTTCTCCAAATTTCCTACCTTAGAGTCCACACCCAGGCCTCCTCCTACTCCAGTTTTCCAGCACCACACTTTGTGTGGGATATGGGGATCTCAACCCAAGGCAGATTTATCTTAAGCACTCAACTTTACCCAAGGTAGAGTTAGCCTTGGACCTTAACACAAATGGAAACTTGAAAGAAACCTAGTAGCTTACTTGTATTCTTTGTGAAAAAATAATTCAGTAATGTTGGGGATAATTTTTGAGGTTTTCCTCTCTCTAGTCATTTTTCTTAAAGATGAAGGTGTAGACTGTAGCCCAGACTTCTCCATTTGTTAGTGGTACCATGGACATGGCACAGTACCTAGTTTAGCCTCTGGTTCTGCTTCCTTCGAACGGGCATAGTAACTACCTTGTGGAATCACTGTGAGGATGAACATTCCTGGCACATAGGAATGATCTAAAAAATGGTAGGTAATATCATTACAAACTGCAAGAATTAGTCTAAATATCACAGCTGGGATGGGACCTCTATTATTTAGAAGGTTGCGGTCTGCATGAAAGAAAACAAATGTACCAGATGCTGCATTACCGTTCCCATAACTTCCCATTAAGTAAAGGTATTGAGTATGATATGAAATCAATATACAGGGAGAATAATAAAGATTGCAGGCTTAATGTCCAAGTGGGCTTTGTTCATGTTTACCAGGTTATAACAGATATAACCATATTTGTTTGCCCTTTTTTCTTACAAATCCAGAATGTATTACTAAGTACCTGTTTGAGACAAATGATGAAAAAGAGGAGAGATGTTAGCATTGAAGGCAGGGACTAAAGCTTGTTTAACTCTAGGTATATTTAATTCATGTTTGTGAGTTATTAGTACAATAAATGCTGATTTCATTCATACCAAGTAGGGCTATTTATGTTTGAATGAAAAACACATACATTTGCTCACACAAAGCTCTATTGTGAACTAAAAAAAAAAAAAATTACTTTTTATTGTTCAAATAATTGTGCATTAATCAAAAGCTCAAAATGAGGATTCTGTGACTTGTGAGCCTAAACTGGGAATGTTAATGTGCTAGATTGTTTATGTGGCACCATAGAATGGGTTAGGGCTTAATAGAGGTGAACAGGCTCAAGAATATTTTCCAGTGGCTCAGATGCTGCTCATTTAAGCTTTATTATATTCCATTGGTGATTCTATAGCATGCAGAAGGATGAATTTTTTATTTCCTCACAGCTTCACAGAGATGAGAGGGCAGCCATACCCATAGTGGCAGCAGCTGTGTTTGTGGGCACTGTTTCACTTAGAGGCTGGAGAAACAAACGGAGGTGGCACCCGTATAGAGCCAGCAGGTGCTTTTGGAACTCACCATGTATTCAGGCTTTAGGGGAGTTAAAGAGAGGCCAAGCAAATTCCGAGTTCCCACTGGCTTAGTGCCTTCTTTACATGGTCAATTTTCACAGAACGGCCATGACCCATCTGGATTTTGTATTCATATATATTACCAGACCTCCATAGGAGAGGAGCACCTTTACTTAACTATTTTCCCTGATTTTGATAAATTGGGAAATTTCAAAAAGTCAAAGGAATAAAATTATCTCTTCAGTTCTCCCCCAATGATAAGCATTGTAACATCATGATATGAATAAATAGCACATGTAATATATTTTATATAGTGCCTAGAAGACAGCAAGTTTTGATACGTAACTGCTGAAAACGCTTTGTATATATATAGTGTTTCTTTCTATCAGTTTCTTTTCTTCTTACTGAATACATGAATCTGTTGAGTAAGTAAATACTCAACAGGTGTGCACTGGGCACCAGGAACTTTGAGTGGGCCGAGAAGAGGGGACTTCACATTAGGATGGATAAGACACAGTCTTGGCCCTTAAGTTGGTCACGGTTCTAGAGGAAAAAATAGGTGATGGGAGCTTTGTGTGATGACCTGGTAGGTGCTGTGTGGAGATGGGCAGGGGCTCCTTACCTTCGCTGAGGGTTTTCCGGAGAAACAGATGACCATCCTCAGACCTGAAGGATGAGCAGGAGCTCTTCAGTCAATGGAGTAGAAACGAGAAAATGGCACATATTCTGTTCCTGAGACAAGAGCAAGCGTGGCCTGTTCATGAAGCTAAGTGGAACTCTGTGTGGCCACAGAGTATGCAGTGGTATTGGTTGATGTGGTGGGAAGGTTGGAGGGAGACGGGAGAGGAGTCCACCGCAGCAATGAGCCAGGGCGCTGTGGGAGTGAACAGGGCCGGGTGGGGCGGGGGGTGCTATTGTGAAGGGATTCCCAGGAAGCCCAGTGAGTTTTAGATTTTATCCTGAGGAGAATGAGGAACCATTGAAGCAAGAAACTTGATCAGATTTGTGCTTTAAGAAGAATATGCAAAATCAATTAAAAAAATAGATTGTCAAATAATAAAACAATTTAATAACTTAATTTAAAAGGAAACAAAAACAACAAAACAATTAGAAAAAGAAGAGCAGAAAGAGTCTATTTTGAAATTTGTAAACACCCTTTATTTTTTGGATAAGGAGTAATTATAAAATCGTATAAAATTTGAAAAATGAATGGCACTGAGACCACTGCATACTCAAAAACACTTAAAGGCACTTGAAAGTGGCTTTCCATGCAGAATTAACAGCCAAAAACATATTTACTAGGAGCAAATAAAAATAGAAAGTAAGTGAATTTTTGTTGTTAGAAGTTCAGCCTGGGTTTCACTGGGCAATGATCAAGGTGTTGACAAGAGTTTTTATCTTTCTTCAGTCTTAAAGGAGATTACCCCTTCCAGCTTTTAGAGGTTTCGCACGCACTGTGATGGTTAATTTTGTGTCAGTTTGGGCCACAGGGTGCTCAGCCTGGGTGGCTCAGTGGGTTAAAGCCTCTGCCTTTGGCTCGGGTCATGATCCCAGGGTCCTGGGATCGAGCCCCACGTAGGGCTCTCTGCTCCGCCGGGAGCCTGCTTCCTCCTCTCTCTCTGCCTGCCTCTCTGCCTAGTTGTGATTTCTCTCTGTCAAATAAATAAATAAAATATTAAAAAAAAATTATTTCTGGGTTTGCAGATGGGATTAGCAGTTTTGCTGGTAAAGTAGCTGGCCCGCCCCAGGGTGGGTGACTCTCATCCAATCCCCTGAGGGCCAGTTAGGAAAACAAACAGAGGAAAGGAACAATCTTTTCCTTCCTGCCTGCCTGCCTGCTGAGCTGGGACATGGTCATCTCCTGCCCTTGGACTGGGCTTCACAACATCAGCTCCCTTGTTTCTTAAACCTTTGGATTTAGATTGGAATTAATCAGTGGCTCTCCTGGGTTGCCAGCTTGTAGATAGCCGATTAGGGATTTATCAACCTCCATGATCTCGTATGTCAATTCCTTAAAATCATTCTCTCTGTATATGTCTATGCCTATGCCTGTGTCTGTAGCTATCTCTATATAATATATACACATATATATCTTGTCTCTTTTTATATCTTCTGTTTTTCCCAAGAACCCTAAGATATCCACATTCCTTGTCTCATAGCCCCTTTACTCCATCTTCAAAGTAAACGATCTTGTACTGGTCTGTGCCTTTCTCTTAGGAGTCACATCTTCCTCAGACTTTCCTCTTTGCTTCCCTTTTCCATTTTTAAGGACCTTTGTGACTACATTGGGCCTACGGGGATTACCCAGGATATGCTTCCTATCTCAAGGTCATTTGATTAGCAACCTTAATTCCATGTGCAACTATATTTCTCCATTGTCCTATAATGGTCATGTAACCCCAGGTAGTGGGGATCAGGACATAGACATATTTGGGGGCAGTTATTCTGCCTAGCACAAAGAAGTATTATTCCCCTTTCTGTTATTCCCCTTTGACCTATCTTGTCACTTGCTGCCTCCTTCAGATAATTACTTATGTTCTTATGTTTTTATTTATTCTTCTAGTGTTTCTTTTTTTTCCCCCTCCTTTTCTCTCTCTCTCTTTTTTCTTTTTCTCTTTTTTTCCTCAGGTCATCGCAACAATCTTTTAGTGTTTCTTTATGCAAATATAAATAAAATCAAATATCTTCTCTTTCTTACACAAATAGTATGTGTACTCTTTCCATGCATGGCTTTTTTTTTTCTTTAGTACTTTTTAAAAAAAGATTTTATTTATTTGACAGAGCTATAGCAAGAGAGGGAACACAAGCAGGGGGAGTGGGAGAGGAAGAAGCAGGTTCCTCCTTGAGCAGGGAGCCCAATGCGGGGCTTAATCCCACGATGCTGGGACCATGACCTGAGCGGAAGGCAGACGCTTAGCAAGTGAGCCACCCAGGCACCCCTGCATTAGTCTTTTTATTTACTTAATAATATATCCTGGTGATCTTTTATATCCATGTTAGAGCTTCCTCATGCATAATATTCCACTGTATCAATAAGCCCACTGTGTATTTTTTAAATGGCATTTTAAATCAGAGGGGAGAGGTGAACTATTAAATAAATGCTTTTGGGATTACAGAGAATGTAACACGCATGTTGTACCTGTTTAGCACAATGTCTAGAAAGATAAACACAAATTTTAGCAGAAATTATTTTTAGAGAGGAAGGTAAGAGAGGGAAGAGGGAAGCATTTTTTTATTTTGCTTTCATATTACATAATATATTTTTATAAGGACATATATTTATGTATTACTTGTATAATTATATAAACATTGTAAAGGATAAGACAGGTACAGTGGAAAAACTAAATCTTGCTAGAGATCAATGATTACTTTCTACATTTTTCAGATGTGAAAATTTCATGTCCAAGGTAATGCATACTACTCTCTAGAAGTGCTTTCTAGAATTGATTTACATGCCCATCAGGAGTACACGCAAGCACTCATTTTCCCCACATGCTAGTCAGCTGGACTTCTCTTTCTGTCCACGTTTTACTCATCTAATGTGTATGAAGAATCTTTTTCCTTTTGGAATTAAGAGTTGTTTAAACAGACATAAACAGTTGAATACAAATTTATTGTTTGTGAAGAGTACTAAGAATTTAGAGTTTAGCTGTAATGACTTTCTGGAAGTGACATGTGTTCTTCATGGACCTTCATATTCATCTCTGCTGACTGAAGTGTGAGTAAAGAGAGAGAAAAGGAAACGTGTGAGGTTTGGTTCATTTTGGGGAGTGAGAGAGGGAGAACAGCATTTATCAGATACTTACCATATCCGAAGTGACAACATTTCTAGTGTCTTACCTGTGAAGATTTTTTTTTTTTTTTTTTTAGAGAGAGAGAATGCCCACAGGTGCACACATGTGAGCAGAGGGGACAGAGGGAGAGGGAGAGAGAGAATTTTAAGCAGACTCCTGGCCCAGTGCAGAGCCCCACTCAGGGCTTGATCCCACAGCCCTGAGATCATGACCTGAACTGAAATCAAGAGTAGGATTTAACTGACTGATCCACCCAGGAGCCCCTTCCCCATGGGGGTATTATCATCCTATTTCCTGGAAGTTAAGGGTCAGAAACTTTCAGTTACCATAGGATCACATTGCTAGGACAAGGGTAGGTTGGCATTACAGGCAGTGTCGTCTTCCTTTCCATGGCTCCTTCTCTTGGCCTCTTACCAAATCCCAAAGTGATGTTTGTTCCCAGATGCCCTATTCAGAACTAAGAAAATCTGAGAGGAAGTACCTTGCCCCAGATTGTTAATTTCTGCAGTTGCGTTCTGCTCTGGTTGATGACCTTGGGGCTCCTGGAGCTTGAGGCCTGTTTAGACTTAGAGTCCTGCATCTTGCTCTTTAACCCAGAATCCTTTTCTCCTGGACAGCACAAGGGAGCCTTTTTCAAGGGAAAACAACCTGTGGTGAACCATAGAGGTTTTAGACAGACCAAGCCTTTTCCCTAGAGTGCTTTTACTTCCTGACAGCTAATCCATTCCGATGATTGGCCCGAGGTCCGTAATCCTCCAGTGGGGGACCAGTTGTCCTGTGGCAGGGCTCAGGGTGCAGTGGCAGCATCTGTGTGGACCTCATGGGCCTTCTCAGCTTGTAGTATGTGCAGTAACTTAGAGCGACTCGCTTTAAAGGTTCCATTTGCATTATCAGCAAAGAATATGGAAAACAGCTCAATTTTAGCTGATTACTTAGAGTGCTTGGGAGCAGTTCTGTAATTTTCATTGCAGCTTGCTGGGCTCTTTAGCAAAGTTTGCAGGCGAATTTAATGGAACTCATTCAGCTCGGCTGAATGTAGACAGAGAAGGCACCAGCTTCCTGTTCTCTTTGTTTGGAAGCATCTGTTACCATCACATAGTAAACACTTTTTTTAAAAACCATTCTGAGAACAGTTGTCTGTGAGACACCTCTCCAGTGAAGTCTTAGGCCCAGACTTGGTTTTCCCACAACCTCACCCAGCAAGGATTGTCTCTGTTATCCAAGGCCAATGAGATTGGCTCTAACAAGGATTTCTAGAAAAATGGTTCCTGGCCACCTAGATGGATAAACTCTCCCAACACTGGTTAGAATCAAATTAAACTCTGGTGCTGTGGTGTACTTGTCAGCCATTAAAAAAAAGGACTCCCCACCCATCAGCCTCCCTTGTATCTGCTGCCTCTCTCTGTGGAGGAATAGGCTCTTGCATTGTCTCAGTACATTCTGTGTGTGGGGGACCGGGGGGGGGGGGGCATATCCCATTCACTTGGGGCCTGGTATCTGCTATATTGGTGCCTCCAAGAAGAAGGAGGTAGGGAAAGCCCCATTTGAACATCCTGCCCAGAGGAAAAAACATCCCTTTTCCAGTGGTTGCTTGTAGAGAGTGGAGCTGATGATGGGGGAAAGGATGGATAATTCCTTTTCATTTTGCAATTTTATATAAAGTATATATGTGTACATGTATGCAATGTAAAGCATATGTGTGTGTGTACACAGAAGTCACACTGATGCATGTATACACGTGTGCTTATACGTGGGGACATACGCATGTATGTGTATATAGACATATGTAACTTGCCACAAACGTGCCGCTTTTGTAAGTAGGAAAAAAGACACAGATGTGATTGTGTAAGAAAAAATAGGGGAGGAATAGTCTAAATTCAATAATGACTTTCTGATTGTATTCAAGCTACATGACAATGAACCATAATTAAAATGGAAGATTTTTCACTGTTGCAAAAAAATGATTAATTAATAACTTCATTCATTATGCCTACAAAAAGCATATTCAAGTTTAAACAAATTGTAAGAAACAAAATCCACTCTGAAAACCTTCCCTTCAGGTTCTCTCTCCTTGAGCTGTTTAGCGGAGACAAGAAGAGGCTTTGAACCCTGTGGCTGTGGCGTGAACTCTTAGGTTTCCAATTTGCACTGGGACTAGATTAAATGGAATTCTGCAGCCATCACTCCGATGTGTGGGATTGCACAGAGGCCTGCTCTGTTCTATTTCTGCAGATGTGTTTGATGAGCTGACCCTCTGTTAATGGTCTTTGGGACTGAACTGTCATGTCTCAGAGATTTGCTTCTTTGCAGCTGTCTCATCATTGCCTCATAAACTATAAGTGAATAGTTCATTGCCAAGACCCACACTTGAAACACTCACCGGTCCACAGAATAATTCTCATACTTCTTAGTTCAACTTTCTCTCATTTGAGAAACTTGTAGAAACCCAGACCTCCTGTTGGCTCTGAATGGTCTCCAAGTAGATGGATCAGCTGGAACCAGTGAATCTGAATTATTGGCCAGAAATGCTGCAAGTTTCTGTGGCACCTTTCAGTGTCAGGGAAATCTAGGGCTGCTACTGCTCAGAATAGCCCCAAGGAAGGCCAGCCCTCGCTGGAGGTGCTGAGGGGTCACAGTGCTGTGACTCGAATCAGTGGGCCCAATGCCTGCCAAGAGACTTCCCAGTGAAATCCTGCACCTTCCAAATGCTTGCTTTGTGTCCCAGAACGGTACAAACTCCAAGAACCTAACATGAAGAATTAAAAATACTGTGGAAGTCTAGAAAGTTCCAAATTCAAATATGTATCCTATGTCATAGAAGTTAAGGAATCGAGACTTTCATAGAAGTTATGAAATTCAACTATATAAGCATTATGAATGTGTATGTGTGCACATGCACGTGCACGAGTGCTTTGATCTTCAAATTCATATTTCTCACCAAGATTTTTTAAGGCCAGACCCTGCTTCCCTGCCTGAGTCCCTGCTCCCCCGCAACCTGTAGCTCCAACTTTTGCTTCATGCTCCAGCCCTTCAAACTTCATTTTATTTTTCTGGAGAATTTCATTCAAGTCTCTGGGCTCATCCTGTATGCTCTGCTCCCTGCCCTCTTCCCGCAAGCTCTTTCCCTGGTCACCTTGCATGCATCCTTTCTGTCTCATCATACTTCCCACTTACATAGGAAGCCTCAGGGCCCTCCCACTGTCCTATCTGTGCTCTGTGAAGCTGCTCCCACCTAGAAGAGTCCTCAGCACCTAGCACCCCTGCAGTTACACACAGATGAGGACAGAGAGCCCATCAGCCCTGCTCTGAGCTGTACCCACGATATCTGGCACAGCCTAACACTTGGCAGTAAATGCTCAAAGCTATTGATCAAATATTATCAAAGAAAAAAGAACATGGAAAATGAATGTATTTTTCTAAACTAGAAAGGTAGCTGGTGTGTGATTTTCTCTCACTTTCTTATGTTATAAAATAAATGGAGTAAGTAAAAAGTAATTTGAAGACAGTAGTCATACCATATTAACAAAATGATCTTCATTATCATACTCTTTTTAAGTTTTGTCCATATATCTGTTATATATAGTTGTTCTATTTTTCATTATTATTATTTAAAATAATAGTGTATTAACAAGTTGCATTTTTCTGCATAGTTTTTCATACTTATAATTTTGTTGATAATGTTTTGAGTTGATACATTAAACTTTCTCTAACCATGTTCTTAATTTTGTGATTGCATCAGGTATAGAGAATTCTCTGAACTCAGTAAAGTACAGGCATGAACAGTTTCCTGTTTTCCTCCAGTCATCACCTACTTTTCCTGTCCTTAAGTGATATTTTGGGATGATCCCACAGGTTTAGAATAATTTCTCATTTTTTTTAATTGAAGTAGAACTAACATAACAGTGTTATATTAGTTTCAGGTGTATAATATCATGAGCCAACAATTCCATACTTTATTCAGTACTCATCTCAGTAAGTATACTCTTAATCTCCTTTATCCATTTCACCCACACCCACCCCTCTGGCAATCACCAGTTTCTTCTCTATATTTAAGAGTCTGTGGTTTTTCCAGTAATTTCAGAAGGGGGATTACTGGATCATGTGGTAGTTCTATTTTTAATTTTTTGAGGAACCTCCATAGTGTTTTCCACAGTGTCTTCTACATTTTGCATTCCCACCAACAGTGCACAAGGGTTCCTTTTTCTCCACATTTTTGTCAACAACTTGTTATTTCTTGTCTTCTTGATTCTAGCTATTCTGAACGGTATGAAATGATATCTTATTGTGGTTTTGATTTCTATTTCCCTAATGATAAGTGATTTTGAGCATCTTTTCATGTGTCTATTAGTCATTTGTATATCTTCTTCAGAAAAAATGTCTATTCAAATCCTCTGTTTTTTAACTGGATTATTTGTGTTTGGGAGGTGCTGAGTTATATAAGTTCTTTATACATTTTGGATATTAACCTCTTGTCAGAGATATTATCTGCAAATAGATTTTCCCATTTAGTAACTTGTCTTTTTTTTTTTTTTGATAGTTTCCTGTGGTTTGCAAAAGCTTTTTATTTTAATGTCCCCAATAGTTTGACTTTACTTTTATTTCCCTTGCCTTAGGATACATATCTAGAAAAATGTTGCTATGACTAATGCCAAAAATTACTGCCTATGTTTTCTGCCAGGAGTTTTATGGTTTCAGGTCTCACATTTAGGTCTTTAGTCCAGTTTGAGTATATGTATGGTATAAGTTTATGTATGAGGGTGTGTATGGTATAAGAAAGTGGTCCAGTTTCATTCTTTTGCATATAGCTGTCAGTTTCCCTAGAAGCATTTGTTGAAGTGACTATCTTTTACTCAAAGTGTATTCTTGTCTCCTTTGTCATAGATTAATTGACCACATCAGTATGGGTTGATGTCTGGGCTCTATATTGTGTTCTATTGATCTATGTGTCTATTTTTGTGCCAGTACCATACTGTTTTGATTACTGCAGCTTTATGGTGTATCTTGAAACTTGTGATTACGAGACCTCTAGCTTTGTTTTTCTTTCTCATGATTGCTTTGACTATTCGAGGTCCTCTGTGGTTCCATACAAGTTTTAGTATTATTTGTTCTAGTTCTTTGAAAAATGCTGTTGGTATTTTGGTAGGGATTGCATTGAATCTGTAGATTGCTTTGGGTGGTATGGACATTTAAACAATATTATTTCTTTCAATCCATGAGCATGAATATATTTCCATTTGTTTGTATCATTTTCAGTTTCTTTCATCAATATTTTATGGTTTTTGGTATATGGGTCTTTAACCTCAATTAAGTTTGTTCTTAGATCTTCTATTTTTTGTACAGTTGTCATTTATCATTATTAAAAAGTTCTCTCTGGTTCAGTTGGAAACCCAACCTCATCTCTTCTTCTTTCCCTCCCTGACTAGATCATGACCTTTAGGACATGTCATGGGGAGGGGGTATATTTTTTTTTCCACCCTTCTGACCTTGCAGGGAGTTTGGGTGGGGAGGCTTGGAGAGATGGAGGAGACTGTACCATGTACTATTACCTGCCAGTGGTAGTCAGTGACCCTGATCTTATAACAGGTCACTTTGGTTGGATTCTGGGGCTCTGCTGACATGCTCTCTTTGTGTCATGTGATTTTTCTCAGGATGTTTGGCTTCACACTGAGGTCCTTCGTTACTATTAGAAAGAAAGAGAGGCATCCCTTTCAAGCCATGCCATTGACTTACAACTCCCTGTATCATTTCCTCATTTGGCCACTGGGCATCATAATCCCTGCCTCTCCCTCAGCTTCTTCATATGGGGCCATGTTCTCTTCTATACCTTCCAAGGCCTTAAGAGATAGTGGGGTGGAAGGTTGATTTCAGCATGTTACATCCTGATCCTTTCTTACTACTGTATGAGCTGCTCCATCAGGTCCCACCCTTAGAAATCTCCAGCCAAGATGCTGGCCCCAAAGTGGGATGAACATCCTCACCATGAACACTGACTCCGTGTGACCTCTTCCTTTTCCCTTCCCAGATAGTCCGTTGATAACTGGGGTGATGGGGGTGATGGCTTGGGTAGCATGATTCAGCATCTGGCTCTAATTGTTTTTTGCCCATTTAAAAATATTGGGGGATGGTTATATCCATTACCGTGATTGTCGTGATGGTTTTATGGATGTATACTTATGTCAAAACTAATCAAATTGTGCACTTTATGTGCAGTTTATTATATGCCAATTGCACCTTGATAAAGCTGTTAAAAATGTTGGGGGGGGGGGGAGCCTGGGTGACTTAATTGGTTAGGCATCTGCCTTTGGCTCAGGTCATGATCTTGGAGTCCTGGGTTTGAGCCCTGGATCAGGCTCCCTGCTTGGCAGGGAGTCTGCTTCTCTGCATCTCCCTCTCCCACTGTCCCTCCCTTGTACCCCCAAATCCCCACCCATGTGAATGTGCTCTCTATTTCTCAAAGAAAAAAATAAGGTCTTCAAAAAAACGTCAGGGGAACTTACTGCCTGTTTGTCTTCTTCGCCACTTACTTACAGTATTGTAAATAATGTTGTGTGAACACCATCATGTATATAGGTTTTTTCTTCTGATGTTTCCTTAAGATAAATTTCTAGGAGTTGGATAACCATTTGTAAAACTCCCTATACATATTCGTATATTTTTTTAAGGTAATTTTTTCAGAGACTTTTCAATGTAGCAGCAAGTATGAAAGTACTAGTTTAATAGCAGCCTTAAATTTCTTATTTTTTAAGAAAGTTCCCAGATGTAAAATAGTACATTAATTTTTATTTCTTAGATTAATATCAAGGATTACATATGTGTGTATGTTTGGCCAACTTATATTTCCTCTTATGAGAACTATTCTTATGGTTCTTATTCTTACTCGTTATTTACCTACTGGGGTTTTGATGTTCTTTTATTTTGCTTTTTATAGATATTGTCATAAAGTGTTTGTGAAATAAAACTTTTTTTAACCAAAAACAGTGTTTATTTCTATGGTTAGACTATGAGAACAAATTGACTAGGGTAATTGAGACTTGAGTGTAGGTTGTGGAGGTCTGTTAACTGCGGTTCCTAGTGCCGAAGGCAGAGGTTTAACTGACTAAGGTACCCAGGTTCCCTGAAGCTAATCTTTTCAGAATTGTATGTTTCCTTTTAGGAGAGTGATTTTAAATTATGAGAGATGTTAATATAGGAATTGGAAGGGGGTGGTGGTGACAAATGTAATAAAAAAAAATCTTTGGGAAAAATTCAACTTCCCTGCCAAGGCAGTTCTAAAGTTTTATTTATAGAATTTTGAAATTTCAAGTACTGTAAAAGATTTATGTACACAAGTAGTATACCTTAGATTTTTCTACATATCAAAAAGAATAGAGTCTATAAAAGATTGAGTAACTCTGCTCTGTACTTCTTTTCAAGATGGTGGTATGAGATCATATTTTAAACTGCTCCACAACAATGATACATTTAAACACACACACACACACACACACACACACACACACACACACACACATTCCATGCTGAAGAACAAGCTATCTATGTAGACAAAATAAAAATGGAAGCATCCAGCCGTAAGTAGAAGTTGAAGTGATAGATAGATTCTGAATCTAGAAATACTCAGCATTGGCCAGAACTTGGGTCTCTGTTGGGTAGACAGGATCAAGAGCACCCCATGTGCAGATGGATGGCAGTCAGTCCCACAGAGTGACAACAGGGGCAGGGTGGGGTTTTTCAACCATGAAAGGATTATTGACCGAGCTATGGGTTCTATATATTTAAGTTAATACTGACAATTTAAAAGACTTTTGTTTAAAAGAGAAAATATAATTAAAGTTGTGCAGCTGTGGTGTCTAGAAGAAGAGAAAAGGCAGTGAACATTGACTCTGCCAGGACATCAGCTGATTCAACGGCTAAATCTGTGATATTGCCTCAGAATGGAAGCCCTCAGCTGTTGGCATAGGACCTGTTCTCAGGCGTGAGTCCCAGAAGTTGGGTGGGGGCCCTGTAAAACTGCTGGAAATAGAGAGTGAATGATAAGAGAAGACAATACGCTACCTTCTTCAAGAAAACAACAAAGCACATAAAACATGCTTTAAAAAAGCTGGCCAATGAAAATTAACAGGACAAGAAACAACAGGTGTTGGAGAGGATGTGGAGAAGGGGGAACCCTCTTACGCTCTTGGTGGGAATACAAGTTGGTGCAGCCACTTTGGAAAACAGTATGGAGATTCCTTAAGAAATTAAAGATAGAGCTACCCTATGACTCTGCAATTGCACTACTGAGTATTTACCCCAAAGATACTGATGCGGTGAAAAGAAGGCCATATGTACCCCAGTGTTCATAGCAGCAATGGCCACAATCGCCAAACTGTGGAAAGAGCCAAGATGTCCTTCAACAGATGAATGGATAAAGAAGATATGGTCCATATACACAATGGAATAGTACTCAGCCATCAGAAAGGATGAATACCCAACTTCTGTATCAACATGGATGGGACTGGAGGAGATTATGCTGAGTGAAATAAGTCAAGTAGAGAGAGTCAATTATCATATGGTTTCACTTACTTGTGGAGCATAAGGAATAACATGGAGGGCATTAGGAGAAGGAAGGGGAAAAGTGAATTGGGAGAAATCAGAGAGGGAGATGAACCATGAGAGACTGTGGACTCTGAGAAACAAACAGGGTTTTGGAGAGGAGGGGGTGGGGGGATGGGCAAGCCTGGTTGTGGGTATTAAGGAGGGCACGTATTGCATGGAGCATTGGGTGTGGTGCCTAAACAATGAATCTTGGAACACTGAAAAAAATTAAATTAAATTAAAAAAAAAAGCTGGCCAATGAATTAAAAATTAGGAGAATTAATTATTGAAGAAACAAAAATAATTAAACAATCCCAAAATGACTTTAAAATAAGTATGTTTAAATTACTCAGAAATAAAGGAAGGAATAACAACCATAAAAGTTCTATGAAATAAAAACTTGAAGCAATGAATCAAGGTCAAATGGATACCAAAAAAAAACCAAAAAACCAAACCAAAACAAAACAAAACAAAAAAACCCCACACTCATTAAAAAATACCCCATAAATAAATAAATATAGTAACTGAGATTAAAAATTCCATAAGTGGACTAAATTCTAGATTTGTAACAAAGACAATTACTGACTTTGAAAATAACGCTGAGGAATTTACCTAGAAAGAGCAGAGAAATAGAGACAAATACTAAAGAAATGTTAAAAGGGAAGATGGATCATGAGGCACCACAAATCCTTACTGAACTACTAAAGGATGTATTTTATAAAAAGGAAACCCAAAATAAAGTAACGGGATGCCATAAACAATAATGAGCAAATTAGGAGATAAAAATATATTGGTAAATCAAATTAAATACTGATAATTTAAGAATAACATTTTCATTTTTTCAAAAGATGGATGGAAATAAAATTTAAACTGTAAACACAGAAAAGATGAAAAGGATAGGAAACAATGGGTAATGCACACAAAGACCATTGCCTTGTTTAGAGAGACGCAGATATTGAATTACTTTAGACTTTAAAAGATAATACATAGTTTAACATTTGTTAAAATAATTACTAAAATAAAAGAAAGGAAATGTGTAGATTATAAACCATTAGAGAAGGAAAAGGAGAACAAAGACAATTTTATCAACCTAAGAGAAGAATGAAAGGAAGAAAAGGGAGAAGGAAGATGGAACACTGAAGATGTAGCCCAAAAAATAGAAATTAATCCAGATATATAAATGATCATAATAATTGTTAATAGATTAAACTCAAGCTTTCTAAAGAAAAAGACAATTAGATTTGATTAAAACAAGTGCTGTTTATAAAACACACAACTAAAACAAAACTATATAGAGCAATTGAATATAAAAACTAGAAAAAGACATAATAGGCAAATAAATACTAACAAATAGAATATTGGTTTAGTAATATTAATACCAAACAGAGTAACATTAAAGACAAAAACATAATGATAAAGAAGCACTCTTTACAATGGCAAAAGAACAGTTTCCAAGAAGATATAAAGTTGTGAATTTGTATGAGTCTAACAATAAAACTTTAATATATAAAGAAAAATTAACAGAATTTTAAGAAAATATGAACAGATTCATAATTATAGAGGGAAACTTAAATACAACTGCATCAAAAATAAAGGAAGCAAACAAAAAACATTTAGTAAGATTATATGACTTAAACACAATTATAAAGCTTCACTAATAAAAATTTAAAATTTGAAGTAACATTCCTTGCAATCATATGTGAAATATTTACAAGTTTATTGAAACAAGTCTCAATAAATTTTAAAAAGTATATCATAGAAAGTCTGTTTCCTGACCATATGGAAATAAATTAGAAATTAATAATAGAAAAATCTCTGAAAAAAACCAAATATTTGGAAATAAAATAGGACACATTTAAATAAGTTATGAATCAAGGAAGAAATCTAAAGGGAAATTAGAAACTATTCTAAACTGAATGAAAACAAAAATACAATATATCAAATTTGTAGGATAACAGTAAAGTCATAACAATTGAAACAAAATCAATTCTTGGAGGAGAATTTTTAGCACTAAACATTTTTATCAGAAAAGAAAAAGGTCTCAAATCTATGACATCAACTTCAATCTTAAGAAATCAGAAGAGGAGATTAGACCTAAAGTTAGTAGAAGAAAGGAAACAATAACGAGTAGGGAAGAAGTCAATAAACTGGAAAACAAAATAGCAACGAAATTGAAAGTTAATTCATTGAAAAGATCAAGGAAATGGACTATAAACTCACCTTGTCCCATGAATACAACAAAAGAACAGCCTCATCAGCATAAATAATCCAGAAAATTACCCAAGATGGACAGAACACGATCTCCACAGCTAAATGTAGAGAAGAGGCCACATGGAAAAGGGTGGGAAGGGCAGAGAAATGGTTGGGAGCTATAAAGACCCATCAGATTGTCTGCAGGAGGAAGGGACGCTTTAGGCACAGAGAGGAGAGAGAAACAGACCTTTGCACCAAAGAGCCTGCGCAGGGAAGATGAACTGCCATAATATTTGGCTTTGAAAACCAGGGTGGTTGAATTCCACCAGTTCTTACAATCAGTGCGACTTAAAACCTGGAAATTTAAAAATCACCCCGCTAATGGGAGAGCCTGGAGGGCAAGAGGAAACGGAGTCTCCACCCTTAAAGAGGTAGCACTAAAATAGCCTTGTGGAGATACAACAAAGAATCAGAATCGGTAGTTTGAAAAATGCCTAGGGTACGCGGGAGGGAGATTTGTTTACTAAGCTCAGAGTGTGTGCCAGAGGGGCAGGGATCTTTGGTAGATTTCTCCAGAACAAAGGGCTGGCAGGCACTGTTTCCCTCCTCCACCCCACAGCATAGACACATGGACACCTGTTGGAAACAGTGCCAGGTCAGCAGTTACTTCCTAACTTGCTAACAGTGTACCCTACCCACACATTCTCTTGTGGACATACACCCTCCAGCAGGGTCTCAGCTCCAGGTCCCCTCCTACAGCTAACCTGCCCAAACCTAATACCACGTATCTGCCCCAGTGTGCTCCTGTGTATTCACCCTCTCCAGCCAGCATGCCTTGGTCCCTGGCAGCTACAGATCCCTTCACACTGGCTTGGACCTTGCTGGCTCTGCATAACCCACCACTGTTTTCTCCTGCGGTGTGGTGCTATTGCACCTCTAATCAACAACTGGTCTCACTCAACT
Organism: Meles meles; assembly: GCF_922984935.1. Classification (NCBI taxonomy): domain Eukaryota; kingdom Metazoa; phylum Chordata; class Mammalia; order Carnivora; family Mustelidae; genus Meles; species Meles meles. The sequence goes on along the minus strand of NC_060075.1, from coordinate 52,312,587 downwards.
TAAGCCCAAAGCAGCCCCAGACTGGCCAGCTAACAGAACAGAAACCCAACACTCTCCCTGGTGCAAAGAGAAGCACTGCAGGCAACTGGACTGAAGTAGATAAACTGAATAGCCTATATCTACCTATTAAGGAAATTGAATTTATAGTTAAAAGCTTTCCATAAAGAAAACTTTAGTCCTAGATGACTTTACTGGTGAATTCTGCCAAATAGTTCTATCCAAATATGAACAGCATTTTTCACAGAGCTAGAACAGAGAATCCTAAAATTTGTATGGAACCCAAAAAGACCTCAAATAGCCAAAGCAATTTTGAAAATGAAGAACAAAACTGGAGGTTTTAGAATCCCAGATTTCAAGATATACTACAAAGCTGTTGCAATCATAATAATATGGTACTGGCACAAAAATAGACACATAGATTGTGGGACAGAATAGAGAGCCCAGAAATCAACCCATGATTATATGGTCAGTTAATCTTGGAGGCAAGAAGATGCAGTGGGAAAAAGACTGTTTCTTCAACAAATGGTGTTGGGAAAATTGGTCAGCTACATGTAAAAAAAAAAATGAAACTGGACTACTTCCTGACACCAGACAAAAAATAAACTCAAAATGGATTAAGGACCTACATGTGAGGCCTGAAACTATAAAAATCCTAGGAGAGCACAAGCAGTAATTTTTCTGACAATGGCCACAGCAACAGTTTTCTAGATATGTCTCCTGGCAAGGGAAATAAAAGCAAAATTAAACTCTTGGTATTACATCAAAATAAGATGCTTCTGAGTAGCAAAGGAAAGAAACAACAAAACTAAAGGACAGCCTCATGAATGGGAGAAGATATTTGCAAATGACATATCTGATAAAGGATTAGTATGCAAAATATATAAAGAATTTATACAACTCAACACCCCAACAATGAATAATCCAATTTAAAAATGCAGAAGACATGAACAGATGTTTCTCCAAAGAAGACATACAGATGGCCAACAGACACATGAAATGATGCTCAACATCACTCACCAGAGCAATACCAATCAAAACCACAATGAGATACCACCTCAGACACCTGTCAGAATGACTAAAATAAAAACATGAGAAACAAGAAGTGTTGGTGAAGATGTGGAAAAAAAGGAACTCTTGTGCACTGTTGGTAGAAGCACAAACTGGTGCAGCCACTATGGGAAACAGTATGCAGGTTCCTCAAAATATTAAAAATAAAACTACCAAATGATCCAGTAATTCCACTACTGGGTATTTACCCAAAGAAGATAAACACACTAATTTGAAAAGATATATACACCCTGTGTTTATTGTAGCATTATTTGCAATAGTGAAATTATGGAAGCAGCCCAAGTGTCCATTGATAGATGAATGGATGAAGAAGATCTGGCATAGATGTAGAATAGAAGATAGATAGTTAGGTAGATAGACAGACAGACACACAGTGGAATATTATTCATCCATAAAGAAGAATGCAATCTTGCCATTTGCAACAGTGTGAATGGAGCTACAAAGTATAATGCTAAGTGAAATAAATTTTACTCTTATGTGGAATTTAAGAAACAAAACAAACAAAAAGAAAACAAAAACAAACTCTTAACCAAAGAGAGCAAATTGGTGGTTACCAGAGGGGAGGTGGGTGGGAGGATGAGTGAAATAGGCAAAGGGGATTAAGAATACACTTGTCTCAATGAGCACTGAGTAACATATAAAATTATCTAATAATAGAATTATTGAATCACTATATTGTACACTTGAAACTAATATAATACTGTATGTTAACTACACTGGAATTTTAAAATGTAAGAAATAGGCAAACTGAATAGCCTATTTCTTTTTTATTTAATTTTTTTTATTTTTTTATTAACATATAATGTATTATTAACCCCAGGAGTACAGGTTTGAGAATTGCAGGTTTATATCACGTACCTTCATATCACATACCTTCCTCAATGTCCATAACCCCACACCCTCTCCCTACCACCCTCCCCCTGGCAACCCTCACTTTGTTTTGTGAGATTAAGAGCCTCTTATGGTTTGTCTCCCTCCCGATCCCATCTTGTTTCATTTGTTCTTTTCCTACCCCCCAAACCCCCCACATTGCCTCTCCACTTCCTCATATCAGGGAGATCATATGATAATTGTCTTTCTCTGATTGACTTATTTCGCTCAGCATAAAACCCTCTAGTTCCATCCACATCGTCGCAAATGGCAAGATTTCATTTCTTTTGATGGATGCATAGTATTCCATTGTACATATATACCACATCTTCTTTATCCGTTCATCTGCTGATGGACATCTAGGTTCTTTCCATAGTTTGGCTATTGTGGACATTGCTGCTATAAACATTTGGGTGCACGTGCCCCTTCAAACCACTACATTTTAATCTTTAGGGTAAATACCCAGTAGTGCAATGAATAGCCTATTTCTATTAAGAAAATTGTATTTGTAGTTAAAAACTTTCCACATAGAAAACTTCAGTCCCAGGTGACTTTATTGGTGAATTTTGACAAATATTTGAAGGAGAAAAAAAATACCGATTATATATACAAATTCTTCCAGAACATTTAAGAGCAGGAAATACTTCCAAATTAAAATTCAAGTATAAGTCTAACATTAATTAATACCATGTCCAGATGAAGATATTATAATAATATTAGCTAAAGAATGTAAAAGCAAAAATTCTAAGAAAATTAGCAACTAGGATAACAATTTATGAAAAATATAGTATGTCATCATGATGATGTATATCATGATGAAGGGAATGAATGCAATTCCTGTCAACAAGGTAAGGAAAGAAGCAAAAGGCATTTATGTGGATGGGAGCAAGTAAACCTGTCTTTATTCACAGATGTGATTGTTGATGTAAAAATGCTTGGGACCAGGGCGCCTAGGTGGCTCAGTCAGTTAAGTGTCTGCCTTTGGCTCAGGTCATGATCTTAGAGTCCTGGGATAGAGTCTGGCTTCAGGCTCCCTGCTCAAGGGGAGTCTGCTTCTCCCTCTCCCTCTGCCCCTGCTGCCCACTCATACTCTCTCTCTTTCTCTCTCTCAAATAAATAAATAAAATCTTTAAAAACATGCGTGGGATCTACAAAAAATCTCCTAGGACTAATAAATGAGTTTATTAAATGGTGGGATACAAGATCAATATACAAAAATCAATTCTTGTCTACATACAAGCAGCGAGCAATCTGAAATTCAAATTAGAAAGCAATACCATTTACAGTTGTGTCAAAAACTACCGACTATTTAAAGATAAATCTTTAAAAAGATACGCCAGACATATATAATGAAAACTAGAAAATATTGCTGAGTGAAACGATCATAGAAGGAAATAAAAGGAGAGATCCTCTGTTCATAGGTCAGAAGAGTCAATATTGTTAAGGTGTCAGTTATTCCTAAACTAATCCCTAGATTCAGTGCAATCCCCATGAAAATCCAGCAGCCTTCAAAAAACCAAGCAACATTTTGTACCAGTTAAGAAAATACAAATACCAGCATACAAAGTTGGCAACTGATAAAATATATAATGAGATTATATATATGCATATATATTATACATACATATGTACATATTTGTGATTCTGTATTTGTGAATTCACCTACTTGTTAAAATTTCTTTGTAATCCTCCAAATCAATACTCCCAGCACTCTGATGGTCATTCAGAAGTGTATGCAGAGCAGCACAAATTTTGAGTCTCTCAAAGCACATGTTTCTAGCTGAGGCTGAACAGAGTGATGTTCTTTCTTTTATTTCAGTTCTCATACTGCCAGTAAGTATCCTTTCCATGGATAATTACTGCCACATTTTGCATTTTTTGCATTTTTTTTTTGTGCTTTTTGCTCATGATTTCATGTTTAAAGTGGTCCTAGCATAGTCTGAAGTGTATCTAGGGTTCCTAAGCGCAAGAAGGCTCTGATGCACTTGACTGCGTGCTAAGGGATAAGGTGCAATGCTGTTGACCACAGGTCAATGTTAATGAATCAACAATGTATATTAAACAAGGTGTCTTTAAATAGAAACATACACAATACAAAGTTACATACTGATCTGTGGTGAAAATGTTGTGACCCGAGAAATGGACCCTGTATTTCTCTTGGTAGCAATGGTGTTCAATATTTGATAATTCCGTGTTTGCGGTATCTTTATCGCTGTAACTACCATCAGTAATGAGAATTAACTATGTGTACATGTACACACACATACTGTGGCAGTATTTACTGTAGGCAGTAAATAGCTAAAAATATACTTAAACTCACCGAATCTGGAAAGGCAAGTAAAATAAACATAGAAATATTTCATGCTTATCAGAGTGGCAAACATTTTATACTCTGACAAACTGTTTTTGAGATGTGAGGAAATAGGAACTTTCATGCACTTCAGTGATAGTTTAAATTGGTAAAAACACTTCAGAGAGCAATTTCACAAAATCTAATCAAGTTGAAAACTTAGATTTCCTTTGGCTCAGCAATTGTGCTTCTCGATACAGAGAACAGAAAAACTCACATCTGTGGTACTGGTTTTAATATTTTTAGTGGACAAATATCTATTTTAATTTGGATATGGTAAGAACTTCACAAAATATTCTTTAAAAAAAAAACGATTTAATTTATTTATTTATTTGAGAGAGAGAGAGAAGAGCAGAGAGGGAGAAGCAGACACCCCACCGAGCAGAGAGTGTGACTCGGGGCTCGATCCCAGGACTGGGAGATCATGACCTGAGCCAAAGGTAGATGTTTAACAGACTGAGCCACCCAGGTGCCCCAGAACTTCTCAAAATGTTCTTTTCGTGAAATGTTCATTGGTGTTTTCTAACACTATGTTGAAGTGAAAGTGCAGCGATATTGCTGAAGAATCATCCCATGGAAACCTGCATGTACTTCTGTGTAAAACTGTGTTATTAATATGGCACAGCAGTTCTGATTATGCCATAGTTTCAGTTTCACTTTGGTAGAGTAAATTCTTCATGTGAGCCCTTTCTAATATTTCTAACGCTGGAATGTGCGTTGGGGAGAGTCCTGGGACGAACATATACATTAGATTATCTTGGTTTATAGAAAGGTCAATTTAAAGTACTACTTTTGAGTTAGCATTTAGATTTAAATATAAAATTTCATGGAGCAATGGATGTGGTGCATAAACAATCTTGGAACACTGAAAAAATCAAGTCAAATCAAATATTTAAAAAAACCTGACAAATGAATAAATAAATACAAAATACAGACCAAATAATATGTCTGACGTATGTGCAAAATATAAAGATTCATAATAAAATGATCATCCACATTTTAAACCTAGTCTAGAATAGATTATGCTTATGCTTGAAATAAGTCAAGCAGAGAGAGTCAATTATCATATGGTTTCACTTACTTGTGGAACGTAAGGAATAACACAGAGGAGCACATTAGGAGAAGGAAGGGGAAAGTGAAGGGGAGGAGTCGGAGGGGGAGATGAACCATGATAGACTGTGGACTCTGAGAAACAAACTGAGGGGTTGTAGAGGGGAGGGGGGCATGGGTTGGCCTGGTGGTGGGTATTAAGGAGGTCACATATTGCATGGAACACTGGGTGTTACACGTAAACAATGAATCTTGAACACTACATCAAAAACTAATGATGTATGGTGACTGACAAAACATAAAAAGAAAAAGAGAATAAATAGAACATTAGCAATAAGTGTGAAGGAAGCCCTCTGTGTACTACCCTTCACCCAATACCCTTATCCCCTAACCCTGGAGATAATCACTCTCTTGACATTTGTGGAAAGATTTCAAACTACTGATTTAATTACTTTAGTAGTCATAGAATTATTTATGTTTCCTTTTTCTTCTTGGACCAGATTTAGTGAGACACATTCTAGGAACTTGTCCATTTCATCTGTTTTCAATTTTATTGACAAAAGGGTGTTTATAATTTCCTTTCGTAAGCTTTTTTTTTTTTCCCCACAGCCAGACTTTTCCCTTTACTGAAGTTGAACTGTTAGGGCCAGGGTAAGGAGATGGAGAGCCCTAGAAGGCTTCAGACAGTCACTGCACAGTGCATGAATGCCTGAGTGGGGAGTGCACCCCTGAGGAGGATGGGTCAGCGGTGGTTGGGCAGCTTCCAGTGGCTAAAACCTACAACACAGCTGCAACAGGATTCCAGAAAATCTGGTGTTCTGATGGGATCCGAGGAAGCTGGGCGGATCTAAAGAAGTCGGGCTAGAGGACTGGGGTAAAACACTGTGGTCAGAGCGCTCAGGGTGAAGCTTAAGCAGTTGGACACACACAGTGCAGGTGCCTCCAGTGTTTCAGAGTAAGCCAAGCCTTAGATACTCCGCCACCCCTCGCTAAGCTTGGTTTTGTCCTTTCTGACCCTCATCCATCATCTCAAAATTGGAAACCGCCCCCCCACCCCACCCTCCTGGGGCAGTTTACTCCACGGCTTCCAGCTAGGGTGGAACCCTGCACTAGAGACTGCTCTTCAGCCCCGGGGAGCAGACAATGCTCCTTACCTGGGGAGCAGGGGCTATGGCAGCTTTGATTAGTTTTGCTGTCCCAGGAGGCTGGGCAACTCCTAGTCCACTCAGCCCCCACTGCCTGCACACACAACTGGTCCACCATTCCATCAAGGGGAAGTCTCCCACCTCTGTCTCGCAGTTGTCCAAAAGAGATTGAGAGATTTGTGGATGACCTTGTAATTGAAAATATGATAGGATTTGGGATCGGAAGAGTAGAGTTAGAATCATTTTTATGCTATTTACTGGCAGTGTGCCCCTGTGCAAATTCTCAAGCTTCACAGTCCCTTGGAATCCTCATTTTTCAGATGAGGGTGATAACCTCTCACACGGCAGGGAAGCCTCACTGAGCTTGTAGAGAGCAGCTTGTAGATAGCTGTCCCTCCGATGTTTCTTTTCTTCCTTTTCCAGAGTCTCTGGATCTCTCCTCCTCTTACCCTCCATCTAACTCTAGAGATACCAGATATGGGGGAGGTCACTGAATGCTACCTGAAGACTCAAACTGGGCCTCCCACATCTCAGCTGGGAAGGACTCACGACAGCCTGAACCCCCTCTGTGTTCAGTTCCCCATGCAGAAGCACGGTTCCTGACCCATAGCGGGCACTGGGAAACGTTGGTGCAAGGGGTGAATGGGTCTGGTGCAGAGATGACATACCATGGGAAAGTCTCTTAGGGGGAGTGTCTAATTGTTTTTAAAGAAAACATCATCATCAGGTTGACCAAAGCTGACATCATAGGCAGAGAGTGAAGTAAGAGGCTTTAATCTGGAGAGCACCCCAATCTCTCTGTGGATCAGGAGCAGTGGCCCAGACCCCAGTCCCCGAAGCCAAAGGCTGACTGGTCATAGACTCTTCTGAGCCCAGTCACCTTTCCAGTCTATCTCTGTCAGTCCCTCGGGATGGCCAGGCTGTCCTTCCTCAAGTCCTGGGAGGATTACAACACTGCTGGAGGGAGTGGTTGATCCAAGCGCTGGGGGCGGCATTGTGTTTCCAACACCGTGGCCTCTTTGTAGGTTGGGGCCTCAAAGACTTCATTGTCACCATCTGGACTGACTCTGGACAAAGTAGGTTCTCTCATAAGCTTTTAAGCATCTGTAGCATCCCTTCATTTCTTCTATTGCTTCTGTCACCCCTCCCCCCTTAATCTATATTGCCTGGGGCTTGTCTATTTTGTTGTTCTTTTCAAAGTGCTAACTTTTGACTTTATTGAGTCTCAATGCTATCTTGTTTCCAATTTAGTAACTTCTGTCTTTGTCTTCATTCCTCCTTCCTTTCTTCTATAGTTTTCTCTTCTTAAAACCTTTCCTAAATTAGACACTTAGTTCTTTGATTTTCAGCTTTTCCATCTTTTTTAACAGAAAACTTGAATATTCTAAGTACGATCATTTATCTTCTAAGCAATGCTTTAGTTGTGGTCACAATTTTTGACATGTACATTTTTTGTTATTTTTATCATAATTTTCATTTTTATTTTTCCTTCAACTGGAGAGTTTTTAGAAGTGTGCTTTCAAATTTCCAGGCACATAGGCTTTTGTGGATATCCTTTGATTACTCATTTTCAACTAAACATTATCCTAATAATATCAATACTTTGAAATACTTCAACACTTGTTTTATGACTACTATGAGATTAATTCTTATAAATGTCTCAGTGTCTGAGAATTCTCTTATTGCTGAATGTAAAGTCTGAAGTATGTTTCACAAAACAAATGTTAATTTTGTGGGTCAAATCTTAGAGATATTTTCTGAATCTTTGTATAATTTATCAATTATTGGGAGAGGTATGTTAAAATTCTTTAGTATATTGGTTGATTTATTGATTTTCTTTATAAATTTGGAAATGCTTATTTCTGAGTATTGAAGCTGTATTTTTTCCTAAAACAGTATACTTTAATTTTCAGAGAAGTTTTAGGTTTATAGAAAATTGAGCAGATGTTACAGAGAGTTCTCATATGCCCTCTTTTTCTTCCTACCCTGCTCACAATTTCCCCTACTATTAATATCTTATATTATTAGAGTAGTACATTTGTTATAATTAATGACCCAATATTGATGCATTATATTAACTAAAGTCTATAGTTTAAAACCCATTGTTTAGGGTTCACCCTTTGTCTATGGGTTCTATGAGTTTTGACAAACTTAGAAAGTCAGGTATGTACCATTCCAGTATCACAATAGGTTTCACTGCCCTAAAAATCCCCTCTGCTACATATATTCATCCACTCCCCTCAAACTCCTAACAACCACTGATCTTTTTTTTGTCTATTTCTATGTTTTATCTTTTATAAAGGATCATATATTTGGAATCATGCAGTAAAAAACCTTTTTAGATGGGCTGCTTTTACTAAGCAATGTGCATTTAAGCTTTAGTTATGTCTTTTTGCAACTTGATAACCCATTTCTTTTTTTTTAAGATTTTATATTTATTTATTTATTTATTTATTTTGAAAGACTTTATTTATTTGAGAGAGAGCGTGAGAGCATGAGCAGGGAAAGAGAGAGGGAGAAACAGGCTCCCCATTGAGCAGGAAGCAAAATGCAGGGCTCGATGCCAGGACCCTGGTATCATGACCTAAGCCGAAGGCAGAAACTTAAGCTACTGAGCCACCCAGGTGCCCCTGAAGATTTTATTTTTAAGCAATCTCTGCACCCAACATGGAGCTTAAACTCGCAACCCCCAAATCAGTCTCATGCTCCACCAACAGAGCCAGCCGGGCGCCCCGACTCATTTCTTGTTATCACTGAATAACAGGCAATTGTCTTGATGTACCACAGTTTGTGTATGCCTTCTCCCTTTGAAGGACATTTTAGTTATTTCCAGTTTTAGGCTGTTATGAACAAAACTGCTATAAACATTTGTGTGCCTGTTTTTGTGTAGGTACAAGCTTTTAACTCATTTGGGTAAACACCTAGGCACATTATTGTGGGATCATAAAATGATTTAGTGAAAAGCTGCCAAACTGTCTTTCAAAGTGGCTAAACTGTTCTGCATTCCCACCAGCAATGAATGAGAGTTCTTATTGTTCCACATCCTCACCAGCATTTGATATTGTCAGTGTTTTGAATTTTAGCCATTCTAACAGCTATGTATCTCCTGTTGTTCACATTTTCAGTTTTCTAATGACACATGACATTGAGCATCTTTTCACACATTTATTTGCTGTATGTCTTCTTTGGTAAGTTGTCTGAACAGATATTTTGCCCATCTTAAATTGGGTTGTTTTCTTATTGTTTAGTTTCAAGCGTTCTTTGTATATAAGAGTTCTTTATCCAGATATATGTTTTGTAAATATTTTTTCCCATTTTGTAGCTTTGTCTTTTTTTTTTATTTGAGAGTGTCTTTCCCAGAGCAGAAGTTTGTTTTACTTGTTTGTTTGTTTGTTTGTTTGTTTTTCCCAGTAGGGAAAAGATAGACATTTATTTGGTTCATTTTTTTAAATTTAATTTTATTTTTTCAGTGTTCTGAGATTCATTGTTTATGCACCACACCCAGTGCTCCATGCAATACGTGCCCTCTCTAATACCCACCACCAGTCTCACCCCCCCACCCCTCCAAAACCCTCAGTTTGTTTCTCAGAGTCCACAGTCTCTCATGCTTCATCTCCCCCTCCGATTTCCTCCAAATCACTTTTCCTTTCCTTCTCCTAATGTCCTCTGTGTTATTCCTTATGCTCCACAAGTAAGTGAAACCATATGATAATTGACTTTCTCTGTTTGACTTATTTCACTCAGCATAATCTCCTCCAGTCCTGTTCCATGTTGATACAAAATTTGGTTATTCATCCTTTCTGATAGAGGCATAATATTCCATTGTATATATGGACCACATCTTCTCTATCCATTCGTCTGTTGAAGGATGTCTTGCTCTTGTATTGGCAATTGTAGCCATTGCTAGAGCAGAAGTTTTACATTTTAATAAAGTCCAACTTAATTTTTTTTTCATAAATTGTACTGTTGGTGGTATATCTAAAAAGTTACCATCAAACTTAAGGTCACTAGATTTTCTCCTACATTATCTTCCAGAAGTTTTATCATTTTCTGTTTTACCTTTCTGTGATTCACTTTGAGTTCATTTTTATAGAAGGTTTAAGGTCAGCATCTAAGTTTTGGTGGGGAGGGGGTGTTAGATGTCCAGTTGTTCCTGCTCTACTTAAAGAAACACATTTTTTTTTCTCCATTTGTATTGTCTTTGCTACTTCATCAAAGATCAGTTTACTGTATTTATGTGGCTCTATTTTGGGACTCTCCGTCCCATTGACCTGTCTATTCTTTTGCCAATACCACACTGTCTTAATTAATGTAGTTTAATAGTAAGTGTTGAAGTTGAGTAGTGTCAGTCCTCCAACTTTGTTTTCTCCTTCAGTATTGTGTTGGCTGACTCTGAGTCTTTTGCCTTTACATAAAACCTCTAGAATCAATTTGTAAATATCTACAAAATAACTTTCTAGGATTTTAATTGGAATTGCATTGAATCTATAGATCAAGTTGGGATGAGCTGACATCCTAACAATATTGAGTCTTCTTATTCATGAACATGGAATATCTTTCCATTTACTTAGAGGTCTGTGTATTTTTCATCAGAGTTTGGTAATTTTCCTCATATAGATCTTGTACATATTTTGTTAGATTTATTTCTCAATACTTCACTTTTTGGTACTAATGTAAGTGGTATTGTGTTATTTTTTGTTTTTTATTCTTTTATTTTTTTAGAAAGTTTTAATTTAAATTCTATTTAGTTAGTATACAGTGTAATATTAGTTTCAGGTGTACAATACAGTGATTCAACATTTTCATACATCACCTGATGCTTATCACAGAAGCACAATCCTTAGTTCTCATCACCTATTTACCCCATCCCTTCACCCACCTCCCCCTGGAAACCATTAGTTTTTTCTCTGTAATTAAGAGTCTGTTTCTTGGGGGCACCTGGTTGGCTCAGTTGGTTAAGCATCTGCTTTCAGCTCAGGTCATGATCCCAAGGTCCTGGGACCGAGCCACAAGTCGGGCTCTCTGCTCAGTGGGGAGCCTGCTTCTTCCTCTCCCTCTGCCCCCCTGCTTTCTTGTGCTTGATCTCTCTCTCTCTCTCTCTCAAATAAATAAATAAAGTCTTTTTTAAAAAAGAGTCTGTTTCTTGGTTTACTTTCCTCTCTCTGTTTTCCATTTGCTCATCTGTTTTGTTTCTTAAATTCTATATATGAGTGAAATCATATGGTATTTATCTTTCTCTGACTAACATTTCACTTAGCATAATAGTGTCTCCATCCATGTCATTGCAAATGGCAAGATTTCATTCCTTTTTATGGCTGAGTAATATTCCATTGTACATATATATGTGTACACACACACACACACGATACCTTCATCCATTCAGCAGTCAGTGGATATTTGGGCTGTTTCTTCAATTTGGCTATTGTGGATAATGCTGCTATCTATATCAGGGTGCATGTATCTCTTTGAATTAGTATTTTTATATTCTTTGGGTAAATACCTAGTAGTAAAATTGTTGGATTGTAGGGTAGTACTATTTTTAACTTATTATAGAACCTCCATATACTGTTTTCCAGAGTGCCCGCACTAGTTTGCATTCCCACCAACAGTGCAAAAGGGTTCCCTTTTCGCCACATCTTGCCAACACCTGTTGTTTCTTGTGTTGTTGATTTCTTGTGTTGATGTTGTTGGCTATTCTGACAGGTGTGAAGTGATTTCTAATTATAGTTTTGATTTGTATTTACCTGATAAACAACCATGTTGAGCATCTTTTCATGTGTCTGTTAGCCATTTATTTGTATGTTTTCTTTGGAAAAATGTCTATTCATGTCTTCTGCCCATTTTTTAAATTTTTAAATTACCATATAATGTATTATTAGCCCCACGGGTACAGGTCTGTGAATCGCCAGGTTTACCCATTTCGCAGCACTCACCATAGCACACGCCTTCCCCAATGTCCATAACCCCACCACCCTCTCCCTAACCCCCTCCCTCCAGCAACTCTCAGTTTGCTTTGTGAGATTAAGAGTCTCTTATGGTTTGTCTTTCTGCCTATTTTTAATTGGATTATTCATTATTTGGGTGTTGAGCTTTGTAAATTCTTTATATTTTTGGATACTAACCCTTTATCAGACATGTCATTTGCAAATATCTTCTCCTATTCCATAGATTGTCTTTTAGTTTTATTGTTTCCTTTGTTGTGCAGAAGCCTATGTTGATCAAGTCCCAATAGTTTATTTTTGCTTTTGTTTCACTTGCCTCAAGAAGCATGTCAAGAAAGATTAGTTGCTATTGGGCATTGCGTTTTTTAACTTTAAATTCCAATTATTTATTCCTGGTATATAAGAAAGCAAATTAACATTTGAATACTAACCTTGTGTTTTAAAGTTTTTTTTAAAGATTTTATTTATTTATTTGAGAGAGAGAGATCATAAGTAGGCATAGAGGCAGACAGAGAGAGTGAGAGGGAAGCAGGCTCCCTGCTGAGCAGAGAGCCGGATGTGCGACTCAATCCCAGGACCCTGAGATCATGACCTGAGCCCAAGGCAGCAGCTTAAACCACTGAGCTACCCAGGCGCCCATGTTTTAAAGTTTTGCTATAATTGTTTATTAGTTCCAGGAGGTTTTTTTATATTTTCTCTTTGTTTGCATGAAGTTTATAGCTGTCTTATCTTCTTGGTGAATTAAAATGTTTTCATTATGTAGAGACTTTATTTATCCTAGTAAGGATTTTTACTTTAAAGCATCCTTATTACTTATGCAAGTAGCTATGCCTTTCATTTTTTTTTATTTTCAACTTTTCTGCATCTTTCTCTTTTAGATCTGTCATTTGTTAAAGGTGCATAGCCATATCTGTGTCTGTATGTCTACACACACATACCAAATATGATAGTGTTTGTATTTTAACTGATTGATATTTACTGCTGTTAAGTTCTAATTTAATTCCATTTGGTTAGAAGACATATTTATATGACTTTAATCTTCAAAAAAATTTATTAGTGGTTGTTTTATAGTCTATTTTGCTAATGTTCTTGTATGCTGGAAGAGAATGTGTATTATGTTGTTGTAGGGTGGAGTGTTCTATAAATGTCATTGAAGTATTGAAATCTCTAGCCATAATTGTGGATTTTTTTTCTCATTGTAGTTCTTTCAGTTTTAAAGCTCCATTATTAGATGCATAAGTGTTAAGGATTATTAAGTCCTGTGACCTCTTTATGATACTGAAATGACCTACCTTGTATATTCTTTGCTCTGAAATATACTTTATCTGTTATTAATAGTTACTCCAGATTTTTGAAAAATTTTTAGTTAGAAAAAAACTAAAAATAGTTACTCCAGATTTTTTTATTAAAAGTATTAGTATAGCACACTTTTCTATCCTTTTACTTTAAACCCATTGTGTCTTTAGAGGATATACTTCTTGCGGCAGCATAGAGTACAGTCTTGCTTTGCTATCTAGTTTGGAAATCTGTTTTTAATTGAGGTATTCCAACCATTTACATTTAATGTTGTTCTTAATAGTTTGTTTTTTTTTTTTTTTTGGATTGAGTATTTATTATTGATTCCCTTTTATCTCTTTTGTTGGTTTATTAGTTATAACTTTTTGGTTGCTTTAGGGTTCATGCTATGCATCATTAAGTTGTCACAGTTAACCTTTGAATGATAGAAAATTGCTTGTAGAGTGTAAGAACTTTACAATGGTATACTTTTTTCTCCCTCTCTAGCTTTTGCCTGTTGTTGTGTACTTTACTTTTACATACGATATAAACTTCACAATACATTGTAATTAGTTTTGTTTAAATAATCAATTATCTTTTAAGGAATTTTAAATGATAAGAAAAAGTACATATTAACTAATGTAGTAATCATTTTTAATGCTCTTCATTCCTTTATGTAGATCTATATTTTCGTCTGTCTAAAGGACCATTTTAACATTTTTTGTAGGGCGGGTCTGCTGAAGATGAATTCTTTCATACTTTATATCTTTGAATAAGTCTTCATTTTGCCTTCACTTTTTAAAAGATGTTCTTGCTGACTACAGACTTAGATATTGACAATTTTTATTATTTATATTGTTTCTTTTTTTTTAAGATTTTATTTTATTTATCTGACAGAGATCACAAGTAGGCAGAGAGGCAGGCAGAGAGAGAGGGAGAAGCAGGCGCCCCACTGATCAGAGAGCCCGATGTGGGGCTCGATCCCAGGACCCCGGGATCACGACCTGAGCCGAAGGCAGAGGCTTTAACCCATTGAGCCACCCAGGTGCCCCAGGATCTTCTCATTTCTTAAAAATCTTTTTCCCAAATTTTATTTTGAATAGTTTCTACTGTTATGTCTTCAAGTTCACTAATCTTTTCTTTTGAAAGATTTAATTTTTGGTTAATCTAAACCAGCATATTTTTCATCTCAGATATTGTGATTTTCATCCCTAGAAGTTTCATTTGGGCTTTTCTTATATTTTCCATATCTCTGGTATTTTTAACATATTGAGTATAGTTATAATGACTGGTTTGCTATCATTGTCTGCTGTCTAACATCTGTGTAAGTTCTCAGTCTAGTTTGATAGGATTTTCTCCATATTATAGGTTATATTTTCTTTCTTCATCTCATGTCTGGTCATTTTTGTTTAGATGTGAGATGCTCTGAATTTTACCTCTTGGGTCCTATATGTTTTTGCATTCCTATAAATATTATTAAACTTTGTTCCAGCATGCAGTTTAGTTACTTAGAAACAGCTTGATCATCTTAAGTCTTGTTTTTAAGATTTTTTTTAAAACTTTGTTTATTTATTTGTCAGAGAGAGAGCACAAGCAGGGGAAGCAGCAGGCAGAGGGAGAAGCAAGCACCCTCCTGAGCAAGGAGCCTGATGTGGGACTCAGTCTCAAGACCCTGGGATCATAGCCCCAGCTGAAGGCAAAGGCTTAACCAATTGAGCCACCCATGCATCCCTTGTTTTTAAGATTTCTGAATGGGTCAGCATTTAGTCTAGGACTGATTTTGTCCACAATGTGGCATGACCCTTTTGAGTACTCTATCCAGTGCCCTGTGAATTATGAGGTTTTCCAGTTTGACTGGTGACAGCAAGCATTATTCCTGGCTTGATGTGAACCCAGAGGACTGTTTTAATCCTTTAGGGTGGTTTTATCCCCCTAGTTTCCTCATATGCACTCACTGATCCACGTTCAGCTAAATACTCAAGGAGGCCCTTGCAGATCCCTACCCAGCCCTCTCCTCTCTAATACTCTATTCACGAACTCTAGCTGCCTTTATTTATCCCCTCTCCCAAGTTCTCCCTCTAAATTCAGGGAGTCTATCAGGCTTTGCTGGCATTTCCTTGTCTGTGCCACTGCCTGGAAACTCTGAAGGCAGTATGGTGGGGAAATCATATGCCTGATTTGTTTTCCATCATCTCTCAGGGAGTGCTTTCTTTCATTACCAGATATCCAGTTTGTAAAAACAAGGGTTTCCTTTATTTTGTCCAATGTTTTGGTTGTTTCAGATGGGAAGGTAAATTTGGTCCCTGTTACTCCCATCTTAGCTGGATGTGGAACTCATTTCATTCTTGATTAATGATATATTTGGAATTTTCCCCTACTTATTTATTTTATACTTTCTATTTATTTTTTTCTTACTTATTTTCTGCTTCTTCTTATGATAATCAGATATTCTATTTATTAAATGCTTATTCCATCTATTAAGCCCAAACCTTGGTCTATGTACTTTGCATAAATTTCCTCACAATGACCTTAGAAGGTAGCTACTAAACCCTTGCTTCTTTTATGTATGAGGAAACTGAGTCATAATGCTTTCAATGACCTCCCATAGAGCCATATATTGGGGTTTACATCCAAGTCTTCCTCTAAAGCCTTTGCTTTTTCTACACAGTACTGTCCTACCACCAGCTGAAAGCTAATGTGGCTATATCCTAAGAATGCTAATTTATGTGATTGTTAACCTAATAAGACAGTTCCTTTGAGTGGTCAGGGGTTTGGTTGTCTCACTGGCCTTTACTTTCATTATCTATAGAGCTAATTCAGAGTAAATAAACTCCAGTTCATGTTGTCAAATAATTTAATATTAGCAGAGTAAGTTATGATGTTAGCAGCAATATGAAAATACTATGAGTGATTAACCACGCAGTGTCTTTGGGAATGAGCTTATTGACTTGGGAGAGGGTGGATTGTAATAATAACTTATTTAAAAGAATCATTTTACCTCACTTTGCATGGAAAGCTAATATTGGATGTCTAGTAGAAATTATCCTTTTGAATTTTAATTGTCTTTTCATTATCGTTTCCCTGATGGCTTATCCTGATTTGTTGACAGTCCTTGCTCTGTAACTTAGCACATGCCCAGAAGATACCAGAGAGCAAATGAATAAACATGTTTTTGGAAGGCTCTGCTCTTTCAGCGTTAAGCCTTTACAGTCCGCACTTTGTGCTTACCTCTTCTGTGGCTAAAGAGGTCTGTCCATCAGGAATTCTCTTGGCCACTCCCTGCACTGCTGTTTGTAATTGTCCTCATCACGGGGCAATGTAGGCTTTAGGAAGCATCCTCTGTGAGCGCGGCTGCACCTGCTGGTGGGGCTGTGGTGTCATAACGGGAATGTCTGACTTTATGCCATTAAGCATTTATTTGGTGATCCTCAAACATATCCAAGGCTGGTAATGTGACAAAACAGTAATCCGTTAAAAGTAAAGGCACTGAAATCTCTTTGGAAACAGGCAGTACAACAGCAGTGTATCATGTACCTCATTACCGAGTTCTGAGTGTGTTTGAAGCTTTGAATTTTATGATATAATTAATTGAATGCACCTTTCAGAGCAAGAGAAAAATGGAAGGCTCTGTAAGCCTCTAAGTTCCTTAAACTACTGCTGTGCGCTCTATTGGGCAGGCATAGCCTTGCAGACGGAGATGGAAACAGTATAGGAAGCCCGAAGGCACAAGGCTGCTTCCCGCTGGAGCTGTCATGAGAACAAATGGGAGAAACAGGAAGTCTGGACCACATGGTGGAACCTATCCCGGAAAATCAATTGGATCTAATCCATTCCAGCTTTTGCACATACCCGCAGCACAATGGCATGTTAGACATCTGCTGTAGGGAATAGCCTTGGGATCTGAAATATCTCTTTCTGAAGAAATGAAGGTTTTTTAAGAAAGGTTATTACTAAGAACTCAAACCCACCATGTCCTCCACAATAAAGAAAAGAAAAGCACTGAGATTTGTGGACACTGTATTCCTCCAACAAGCCAGGGATATGGATGGGAAAAAAAAGTGTACTTTGGCATCCAGTAAACCTCCATGGAGGGCCTCGTGACTATCAGGGATGGTGCTAGGGGTGAGGACAGGAATGAGCAAGATACAAATATGACTTTGAGTTTTGGGGAGAGATATGTAAAAATGTATAAATGGTAATTGAGTGGTTTAAGAGTGTGTGAGTGCCGAAGTGTGCAAGACTGCTGGGGAGGGGGAGAGGGCCTTGGGGAGGAGGTGAGCTTTGAGCAGAGTCTGCAAGGACGTTTTCTGGGGAGAAAAGAGCCATCTGGGAAGAGGCAGCAGCACGTCTAAAGGCACGGAAAACTGAAAATAACTCACAGCTCTGCGGGAGATGATGAGTAATCTGGTCACGCATGCTGAAGAATGACGGGAGATAACACAAGAGGAGAATGTTGGAGTTGGGTTGGGGAGGACATGGTCTGCCAAGTAAAGGAAACTGGGCATTATGCTGTGGATTTAAAGTAGGAGGTAACCAGCTCAGACTTGTGTTTAGGAAGAGAATGCTGGAGGTGGTGTGGAAGGTAAATGGAAAGGAAAGAGGGACTGGATGTGCCCAGACATCAAGAAGGCCTGCGGTGCTGAGGTGGAAGATGGTGTGTGGTAAACCATGGCAAACAGGACTTTGCTGTTACTTGTAAGGCACTTTGCCAAAAGACATAGTCTTCATCATCACTTGCCTGGCTCTGTGATTGGAAGGTGTTCCAGTCCTCTCCCTGCTTCTGTGCTTTGCCCTAACCAGATAAAACTGTGCTTGGGGGGCGCCTGGGTGGCTCAGTGGGTTAAAGCCTCTGCCTTCGGTTCAGGTCATGATCCCAGGGTCCTGGGATCGAGCCCCACATCTGGCTCTCTGCTCAGCGGGGAGCCTGCTTCCTCCTCTCTCTCTGCCTGCCTCTCTGCCTACTTGTGATCTCTGTCTGTCAAATAAATAAATTAAATCTTTAAAAAACAAACAAACAAACAAAAAACTGTGCTTGGGCTGCATGTCAGACAGGCCTGCATTTGAATCCTGCCTCTCTCTCTCGTTTCAGGTGTGTGATTTAGCTAATTGGCCTCTCTGGCCTAAACTGCCTCTTCTGTAAAATGAAGGAATGGTGCCTTTGATGCATATTGGCTGCTTCAGTATTGTAGGTGTGCTCACCCTCATGTCCAGCCCAGGTCATGTGAGCGAGGAAGTTGGGCTAATGGCTAAGCCTGACTCCCTGAATCTTACATGTTTTCACAGATTGCACTTTGTGCATGGTGGCTAACAGATTTGTTTTGATTCAAGCAGTGCCTTCAAGTGAGGGATGTAATCTCTGGATGCCTCGAGTCTCCTGTGGAGTCTGCCATCTTTCATTGCTCGACTTTAGTGTGGTATAGAGATTGCTTATGTTGACTTTCCTGTGCATTGCTAACTTACATGGGTATTTTTGGAACCAGAGGGCCTGAAGTTATCATCCGTTAAATGTTCTCAGTCATTTCATTGGTTCATTGGTTCAGCAAACAACGACCGAGTGTCTCAAGGTGCCAGATACTGTGCCAAGCACAGGCAAAGATGAATTAGACCAGGGTCTTGTCCCCCAGGTGCCCAGAGCTTTGGGAGAAGTAAGCACATGATTTATAATGCAAAGTACTACGGAATTTCAGGAAGGAGAAGAGGAAATAGGGCTGTAGTGGGCAGAGTAAGAACACAGAACTGACAAAGAGTAGATCCATTAGCGAAATCTTGAAACATGCGGTCATATTTATTACTCTGACATGGGAGGTAAAAGAGTGTCAGGATTCTAGTTATTTTGAGCATATAACCCCCCTGCCCCAAATTAGGAGCATAAAACAACATCAATTTTTTATTTCTCATGGTTCTGTGCATTGGTTGGGCTGAGTGGGACAGTTCTCCTGCTCCAAGTGGTGCTGGCTGGAGTCACTAATGCTGGGAGCTCCGAAGTCTTTTCACCTGCCCTTCCAGTATCTGTTTCTCAGGCCTAGTCTCTATTTTGCCCTCTCCGTGGTAGTCATCTTTGTATGCTGGCTCACCAAATTTTTTTAGAATGTCCACTGTGTGCCGGACAGTGCTAAGTATCAGGGAAACCACTGAAAAATATTTAGTTTTAGACAAAGTGAAATGGTTTTCTAGTTAGAAGGTGATAGGCTTTTATTTTGTGAAGAACCTATCTGTTACCCTCTGAATGTTTTGGAGGCATATTCTTACCTGTCTCATGCATGTGTTTTTTAGGATTTGATCTGATTTTTTAAAAAAAGATTCTTTTTTTTTTTTTTTTTTTTTTTTTTCCCCCTTTTATTAATTTTTTCAGCGTAACAGTATTCATTCTTTTTGCACAACACCCAGTGCTCCATGCAAAACGTGCCCTCCCCATCACCCACCACCTGTTCCCCCAACCTCCCACCCCTGACCCTTCAAAACCCTCAGGTTGTTTTTCAGAGTCCATAGTCTCTTATGGTTCGCCTCCCCTCCCCAATGTCCATAGCCCGCTCCCCCTCTCCCAATCCCACCTCCCCCCAGCAACCCCCAGTTTGTTTTGTGAGATTAAGAGTCATTTATGGTTTGTCTCCCTCCCAATCCCATCTTGTTTCATTTGTTCTTCTCCTATCCCCCTCCCCCCCCATGTTGCTTCTCCATGTCCTCATATCAGGGAGATCATATGATAGTTGTCTTTCTCCGATTGACTTATTTCACTAAGCATGATACGCTCTAGTTCCATCCACGTCGTCGCAAATGGCAAGATTTCATTTCTTTTGATGGCTGCATAGTATTCCATTGTGTATATATACCACATCTTCTTGATCCATTCATCTGTTGATGGACATCTAGGTTCTTTCCATAGTCTGGCTATAAGGAACTTAGCAAACTCAACATCCAAAGAACAAACAATCCAATCAAGAAATGGGCAGAGGACATGAACAGACATTTCTGCAAAGAAGACATCCAGATGGCCAACAGACACATGAAAAAGTGCTCCACGTCACTCGGCATCAGGGAAATACAAATCAAAACCACAATGAGATATCACCTCACACCAGTCAGAATGGCTAAAATTAACAAGTCAGGAAATGACAGATGCTGGAGAGGATGTGGAGAAAGGGGAACCCTCCTCCACTGTTGGTGGGAATGCAAGCTGGTGCAACCACTCTGGAAAACAGCATGGAGGTTCCTCAAAATGTTGAAAATAGAACTACCCTATGACCCAGCAATTGCACTACTGGGTATTTACCCTAAAGATACTAACATAGTGATCCGAAGGGGCACGTGTACCCGAATGTTTATAGCAGCAATGTCTACAATAAAAAAAGATTCTTGAAATGTACAAAGAACTGGATCTGCAGAATAAAATAATTTCCTTCTTTTTCCCTAAGACAAAGGGGTGCAGATTATTCAGCATGGAGGTGTATTGTGTTGAGTTGTTATAGTAAAAATATAAGAAGAAAAATTTAGGCAACAAGCCTGAAAAAAGTGTCACCCACAGGGGAAAACTTGTGTTGGCCTCAGACTTTCCCATAATCGCACTCTCAGGAGACAAGGAAACAATGTCTACAAAATTCTGAGGAAAAATTATCTGACCCAAGAATCCTACATTTAGCCAAGTGTTTGCTATATGCAGAGGCATCAGGCAGAAATTCCTAAGCACTCAAGAATTTGGAGAATTCAGCATTTCTGAGTCCTTCCTGAAAAATCTACTTGACAGTAGATTCCAACCAACCAAGACATGGCTCAGAACAGAAGTGCTCAGGAATGGATAAGCTACATGGCAAAAAGAAAAATGAACAATAAATTTACTTGAACTTAGAACCCAAACTGCAAATCCTGGAGTTATAGAGTTATTCTGAAATCCCAGGGATTATGTATAAGAATAGAATGAGAAGGTTAAAAATCTTGATGGTGCTTAAAAAAAGACAAGAACAAATGAAAATTAGAATATGGGATTAAGTGCTACTTTCCTCACCTTTCGTGGCAGACAATTAGTTACTACTGTCTGAAACTGGAATCTGAAGTAAACATGTGTAGGTGAAACTCATCTCTCACTGTCTTTCACAATATTTCTTTCTTTCTAAAGATGTGGTGCATAAACAATGAATTTTGGAACACTGAAAAAAAATTAAGATTTAAAAAAATGAAGAGGCTCTTACGGAGTTTCTTTAGAAAATAATATCTCTGGCAGAAGACATACTTAAAGACCAGTAGTTTCTTTGGTTTCATTTTTTTTCATTATTAGAATCAAATAAAATATAATGTAATATACTTTACCTCATATATATAATATACTTTATATATAAAACACACACACACACACATATATATACATATATATATATATATATAAAATATACTTTACTTCAGCACCATGTTTTCTGTCTTTTGTCTATCCAGCTCCATGTAGGTACATATATATACTGGGAGGCATCTGGAATAATGTTCATCTGATATTAATAATTTTTATAAGTGGTAAAGATTACTTTTGTATTCTTATTTGTGCTTTTCTGTACTGATTGATTTTAAAATAATAAGGGACTTTTTTTCATAAAAATAATATTTGATTCCATGGCTGTAGTTTGTTAACTTTATGTCTCTAGGCCTCAGTGTCCTCCTCGGTAAGTGGGGTGAATAATGAATGCGGTGGATAATAGTCCCTGTTTCTAAAGGCTGTTGGGAGGAGCAAACAAGAGAATGCCTATGAGGCAAATGGGATGGCATCCAAACCATCATGAACTTAATACAAATTAACTTTAAAAAAAGGCATGAGGGGCGCCTGGGTGGCTCAGTGGGTTAAAGCCTCTGCCTTCGGTTCAGGTCATGATCCCAGGGTCCTGGGATCGAGCCCCGCATCGGGCTCTCTGCTTGGCGGGGAGCCTGCTTCCTCCTCTCTCTCTCTCTGCCTACCTCTCTCCCTACTTGTGATCTCTATCTGTCCAAAAAAAAAAAAAAAAAAGGCATGAAATCATGTAATGTTAGAACTAGAAGGAACTTTAGTGATTCATTTTTTAAATTTAACTCATGAAAAAACTGAAGCCCCAAGAGGTGTGCCCAAGATCACATGGCTAGTTATGGCAGAAACTTAGTCTTCTGAAGGCCAGCTCTTTGCACATCCCACGCTCTTTATATGTCCTATGGGAATGAGAACAGAGATATATATATATATATATATATAATATACAACCACCAGATTCTTGGACCAATATTCACATTACTCTTCAGCATTCTTAGAGCCCACAGCAATAAATATATTATAGGAGGGAGTGCCTATATGCCCACTTGGCTAGCAAGAACATGGTTTGCAATTAAAAATTTGCCCCAGGAAATTCCACAGAGTGTATCATACATGTACGGCTAATTAAGAGGTAACTGCAATGGGGGTCTTTTATCTCCATCCAGCAAGAGTTATTCTTGTCTTCTTATTTATCTTCTGCCTTGAGATGAATAGCTATCTTCTAGTTGTTCAGTTAATTAAGCTCTTTTCTGTTGTCACTGTGTGGCAACAAACATGGCTGTCTAGATAGAACCTATCTCTCAAGTTTTTCCCGGATTGTTGGGAAACACCTATTCCACCATTAACATTCACAACAGGGTGGGCAAAGAAGACCTCCTTGCAGCAATTTCACATGCCGTTATACAAATTAATGAAAATTCGTGATTCTTAGCATGGAGGGGTTTTGCAAATGCTGGGAAAGGAGAGATGGAAAAAATGGAAAAGCGTTTATGATTTTAATTTTAATTTTAATTCAAAATACGACATCAAGAAGCAGACTCCCAGGGAGAGATGTGATTGAGTGTTATTGTGAAATTTGTTGGAAAAAAGAAGAATTCTAGAGTTGCCAGCTTCAAAGCCAGAGTAGCGATGTTATCATTTCCTGGTACATTCTCTATACAATGGAGCAATTAGATGAGTATAAAGTGGGCTGGCTAACACAGTATTCAAAGTAATAGGTCCAGACTGTCCAGCTGCCTAAATTGATTAATGATATGCAAATGGAATTTACAGACCAGAGTCATCGTTTCCCTTCTTCCATGCTGTCTGTCTTTTCTTAAGTCTACTCCTTGCTTTTGCTAAAAGGAGGAGAAACTATTATGAATATGGGTTAGGCAGTAAATTACTTTCTCTTATTCAATCTCAGCTTTCTGAGCTATGATTCAAACCATCAAAAGTCTATCTCCAGCCTATAGAGAACTGACATATTCATTGTGGTGTGTCACTCCTCCCAACTCTGCTGCCGTCATTTCAGCTACCCTTAATTTAAAATACTGTCTGCATCAGCTAGAATCCCTAACAAATGGAGCGCCTCATCACCATACTAATTGAAAGAAAAATGTTCCATGATTTAAATACCTATTGCTTCATCATTTCCCAGTCTCTGGCTTCCATTTTGTCAGGCATGAAGTTGATGATTAAACCCAAGGCATAATTATTAGCAACAGAGGAACCGTTGTCTCATCTTGCAGTTTCCTGACCAGGTGCAAGCTCTCCGCTCCTTACTGAGCATGTCTGTCAGTCTTATGAACAATCCCAGCAGAATAAGTGACTGATTTTCTCTTTATAATCACTGAGGCACTTTACAGCAAATTGTCACACTAGACCTCTACTTCTGAATGGCGTAATGAACGTTTCAGTGTGGTGAGAAGTTTATCTATTGAAAAGAGGTGTCACAGTTGGAGCTAGGACGCTGACATCTTTTATCAATATACCTACCACGGCTGCCTCCTACCACACTGGCCTCTGTCGCTCTGACAGTTGTGTAAATTGAGGAAGGGATTACAAACCAGGGTGCGAGAGACCTGTTTGTAAGTTCTGGCTTTGAGTGAAAATAAAAAAAAAAAAGAAGCTTGCATGGGATGGGCCTGAAGCTCTGTGTAAAGGAATTGTAGTGCAGAGTGATTTATGAGGGAGAAGGAGTACAGGGTGCATTTGGGAGTTGGAAAAAGAATAATTGTTAAAAGCACATTTCAGGGACTAGCAAAATGGGCCTGATTTAGTTCAGTTTTAAGTTATTTGAATTGGCTGCATCCAAATGGGTGAACCTGTCTACGAAGCTATCAAAGAGAAAAGATTACCCTGTATGAGTTTGATGAAAGGTTCACTCAAAATACTTGTCTTTCTCTATTTACCGGTAACATTTGAACTTGTTCCTCTAACTTGTCCAGAAATAGAAGCCCTGGGTTTTGAAAGTCTCATGTTTGGAACTAAACCCAGGTAACTCCAGACTTATTACAGGATCTGCTTGTACAATCTAAATTCTGGTCTTTTGCCCATAACTGGGATGATGTATCTCTTGAAGAGTACTTCCCATTACATCTTCTTTTCTCAGAAGCTTTAGCTTTACTAATATCCATTTATGTTGGAGTTAAACTTAAATTTAGAAGTCTTTTAAAACTCTAATTCTGACTAGGCAGACTTTTCCTCTGTGTTTATGTTCCTTTCTTGGACCCATATGGATATCTGTAGATTTTGAGGCTACATTCATGATCCATTTCTAAGACATATTATTTTCCTTCTTCTCAGCTTTAAGATTCACAGATAACTCTAGAGTATTTGCAGAAATGGATATAGTGGATATGTATTTATAAATGATAAAACCACATAAAAATAATTTTGTCTTTTTAACTAACATTTTAGAAATTTAAGTCCTTGACAGCTTTAATGTGAATAAGTAGCTCTATTCTCTGGTAACTAATTTTTTGTTATTTTAACTACTAGAAACAATTCATGTCACCCAGAGAAGGGTAGAATGTCCTTAGAAGAATGGATTATTGATGAGTGGTTTTGAATAAAACCTCCTCCTAAATGAAAATTCAGATGCATTAAACTATGGATCTCTACCCCCCACCCCCTGTCCCCCACCAAACATTTAAGATAGTATTTTTAATGTCACATTTATATCCATCCAGACTTTTAAAAACTACTTCTTATGTGTTAAATTCAAAGGCAATGGGTATAAAATGCCAGAAAACTGGATGGAAAGATAAAAAAAAAAAAGTCCTAATTTAGCCACTCACTGGCTGGCGACCTTGAAGAAGTCACTTAACATTTATCAATCATCTGTAGAATGGGGGGGGGTCATGCCTCCAGGGTTTCTTTTGGCTTTGAAAATTCTGTGAACTGACTCTTAGTGCTTTATAGAATGGAGAATATAAGATGCTTGACCTGGATATGCTTAGACTCTGTTTGCTAATCACATGCTGGAAAATATCATTAGCACACAAATATTAATTTTGACCTGGAAGTAGCAAGACAATGGCTGGTGAATATCCCTCGATACAGAGCAAGTATTTACCATAAGGCAGACTTAAACCAAGGAAAATATCTTGTTCTTAGGTAACAGCGTATGACTTATATGACTGAAAATAGAGAATCTTCTTTTATTCTAAATGACTATACTCCTTGTTATGGGAAAAGTGGCATTTTCAAAGCTGATCTTAAATTCAGCAGAGTCAGGATGCGTTGGACTTCACTGCAAGTTCTCAGAAATTGTTGAAGACAGTGGTCAGTGAATATTAAAGGAAGAAGAAAAGAAGGGAAGGAGGGAGGGCAGAAGAAGGAAGGGAGAAAGGAAATAAATAGTGGCTTACCGAGTGTATTTTAAATAGAGTACATTGTGAATATTTGTGCCTTAAAATGTGCCTAGATAAACTGAGTCACACGTATATGACTTTAGAGGTTTTCAAGTCATTTTGAACATGATAACAAATCTTACGAGTTTTGCTGATCTCTGCCCCACTTGTGGTTAAAAAGTCATCCTGTGACATTACATCCTGACAGATAATTTGACCCCTGTTTACACTTTGAAAAGAAGGAGATATACTGTCCAGTTGCTGAGGGTGAGGGCTCTCCAAGAACCATCTCCCCTAATCCATCCATCGACCATCAATAGTATGAGCCAGATAAATGGAGAATTTGCCACCTGCCCTTTTGATCTGAGTCAATTCTTTTTTTTTTTTTTTTACATTTTATTTATTTATTTGACAGAGAGAGAGAGACAGTTAGAGAAGGAACACTAGCAGGAGGAGTGGGAGAGGAAGAAGCAGGCCTCCCACAAAGCATGGAGCCTGATGCAGGGCTTGATCTTGGGACTCTGGGTTCATAACCTGAGCTGAAGGCAGATGCTCAAGGACTGAGCCACCCAGGTGCCCCAGTCTGAGTCCGTTCTAACTGGTCACTCATGGTAGCATTGGTGTTCAGAGGTTTACCACAAGAGGAGCCAGGGCAGTGCCTTGGTTCCCCTAAATGAGCAGTTCCCTTTCTCTTCTGCAGCTTGAACCTCAGGGTTCCTGTGGGATTCAGCCTTTGTCTACTCTGCTATCCTTAGTAGGGCAGACTGGCCATGCTGTCTCTTGCTCTGGTCCTGCCCCCCTCAGGGCAGCTGACAGTCAGACACAGGCCCCTGAAATCTCTCCGTCTTCAGTTATCTCCAGAAGTCCTATGGTCTGGACTTGCTGCATTTCAGTGGTTTTCCTATTTTCCTGCTCTAAGATTCACAGCAGGGTGGTGTATAGATAAGTCAGAAAATTCAGGTGCAGCTAACACATAGGATATAAAAATAGGGAGAGACTACAAAATAGTCCGAGACACAAAGCAGCAACAAAAATTCCAATGTGAAAGAATGAGTGACTGTGCCCAGTGTTTATAGTCTATCATGGCTGTGGTTGTTTATATTGAAGGGTAAATGAAAGGTTCTCTGAAAGAACAAGGATTCATTACCTTGCTTCCATTCCATATAATAAATCTTTGTGAAACTGACAAGTCTCAAAAGAATGAGGGAGAGAGAGAGAAAGAGCAGAGGGAAGCCAATTTCTTAGGCCTAGGAAGTGTGTATAAAAACAGTAAGGAACCTCCCTCCCCACCCCTGCCCTATCTCTGAATGGGTGAGGGTCCTTTTGCTAAGATTCCTTAAGAACACAGAATTGAGGAAGACTAGAACTGCCCTAGAGAGCAACAACTCCCCACCCTTTGGTTTTCAGATGATAGAACTGAGACCCTGAGAAATTGATTGACACTCTCAGGGTTACCCAGAGAAAAGTGGGAACAAGATAAGGCTCCAGACTCTCAAATGATAGTGTAAACCAGTAAGAACAAGTTTTTGGAATAGAAATAAACTGGTCATGATAGGAATTTACTCATTCATTTATCAAACATTAGCCCCACTCATGCCAAGGCTCACTTCCGGGTTCTGAGGACATAGCAATGAAACAAATTCCTTGTCTCATATTCTACCTTCAACTAAGCAAATAAACATAAATGATACTGTTAGGAACTAACATGTGCTAAGACCAAAAATACAGCAGGTAAGGAGGAGAAGGGGCTGTTTTATATGACAGGAGAGCTCTCTCTGAGGAGGTGACATTTGATCAGACACCAGAACAAAGTGAGGAAGCAAGCCACACAAAGATCTGGGAGTGTCATGTGTCCAGCAGAGGCCTCGAGATAGGACTCTTCATGTGTTGGAAACAGCAGGGAAGCCAGTGTGGCTGGTAAGAATGAATCAAGGAGAGGGAGGAAGAAGACTGGAAAGTATCCAAGGCCAGATCCTGAAACAGTTTGGAGTTTAAGTGTATTGGGAACTATTGGAGGTTTTTGAGTAAAGCAGTGGTGTTACGTGATTTATTTTTGGAAAGAAGAGCCCTGATTTTAGTGTGGCTAATATGTTGTAAAGGGGCAAGGGTGTAAAAAGGAGACTTGGGGGGCGCCTGGGTGGCTCAGTGGTTTAAGCCTCTGCCTTCGGCTCGGGTCATGATCCCAGGGTCCTGGGATCGAGCCCCGCATCGGGCTCTCTGCTCTGCAGGGAGCCTGCTTCCTCCTCTCTCTCTGTCTGCCTCTCTGCCTACTTGTGAGCTCTGTCTGTTAAATAAATAAAATCTTTAAAAAAAAAAAAAAAAGGAGACTTGGTTAGTAATCCGGGAAAGAAACAACAATGGTTTCATATGACACCCAAAACTTATTTTCATTCTTCTTCCTTTCCTTTGTCCACTAGAGGAGCTAGAAAGCCCAATGGTTTATTTCCTAGCTGCCTGTGCAGCAGAAGGTGACAATGTAACATGGTTCTGGCCAATGAAATAGAAATGAGAAGCTTTCTCTACTTCTGTACTCTACTCTTCTCTACTTCTCTACTGAGAAGGCTTTGGGGAAATCACTGCTTTCTTGATAAGAAGGGTGACTCATGGGGCGCCTGGGTGGCTCAGTGGGTTAAGGCCTCTGCCTTCGGCTCAGGTCATGATCCCAGGGTCCTGGGATCAAGCCTCACATTGGGCTCTCTGCTCAGCAGGGACCCTGCTTCCCTTCCTCTCTGTCTCTGCCTGCCTCTCTGCCTACTTGTGATCTCTGTCTGTCAAATAAATAAATAAAATATTAAAAAAAGAATCTGTGTTTAGGAAGGGTGACTCATATGGTTGACCTTGATTCTCCCCACTCCTTTTCTCTTTATGCTCTTCCCTTCTTCCTACATGGAATGTGAGTATGATGCTGGAGATGCAGTAGTCATTTTGTGACCATGAGGCAATACACCAAGAGAGATAAAACAGAAAACTAGACAAAGCCTATATCCATCATGACTTCATGGGGCCACTGCACCAATCCGTCCTCTGGATGACTTTTATACAAGCCTAATAATAACCCCCTAATGAAAGGGGTCAACAGATTTTTCTGTAAAGGGCCAGATAATAAATATTTTAGGCTCGATGGGCTAGACAGTTTCTATCACAACTACTCAATTCTGTTGTTATAACATGAAAGTAGCCATAGACAATATGTAAAAGAATGAGAATGGCTATGCTCCAATAAACCTTTATTTACCAAAATAGCTGGCAGGCTGGATTTGATCCTGGGGACCTCCTTTGCTGATTGATGATTTAAGCCACTGCAGTGGAGTTTTTTCTTACCTGCAACACTAGCTATTCTAAATTAACACACATAGATCAAAGTGGTATCTTTGGAGGTGGCAAGAGGTGATTAAATTCAGAATATATTTGTTGTCAAAGATGATACCAAGGTCTGGAGAGTGAAAAACTGGTTGAATGATTGTGCCTTTTATTGAGATGAGAAACACTAAAGAGGATTGGGCTGGGAGAAGAGGGTGGAAAGCAACAATTTTGTTTTAGACATGTTAGGTTTGAGATGCCTACTTGACATACCAATGGAGGTATTAAGGAGGAAGTTGAGGGGGAAGATTGGGGCTAGATCGATCTATCTATTTATCTATCTATCTATGAGCCATTATGGAGTAGTTGGAATTAAAGCCAGGGGACAGAATGAGGTCACCTAGTGAATGAGTACAGATAGAAAAGTTCAAGTATTGAGCTCTAATGTAACCTAACATTTAGTGGTTAGGACAAGAAAATGATTCAGCCAAGAGGACTCAGAAGAAATGGTCATATATTTAAGAGGAAAACCAAAGGTCTTCCTAGAATCCAAGTGAAGAAAATGTGTGTAGTGTGTTACATGCTTTAGAGAGATTGAGTGAGATGAGGATGAAGAAAGAGCCATACGATTTGGCAACATGGAAGTCATTAGGGCTTTGACCAGAGATGTTTTTGGTAGAGTGTTGGAGATAAAAACCACAGTTTGTGTGGGTTCAAGACAAATGGGATGTAAGGAATTAGAAGTATCAAGATACAAACTCTTTAGAAGAGTTTTCATGTAAAGAACAGAAAAATATCCAATAGAAGGGAATAGCTAAAGACGTTATAAGAGGTTTTCTTTAAGTTGGAGATACTATGGCCTCTTTACGCTGATGGAAATAGTTTATTAGAGCTTCAGTCATGGTGAGCTAGGTAACTTGGACCTAATATCCCACTGAGGACAACTAGAAGAACTGAAAAATAAAATGTTTTAAGTCAGTGTAAAAGCATCAGAGAGCTAGAATCACCGGACTAATATCCAGGAAAAGACAGAAATCCACAGAAGTTAGTCTGGCACTGGGGGCTGCTTTGACCCTGATGACATGTGCTGATCGAAGAGATGACGTCGGAGAGTTTGAGCAGTGCTTTTGAGAGCCATATGGTTCTAGAAAACAAGTGGGAGGTCAGCTTGACACCTCCCTCCTCCCACCCTGCAACTTTTGGATTGAGTCTGGTGATCTGCATCCTACAAGTGAGGGGAAGTGGAAACAAATCAGCCCTCATATGAATTGCAGTCTTTGAGACATTTGGGTGACTTAGAAAATATTAATCCCTGGAATGGATTAAGATGATGGGTTACTAATACCTATGGAAGACTGATAGAAGGGAATGAAAATCTTCATTAAAAGAAGATACAATTGGGGAGCCTGGGTGGCTCAGTGGGTTAAAGCCTCTGCCTTCGGCTCGGGTCATGATCCCAGGGTCCTGGGATTGAGCCCCGCATCGGGCTCTCTGCTCTGCAGGGAGCCTGCTTCCTCCTCTCTCTCTGTCTGCCTCTCTGCCTAGTTGTGATTTCTCTCTGTCAAATAAATAAAATATTTAAAAAATAAAATAAAATAAAAGAAGATACAATTATCCTAGGATTCAAATAATTTCTCAAGCAATTTTTCAAATGGAATGTCTGAAACACCATCAGAGAAAACCGAACATGTGAGCAGGCAAAACAACATAGAATGAAAATGAGCACAAACAACAGATAATGGAAACAGCACAACAGCTCCAGATATTGAAATCATCAAACACAAACTTTAAAAATAATGTACTTACCATGTTTAAAGAGATTAATTCAAGTTGGAGACCTGGGAACTATTAAAAAAAAATAACATAGATTAAAAAAAAAAACTAAACAGAAATTCTAGAACTCAAAACATAATTAAAATGAAAAACTCAGTGAACAAGCTTAGCAGGTTATACATAACTCAAGAGAAAACTATTACAATAGAATATAGTCAGAAGAAAATATCCAGAGTGAAGCACAGGAGGGCAAAACAGTGAAAAAAGCAAGAGAAATTAGCATCATAGGAATTATGATGAGAATAGTTAACATATATGTAACTGGCGTCTCAGAGGAGAGGATAGAAAGAATTGAGCATAAGCCATCTCTAAAGAGGTACCAGGTAAGAGTTTTCTATAAATCAAGAAATACTTTGGGGTGCCTGGGCACCTGCGTGGCTCAGTGGGTTAAAGCCTCTGCCTTCGGCTCAGGTCATGATCCCAGGGTGCTGGGATCAAGCCTTGCTTCGGGCTCTCTGCTCATCGGGGAACCTGCTTCCCTTCCTCTCTTTCTCTGCCTGCCTCTCTGCCTACTTGTGATCTCTGCCTGTCAAATAAATAAATAAGATCTTTAAAAAAAAATTAAAAAATACATCAATACACAATGAACTTTTATCAAGATCTTGATCTTGTATTGATGTATTTCTTTGATATGCATATATGCCATAAAATGTATAATACATATTTTAATGCACACCTAGATAACATAGTGAAATAAAAAGAAAACCAAAGAGAAAGAGAAAGTCTTAAATCCAACCAGAAAAAAAAAAGACATTATCTGCAAAGGAGCAACAATTATACAGCTGACATCAGAGTGGAAGGAATAGAATCAAGAAAATATTGAAATGATATTTTCATTGTGATGACTATCTTAGCAAAATATACCCAGGAAAAAATAACTGTTAAGGATTACGGTCAAAGACAATACATTCACCCAAAACTCGAGATACGTCACCAGCAGACATGTAACAAAGGAAATAATGGAGCATATTTTTCAGGACACCTGTGTGGCTCAGTGGGCTAATCATCTGCCTTCGGTTAAGGTCATGATCCCAGGGTGCTGGGATAGTCCTGCATCAGGCTCCCTGCTCAGTGGGGAGTCTGCCTCTCCCTCTGCCTGCTGCTCCCTGCTTGTGCTCTCTCTCTCTGACAAACAAATAAATAAAATCTTTGAAAAACATTTTAAAAAATTAAGCATTTTTTCAGACATAAGGAAAATGATTTCAGATCAAGGTTAGAGATGCAATAAGGAATGGAGTACAATAAAAGTGGTGTTTTGTGGAACTTGACAAGCTAATAAAAATTTATATAAATATGCAAAGCATCAATGAGATAAGTAAGACACTCTTTTTTTTTTTTAAAGATTTTATTTATTTATTTGACAGAGAGAGATCACAAGTAGACAGAGAGGCAGGCAGAGAGAGAGAGAGAGGGAAGCAGGCTCCCTGCCGAGCAAAGAGCCCGATGCGGGACTCGATCCCAGGACCCCGAGATCATGACCTGAGCTGAAGGCAGCGGCTTAACCCACTGAGCCACCCAGGCGCCCCGGTAAGACACTCTTGAATAAGAACAAGATATAAAGCCTGTCTCTAACTGAAAAACTACACATAATTACAGAGTTACAATAGTTGTCAATTTGGAGTGAGGCACCTCCCAAAGAAGGTGATTTCTAGAGAAGGTATACTTCTGATAGCTGAGGAAATGAGTTCCTTTGTCCTGAAGAAGGAATCTGGATGGCATCACAGTGTTCACTGTGTCAGGATAGTGGTTACCTTCAGTGGGCAGGATAAATTAATTCAGCCTCTTAATAGTCTCTTGAAGAATTTGGTTTCTTTCCTTCCTTCTGCTCTGCCACCTCAGAGTGTTGGCTTTTCCTCAGAGGCTGGCTGCTCTCGTGGCCCCAAGATGGCTGCTACCATTCTTGCTTCTGAGAAAGATGATAGGCCGCTGTCTTGTGAACTTTTTTTTTTTTTTGACAAAGAGACAGATCACAAGTAGGCAGAGAGGCAGGCAGAGAGGTAGGCAGAGAGGTAGGCAGAGAGGCAGGCAGAGAGGTAGGAGAAAGCAGGCTCCCTGCGGAGCAGAGAGCCCGACGCGGGGCTCGATTCCAGGACCCTGAGATCATGACCCGAGCCGAAGGCAGCGGCTTAATCCACTGAGCCACCCAGGCGCCCCTCTTGAGAACTTTCGAAAAGTGAGGGAAATCGTCTCAGGATCCCCCAAGGTCTTCACCTCATATTTCACTGACCAGAATTGTGTCACATGCCATTCCTAAACCAACTCAAGTGAAACAGAATGGAACTACCCATGCTGAGCTTAGATTAATCAGGATTCTTCCTCTGGGTGAGAGGAGTAGGTGAGCGGTGGGTTAAACCGAGGTTCCCCTGAATTTCTTTAGCAAGGTAGAATGACCCTTGGGTAGGCAGCCATGGCGTCCACCAAGTGATAAAACTAAAGACCTTAGACTCATGTGAGTTGTGTTCAAGATGGAAAAAGAGCAGAAAAGTAAGGGCAGCAGGGCACAGAGATCAGCAGGCAAGCCAGTCATGAATGGCTTGTATCTATGTCCTGGACTTTCCAAACCCCTTGGCTGGGTAATATTAGGGTGATCAAACTGTCTCTTGATGTTGTGTCTCATCAAAATAGGAGAAGCTTGACTTCAAAAATATGTTTACAGAAACAGATTACTTCCACTGTCTTCAGCATAACATCCTTTCTTGTACTGCTTATTCAACACAATTTTGTACTGGATTTTGCCAGATCAATCTACATTTTAATGCAGAATAAACATCCAATCTAGAAATCAAGTCTGTTCAGAGACCAGGGAAACATGTCCACAGTGTCCTGTTAATGTACCAGATTTGAAAATATCCTGCTGGAGAACATAATCTATAAATCATGTTTCCCTGTTTTACTTTATTGTATTGGTAAAACTCCATTGGCTATTATTTTCCTGTGTCTGTTTCTAAACCCTGATTTACTGATGTGGAACTGGACTAATCAGTGACCTTTCAAGTACATCCTACATCCCTTCTGAAATAGCAAAGCAATTCAAGGACACACTTACGGTCATTACGTCCAGATCTTTTTATTCTCCTTCAGCTTCTTTCAAAACACATGTTCTGTTATATCAAACATGCTGGTAAGTACACTCTAAATAGGTTTGAAAATAAGTTAAAATGTACACTCTAATGTCACATAATGCATGTGCAATGGGACAGCCATGCCATTTTGATCATTCTGCACAAATGCTACAGAAATTGACTGATGAGGATTAACTGAGCTCCCTCTACATCTGAAGGACCACTTCAGAGCATAGAATTGAGTAGCAGTCCTTACCAACACAGTGTAACTCTCGGTAAGGGCCAAAGCGCTTAACAGTAGTATGAACCTCTCAGGCATATAGGGTCTTCTGAGGGATGCAAGTATTGTTTCAAGAGAAATCGGGTCAGAAATATGAAGGAAAAAGAAATAAGAGTACCGAATTATTAAGGAGGCCATTAAAGCTCCATAAATTCTGATCTATTCTGTACTAAGCAGACTTTTAAGAATTGCTTACCAGAAGTTGTATCTTTTTTTTTTTTTAAAGATTTTATTTATTTATTTGACAGAGAGAGATCACAAGTAGGCAGAGAGGCAGGCAGAGAGAGAGGAGGAAGCAGGCTCCCCACGGAGCAGAGAGCCCGATGCGGGGCTCGATCCCAGGACCCTGAGATCATGACCTGAGCCGAAGGCAGCGGCTTAATCCACTGAGCCACCCAGGCGCCCCCAGAAGTTGTATCTTTATGTGTGAGATTTTTGTTGTTGTTGTAGTTGTTGTTTTTTGTGATTGCCAAGATTTCATTTTCAGATTGACCAATATGCTTCCAATTTAGAGGACTAGACTCTTTAAGATTAGGAAGTCTTTTGGAAGTAGTAGCTGCCCCTGAAAATGATGGACAAATGTACAAGTGATCAGTGAAGGCACGATGTACAGAAAGCTTGACATACATCTCATCAGCTTTCTCTGGGCGGGCAGGAAAACCTGTCTTGGGAATCTCTGGCAATTTCAGAAATTTATACACATGTCACAGTGGGAATACTTTTCAGTTCCATTATTCCTTCCTCTGCTCACCAAGCTCTCCTCAGAACCAGTATCTCTGTGGTCAGCCTATGTATGGACAGGGTTATAGAGAGGAAGAATCATCTGAAACCATTTCTCCTTCCAGATCTAGGGAAGATTTTACTGATTATTGATTATGTCATGTCACTGCCCCAACCCTTATGTTAAGATGAGACCTCAGAATCCTTCTTTGTGATGGGCTCCAAGGGACTGGAGAGTGACTCAAAGACTGCCTGATGATTCTTATTTTTGTCATCCTTATCATTATGAATATTGATATTCATATTGTATAATAATAAGCAAGATGTTTGGGCCTAACTTTTATGCTCTCTTTCCCACCCACTGTTTAATTATACAGTGGTTGTTGGAAAACTTCATAAAATTCTCACCCTATGTTTTTGAATTTGCTATTGATTTTACTTTAAATCGTTAACCTTGTTCAGTTAAATAAAATCTCTAGTTTTCCCCTTTTGCATCTCAAATATCCATGGCTTCTTACTGAAATATTTTCATTTGTCTGCAAGGAATCATGTCCAAATCCCTGAGCACTGTTCCTCTGCAGAGAGCTCCATTTCTCTTCCTTTGGGGTCCCTTTCTGAACCTGAGGTTCTCCTTGTCCAAAGACTGAAGCTTCCGGTTTAGAGGAAGCTGCACTGCCTGGGAACAGCATGAAAGACTCCACGGAAGAAACTAATTTGGTTAGAAAGTGACTGGGTAGAGTTTTGCTGGGAATTAAGAGAGGCTAGTGCAAGAGGCATCATGAAAAGGGAAAAGCTTATCTGCGGCCAACCTGCTATGTGCCCATACAATATTCATTAGGAGGACCCTGCTTTCTTACTGACAAGCTTAATTTGCTTTTGGGCAGTAATGTGCCCAGCTAAAGTGACATCTTCTACAACCGCCTCTGGGGGTCCTGGGATCTTGATGATGTCACAGAGCTGCGACACAAGCCCCTGCTTGGCATCCTCTATACTACGTACTGTGCGAGACAAAGAAACCTCTTAATTATTTAAGTCACTGCAGCGCAATTTCTGTTGCTCAGGGTTGAACGCAGTCCTAATGGAGCAGGGTTTCTGATGACCTCAGCACGACTGACATTTTGAATTGAATCTTTGTCCTGCAGGAGTTGGGGTTTGTACTGCACACTGTAGGACACTTAGCAGCATCTCTAACCTCTGTCCACTCAATGCCTAGTCATGACAAACAAAGATGTTTCTCAACATTGCTAGATGTCCCCACGCAAGAGAAGGAGCAAAATCACTATGGTTCCTGGAGAAGAACCTCCAACGGCATGGATGGATGTATGAATCCATCTATGTACCCAAGTGGTTTGAGTGTATGATGCTTTTATTCAAATGTATCGGAGTCTTTTTAGTGCAGGTTCTGGTTTCCTTTCTATAGCATTTTCTCCTTGAATGTATTTGGTTCTTCTGTGGCATTGACAAGCTAAGCACCATCTTTCGAATCTCTGCATTTTCCTTTGCCAATTACTGTTGCCTCTCTCTTAAATTTAACATAACTTTTTAATGTAACTAAAAAGATTCTGCTTTTCCCTTCCCCTGAGATACTGCTCCATTTATTTTTTATATTTAGTTTGTTAGAGGTTTGGAACTCAATTTTTACACCATGAAGAATTATTTCTATTTTGTAAAGAATATTTAATATTTACTTGTGAATGCCCAAAGTATCAACTACATAAATTAAAACTGAATAATATCATCTACTAGAAGCTAGCTCCACATGGTCCACGCCTTGATTAATTTCCTGACGTATTTCCTGTTCCTAATTCTCTCTTTCTATTGTTAGCAATAACAGACACATTTATTATGTGGTGTAAGCAGAAAAAAAGAGGATAAGATAAACTGGAGGTTACCTGGGTTCTACCTGGGCAGTGGAGTGTCCAGGTGCGTGCCTTGGTGGCAGACAGCACCTTTTGGGCATGGGAAGCCACATACGAGAACACCAGTGAGGTGAGCAGAGTAGAGGCTCAGCCCTACTCTGAGACTGCTCAGCCCCCTCCGCCCACACCTGGTACATTAAATGTCCAGCTCAGTCATGTAGCAGCTTAGGGAAACAGCAGGTGATTTGTTGCAAAGGACATTAGAAGCCATTCTGGCTTTTATTAATGCTGAGAAAGAAGTTCCAGAACAACACTCCAGCCTGTTGCCCAACAAAATAAGCACATCCGGTTAAGATGAGTTTCTATATGCTGGTTTCCAGAGTTCAGGGGATTGGGCATCAACTGCATCTCAAATTAATATTTTTTAAATTATGAACACAGCCTCCAGATATGGGAAGGAATAACCCGTCACTTACACATGTCATCAATAGGTTCCCGAGTTTTACAAGACAAAACATCTGAAGTTTCTTTTAATTGCTCCCCAAAGTTATCCTTACCCTCTCCTTGGTCTTTGTAATTGAAAACAGAAATTCCTTCTCAGAGCTCAGAGGTCTCCTTGTTAAATTATACCAAACGGATATACATTTTTGTAGTGAGTGAAATTAACGAGGGATTTTTCTCTCTTTGGGCTCAGTTCTGATACCCGAAGCCCATGATAACTAGAATAACTGATAAACAGCCACAACAACTTCTTTCAAGATATGTCTCCAAAGGCCAAGGAAACAAAAGCGAAAATGAACTTTTGGGACTTCATCAAGATCAAAAACTTCTGCACAGCAAAGGAAACAGTCAACAAAACAAAGAGGCAACCCACGGAATGGGAGAAGATATTTGCAAATGACAGTACAGACAAAAGGTTGATATCCAGGATTTATAAAGAACTCCTCAAACTCAACACACACAAAACAGATAATCATATCAAAAAATGGGCAGACGATATGAACAGACACTTCTCCAATGAAGACATACAAATGGCTATCAGACACATGAAAAAATGCTCATCATCACTAGCCATCAGGGAGATTCAAATTAAAAACACATTGAAATATCACCTTACACCAGTTAGAATGGCCAAAATTAGCAAGACAGGAAACAACATGTGTTGGAGAGGTTGTGGAGAAAGGGGAACCCTCTTACACTGTTGGTAGGAATGCAAGTTGGTGCAGCCACTTTGGAGAACAGTGTGGAGATTCCTGAAGAAATTAAGAATAGAGCTTCCCTATGACCCTGCAATTGCACTGCTGGGTATTTACCCCAAAGATACAAATGTAGTGAAAAGAAGGGCCATCTGTACCCCAATGTTTATTGCAGCAATGGCCACGGTCGCCAAACTGTGGAAAGAACCAAGATGCCCTTCAATGGATGAATGGATAAGGAAGATGTGGTACATATACACGATGGAGTATTATGCCTCCATCAGAAAGGATGAATGCCCAACTTTTGTAGCAACATGGACGGGACTGGAAGAGTTTATGCTGAGTGAAATAAGTCAAGCAGAGAGAGTCAAGTATCATACGGTTTCACTTATTTGTGGAGCATAACAAAAATCATGGAGGACATGGGGAGATGGAGAGGAGAAGGGAGTTGTGGGAAATTGGAAGGGGAGATGAACCATGAGAGACTATGGACTCTGAAAAACAACCTGCGGGTTTTGAAGGGGCAGGGAGTGGGAGGTTGGGGAAGTAGGTGGTGGGTAATAGAGAGGACATGTATTGCATGGAGCACTGGGTGTGGTGCAAAAACAATGAACACTGTTATGCTGAAAATAAACAAAAAAAATTAAAAAAAAGAATAACTGATAAAATAATACATACTTTTTTTGGAGTGCCATCTGAAACCATTATGATAATACCCTTGGGAAATTGTAACAATCAAAATGTAGTGTGTGAGCCTCTGGTTACTTGTTTCTTATTAAATAGAAAAACAATAGAAATGTCAGAATAACAATAAAGCCAATCCCTTCAAAGTCTCATATCCACAGACTAAGATGAAAGAGCATATTGACAGGATATGACTGCTCTGGAAATAGAGAAAGAAAATCTGGTGGATTACAGAAGTCATGGTCTATGGTGTCTTGATTTCAGAAGCAAGAGATAAGTAGAAGGAACTTTGCAACTTTGCAATAACTCTTTCACGTCAAGGTGTTAAGAACACTGGGGAAGTGGAAGTTTCATGACTAGTCATGGTTTTTTTTACAAGGCAAGGTTGGGACCTTTGGGGCCTGGGTTCCTCAGAACGAGGGTTAGAAACTGCTGTTTAAGTTTTTGTGGTTTGTTTCATATAAGGTTAGAACCATGCACTCGATCAGTCCAAGTCCAAAACAAACTCAGCTCAGTTTATGCGGAGGTTTGGGGAGTCCGTTGGAAGTGCGTGGGCATGAGAGCCAGTGACCTAAGGCAAAGAGGGCCTGTGACACAGAGCCCGGTGACTTGAGTCAGGTTGCTCAACCTCTCCAAATGTCAATTTCCTAACCGTATGGAGGGTAGGTGATGCCTGCTACGTAGGACTGAGGGTGAACAAGAGTGGATCATGTATGTGAAGCACTTAGCGGTGGGACTTGGCACAGAGTAACCAACAAATAGTCAATAAACTGAAAAACTTATTCCAACTTTTAGGTTACTGAGACA
This sequence comes from Meles meles, assembly GCF_922984935.1. Lineage (NCBI taxonomy): Eukaryota > Metazoa > Chordata > Mammalia > Carnivora > Mustelidae > Meles > Meles meles. The sequence goes on along the minus strand of NC_060075.1, from coordinate 52,272,549 downwards.
TCTACTGAATCAGAACAACTAGGCAAAGGGTCTAGGAATCTGCATTTTTAAAAAGGGTTTATTTATCTTTGAAACAGAGAGGTACATGTGAGGGTGGGGCGGCAGGGGAGCAGCAAAGGGAGAGGGAGAGAAGCAGACTCCCTGCTGAGCTTGGAGCCCATCCCGGGGGCTTCATCTCATGACTCTGAGATCATGATCTGAGCCAAAACTGAGAGTTGGATAGATGCTCGATCCACTGAGCCACCCAGGTACCCCAAAGAATCTGCATTTTAATAAGCCCCCAGGCAAGGCTAATGCACTTCAGTTTTGAGAGGCATCCATTCCTACATGCAGCAGCTCAGAACCCTCCTTTGGAATCCACTCTGAAGAGTGATTGACCGTGAGGATTCTCAGTTTGCTCCGATGAATCTGAAAATCTGGAATCTGGAATCTGGAAACAAATCTAGACATGAGATTTTCAAGTAGCTGTAGATGAGGTGGTTTGGGGTAGCAGGTTGCTTCTCACTCATCCTTTGGGGCCCTGGGATGAGGACAAGGAAGGTGGACTTGGCAGCTTCCTGCCCTGCCTCCGACCTGAAGGTGAGGTCAGGACAGGAAATGGCCAGATCTTCTCTGAGATGTTCTAGAGCTGGATTCCAGGGAGACCCAGATGACGTGGCTTCTCTCACAAGGGATGTCCAGGGAGTGACCTGGAGCCACTCCAGTGCCCAGTCCATCCACTCCTGAGCAGTTAGCTTCTATGTCTAGGCAGAGGCTGGAATGTAGGTTTGTTTGGTCTAAGACAAGCCCTGGAGAAGGAAGAAGTTACTTCCCTGACTCCTCTCTCTCAAGGGAGGCAGAAAAGAATGCAACACATTCTCCTTCCTCACTCACCTTTCCCCTTCCAGCACCTTCCAGAAAGCCTTGTTTTAACTGTAGCAGCTATATTATCCTTTAAAAGACTAATAAGAGCATGCCTTCTTTTTTTTTTTTTTTTAAGATTTATTTATTTGACAGATAGAGATCACAAGTAGGCAGAGAGGCAGGCAGAGAGAGAGGAGGAAGCAGGCTCCCAGCTAAGCAGAGAGCCCGATGCGGGGCTCGATCCCAGCACCCCGGGATCATGACCCGAGCCGAAGGCAGAGGCTTTAACCCGCTGAGCCACCCAGGCGCCCCAAGAGCATGCCTTCTTAAAAAAAGCAACTCTATCTGCTAGGCGCTGTGCTAGGGACTTCATAAATCTCAGCTCGTTTCGTCTAACAGCTACCCTGTCAGGCAAATGTCATATTGTCCTTTCAGATGCGGCAGCTGAGGCTCAGGCATGTGAGGTGGGAGCTTGCTCCTAAGTGACAGACAGGATACCGTCCCAGGTGTGTTTGGTTCCAAAGCTTGTACTTTTCTTTTTTTTTAATTTGATGATGTGTCTAATTATACTTATTTATTGGCCTGCTTATTATTTGCCTCTACTGTGCAAAGAAATGATGTGCTTGTGCGTGCGTGTGCAGACATATGCATGTAAAAAATTGAATATGTTAGATTTGACTCTCTGTTATTTAATTTTAATATTAACCTTTATTCGTGCACATTCAGATGATCATCTTGTTTATATATTTTAACATTAAAAATCAGTTATATTCATCAACAAAGGAGGTGTTTTGTTTTGTTTTTTTCCTTTCTCATTTGTGAACACTTGTATCTGAGGAGACAGCAACAGGGAAGACAATTTGAAACTGAGGCTGCCTCACAAGATCTGGGACAAATAAATAGTTGCTGTCAACTGTCAATATACAAAATATTAAAAGCTTGGTTGTCGGTCATCATGGCTAGTTGCTTCAAAACTGCACAAAAACACACTTTCTCTCTTCCTTTTGGTCATTTATCTATATATTTTTCCCCTAAAGGAAAGCGTGTATGTGTTTTCTTCCTTAGAAATAAAGGTCAGGAGAAAAGGGACAATGAAACACCAAGAGGAATGAGTCAGGGTTGATAAAGACACAAAGAAGCCAAGGACGGGGGTGGGCATTTCTCCCAGAACTCTCATCAGAAGGGCAATGCGTCTGCAGAAGCACCAGGATGCTTGGGGGTGACGAATGGCAGGCACTGGACTGGGAGACGCAGGCACCGCAGACGCAGAAATCAAATGGTTTCCTTATAAAGCAAAAGAGCGAGGAAATTAATGGCTTATGGAAAAACAAAGGCACAATCTGGTGACTGCTTTTAAGAAGGCCTCTCCCCTCAGCCCTGGGCAATCCAGAAAATCCAATAGGAAGTTTTTATCATTTAATGGCAGGAAGGGGCCATTAGCATCCCACGCGCCCAGAGGCACACCAAACAGAAATATTCCTTGGATTTGTGATTAACTCTTCAAAGTGCTAAGTCTGCTTAAAAAAAGAAAAAAAGGAAAAAATGCGACCCGACAGTTTCAGGGTGGGAGCAGTGCAAGCAGGCAGCTGAGAAACTCTCCAGCCAATTAACATCCTTGGAAACTGCTTTGGTAAAGGAAGGCGAAATGGGCAGTTTAATTACATAGGCGTCTGTGCCCTTATTTCTCTAATTTCTCAATTAATGGGTCTACAAATAGCTTGGAAGAGAATAATTCAGTAACCTAACATCCCAGCAGGAGACTCCAAACCTGTTAGCGCTGACATTTTTTTTTTCCTCTTTGAAATAAATGGAAGTTGTGTCTATTGCTTTCCAAGTAGAAAATTATTCCCCGATACAAATGGGCCTTTAATAGAAAGCTACTGGGAATAGCGCAGTATTTAAAGTGATCTCCACAGGAGACCGTTTTTGGACTTTACTGCAATTCAGCGGGGAATATGTGGTCACAGGGGACATTGACAAACCGGGACCTATGGAATGACAGAATGTGCACACTTTACTAGTGAAGAAGCAGACAAGATCGATCACTTATGGCACTACACAATATGAAGAAAATGAGAAATACTGAGGACATAATTCTTGTCTTCTCAAGACTGAACAGCTACTTCTTTGGCATGCAGGCACTTACTTGATGATAAGAGATGGCCTTCAAGTGGGGACTCTGCTAGAGATTTTCATAATGCTCTGATTTCCTTATAACCCTAAACTCAAGATCCTGTGCGATCTTGAAAAAAATAAACCCTATGATTTCATGCTTTTGTTTCATTGGCAAATTGGAGATCATTTTGTGTGTGAGTGGCATATGCCATTATCTATTGTTTTCTTTTTCTATAATTTCACAATAATTGTGTCATATTTGCACAACCCGCAATCCTGTCAGAGTGTTACAGTTGCCTTTAGGTTGGGTCCAATAACCAGAAGGTTTAGCTTAGTAAGTACTTGCAAAATCCTATCACGGTGTAGAGGAAAGAGAACCCTAGTGCACTGTTGGTAGAATGTAAATTGTTGCAGCCACTCTGGAAAATAGTATGGAGGTTCTTCAGAAAGTTAAAATTAGAACTACCCTGTGATCCTGCATTCCCACTTCCGGGTATGTATCTGAAAGAAATAAAGTCGCTATATTGAAGAGACCTTTGCACCTTCATGTTCACTGCAGCATTATTCACAATAGCCAAGACATGGAAGCCACCCAAGTGTCCATTGATGGGGTGAGTGGATAAAGAAAATGTGAGATGGATATATGTACCCCCTCACTGTGGAATATTATTTGGCCATGAAAATGAAGGAAATCCTGACACCTGTGACAACATGGGTGGACCTCGAGGGCATTATGCTAAGTGAAATAGACAGAGAAAGACAAATACTGTGTGTCTAACTGTCACGTATAATCTTAAAAAGGAAAAAGCCGGACTTGTGAAAAAAGAGAGTAAAATGGGCTTGCCATGGGCTGGGGGAGAGGTGGAAATGGGGGAGATGTTGGTCAAAGAGTACAAACTTCCAGTTATAAGATGAATAAGTTCTCGGGGTCTAATATACAGCATGGTGACTACAGTTAACATAACTGTAATATACACTTGAATGTTGTTAAGAGAGTAAATCTTAAATGTTCTCACCACACACACATACACACACACACAAAATTATGGGAGGTGATGGATGTGTTAACTGACATTATTGTGTAATCATCTTGTATATATGCATATATCAAATAATCACATTATTCACCTTATACATCATACAGTGATATTATGTTCCATATCAGTTATATCTCATTAAAGCTAGAGGGAAAAAAAGTCCTATTGTGGGATTTATCCCACACTTTAAACTTCCTCCAAATCAATCATTCTCCCAAGACTAGGTGAACCCTGGTTGAGGTACAGAGCTTCATGTAGGTTTAATAACAGAGGTCTATCCCTTTTAGCCTCTATTTGGAACACACACTCACAGAAATCTAATGGAGTTTGCAGTTTATTCCAAAAAGGGCCTTGAAAAGTAAAATTTGATTAGTCCAGGGCCACTGGCACATCTGTCTTTTCAGCTTTTCCTGCAGACCTGGGTCTTGAAGTTGTGAGTGGAAGCCATCAGGCGAGGCTGAGAGCCAGAGGGCAGCTCAGAGACTTTGGCCACACGGCACTTAGCAGAGTGCGGCTGGCTCCTTCCATGTCAAGATTTCCTCCCTTGGCCTAGAGTCCAGCTATCCAGGTGCCTAACTAAGCAAGTGGGCAATCGCTAAGGCAGGGGCCTTGGGAGCACCGCATAAGCCACCAGTTTACGAGGACTGTGGGTTTTTAAGCTCACTTGTCGGTCACTAGTAGTCACTTGGCAAACTCACTACACCCCCAGGCAGAACCATGAAAGCTTATTTAAGCTGTGATATAACTAAAGTGCAATATGACAAAACAGAGTTTTTGATTTATCTTAAATCTTTGTGCTTGAGAAATAGTACCCTACTAGAAAAGCTAAGAGAGATTCCAAAAAAGGCCTCCTGAGCCCTGCTCCTCCTTATATCTAAGAACATGTCAAAGCATCCAGCTTCCTTTTCTCCCAGGAGCTTGGTATCATTCATTCTAAGAGTTGAGAGTTTCTCCCCCAACGATAAATGGAACAAAGAAAGGGAAAGGAAAGAGAGGAAGAAAGGAGGGAATCAGAAAGGAGATGAAAGAGTGGGTATCTTGAGGTAGAAATAGCTGTAAATGACAGTAGAGAAAAGAAAACTAACTTGCATACTGTTGCTGTCTATAGTGAGCAGGGCAGGGAGCCAAGTGGTTCCAGAAGGGTAGGAGGAAGGAAAAGTAGAGTTTGGGGAGATATAAGGGGCATCTTGGCAGTTTTATAGATTTTAACAGCATAGCAAGTCACAGTCTCTGGAGGCGGCTGGGCAAATACCTTCCATCCCGCATGCTCTTCTCCAGCATGGCCTTGCCATGTGTCCATCGAGCAGAAGACATTTAAGGCTCCTCCACCGGAATGCGACTGGATCTATGTCTCGCTCATCACCCGACAGAGCACAGCTGAAACGAGACTATTAGTGACTTTGGAGACTAGATCGTAAAAGGTAACGCAGCTTCTGCCTCATCCGCTGGGATGCTCTCTTTTGGAGCCCAGCTGTGACAAGGGTACCACACAGGGAGGAAGCCAGGCCACCAGGAGAAGCCACAGGGAGGCACTCTTGTCCACAGCCCCTTCCAAGCACGGGGCATGTGAGTGAGGAAGCCCCCAGGTGAGCCCGGCCCTCCATCACTGAGTCACCCCCAGTAGTCAGGTGTGCAGCTGAGGCCCCAGACATCATGGATGAAACAGAATTGTGGCTGTCTTTTTATCCCATCAAGTTTGGGGTCGTTCACAGCAAAAATAACTGCAAGAAAGAGCAATTGCCATTCTCACCGGAAATAATTGCCCTTCCTGCTATCAGAAGTGGTGTTTTCACACCCAGGCTTCTAACCCTCTTGCATCAGAGGAGAATCCAAGTGTGCTCAAGAAAACCCTTCTGACCCGGGGAAAATGTGACTCACAACCATCTAATGGCAAAGCCCTCTGGGTATCTAAGCTTCTCCATTCCTTAACGAGATCATCTATGCAAGGAAGGCATTTGTGGGTAAGATGAAAGGCCCGGACAGTTCACCAATGGGAAGGACTGTGAGTCAGAGCTGGGGTTGGTAAAGCCTTGGAACCACTCCGGCAGGTCTGTTTGTTGGCCACTTCTCAGCTCCAAGTGCATTGACAGCGTACAGCCATGCTTGCGGCAGCAGGTGAGCGCTCCCTGCCCCACCGAGAGAGCCGCCTTTAACCTCAGACATTGCAGACCGGGAAAACAGCAGTGGTCCCTGCACGGAGCCCAGGCTGTTCACTCTACGGTTTTCACACTTTGGGCCTCATTTTACTCCAGAAGTCCAACTCTAATCTCTTTATCAAAAATTTAGTGGAGATTGAATAGAGAATGTTAGAATCCAATTGTTTTGCGCAGACAGCATTTAGCTGTTACAGCAGACTCCCCTGATCTCCCCACCATATGTAACCATTATAAAATGGACAATCCAACGGCATCTAGCACATTCACGGTGTTGCGCAATCATCGCCTCTGTCTGGTTTCAAAACATGGACTTTTTTTTTTAAAGGTTTTATTTATTTATTTGTCAGAGAGAGAGAGAGAGAGTACACACAAGCAGACTGAGTGGCAGGCAGAGGTAGAAAGAGAAGCAGGCTCCCCACTGAGCAAGGAGCCTGATGCGGGACTCAATCCCAGGACCCTGGAATCACGACCTGAGCTGAAGGCGGTGGCTTAACCAACTGAGCCACCACCCAGGCATCCCAAAACATGGACTTTTAGGCTTATTCTTTATCTACAGCTTTCTTCATGAAGCTTCTTATCTTTTAGAGTTCCTCTTTTTTCCCCAGAGTATGCATTGAGCTCCCATGTCTGGACTCCTCACCCTTTCAAGCTGTGAATAGAGAAGTGCCTGCCCCAGGCAACTGGGTTTAAGCCTTCTAGTGAGAGCCATTTCTCCTCTCCATTCAAAGGGTCAAGTGGGGATGATTACCTTCTTTTTAAAGACTATATACAGGCTACTTTGCATATGTAATAATTTTAGTATCTGAGATCTTTTAAGGTTTGAAGCAGCAAAGAAGTCAAGAAGTTGGGCTAAGATTGGCTGGGGGAATAGCTACAGGTACCTGAGGTAAGATACAAGTTTCTTATCACTCTGTAGTAATGCTGTGAAAGCTTTCTGAAGGCCAGAAGGGAGCCCCCATGGTCCCAAGGAATGATTCAGCAACAGTGACAATTAAATTTGGCCTAGTACACCTTGAAATATTAGAGGAAGAAAAGAACTTGAAAATCATCTTGTCCAACCTACTCATTTTACAAATGAAGAAACTGAGACCCAGAAAAGCAAATTATTCCTAATCCTACCACTAGTTAGTGACAGAGCAAGGACCAGAGATCAAATTAATCTGGTAAATTATTGGTATAATATCCCTATAACCCAGTAATCAAATTCTGGCTATTTAACCAAAATAAATGAAAAAGGCCTGTGCAAAAATGTTTATGGTAACATTATTCAAAGTGATCCCCAAAGAAAACAATCAAAATAACCATTAACAGGACAGTGGACAGACAAAAATTGTGGTGTAGGCAAACAACAGAATATTGCTCAGAAGAAATTACTGATACAAACAGCAATGTGGATGAATCACAAAGACATTATGTTGAACAAAAGAAGCAAGAAACAAAAGAGGACATACTGTTCATACTGTGCATACATACGTACTGGTCATTCCAGCTCAAGAAGTTCAATAATAGTCAGTATCTGTTCTAGATTACTGTAGTAATAATACACAAGCAGTGATTGCCTATAAGGGGCATAGATTTATTGCAAGTGGAGCATAGGAAATTTTCTGGGTTCAGGTGATAGTTATATGTGTGTGTACATTTATCAAAAATGAATGGATTCTGCACTTAATGCATCTCATTCTATGCAAATTTTCCCTCAATTTAAAAAGTAGATTTGCTTTTGTGGGGGTAGGGGAACATCTGGGTGGCTCAGTCAGCTAAGCATCTGACTCTTGGTTTCGGCTCAGGTGATCAGGGTGGGGGATCGAGCCCCGTGGTGGGCTCCCTGCTCAGCGAGGAGTCTACCTGAGGTTCTCTCCCTCTTCCTCTACCCCTCCACTGCTGGCTCTCTCTCTCTCTCTAAAATACAGAAATCTTTAAAAATTAAATAAAAATTATATTTGCTTTTTAAAAACATAGACAAATACAGTAGAGGTTTTTTTAAAATTATGAGAAAATACTATGATCAACTCTATGCCAATAAATATGAAAACAGATGAAATGGTGAATTTTCTTTTTTCTTTTTTTTCTAAGATTTTATTTATTTATCTGTCAGAGAGAGAGAGAAAGTACAAGAAGGGGGGAGCAGCAAGCAGAGGGAGAAGCAGGCTCCCTGCTGAGCAAGGAGCCTAATACAGGGCTCAATCCCAGGACCCTGAGATCATGATCTGAGCCGAAGGCAGACATATAACTGACTGAGCCACCCAGGCATCCCCAAAATGGTGAGTTTTCTAAAATTTTCAAAATAACCAAAATTATATTAAGAAAAACAAAAAAGGACACTTGAATTAACCAAATACTATGGAGAAAACCTAATCAGTCAAAATCTTCCCTTGCTCTTTCCCAAATACTCAAGATAAATTTAGAAATGAATTTGACCAAACCATAAGGCAACTATATAAAGTGGTTGGTCCTTGAACAACACAGGGGTAGGTCAGGGCACTAATCCCACGTGAAGTTGACAACCTAAGAATTACTTTTGACTCCCTGCAAACTTAACAATGAATAGCCTACTGGTGAGAAGAAGCCTGGGTAACAGTTGATTGACACATATTTTGTATGTTATATGTGTTTATACTATATATTTTTACAATAAAGTAAGCTAGAGAAAAATGTTATTAAGAAAATCATAAGAGAAAATACATTTACAGTAGTGTACTGTTCATGTATATAAAAATCCATGTATAATGAATCTGTACAGTTGAAACCTGTGTTGTACAAGGGCCAACTGTGTATCTGAGAATTTAAAAAGAAGAAATAGTTACCCAACCAATTTTATTAAGGTTAATAAAACTATGATAAGGAAAGAAAATTACAGACCTAATGTAACTTTAAGGAATATATGAAAATATATTTTCATATTTAAATAAATATGTAAAATAGTAGTTAAATTCAGAAAGGCATTTTAAAAATTATCAACATTGCCACACAGAGGAGAAAAAATGTCCTTGTCAATAAACAAAGCTGGACTAATTTGATAGCATGAAAAAAAAAAAAAGAAACCTTGATTCTTTGCATTATTCTCAAAAATCAATTCCAGATGAAGTCAGCATAGTGGTTACCTTTCAGGAGTGCAATTTCTGGAAGTGGTCAGGAGAGACACACCTGGAATACTAACATTGTTTTCTCTCTTGATTTCTGTTCACATTATTTAGGGGTGTTTGCTTTGTAAATAGACATCATCAGACTTACTCCTAAGATTTGTGCCCTCTTCCATATGTATGGTGTATTATTATTAAAAAATAATTAAAACCTCAGTGTTGTGCATATGTTTGTTATTTTACTTTGCATTCTCCTTTATGCTTGACAGCCTTTATACAACTAATTCTTGTGTGTTCCTATGTGCAAGGCAGCAGAAGGAAAACCAGTGTGGTGGTTTGATGGGATGCTATAGATGGCTTGGGTAATGGGCACATCTGTCCTCTGCAGCCTCTGGAGAGAAAAATCACTTACTTGATTGATATTTCTAAACTCAACATCTGGTCATGTCATCCCTCATTTGTAGGCTTTCCATTGCTTATGGAAGAAAATTCAAAACTTCTCTGTAAGATATATGAAAGCATTCATTTCCCAGTAGTCTCATGTCCCAGATGTGTCTGTCTCCTCCAGGGTCAGTCCACTCCTCTCCACTGAATGGGTCAGTCATGTGGAAATGTTCCAAGTTGGGGGGCAGGGGAGCTCTCTCTGCATCTTTGCTGTCCCTCTCAGCCCATCAGGCTACGACAAGGCTTTCACAGACTCAGTTCACATGTCGCTTTTCCTGGGAGGTCTTTCTAGATGCACCCAAGCAGAGCAGAGCCTTCGCTTCTTTATACTAACTACCACTTTGCCTTACAATTGCAGTGGTTTGTGAGTTTTTTTTTAAATTTAGTTTTATATGCATATGTATGAGCAGCACAATTAATCCTTTTCTAGAAAAATACTATTTCCTCTTCTTTTCTTTTAAGGATTTTATTTGTTTGACACACAGAGAGAGAGAGAGCACAGACGGAGAAGCAACAGAGGGAGAAGCCGGCTCCCCACTGAGTAGGAATCTAAGCATGGGGCTCGATCCCAGGACATGACCCGAGCCAAGGGCAGATGCTTAACTGACTGTGCCACCCAGGTGCTCCAAAATAAACTCTTTGCAATAAAGTTAAGTCTTCTTTGACCACCACTCCTAATCCATATTCCTTCTCCTCCCAGGTGCCCAGAGGTAACTACCACTCTGAGTTTGATGTGTCTTCCCTGTAAGACTGTATGTCTTAGAGATCTATGTGTGTTGTAACATGTAGAAGTAGATCCTTCCTGTTAACTACTGCATCAAATTCCATGGTACGCTTAAGTTACATTTTATTTAGCAATTATCCTATTGATTGGCACTTGGGTTGTTTCCAGCTTCTTCTCACCTAACACTACACTGAACATTTTTGTGCCTGTATCTTTGCACTTCTCTTGCTCCTGAAAGTTGGAATTACCAAGTCATAGGGTATGCAATAGTTTTTGAAACAGTTGCATCTCTGCTAACTGGATTGTGAGCTGTTTTCATTTTTGTAACCTTAAGCACAAGACCTGTCATACGTTTGCCCCCGGGACGTGGTGATAAGACTCATTATTCTAGGGGTTCAGTGAACAGGAATTAATGGATGAATGAAAGATGAATAAATCAGTGGATGACTTTCAAGTGAATGGATTTGGCTTAGCAATAATTAATATGAGAGTTCCTGTCGGAAATGTGAAAAATAACATTGATCAATTGGAGGGCGAAAATCTCCTACGCCTTAAGTGGAGTGGGCATTAAGTGTATATTAACAAGAGAATTTTCAGGACATGAAATGGTGTGACTATCGCTTTTAGGGGGCAACACCCATGCCACAGTATCTAACAAAGTAAAGATGACAGCACCTGACCTTGGTGAGAACAACGTGTAAAGCACCACGCTGTGGCCGTGGGGCAGGGGCTTCATGTCCTGGCTGTGTACTGGTACCTGGAACACCAGCCCTGTTCCTTGTGGCTCTAATGCTGGTCATGAATTCCGAGAACAAATGGACATGAGCAGATGTTTTTGCAAATGTTCTAGGATTGTTTGCCCTTCCCAGTTACTTTGTAAACATTTTAAAACATGTTATCCCAGAGGATGCTGATGGAGGCGGCATGTTGCTGATGTCAGAGCTGCCTCTGGGGCTGGAACATGGGGAGAGGGTACACCGTGCTCTGTGAGCACCGCCAGCTGCATATTTGGTTTTAGTCACCTGGGGGAGTCAGGATGATAGAAAGGCTCAAGTGCCCCTGGCCTGGGAGTTCGGGGGTCTCAGATTCAGAGTGGAATCTTCTTTTATTAAGTTGGCATGATGGATGTTTTGTCCAGGTAATTCTTCATTGTGAGGCTCTGTCCTGTGCCTGTAGGATGTTCAGCAGAATCCCTGGCCTCCTCAGTGGATTCCAATAACATTTCCTGAGTTACGATAACCAACATTGTTTCCGGACACTGCTCAGTGTCTCCTGGAGCCAAAATTGAGAACTACTGCCTTAACTCTACTTCCTGATTCCTTTTAAGAGAGTCCTTTAAAATCCTTTGAAGATACCTTTACTGCTCTGAAATTCCTATTTTCATGTTAGCCTCGCATATCTGTTTACAAGGTCAGATTTACTCTGAGTTTCTTAGCCGTAGGTTGGAAGGCAAAGACTTTCCCCATGTACCAACAGCGGACAATGTTTGGGAGACAAGTGTGTGCCCAGTGCTGTCTTAAGCACTTTGCACTTCAGTCATTGAATCCACGAAACAACCCTTTAGGTAGATAATATTCACACCCTCATTTTTCATTTGAGATATTAAGGCACAGAGAGGTTAAGTGACTTGCCTCGGGCTACACAGGGCTTGTAAGTAGTGGAGTCTGGATATAAACCCAGAAGTTTTGACTCTAGCAGTCCACTCCAAGTGACCACAGGGCACTGTCTTTTCTGTTGTTGGAGAGATTGGCAGATTTTATAGCTAACTAGGATTGAGTGATATCTCAACTTCTATGTTAGAGGTTATTTATTTATTTGATTTATTTTATTTATTTATTTATTTGAGAGAGAGAGTTCGAGTGCCTGGGTGGCCCCTGTGTCCACATTCAGCTCACCAGCAGGGCTGCAGTGGGGAGAAAGGATGGGAGGCACCGAGAACAAGGGCAGCCACAAGAACAGGCTCCTGTCGGGTCTGGAGGTGTGGGCATTGGCCTTGGAAGAAAAGTTGCAGGAGACATCTCTAGGTTCAGTCAAGAGTGAAGCCCGGTTGAAGGTGGGGGCCCATGGGTCACTGGCATTGAAGAGCCCGAAGATGGAGGAGAGCGAGAGATCGTGAGCAAGAGGAGATCAGAGAAATGAGGTTTTTCTAAAGGCCAGTCAGGATGTAATGCTCAGGAATGGGTTTCTTGAAACCCTGCAGCTCTGAGCTGCTCCTTGTTGGTGACAGATTATCTGGATTCATTTGTGATGCAAAGTGGCCTGGAGGGAAGCCACTTGGGTTAGCAGCAACCCACAGCCAGTCCCTAGTCCTTGACATGGTACCTCTTTTGTTGGGTCCATGGTCAAAGGATCAAGATTGATACAAAGCAAAGGTCAAGCAAAGCTTTATTTCGCGCCAAGCATTGAGAATCAAACTGACCGGCCAGGGCCATCTCTTGCAAAGAGGCGACCCCTCTCTGCCTTACAGACTAGCTTTTAAGGCCAAAGGCCATGTGGTTGGGCCTGGCCACGCACAGGTGGCCAATGAGATTGTAGCACACAGAGAAAGCTGCACAGTCATGCTAGGTCACACACAGGTGGCCAATTGAATTACAATTTACCCTAGTAGATATTTGAACTAGCCTATCACCTTGGTCAGAATTGGCGCCCAAAAGGCGGGACCCACACTCCTTGGTAGCTAGGGAGGCAGTATGCATGCCCCACTGATTGGATGTCTCTACCTGGCCTGACCTGCCCTTGTATTTGGGCTTTTTTATCTGGGACTGGTTTCCTGGACTTGCTTTTAAGTAAGTTCCCGGGGTGGGGGGATGCAGGGTCAGTTTAAGTTTTACTGCATAAACAACAAAATCACTGTTTAACCAGATGGAGCTGCTCTGGCTAAAGAGGCCCTTACATCTTTATTTTTTATTAGGATTAAAATGGTATTTATTGCACTAGTTCTCTTTAGGTGTGTCTCTCTGCTGCAGTTCTGTTTCCTCTCTTAACTACTGTCCCTTCTTGAATGTTGGTATTTGGAAACTCAGAACCCAAGAATTGACAGCTGTTTTCTCTGCTTTCTGTGATCTCATCCCTAACCTGAGGGAAAGTGTGGAATGTCTGGATGATTGAGCGGAAGAAGGTCAAGAAGTAGAAGAAAGTACTGTAGTTCCATGAGAATTCTATTGTCTTTTTAAAAATTTTCCATAAAAATGACAATGGGAATTTTGACAGGGATTGCACCAAATCTGTAGATTGCCTTGGATAGGTTTGACATCTCAACAAGATCATGTCTTTTGATCCACGAGCACTGGATGGCTTTCCTTTTTTTGTGTCTTTTCTTTTCCTTTGGCCAATGTTTATTACTTTTCAGTGCATCTTTCTTGTCTTCTTTAAGTTTAAAAAAAAAGGAAAAAAATCCTGTGAGCAAAAAATAGAAGTTAATATATGAAGCCACGTTTTTATTCCAAGGCTGTATTATTAGACGGGCCACAAAAAATCTTGCTGGGAAAGCATCTTGCCCTAAGCTGCTGTCTAAGCTTTATCCAGCCCCCTGCCACGCTGCAGCCAAATCCCATTTCTTCCTCTTCCCACGCCCTCTCCCCCCATCTGCACCCCAGTGCCTTTGTTTGCTGTATTTACTCTGCTTGGAGTTTCCCTCTCCCACCCCTCCTGCCAAATTCCTGCCCATCCCTCGAGGCCCAGCGGCAGTGCTCCTTTATGGGATGCCTCCCTCAATCACTGCCGTCAATATATTGTGCCTCTGTGACCCCACTCTGTTATCCTCATGTGATGGTTATTGGTGTGTGTGTCTTCTCTCCCCCATAGGATGTAAACTCCCTCAGGCTGGGGGCCCTCCTATGGCTGGGTTTATCTCTGATGAGGCTTTGATTCATGAAAATACCCATTTAAGTCCTGTGGTAGCAAGCAGCAGCAACAGACTCTGGTTAGCATACGTGAAAGGTGGGACTTAGTGGAATAATACCGGAATATCAGAGAATTAGCAACACACATGAGCCACCAAGGCTCCAGAAGGACAGCTCCGAAACCCCCACATAGCAACAGCATTCAGAGGTCTTCTCTCTAGAGCCCCACTGGGAGCATGACTCCATTCCTCTGGCCCCAGGCTGGGTGTCTTTCAGTTCCCAGCTTAATGTTCCTGCGAAGAAAAACCCCTCCTTTTACTTTTTTAGGCCAAGTGCCCTCCCGGATCATTCATCATGACTAAGGGCAGAGAGTCACGCAACATAGAGGATGTTGGGACCGCTTCTGTGTACCCGGGGATACAGCCAAGGGGAGAAGGGTTGGGATTTCCAGCCTTCAGCAGCAATTTCTGTAGGCACTAGCTGATTTATAATAGGTAATAGAAAGGAATGATAAAACCAGACACTTTCAGAGTTGGAAAGAACCTCGTCTGTGATCTCACCTGACTTCCTCATTTTATAGAAATAGAGATGGAGGTCAAAGGTGTCCTCTAGTGCCTCCCAGCTCTGTGCCTGCATGTTGCCCCAGACCCCCCCACTATCCCCTGATGTCAGCATTGCCTGCCCCAGGTTGGCCTTCACTTCTTAGTGAGTCTCCTTGGGCTCTGCCAGTTCCGGGTATGGAGCTAGGAGCAAGTGCTGCTTTGTTGGATTGGATCAGCTGGAATCAACTTGCTGGACTCTTGTGACTGGTCTGAGAGGACAGTGGATGGACCGCTGTTCAGTAAAGTTGGAGATAGGCCCACAGTAATCCCATCCAAGGGCTGTGTCCTCTCCAGCTCCGCCAAGCCTCACATCCCCAAAGCCTCTTGTTCTTCCATGGCTCACTAGCTGCCTCCCACCTACAGCTGTGACCACCCAGACCCCAGCCTCCAGCCCAGCCCCTCTCCTCACCACAATACAAAAGCTTTTGTGAGAAGCTTGTGTTCCCTGAATTATAGCAGAACATTCTTTAAGAGAAAGCTTATCTTTCTAACTTTCAAAAGCTTCATGAGGTATTAGATAATGATTTGTTATTGATTATGGACAGTTTTTCTATACATTCATCCAGCCTGGGGTGTATGTTTTTTCCCCTTTTATGGCTTGATCAGAACCAGAAGATTTTCCTCCCAGCTGACCCTCCTCTTATACAAATGTTGCCTAAAAGGAAATACGTAGAGTATTCTTAAATGATGTTGTTACCTCTCACTCAACAGAAGAAAAATATGTGCCAGAAAGCACTCACTGTTTGTTCTGGGGAAAAACTAGGACATTGGATAGCTGGCATTTTGATGGTCCCATAGGGAAGTTAATCATTTAATTTGATTTATTGAGTAGTTTCGCTGGTGATACTTTGTTGTGTTTGGCCTCTATGCCAAAGAGACACATGACAAAAGTTTAAGACTTGAGTTGAACCACCTCTTAAAGCAGGTCTCTTCACCTCAGCACCGTTTACACTTTGGGGAGGATAATTCTTTGCTGTGGAGGCTGCCCTGTGCATCATGCGACGTTCCCCAGCATCCCTGGCCTTTGTTCACTAGATGCCTGGAGTACCCCCTCCCCATGTGACAACCCAAACTGTCTCCAGACATTACCAAATATCTTCTCGGGGCTAACATCACTCCTGACTGAAAACCACTGCCTCAGGGACATCTAATATGGATTGTTCTGATATAGTTAAACAACATTCTATTTCATGTCAACCTTCCCTCAGTAGGACTAGCCCTTAATTGAGGGATTGTCAATTATTGGTTATCAGACATGGCTTCTTTAGCTGCACTTAAATTCCCCTAAAAATTAATACATAGGTGATCTAGCCTATAAATTTATCTATTGTTATGGTCACTTAGGTGAGTCTCTCTTGCAGAGACTAATACACGCTGAGGTCAAAAAACTTCTTTTGAAGATTTTATGTATTTGTTTGGGAGAGAGCAGGAACAGAGGGAGGGGCAGAGGGAGGGGGAGAAGCAGACACTCTGCTGAACAGGGAGCCCGATGTGGGGCTCATGTGGTGATGTAGGGCTTATGTGAGGATGTGGGGCTCACATGGGGTTCCATGTGGGGCTCCATCCAGGACTCCAGAATCATGACCTGCGCCAAGGCAGAGACTTAACCAACTGAGCCCTCTGAGCCCCCTCTGAGGTCAAAGTTTTTTTACATATCTAAATCTGTAAAACTGATCATCAAACCTGCGCTGAGAAATTTTTGCTAATAAATCTGAAACAGCAGCACAGAATAACTTGATCTTAGACCTTTCCAAGAGGGGCTTAGGGAAAGAGGCGGAATGATTCCATACTTCTAAGTTAAATGTTGCAGACATTTTGTCCTGACTTGGCATGAGTTTCGGTAAACTAATGAGCTCACATGAGATTGCTATATAGGGCAGGGTGACGCTGGGCTGTGGAAGCCGTGTTAGTTCCTGTGTGTACTATTCCCAGAGCAGGGGAACCAGAGAGGAGAGGGGCAGTAGAGGTAAAACCATCAACAAAGGAAAGAGCGCTTTGTTTGACTGTGGGACTGGAAGAGTCCTTTCAGCTCTGTAGTCTTGTGTTATAACAGAAACACCTAGGGTCACAGGAAAAGAAATTGTGGATATATACATATATATATATATATATATATATATGTATGTATATATCTCACACATCTATGTTCCTTCAAAAATTAGCCAGTTTACAAATCCAAACCATCATTAAAACATGTTTCTAGTTAATTAAAGTCAATGTATCCCTTGAAAAATTCCTTTTTTTTTAGCTTATAATGAGATGAATATTTTCCCTTTCTTATATTAAATTTTGTTTCTCCCAGTTATTTTTTTCCCTCCGAACTTGAACAGATCCCATGAACTATTGTCCTAAACACTGGTTAAGTCTTAAATAAATCAATTGCTGAGATCTGGTCTCTTAATTGACAAGCTGATTGGGCATGTTCTGGTGTGCCTGTACGACAGGACCCCATGGAGTTCGTATGACCTTGCTTCATGAGGTACAGCTTGAAAGACACATGGGGTGACCTTATTGGGCAATTAGAACAGTCCAATACTCAAGGGAGAGGGGAACTGCCAATGACGGCTTCTGGTTCCGGAGCACCGACTATGTGCCAGACACAGAGCTTCTGCCTTCATTATCCCCATCTTACAGGAAACAGAGGCTCAAAAGGAGTAAGTAACTTTCCCAAAGAAGCTGCACACTAGTTTCAAAGCTCTTAAAGTCATATACGGCCAATGGATGGTGGAAGGTGTACACACGTGCCTATGGGTATGTGCAATTGACGTGAATAGGGATAAAAGTCTGGAAAAGGCATTGAAGCAGGGAATGGCCCTGCAGATGAAAGGCACAATCATGTCCCTACACGCAGGTCCTGGTAAGCAGGAGTCCTAATGATCGTAAACTTTTCTACTTTCTTCGATCATTTAGGATACATGGGAAATTCAAGGTATCTCTGCCTCTCAGCACGTCAGGCTTTGTTGACAAGAAAAAGATGAGCCATGTTGCTGTCTGAGCAATTAGTCCAGGAAGGAGGCATCACCGAGGAAATCAGAACTTCTTCGAGAAAAGTAAGTTCCTGTTTCTTTCTATTACACGTATATTATGATGTGGACAGCTCTTTGTATCATAATCGTATCAGTTTTATTAAGCATCATGTTTTTCTAAAATTATGACCCAGGTGGTGACAATGTGGTCCAGATGTTGCCAGGAGTTGAGTGCAGGCACAAGAGGGAAGTTTCAGACAGGTCAGTGAGTGTGCATGTATCTCAGATGAAGGGATGGGCGTCTGTGTCAATATTTGGAGAAGTTCTTCCCAGTGCCTGAAACACTGCCCGGAGAGTGAACTCTTGAATCAGCTGACATTCTGTTAACTAGAATTCTCTCCAGACTGTCACTTCTGCCCATCTGTTCCCTAAATGTGATTGATGGTTATGATGAGGATGCTGGAGGATTTCAGGGGAGCCTTATAAATCACTCAAGAATGTTGAAATGAGGTTTACCAACATTTCAGGGCTCAATTCACTTTTTCTCTGGGTTTAAATTCTTGAAAATAAGTATTCTGGGGATAAAATATATATGGTGATTTTCTCTAAGCTGTTCACTGGCAGAACAAATCTTTCTATTTGGTGACTTTATTTAATTTGCTCAACTGTTCAAAAACAAGTCCCAAAACTCTGCTATTATAATTACAACCATGAAGATCAAATCACAGAATTGTAATTGTGAAGGAAATATATGATGAATCTTGGTAGGAAAACAGGGGATTCCCTGTTGTTCATCTTTACTAAGGGGATAAAAACAAAATACAATTGAGGGGCTAGAAGTACACAGCTTACATCATTGTGAAAACGTGTGGAATATAAGGATATGTATGTATGGGCTTGGGTGTCACACATCTCTCTGAGTGATGCCCATTGTTTATGTTGATTTCCACATGATTAAAAGAGAGACACTTGACCAATACTACAAAGATAGGTTAGCAGCAAGGATGATGCTGAAATAATAATGAAATACCGAGTATTAAATCATACCAGGTGGGGTTGAGAGAGACTGATCCTTGTATCATTGAGGAGAGTAAAGAGAACCAATTTGCAGCCTCCGGGATTTGGAAGCATAATCCTGGCTGATTCCCATACTTTTTCCTTTTAAAACACTGGAAAAGAAATGTATGCAGTAAGATCAGCTGCGTCTGTTCATCTGAGTCCTCTTGTTATTTCCAGGCCCAGCCAAATGGACTGGACAGCCAGCAAGGTGGGCCATAGGAACATCTATGGAAGATCCATATTTTTCTCCTGTGTCATTTGAGTTAGGGGCATAGACTGACACTTTAGAGGCTCTAGCCAAGACTTCCAGGTTCCAGTATCACAAGTACTGAGCTTAGAAGTTGCCATTTCATCCAGACAGTAAATGAAAAGCTGAACAGACTGAAATATCAATAATTCTTGTATTTGTAAGAGGGGAAGGATACAGGGCAAAGCCCTGCCCCAAGACTAGGGACACAAGTGAATACAGAGTGTCATAGAACACAGACTCCCAAGCAGAAATCACCATAGGAGCCAGGGCCCAGGGAAGGAAAACCTGAACTGTAATTGATTAATTGCTGGAGACTCAATGTGGACAAGTATGAGAGTTCAAAACTTCTGACTCATTGATACGGGGTCCCTATAATATTCTGAGATTTACCTCCAGGAGCTTGACCAGATTTTCACAACAAATATGGGAGAAAAAAATTCTCCTCAAGGACTTCTGGCAGAGGAAGGGGCAAAAGAAGCTTTGTGAAATGTGGGGCGCCTGGGTGGCTCAGTGGGTTAAGCCTCTGCCTTCAGCTCAGGTCATGATCTCAGGGTCCTGGAATCCAGCCCCGCATCAGGCTCTCTGCTCAGCAGGGAGCCTGCTTCCACCTCTATCTCTCTTCCTGCCTCTCTGCCAAATAGAGTTGTGAACTCTGTCAAATAAATGAATAAAATCTTAAAAAAAAAAAAAAAAGAAAGAAAGAAAGAAAAGAAAAGAAGCTTTGTGAAATGTACCTGAGCACTCTGCTCTTAACAAACCTGCCCACTGGGAAATTTAGTTAGCCAGAGCCTAACCTGCTGAGGTCTAAGAGTCTCATTGAGTTGACTGAGGGGAAACGCCCACTCTAGCCCTCTCTAGCCCTCCTATTCTACCTAAGGGCGGGGAGGAAAAGATACTGAGAAACACTTACGAAGTTCACAATTCAGAAGGTACAGGCTCACTAAAATACCCGGAGCTAATCATAGAACTCTGGAACACTTGCCCTCCCCCACACCTCACCACCACATTACCAGAGTCCTATTTACAGAAACTCCTTTTGCCCCATACATCATGACTGGGTCTCCAGAAAAAATTACAAGACACACCAAAAGGCCAAAGACACAGTTAGAAGAGACAGAAAAAGCATCAAAACTAGACCTGGCAGGGATGTTGGAATTATCAGACCAGGAATTTAGACATGATACGGTTAATACGCTGAGGGCACTAATGGATCGACACATTCTAGAGCAAATGGAGGATGTAAGTGGAGAGAGAGAAATCTTAGGAAAGAAGCATAAACAAATGCTGGAGATGAAAAAACTGTAACAGGAATAAAGAATGCCCTTAATGTGCTTGTTAATAAACTGGTCACAATGAAGGAAAGAATCTCTGAGCTAAGGACTGATCAGTAAAGGCTTCAGCCAGAAGACTTCTCTTGTGAAGGTCTTAGTTTTTTCTTCTTAAGAGCAGTCAACAATATATTCCTCTCTAACAGAAGAGTTTGGAACAATAATTAATAATAAATCATGCAAAAGCTAAGCACTAATCATGAAAAAGTTTTATCATGGTAACTACTTGCTTTAAGCACCTATTTCTGGCAAATTAGCAGAAAAGTTCCATATTTTTATCTTGTTTAAATAATGAAGTTTATGTGTGCTCTGATACTGTGAAATAGAGAATTTCTTTGACAGAAGATTCCTGTAAAAATTATATTTAAAAAGATCAGCTCGTTTGGAATAAGCAACCTCCCTCATCTTTCTCCCACTGAATATAGCTATAGAGCCTAGAAAGTACACAATGAGGAGGACTCTGGAAAGCAAGTAATTAGAAAAAAATTTATACCATTAAATTCTTATACAGCTGACCCTTGAGCAACATGGGTCTGAACTGCAAGGTCTGTTTATACCTGGATTTTTTTTTTATTAATACAGTATAGTACTGTAAATTCTTATGACTTTCTTAATAACATTTTCTTTTCTCTAGCTTTATTGTAAGAACACTGCATATGATACATATAACATACACAATATGTGTTAACCAACTATTTATGTTATCAGTAAGGTTTCCAGTCAACAATAGAATATTAGAAGTTAAGTTTTTGGGGAGTCAAAAGTTACATGCAAATTTTGACTGCAACAGAGTTCAGCATTTCTAGCCATATGTTGTACAAGTGTCAACTGTATTATAGAAGGAAAAAGGCCTTAAATGAATAAACTCTCCTTAGGAAACTAGAAAACAAGAGCAAAATTGAAACTAAATAAGCAGAAGGAAGGAAAAAAATAAAGTGCAGAAATTAATGAAATTGAAAACAGAAAAAGAAAATCAGTGAAACAAAAGCTTGCTTTTTGAAACAGCAATAAAACTGATAAGCCTCACCTGAAACTAATATAACATTGTGTGTCAACTATACCTCAATGGAAATAAAATTTAATTTATTTTAATTTAATTTAAAAATTTTTAAATGAATAAGTCTGAAGCAAGAATGGAAAGAAGGAAGAAAGGAAGGAAGCAGGATAGGAAGGAAGAAGGAAGAAAGGATAAAAGGAAGGAAGGAAGGAGAAACAAATTACTATTATCAATTTGAAGGAGAGGAAATCATTACAAGCCTCATAGACAGTAAAAGGATAATAAGCAACTTAAAAACATAAATAAAAGGATAAGAAGCAATGCTATAAACAACTCTCATGTATAAATTCAACAACTTAGATTAAATGGAATAATTTCTCAAAAAACTTAAACTACCAAAACTCAGCTATGATGAAATAGATAACCTGAGTAGTACTGTATCTGATTTAAAAATAAATTTTTAGTTAAAGACCTCCTCAAAAAGAAATCTACACAGGGGTACCTGTGTGGCTAAGTTGTTAAGTGTCTGCCTTTGGCTCAGGTCATGATCCCAGGGTCCTGGGATCAAGCCCCACATCAGGATCCCTGCTCAGCAGGAGACCTGCTTCTCCCACTCCCCCTGCTTGTGTTCCATCTCTCCCTGTCAAATCAATAAATAAAATCTGAGAAAGAAAAAAAGAGGAAAGAAAGACATAAATCTACCCAGATGGTTTTATGGGCGAATTCTATAAAATATTTTTAAAAGGCTCCATGCCTCATTTATGTTCAGCAGGAGAGAGGCATTAACCTGACTTTTTTTTTTTTTTTTAAGGGGGAGAGCATATGCAGGGGGGTAGAGAAAAATCTTAAGCTGAGCGTGGAGCCTGATTTGGGACTCAGTCTCACAACCCTGAGATCATGAGCTGAGCCATAATCAAAAGTCAGAAACATAACTGAGTAAGCCACCCAGGTACACTTAGCCTATCCTTGAACAAGGGAATATACTTACTTTTTTCAGGAGACCCTAGAACAGACGGTCACCTCTAAACCAGTAATAATTGTCTTGGAAAATAATGGGCTGAATGGCTTGGACTAATCAACAGATGGGAAATGTCCCCACAATTTCTTCATCAATAGATAGATTTTGGAGCCTCCCACACCTGGGTCCTAATCCTGGCTCTCACTTAGCTATTTAAAAGCTGATAATTTTCTGCTTAAAATATGTTTTTAAAAGTTATATGTAAAGCATTTGGTAGCTAGGAAGCACTCAGTTAATGAAGATGTAATAACTATGCCAAGCCAGCTCAGTCAGCTACCAAGAACAGGAAGCATCACGGTGACGAGAACAAGTTGAAAGGGAAACAATGCTGTGCCATGCACAGTGAAACTTAAATGTGAAAAATAAGACATTTCTAATTCATTTTTCTCTAAGGTGAAACATCAGGTAAATATCTTCGGCCCAATTAGTCTCTGAAATTTTTTAGCACCCCCTACTGTGCAAAACAGCTTAGGTAAGTCGTTTTGTTTTTGATTCCTTGTATCCATTCATAAGTGTAGACATACCTTAGTAGGGGGATCTTTGAAAGACGAGTGAGTCACAAATCTACATAAATAAGGTCTGAATTTTGTTTCTTGAAACTCAAAGTAAAAATAAAAATGTTCTATAGCAGTGGTTGCTGACCTTCGCTGCCTATCTGAATCATCTAGGGAAGCTTTTGAAAGCCCTGAATGCCAGCCACATCCCAATAATATCAGAATCTCAGAATGGGGCCCAGGTGGTTACCTGTAGAGCCAAGACTGAAGGCTCATGCTCTCCGGGTACCTGGTACTTTTCGCCCATCTTTAAGGAGCCTCCATTGTGGTCATGGAGGTGACATGACACATTCTCTGCCTACTGAGGCTTCCAACCACATCCTACTGGAAACCTCACAGAAAATACGGCCACATAGAGTTTTCAGGTAATCTTGAGAGAACTGAATGAATATAGTTCTGCCTTGGCTGAATAACTTAATATTTTCTGCCCAGTAGGAGTTCCATTCCTTTTTCTATGACTCTTCTCGGACCCCCTGTGAATTTTACATCCCCAGAGTTGAATAAAACAGAAAGCCCGATGATTCAAATAAACATCTGTAAAGCAAAGAAACAGTCACTCTAGCAAATTCAGAAGAAAAGGGTGTGGAAAGTAATCAGTCATCAATACTTAATCTCAAAGGGAGAGCCTCACTCCCTCACTTACTGTTTTCCCGGAGGGAATGTGTGTCTTGATTTAAACATGCCGAGATCATTCAGGTCCCCTTTGTTATTGTGAATTTAAATAACAACAGCGTTAGCCACTGCTAACTTTCTCAGTCACTCCTCAGTCACTTTCTCAGACTGTCCATTTGGAGATTTGTCAAATTCATGTCTTTTTAAGTAATTTCTGTTAGTGAATTTTACTCAATGGATCCTTAAACGGTTCTCTTAAATTATGGGACCAGTTTAATAATTATCTGCTACAATGATGATGAATATAGCTATAATGATGATGTATTCTGATGAATAAAGTTATTACAGGAGAAATTGCATTTCTGTAGAGTTGCCCAAACCATTCCAATGTTTAATCTAAGAAAAGAAGACTATTATCAGTTTACCTTGAGAAAACACTGTGATACAAGAAAAAAACTGAAGAAGCAGCAGAAAGGAATCATCAATGGATGCTAAAGATGAAAATTTGATGAGAAACTGGGTATTTAAATATCCTCAAAATACCTTCCCATAAATTCTTTATGAATTCCAAGGAAAAAGCGGCAACATTACAGTGGAGAAAACCTGGCAGACAACACCTAAACTAAGTAATCAAAGATAACACCACCAATAATGGCGCAAATTCAAATCGTGTGCCTCCTGATTTGATGTACTGAGAAGAACATGACATCGCTTCTGTGGTTTTCCTACCCAGCATGCGTAACTGAAATCAAATCATGAGGAGACATCAGGCAGACTCAAATTAAGGGTTATCCTACAAAATAACTAACAGTACTTACCAAAACTGTTGAGTTCATGAAAGATTAGAGGACTCTAAAGAGATATGGACTGGATTTTTTTCTTTTTGGTATAAAGGACCTTAGTGGGAAAAATAGTAAATTTGTGTAAATATTGTAGACTAGAGAACAGTATAGTATCAATGATAATTTCTTGATTTTGGTAATTTGTACTATGGTTATATAAAAAAAAGTCCTTATTTTTAGAAAAACAGATCTTGAACTATTTAGGAATTAAGGAAAAAGCACGTCTAATAACTTAGTTTAGGATGTTCATGAAAACATTCCTTTCTATATAATGGGCATACATATATATTTATATACGTATACATATGTATGTGTGTATATATATGCATATATAGAGAGAGAACGATAAAGATATTTTGGTAAATATCAGTATTTGGAGAATCTGGGTGAAAGGTATTGAGATATTCTTTGTAATTTTTTGCCTTTTTTTATGACTGCAATTATTTCAAAATAAGAAGTTAAAAAATAATGGAGGCAGAAATCTCCATGCTTAAGGGCAGAGGATGGGAAGGCATGGGGGCAAACCCTACAGTCCTTAGTCATCTGGCACATCTGCAGAGTGTAGGAAGGTCCTGCTGAGTTGGGAAGGATAGAAAGAGGAGGCTCCACCAGTACACAACGGAAGCTCGTGCGTGTAAATCTTTTGATTTAAGAATCAAGGCTCTGAGATTTTGTGCAATTCCCTGGGCATTTCAGAAATTCGAACTTGAGTGGCTGCAGCCATTTTTATTCCATGCCTCCAACATTTTGGGTTAAAAGAAAACATTTGGATTTTTTCTAACACATCCTGTTTAGATTGTATCGATTGAAATAGGATTTTGACACTGTGAATTATATCAGGTGCTTGGACCTTTAGAAATAATGTCATTTGCTGTTGTAATTACTTGCAAACAACCATGTAAATGAGTACTAGATGCAATCAGTAAAAGTGTTTTAGTGGCTAGTCATGGTCCATAGAAATACACTTCTGAAAAAATGAATGAAATTACTGCTCTCTTCTACATGTCCAGAATATATTTTTATCCACTTCTAGAGATGAGTAGTTATTTCTGTGCCTGAATTATTTTCTAGATGCTTAGGTAAGTTCATGCCATAGAACTGACCCTAAAATCTGTTGGGAGATGTTATCTTCAGCGTGCATTTCTTTCAGTTGCCTTTGTCAGAGCCGGTAGGGACCAGTTTCTGGATAAAATAGGTCTCTATCCAGTAGGAAAGTGATTCAGCTGCTGATAAATTGCGCATTGATTACAGCACCTGCATGTTCCCTTGACTCTTTATGTATCTGTATTCCCCTATCACATCTTTCTCATCTATTCACAGCTGGCAACATCACGCCAAGCTTCGTACGTGAGAGTCAGATTCATGACTGAGAATATTTTGTTTAATATATATGTGTTGCCTTCTATGAGCTTGGAACTGTGCTAGTTTAGATGAAATGTGTTTATATTAAAAAATCATTTAAAATGGAAAAGAAGAAATATTTGTACCTAAAATGGTAAGTTTCATGTGCCAGGTTCAGGAGACAGAAGGGGAAAATATTTGCTGTCCGACATAGCGGTTTCCAGCCAATGAATGGAAGGCAAGAGGGGAGTTTGCATTAGGCAGAGAGGGGAAATAGAGCGCGTAGTCAAATGCTGCCATCAGCCCCAACTCATGTTGGGTTGGAGGTGGGAGCAAAGAAAGAGAAAGGAGAATAGTGCTTCCCATGGACAGTAAAGATATAAAAATATATTTTTTGACAAAAGACAAAACTTATTTGACTAAGGATATTTTCAAAGAGTTAAAGTAAGGGAAGCAAGTAGCACATCCAACCCCACAGTCACCAACAGAAGAGAGCAGTTAAGTTAGAGAGAATCCTTGGGCCCTTTGCTGAAACTTGAGACTTAAATATTTTGGCTTGGAGAAAGATTTTGGTAGTCACCATCTCCCGCTTTCAGAAACACTGGTATCTAAATTATGGAAGGTGTTTAAGCAGGAACTAGTGACAAATGGGTGCCCCAAACAACAGACCTTAAGGCCAGGTCATGAGATTAACCATGAGAGTCACCTCCTCTCAGCTCCGTTGAAACCCCAGCAAGACAAATGAGTAATGCATTCAGAGAAAGAGGGGAATTAATAGCCTTCCTGTTCCTATAACATCAGGCGCACAGGCAGTGTACTTTCTGGGTAATGCTTCATGTCTTGAAAACAACAAACAAAGAACTGCTCGGGGCTATTGCGCCATCAGAAAATTATACTTAAACTATGTAATATGTGATTACTGAAAGTGCTCATGGCCATGAGCAGAGCCTGCGTTCATTTATAGCATTGTCAGTAGTAATACACTTGTCCATGTTTGTCACAATTTACTGTCCTATGGCAATGCAGTTTTGGTAAAGGTAAACATACTGTTTCGTCCACAAGCAGGCTCTATCAGTGGAGTTAGAATTGCTGAGTCGAACTCTAAAATTACTCATACATAGAACCATTGCATTAGTGTAGCCAGAATGCAAACCCACTCACCCGGAAAGCGGAAATTACCTTGGGCGGAAAGTCCTTCTGCCGTGGCAAGGATGCACCTTTTTCTCATTTCAGCTTTCTTTTCCATTTAACTTTAGTCCCCCTATCTTTGAAAAGCTCTGTTAATTTATTTTTAAATTGCCCAAATATAATGACTTTAAATACTTTTCCCAGAGTTGTTTTGTCCCCAACCCCCTACAATTTCCATATGTATGTACATTTTGTGAGGAACAGCTAAAGGCAAACTTCAGTTAGGGGGCAGTCCTGGAGGCTGCAAGGTGAACTTTTTTCTCTTGTTGATAAGGAGTCTGGTGCTTTTCTCTGTGGAACCGCGGGTGAAGATGTACACTGGCTCTATCCAAGCCACCGTAAGAGTTCTTCCTGGACGACCTGGGACTCAGTATGGCCGAGGGGATATTTTAGGATGGAGGCTCTGATGACATAGCCTCCTGAGAGAAACCCAGGCCCTTGTTAAGAAACTGGCTAACTCTCTCCCTAAAACATCTATCTTTTATCCTATTGACTACCTGTAAAATGTTTAAATCAAATTCCATTTTTTTTTAAATTTATTTGACAGACAGAGATCACAAGTAGGCAGAGAGGCAGGCAGAGAGAGAGGAGGAAGCAGGCTCCCCGCGGAGCAGAGAGCCCGATGTGGGGCTCGATCCCAGGACCCTGGGATCATGACCTGAGCCGAAGGCAGAGGCTTTAACCCACCGAGCCACCCAGGCGCCCCCAAATTCCATTTTTTAGATTTGGTTATTGTTTACTTATTTTTCCTCTCTAGTTTCATTTTTTGGTAAATGAAAAAATATGCATATCTGCAGCATCCTAAAATCAAAGATGGTTTGGAAACATGCCCACTCCTTTGGGTTAGTGTAATAAAATTCTTCCTTCATGATCAAACAAAAACACGAGCACAGGGTGATTTCTTTCCCTCCAGATTAAGACTGTCCTATACATATCACACTGTAACTTGTTTCTTTTGTGTATCAGTATTTCATGTATAGTTTCTAACTATAGCTGGAGCTCATTTAAAAAAAAATAGCTGCCTAATAGCCTATACTCTATATTATGTACCATAATTTAGTCTCCTATTTCTCTTTGATGGATATTCAGTTTCTAATCTCCTGCCAACACAGTGTTGCTCGTAAACGTCCTTGTGCATAAATTCCTATATTCTCCTACTTTGTTTCTTTCTGGTAGATTCCCCAAAATGGGATTGCTGAGTCAATAAGAATGAATACTCTATTTTTTTTTTTAAAGATTTATTTATTTGACAGAGAGAAATCACAAGAGAGGCAGGCAGAGAGAGAGGAAGGGAAGCAGGCTCTCCGCTGAGCAGAGAGCCCGATGCGGGACTCGATCCCAGGACCCCGAGATCATGACCTGAGCTGAAGGCAGCGGCTTAACCCACTGAGCCACCCAGGCGCCCCTGAATACTCTATTTTTTAAAAGATGTATTTATGTATCAGAGAGAGAGAGAGAGAGTGCGAGCAGGAGGGGAGGCAGAGAGAGAGAATCTTCAAGTAGTCTCCCCGCTAAGTGTGGAGCCCAACGCAGGACCTGAACCCGCAACTTAGGAGATCATGACCTCAGCCAAAAGCAAAGTGTCACACACTTGCCCCACTGAGATGCCCAGATGCTCCTGAATACTTTAAATATTAGTAAATACCTTGTGTTTTCCCCAAAACATAAAAATTCAGCTTCAACCAGCAAGCTATGGAAGTATTTGGGTTCCCATATACTTGAATTCATTGGCTCATATTACTCATTTACATTTTATCTAGGTCTGGGGCAGGAAACGTACCAGGTGAGCTTGGAACATCTTTGTGTGCCAAAACACAAGGATGCTTTCAGAGATTGATGGTATTCTGGCAAAGAGTCACATGAACTGGTCTGAAGGGTCTCCCACCAACAAAATTGGGACAGTTTAAGCATCAAAAGGAATACTAACTGTAATGGATTGAATAACACCATATTGCAACACGCCGTTTATAAAATGTGTTTTTTCTTCAATTTCCTCCATCAAAGACCACCAGGAACACATGTTACTGAATAAATTGAATTTATTTTCCTCACTCATTATAGCAAGGGAGAGTGTATACCATGGGGGAGGGGGGTGCACTGAAGAAGGCATCTCCATAAAAGAGTGTTAGAAGGAATTTATTCTGGGATTTGGTCTTTGGTTGGGTAACTTGTGGGAGAACCTAAGGAAGCAGAAGTTTATTCTAGATTGAGTGTTGTTATAAAGTGTCAGAAATCATTCTAGATGACTGAATACCTTAGTAAATGTTATCTGTAGGGAGAGCAGAATGGAGCCAAGATAAAGCTGAAATTGCTGAAGAAGCAGAGGTCACTTATATTAGCTGAGAGAAGGGAGTGGCATTTTGTGTGTGGCAAAGTGAATTTGTCTGAAGTGGATGTTCTATGAGATTGTCTGTGTCCAACAGGAGAATAGCATGGCTTAGCTATAAGCATTAGATCAATCTGTAATAACACTGAAGACCAACTGTAAATGTTAGATTATTCTTGGACGTTAGGAACTGCTTATTTTCTAGATAGGTAGGTAGGTGAGTGGGATATGCAGAAATGCAAAAAGAGAAATCCAATTTGTTTTTTAAAAACGTTAAGAAAAGAGCAAGTTTTATAGGGAGGTAGTTCCTAGCCCTACTTCTTCCTCTGAAAATCAGTTATGAAGCAGAAGGAATTAATTACTTATCCTGCCCTTTCGGTGTGAACTCTATTAGAATTACCCAATAGCTCCTTGATAATGAAGGATAGCTCTTCTTAGATAGTTAATGACGGCTATTAAATGTTGAATAAATGATAAAACTAGAAAATTACCATCTTTCAACCCATAATGAAAATAATTCATTCAAGCTAAGATTATCAGTGGATGCCAAGGCAATTAGGAGGAAGATGAATATCACCTCACAAATTACATACTGGTCATAACTGGGAAAACACACGGTTACAACATAGGATCATGTTATTGTTGCCCTGAACCAATGCATAATCTTAGAACCAGTAATGGTGGACACTAAGTATTATCTGCACAGCGATGTGGTGCATTAGGGCCAGTGCACAGCATCATCTATGAAGATTTCTTGTCTGAAATACAGGGAAAAACATAAGGAAAACTTCAAGGAAGGAACCCTGGAGACTGGATGTTATATAGTTCATCTGGCCCAGCCGCTAACAAATCGCTAGCATAGACATAAAGGTGGGGGTGGGGATTCCATTACAGATTCAAAGAGATTCCCCAGAGACAAAACCACCAAATGCGATCAGTGATCCTTGGCTGAGTTACACTTCGGGCAAACGAGCTGTAAAAGACATTTTAGGGTCAACCGGGCAAATTAGAATAGAGGCTCTGTGATAGAGAGCTTGAAAGAATTACTGCTAATTCTGTTGACTGAAATGGCACTGTGGTTATTTAGGAAAATGTTCTTTTTCTAAAAGGGATATGCTAAAATATTTAGGGAGAAACAGCATGATATCCTCAATGAAAAATACTTCATCAAAAAACAAAGAGATTAAGGAATGTGGCAAAATATTAATGATTATTAAATCTAAGCAACAGATATACATGTTCATTATACCATTACCTCTAACTTTTTTGTAAAAAGTGGGGGTGCTTGGGCGGCACAGTTGGTTAAGCATTCAACTCTTGGTTTCAGCTCATGTCATGATCTCAGGGGCCTGGGATCAAGTCCTGCATTGGGCTCCGTGCTCAGCGGGGAGTCTGCTTGAGTTTCTCTTTCTCCCTCTTCCTCTGCCCCTTCCCCTATTCTCTCTCTCTCTCTTTCTCTCAAATAAACGAATAAAAAAAACCTAATTAAAAAAATTTCCAAAAAGTAAAAACAATGAAATTAAATGATTTTAGCATGTTGACATGTGATTTCTTTTAAGGTGCATTTTGGTGACACTAGTTAAGCTGAATATATTTCCATGTTTGCCAGTTATTTTCATTTCTCTATTAAATTCTCAAGGATCTTACTTGCTCATTTTTTGAATCATTTAATTATTAATTCATAAGAGATATTTGGATATTAAAAATATTGAGCTGTCATATATACTACAACAACTTCTCTCTTTTTTGGGCAAGATCCTTTCTAGCCAACTTTTGTCTTTACCTTTGTTCTTGATACCTTTGGCCTACAAATTATTCAAGTTTCTATAAGGTCAAGTCTGTCTTTTTGTCTTTTGGTTTTTCCGCTTTGCTTTAGGAGCATTTCCCTGTCCCTGCCTCCTGCTTGTATGGATTTTCTTCAAAATTCTCTTTTTAATATTTTTATTTTTTAGTATGAGATTTATTTAATATACATTTTATGTTTGTATTACTACTTTTGTCCTATTTTATGATCTCACATATTTCTGGATCTATTTTTAGATTTTCTATCCTGTTTCAATAATTTTTTGTCAGTATCATATTGTTTTGATTTTATTAGCTTTCTATTATATTTTAGTATTTGGGGAAGAAATTCCCTCCTCACTATTCTTCCCTTTCAAAAAAGTTTTGGCCATTCTCTATCATTTATTCTTCCATATGAACTCTTAAATCATTTTTTTTATCACCCCAAAAATAATTATTTTGAGATTGTGATAGAAACTATGATAAATTCATTTATTAATTTGGGAAGTATAATATGCCTCTCTGTATGTGCAGAACATATTCTATATCTCTCATTTTTTACATATTCTATGTCTCTCATATTTTACAGTTTCTGTCCCTATAGGGACTAGAATCTCTCCCTCATCTTTACTTTTTCATTTCCAACTTATTATTTCTAGGACAGAGAATTGCTGTGGATTTAATATATCAACTCATAATCCTTTCTCATTTATGCCCTTAGGAACATTGAGAGAGGCCCAAACATGATTTGAAGTAGAGTATGAAAGAGTGCGAAGTAAAACATTTTGGGGGGAGATGTAGTTAGTATTTTTAACATATTGGTAGAGAAATAAAAGTTGAATCCTGACAGCTAAGAAGAAAAAGTATCCACTAGAAGAAATGAAACAAAATAGCAGAACTTCCAAGTTAATTTGGGAAAGAATAATAATGAAAAATAACCCCTGGATGAAAAAGTAAGTTAAAACTAAAAATTATATATTATCTGGAAAGAAGGAAAGTATAAATAGTTCATCAAAAAGGCTACCATCACAGATAAATTTCTCATCAAAGGAAAATTTAGAGCTGCAATTTTTTTTTTTATATTTTATTTATTTGACAGAGAAATCACAACTAGGCAGAGAGGCAGGCAGAGAGAGAGGAGGAAGCAGGTTCCCCGTGGAGCAGAGAGCCTGATGCGGGGCTTGATCCCAGGACCCTGGGATCATGACCTGAGACGAAGGCAGAGGCTTTAACCCACTGAGCCACCCAGGTGCTCCTGCAAATTTTTTTTTTTAATATTTTATTTATTTGACAGAGAGAAATCACAACTAGGCAGAGAGGCAGGCAGAGAGAGAGGAGGAAGCAGGCTCCCTGCGGAGCAGAGAACCGGATGTGGGGCTGGATCCCAGGACCCTGGGATCATGACCTGAGCCGAAAGCAGAGGCTTTAACCCACTGAGCCACCCAGGCGCCCCTCCTGCAAATTTTTTTAAAGAAAAAGTTAACAGGAAATAATTAAGCAATTATTCAACCATCAGAAGTTATAAAAAGAACAACTAAATTAAACTGAGGAAGCTAGGATATGGTGAATAATAAGGATAAAAGCAAAAATAAACAAAATGGAAAACAGAAAAAAAATAGAAAGGAAAAATCAAAAGTTGATTCTTTGGGTAAAACAATAAAATAATCTTCTGTCAAATCTTATTGAGGATTTTTTTTTAAAAGCTAAAATATACTGTGTGAGAAATGAGAAAGCAGATTGAATCATGGAATCCTGAAGAGATTATAGAAATTAAAAAATAATAATAGGTGTAAGCATAAGGCAATAAATTTTAAAATCTGGGAGAAATTGATAATTTGTCAGTTTAAAATAATCTGCTAAAATTGATTGAAAAAGCAATATAAAAATGTGGACAGAACAATAAAGACTGTCTTTTTTTTTTTTAAGATTTTATTTATTTATTTGACAGAGATCACAAGTAGGCAGAGAGGCAGGCAGAGAGAGAGGAAGGGAAGCAGGCTTCCTGCTGATCAGAGAACCCAATGTGGGGTTCAATCCCAGGACCCTGGGATCATGACCTGAGTCAAAGGCAGAGGCTTTAACCCACTGAGCCACCCAGGTGCCCAAGACTGTCTTAAGAAGACAGAATATAAATAGGAAACCATAGAACTATTTTGCTTATGAAAAGATAGGTAGAATTTCAAAATATAATATTATCATATCAAAGAATAATAGCCATGATAAAATAGAATTTATTCTGGAATGTAAGGATAGTACTATGTTAAGTAATTAGTATAATTCATTATACTAGCAAATTAAAGAAGAAAATGATGAATAGATACTAAAAAGATATTTAATAATTTCCGGAGCCAGTCATAGTTTTTTAAAAACAGTGTAAAAAAGAATGAAATAAAGCTACTGTCCTTAAAATTGGCAGAGACCATTTGCCAAAAATTGGCAGCAGACATCGTATTAAATAAGAATTTTGGGGCATCACATGTAAAGGCAAAAAAAAAAAAAGAGAGAGAATTTCAAATCAAGACTATGATCGATATCTTTGGTATCACTGCTATTATTCAATATTATTTTTCAAGTTTTAACTAATGCAATAAAATAAGAAGGAAATTATCGGTAAACATACAGGTTAATCCCCAAAATATATTTTCTTCATTAATATGATTCATAAAAAAACTCTCAGAAAGCCAGAACCTATTAAAATTAATAAGAGAAGTTAGAACTAAGATAATACAATTAGGTAATTATTTTTAAATCCATAACAGTCATCTGCTCTAGAAATGATAAATCAGAAATGAAAACGGAGTGAGGGAGAGATCCTGGGGCTCCCCTCCTCCTGCTGCTCTCTCTGCTTCCCTTTCTTCTTTCCTGTTCTACCAAGGTTTGTAAACTTGGAAATACCAGGGACTGTTCCCTCACTCTTTTTTCTTTTACAAATGAGCATGGGTATTAAGGGTACAGATGGAAAGTCAAATTCTCTAGGTCTCAACCCAGGCTCTGCTTTTTGCTGGCTCCGTGAATCTGGAGGAGGATATTTTGAGATGCTCACCCAGGTTTTTTCTCTGCATTTGAATGTGTTGGTATACATGTGTATTGTACTTTTTCACCTTTGCTGCCCTTAGGGGTTGGGTTTTTAGAGACTCATTTGTTCAACGGTGTTCATGGAGCACTGATCTGTACAAGTGCTGAGTTAAGGGCTAAATATACAGCAATAAACAAGACAGATTAGACCCCTGCTCTTTTGAAGCTGCTATTCTACTGGAGGGAAAACAGAGAGTAAATGGGTGGATAGATGATCAATAAAAAGTAAATAGGTGATAGATTAGGTAGATATATAGATGGCATATGAGTAAATAAATGAACAAGAAAAATATCAGACAGTGGTAAGTGTTCTACAAGAACTGAAATATTGTGATAGTTTTCTAGTCACCTATTGCTATATAACATACTCTCCTAAAACTTAGTGGCTTAATATAACAACCATTTTATTATCTTGCAATTTTGAGGTGAGGAGTTTGGGGAAGGCTCAGTTGGGAAAATCTGCTCCCCATGGAGCAGTATATGTGCACACTATTCAGCTGATGGCTGGTCTTTTGGGGAAGTTTGGTGCCCAGGTGAGATGACCGGAAGGCTGGGATTGTTGGGTTGTTGCCCGGAGTGCCTCCACATGGCCTGCCCGGCATGGCAGTGCTCAGGGTAGCCAGACTTCCTATGGGGCAGCTCAGGGCTCCAAGTGGGAATGTTCGGAGAGGCCCAGGCAGACGTTACAAGGAGCCTAGCTTCAGGAGTCCCACCGTGTCACTTCTGCTGCATTCTATTAGTCTAGCCAATCAAGAAGGCAGCCCAGATTCAAGGGGAAGGAGATTATCCTTTCCCTCTCAAAGTCAACAGTGACTTGGGTGAGCAGGAAGGCTGACTAAGGATGTAAGGATAGACCTCATATAAACTGAGATCTGAGTCATACGAAGGATGGGCCTTGAAGATGCAAGGAGAAAAGAGGAAAGAGGAATACTGTTGTGAGCTGCCATTGGCAAAGCCGTGAGGGCCAGATTACATAAGATTTTGTAAACCAGGCTGAGAAATCTGGAATTTGTTCTAAGTACTTCTAATGTCAAGAATTACTTTTGAAGGTTTCAGTGGAGGCCAATGGAATTCTAGATTCTCTACAGAGTTGCTTGTTGAGAAGGAGCTGGAAGCAAAAGCAGGGAGGCTGAGACACACTTTGCAATAGTCCAAGAAGGAAATGATGATTGTGGACCAGTGTGGTTGTGGGGAAGGTGGAGAGAGCTAGACAGCTCCAGGATCTGCTTCAGAGGTAGAGTCTACTGGACTTACTAATGGATTAGATGATGGGAAGGTAGGAAAATCAAAGAATCCAGGATCATCCCTACCCCAAGATAAATTTTGAGGAATATAAGAGCAGAAAGCCTCTCAGAGATGCCTGCTTGATCCTCCCCTTCTTTATACTCCATAGACTCCATGCAGTCCACCACCGGCTCCTGTGCCTTGTGCCTTCAGATATGTCCCAAATCCTCCTGCTTCTCATCAGCTTCACCCTGAGTCCAAGCCCCCAGCCTCTCTCAACTGCATCATTGTAACAACTTCCTGAGCGGCCTCCTGCTTCTACTCCCTACTGCATTGTCGGCTCACATAAAGGGCTCAGAATGATTTTTTAAAAATCTAAATCACATTATCTCAGTCCCTTTTCCAAAATGTTTCCATTCCTACCTCATTTAGAGAATAGCATAAAGCCCTCGCCATGCCCTTCAAGACCCTTCCCTGTCCAGCTCCTGTTGTCCATCAGCCTCACTCCCAGTCTCCCCTGCTCAACCTGGCCCTGTGGTTCGGATCACTGGGAGGCTGCAGCTGCCTCAGGTCCTTTGTACTTCCTGCCCTTTCTGCCCATAATGCTTTTCTCATTCCCCTCTTCGTTCAAGTCTCTGTTCAAATATCTCAACCTCAGAGATACCTATTCTGACCTAAACTCCCCACCCTTTACTGTCAAGTGCCATAACCCTCTTTTATAGGTCTTTATTGCTCAAGTTGCCCGCCTGAAATTCCATTTCATTTGTTAGTTTGTTGGGCATCTATTTATTATTTGTTGTATGTTTGTTTGTTGCATATCTCTTCCATGGGCATATAAATGGCAGCTTTGTCTGTCATGTTTATTGCTTTATACCTAGGGCCCAGAATTGTGTCTGATACAAAGAAGGCACTTAGGTCATGTTTTGTGGAAATGAACAAAAAAATAAATGTTAGCTGATATTGTTATTAATATTAGTATGAGTCAGTTGCTATAGCCTCTTGATTTTTCCTTCAGAATGACTCTTCACTCATCCCTCCTTCTCATTCTCACTATCACTATCCAGAGGCCCTGGATCCAGGCCTCTCTGACTCCGTGCCAGGTGACTGCTGTCACCTTCTTCCTGGGCTCCTTAATCCAGGCCTGCTCCTCTTCCTTCTCTGTGCCTCTGTCGTGGCACTGCCTGGTCAGTCCTTCTGAAACTTTGCTTCGTCACTTCCTGACTCCCTTCTGACAACAGGAAGTCTATCCACTGTCGCCCTGTTGTCATCTCCCTCCTAGCTGCTCTCTCGGTCTTTCTTTTCCAGCTTCATTTCCTATTACTTCCTTGTGTGAGCCCTTGCCCCTAGCCAAGGTGCTGGATTTGCTCAAAGGGGGTACTTTCCCATGCCTGGGAGTTGACCCCACCACCATCCCCGTCTTTCCCAAACCTACCTACTATTCCAAGTCGAGCTCAAATCTCATATCCCTAGCGACTGCCTCAGAAGCAAGAACTCTCTCTCCTTCTGAGTAGCCTGGAATTTATTTCCCTCACACCTCATTTGGACCTTGTATTGGCTCAGTCATATTTTATAGCAACGATACATTTTGTACATGAATATAAAGGTGTTCTCTGTCCTGTTTTCACAAATATATAACCAGAAGGTCCAATCAGTCACTTTAGCTTAAGGCTCATGGCTGGATTCCTGCCCTGTCCCTTATTATGTGCACTTGCACAAATTCTTTCTCTCTCTCTGAGTTTGTTTCCTTTTCAGTAAAATGAGGATAATAACATTTATCTCATAGTGTTGTCATTAGAATTGGATGAGTGCAAGTACAATGATTAATACACAGTGGACATCAATTAATTGTGATTATTCCTTTTGTATTGCCCACAGTACCACTTGGTAGTGTGATTGATGGTTTTGCAAATAGGCAGAGAAATATTTGCAATAGGCATGATACCACCAGCTAGCCATATCATGCATATTTCATAAAGACTGCTGCTTTGAAATAAATGTTTATTCTCAGTGCCCCCTCTGTCTGTCTTGCTTTAGGCATTACTGTTTTCACTCGATCAATGACACCAGAGTCCATCTGGGCAGCTCTAAAGTTTCCCTACATATTCCTACCCCCGTTGGGGCACCCATCACATCCTCCCTGCAGTGAGGGTGTCCGTAATGCACAAGGATGGGAATGATGACAGGAATGATCCCTTTGCAACTCGATTTCTGGAAGGTAAGTGATTCAAGCAACGTAGTTCCAGAAATAAGCTTCTCTGAGCGGCAGGACCATTTGCTGGGATTGACTCAGGCATGGATATTCCGGAGTTCTCTTCCCCGTAGTCTGATGTTCTAGTAGCCTCATTCCCATAGTACTGAGCGGGCTCTTTCTTGGCCTCATGCCCCTTTCTTGGTGATGTTATAATCTATGTCTTTTATTCTTTCTAATGTACCCTCTTTGATCTCAGCGGTCAGAGCTGTTGTTAGAGGTCTCATTCTATTCTTCCCAAGCTGACAATCTTGAGCAGAGAGGAAGATAAGGATACAGAAAACTCTGCATGGTGGTCACTGGGGAGTCACTGGGAGTCAATCTCTGCACAGAGGCTGCACGGCTCCTGCCTACGGGTCACTGGGCAGGTGATGTACAGCGAGTGCCTTCTCTTCCGACCACAGCATCTATCATGGAGGACAGAGCACCACCTCAGGACTGCTGGGGCAATATTGTTTTCTCTCGTTTTCCTCCTATGCAATGAGACAAGATGGAGGGTTTGTCATTTGCTGCTGAAATGATGTAGTCAGGTGGATCGGTCAGAACTGCAGCCATAGACAGCAGCCTCAGATGGGAATCGTGCAGTAGAGGAACTGCTTATCTAGGTGCAGGCAGGGTTCAGGGAAACAAGATCTGGTCCTGCAAGGCCAGTGACAGGGAGGGCTGTTACCCATTAGGCCAAAGGGAAGCAAAAGGAGGTATTACCAGAACTTGGAGAAAGTACTGTAACTCTAAGAGGAAACCAACTAATAGATGCCATGCCCTCAGCAGAGGTGTCTGCAGCTCCTGGTGACTGGGCAGGGAGCAAGGTGGAAGAAATAAAGACCTTGACTTGGAATAGTAGGGGTTTTGGGAAAGATGGGGAAGGTGGTGTGTGTCAACTCCCAGGCCTGGGAAAGTACCAGGTTTGAGCAAGTCCAACAACTTGGCTGGAGGCAAGGGCTCCCACAAACCCAGTTGCAAAGTGAAAAATGCCTGGGCTGAGTGAAGTTGGAAAGAGAAACCAGTGACAATCACTGCAGAAAATGTCTGAAAATCAACCATAAACCTCATACCCCCAGATGGGTGTGAACATCTTTAGTGATACTGTGAGATTCTGGACAGTTAAATAAGTTGTGGAAGTATTTTACAGACTGAAGTAGGAGCTATGTATACAGGCATGGCCTGGGTAAGGCTTCTTATATCAAGAATGGAGGTTCTGCCTCTAAGGCAGCCTCTTGGAATATGCTGGGACAAGAGGCAATTAAAAGCTGGTAGATAACACCATTTTGGTGGCTTGAACTCTAGGCTGCTTATTCTTGTGATCCCAGAGAAGCCCTAACTATCTAAAGTGGGGCTTGTGGTTCTAGTAAGAAAGACTGGACTAGTTCATACCTTTAAGGCACAAGTCACATAGATGCCATAAGAAACAATTTACTACACAGGTCCTCACTTCCTATTAAATAACCCTCAGTTCTCCCTCCTCAAGTGCTGGGAGGTCCTAACGAATAAGTGGGAGAGAGGAGATAAGGATGATGGGCAGCATGGTGAGACTTCCTCTCTTGGCCTGGCCTCTGCAAGTCCTCATGGTAACATAGGGGAGATCTGGTTTCATAGCAGACATTTGCAAACCTATGAGAATGAAAAGAACAGAAGGTTGAAGCCCAATTCCTCCACTGTGT
Organism: Meles meles; assembly: GCF_922984935.1. Lineage (NCBI taxonomy): Eukaryota > Metazoa > Chordata > Mammalia > Carnivora > Mustelidae > Meles > Meles meles. The sequence continues at coordinate 52,233,235 of NC_060075.1, read as the reverse complement.
AGATGGGAGAGTAGGGCTCCGAGAGGTGAAATGATGAGACATTTTAAGATAAATAATACAAGATTAAAATGCAGGTTTTCTGACATCTGATCATTGTGTTCATTCTGTGATTTAGAAAAATTCTAAGCAACCCACAATGACAATTTTCCATCTTGGTCTTCATCGCCCCATCTCAGCAGCAGAAGGGGAAGTGGTAACTGTTATCTCTCACCGATGAACAATAAAAACCTGGAATGAGTATGAGCAAATGCCAGAAGGCACAAGCCTGCTAGGTACACAGTGTAAAGTGGCTCACTTGAGACCCACCCTTCTATGTCTCTCTACCACAGAAGATAGAAAGCTAAATGTCACCTTGCTAGAGTCCCTTGCAGCTAGCAGACACCATGTGATATCTGGTGGCTAAGACATAAACTCAAGTTAGTTGGTTCTGCCTCTTCTGTTTCCTCTTTCTTCCTGACCAGAGCTGGAGCTTGATGCTGATAGTAGCTCAGTTATCTTCATGGTGATGAAGCGGGAAGAGAAAGAGCCTAGTGCCTTGGTGGCATTTTTGGAGTTGCTGTAGGGGCCCTGATTGCTTAAACCTAGACTTCTTTTCACAAGGAGTAATAAGTCCCTCCTTTGTATTAGTCCTGGTTCATCAGGTTTCATAGAACTTGTGTAAATCATACTCCTAAGTTATATCTCAATGTGTGAATCAAAAATGTCCATAGCAGGGGCACCTGGGTGGCTCAGTGGGTTAAAGCCTCTGCCTTCGGCTCGGGTCATGATCCCAGGGTCCTGGGATCGAGCCCCACATCAGGCTCTCTGCTCCGCAGGGAGCCTGCTTCCTCCTCTCTCTCTGCCTGCCTCTCTGCCTAGTTGTGATTTCTCTCTGTCAAATAAATAAAATATTAAAAAAAAAATGTCCATAGCATATGGCAAATATATGCTAAAATAAATTTCAGTAGGGTAAATTCACCTGCTAATTGAGCTAACTGAGAAAGTTGGTAGGAGTTAGCAAAGAGGCCCAGTTGAAGAAAGTCAGAAATCTGTCTAGCTATGAAATGCTGAGTTTGTAGGGAGTGGTTTTGGAGGCCCAGAATGTGACCTATGGATGTGCCTTAATTAGATGTGCCTCCAACATTAATTAATGAAGACACCATGATTCAGGGATATCATTACTATATTTGGGGGCATCTATCCTAGTTTCTGTTCTAAAAAAAGGGTGTTGAAAGGAAATACTGGGGCAAAACATGCATGCCTGAAAACCACACTGCTCAAGGACTATTGTCACCATGGGGCCTGAAGGTAGTGTGTGGCCTGTTGGAAAGGAAGAAGATAAAACACAGGTGTCATGATCAAGCCTTAGAATGAGGCTAGAGAACTTTGATTTCCTGGCTTAATTTCATCCCATTGGAGACAATTACCTTATGAGTTGATGATATTAGCTATAACACTGAAGTTTAAGGATCATGTTCTCATGGGTTTCTGAGAGAGGATCCTCTGAATATTTGGTAGGAACAGTTGAAGGTACATACAGTGTGTGCTTCATTCAATTATTACTGGAGGACCTCTCACTTAGTTGGTTTTAAATGATCTCCACCAGTACCCAACAAGGGAAAAAAGAATAATTTGCATTGAAAAAGAGACTTTAAACAATTAAAATAAGTGTTTCCAAATGTAAAATCAAACCGTATCTTAATTTCTCAAATAAGCAAAAAGAGCAAGAAAAAATAATTCAGAATATCATACATTGACATTCCTGGGAAAGATTGCAAATTGATCCATTCTTAAAGTGCTAAATGTATTTATAAGATCTAAGTCTTTAGTTCCTAATTATTGCAAAACCTTCAGAATTCCATCAGGGGAAAAGTTGCATTTCAGAAATTGAACTTTCAAGTTTCTTAAGGATAAAAAAAAGTTCCTTGAAGGGCGCCTGGGTGACTCGGTTGGTTGAGCATCCAACTCTTGATTTCAACCCAGGTCATGATCCCAGGGTCCTGGGATCAAGTCCTCCTTGAGCTCGGAACTCCACAGGGAGTCTGCTTCTCTCACCCTCTAACCTCTGCCTCACTCCCCACGTGCATGCTTTCTCTCTCCCTGCCAAAATAAATGAATTAATTTTAAAAAAAGGGGAAAGAAAGAAAACTTTCCTTGAACTAACAGTGAAATAATTAGATCCATTGATATTTTGAAAAATACTTCCAGTGAGCTCATCAGAGTTTGGAAGCTCTGTGAAAACAGCCTTTCCATAACTCTTATCAGCTTAATAGAAACAACAAAATTCTCTAGCCTTGTTTGGGGTCCATTCATTAACCTGCTTTGCTTTGTGGCTCAGTTAGTTTTCATTTTCCTTGGGTTCCAATCCTACTATGGAGCATACTCATTTTCCTTGGGTTCCAATCCTACTATGGAGCATACTACAAAGAGGCCAGTACTTTGGGCACAAACATGGATTCTCAATTTGGAAAGATAATGTCTTTCCTTCTGTCCTGAAGCCAATGGAGGGACCACAAATTTAAGCAGGCTTATTCCTCTGCCAAGCCACAGGTACCTCTGATTCACCATTCACAGAAACAACCCCTGAATATCTCCTATGAAAGCACACCCTTCTTTGAGGAAAATACCCTCTCAAACATTATAATTGATACATCTCTTGGGAAGGCAATTTGACAAGAGCTATCAACATTTCAAATGTATGCTTGCTTTGACTGAGAAATTCCATTTCTAGGATTTCAGCAGTTACATCTACACACATGAGCAAAGACAGATGTTCAAAGTTACTCATTGTTATAGTTTTTGTTATAGCAGGAAACAAGGGTGGGAGGGCAGTTGATGTTCATTAAGGAATGACAAAGCAAACAAATTATTGTCTTTGAAAGGATGTCAATATGTTTGGATGCAACCGGAGTTAGGGTAGACATTTAACAATTGTGGGGGCAGCTGCTCCGTAAATCAAAGCCATCATACCTAGACAGTAGAGTGGACAATGGAAAGAACCTGGCTCTTGTTGATATAACTGAACTGCAGAATTACTTTCAGTAGAGGTGCCTTATCTTAGAGCTTCTTATTTTGTAAGATGATATATTTTCTTCCTGATTTTAGACAGCTGAACCTGAGTTCATACATCTCACGAGAGCATCCTTTGAGAAGGAAAGTTCTGAGATGTGTTCTGAGATGACCTTCCTGTTGGTAAGTCTGAGGAGGTTCCACAGCTCCTTATGTACCTTCATACCATGACACCCCAGCTCCCATTCTAGTAGCTTGAATCTTTGAGAATAATCCCCTAAGTTTCCCACAGGAGCATTTTCCATCAGTTTAAATGGACCCATGGAAGGAGCTGGATGAGGGGAAACACCGCCTGAAGGCCTGCATTTCCCATGACTGAGACTCAAGAGACCCAATCTGTGGTAGCAAGATCTCTAACTTAGAATGGTTTCTCTCATGGTCCTGTAAGTGATCAGAGTTTTTATTTCAGGTTTGGAATCTGTTCCAGTTGCTTCATGAAGAAAAGGATTTATTAAATGATAGAGTCTTTGGGATTAAGTGCTAAAAAAGCAGACCCTAGGTTGAGCTTCCAGAAACAACTCCCTCTCAAAACCTCACCACAGAACCAGCCCACCAAGAACACTGCTACCTTTACCTCAGTTAGGAAGCTGCAGAAACTGGAATCTTCTATTGAGCCATCTGCTCCAGATCATACTACTTCTGCCTCCCTTTGGGTTACAAAAGGGATATTCACAGACTGTTTCTGTCCCCACATAACTTAGTTCTTTCATAACTCAGAGTTATTTAAAACTTTTTTTATGTTTAATAATATACATGGAGAATAGGACATCTCAGTGTTATAAATCAATTTCCAATCAAAATCTCAAGCAACTGGATCGGAGCTAAATCACATTTGCACCCTAGAAGCAAGCAAGGCTAGAATACCCATGGCCACATTCCAGCCTCTGGAGTCCTGGGAGGCTGGTGGTGTTCTGCAATGGGTCTCTTGGGACATCCAGTCCACACTATCCACATCCTCTAAAACAGAAACAGCACATCTTCCCACAGGAAACTGAATGTTCTTCAAACCCAGCTCTGTCAAAATTGAAGGTGAGACCCCTCAGTAAGCCTCGCAGGTAGTCTGTGCTATCACCTGGGGTACAGGTTGCTCTATACAGCATTTGAGGAAATCAGTATTTTCCTAGAATGGCTGCTTCAGTGTGGCAAAATGTGCTTGTCATTCCCACAATCATGTTTAAGGTTCTTTTCTCAGAGAAGTAAGATTTCTGCTTTGCATGGTTCTTGTGACTAGAAGCAAAGGACTTGAGCTAATAATAGAAACAATTAAGAAAAAAAGCAAAACTGGGACTGGTCAGAAACACAAAGCTAGTCTCAACTCAGCACTATGGGTGCTATTTCGGAATCGTCAGTATGTGCCTACACATGCAAAGTGGAGGAGAGAATTACAGCTATTATCAGAACACATTCGAATTAAAAAAATGATATTTTCCTGTGATTATCTGGATGTTTCAGATACATTTTGGGGTAATTGGGGTCCAAATAATCTTCATAATTGCCCCAGTTCTCTTGTACATGTACTTCTAGACACAGCTAAAAATACACAGAAAGAGAAGTGGTGCTGTCGGTGGACTCTCTTTCAGCCTCACAGAGAAGCTGGCGAAGAACATACGGGATCAAGAGATTTTCTTTTCTCAAACGTAGGAAAATACACACAAAAAATAAGAATAGCTAAAAAAAAAAAAAAAAGCCACCAAGCTAAGGAAGGAGCAGTCTCATAATGCAAGTTTAAAAATACTGGTACGAAGAGAACATTCTGGAAATTGGCTGTAATTTCTACTTGATTCCTTCACAAACAGTAAACAGTACAGTGAACAAAAATGTGAAGACATAAAGTTCTGAATAAACTGATAACCCCAATTTGGAGGGAAGTAGGCAGGTGATGTGAAGGAAAGAATTCGGAGAGGAAGCTTGGAAGAAGCTTGCCGGGAAGGTCTTTAAACAGTTATTTATCTCTGTGGTGAGAGAGAAATAGCTGTTCATACAATAGAGATGGGAAGAACTGCTCAGAATTGGCATTTTCTCTTTGTTTGTTTTACTAGCTGGGAGAAACACAGAATATAAACACTGAAAGCATCTTGTCTTTCAGAGAACAGGAGGCTTTGAGTTCACCTGGAATCTGTTGAACAACCTGAATTCCAAAGGCTCTTCTCGCTGGATCAGATATACCCTCAACTATTTAAAACTACTGAACTTTTAACTAGGGGTGCCTGGGTGGCACAGTCAATTAAGCGTCTGACTCTTGGTTCTGGCTCAAGTCCTTATCTTAGGGTTGAGAGACTGAGCCTCTCATTGGGCTGCACACTCAGTGGGGAGTCTGCTTGAGATTCTCTCTCCCTCTGCCCCTCCTACCTGCTCTCTCTTTCTCTCAAATAAATAAATCTTAAAACAAACAAAAACTTTCAACTAAACAACAGAGAAAGTCTCCAGGGACAAAATAGCCCAACTGTAATACCCACAGCCCTGGTCCCACCCTTCTTCCCTGACCCTGACTCAGTCCCATCCTCACCACCCTCTCAGACAACAGAAAAGCAAATGTAACACAAGCCATTAATACAATAGTCCTAAGTTAGGCCTAGGAGGAGTCAAGGAAAATGTGTTACACATAGAAAGATAAATATAAGCCTCAAATTGAGGTTTCCATTATCAAAGAATAACCTGAATAAAAAAGAACAAAATACCAAAAATAATAGAGGAAAAATGGTAAAGAAAACCAAGAATTAGAAGCTGAGTTTGTTAATTAGGAATGCTTTTGACTATAGGTAGCAGAAAACCCAGCTAACAGTGACTTAAACCATGTGGACAACTGTTAATTACTTGAAGAGATATCCAATGGTGGGCAGTCCCAAAATTAGTTTGGCAGTTCACTGATTTCATCAAGGATTTCAGCCCTTTTGATCTATGCATTCTGTCTGCTTCTGTGTATTTGTAATATTGCTCCTCATGAGCACAAGATGGCTGCCACAGCTCTAAGATCCACCTCTGCACTCAACAGTATTCAAAGGACGAAGAGGTATCATGGCCAAGGATATGCGAAAAGAAACACTTTCCTAAAAGCCCCCAGCTTTTTTATCCCAGCTGATTTATCCCGGTATCTCATTGGCCAGAAACAGATCACATGTTCACCCAAAACCAATCACTGACAGAGGTAAGAGAGTTACCGTGATCCAGAATCTTGGCTGGAAATACCTATGTCCAGAACCTAATTGAGGTCTATTAGCAAAAAAGAAAGGAGGGATAGCAGTAGTTGGGTAGCCAAAAAAACAGCCATTTACAAAATAAGTGAAGGGTTGGATTTGGCTGCAAGCCATAGTTTACAACTCCTGAGGCACCAGTGGGTCTTTTAAACTAAGACTCCAAACTCCAGCTACAAAAGAAATGAGAAATATATTCAACTACAAATTAAAAACTTCTACAAGACAAAAACAACACCTGAAGCAAAGTCAAAAAAAAAAAAAAAAGAATAATAAACCACATGTAAATATTTGCAACTCTTTTCACAAAGGGATAAAATCCCTGATACATAACACCTATAACACCACTTTGCTGTGTTTCTTGCTCCTCCCCCATAATTCCCTTCAGCAGGCCAACATGTTCCTTTCCCCCCACCTTGAAAGACCTTTCTCTTTACCCTATTTCTCTCACCAGTCACTGCCCTGTTTTTCTCCTATTCCCCTTTGCTGTGAAATTCCCAGGATGACTTGTCTCTAATATCTTTCCTCTCTTTCTCCTTTAAACCTTGCCAGTCCAAAAGTGCTCTTGTCAGACCCTCATGCTGCTCAAGACAGTGGTCGATTTCAATCTGTGTCTTACTTTACTTTCAGCAGCAGCCGATGCAAACAGACACTCACTTCCTCTTCGTTGAAGAAAAAATCTGCCTTGGCTTCAAGGACCTGAAACACAAACTCTTTCTGTTTTCTTCTACCTCTCTTGTCCTTCCATCTCAGGCTACTTTGTTCATCCCTTCTCATCTCCTAATCTCTCAGTGTTGGCTCACTGCAGGACTGGATTGGGGCTCTTATTTCTTCCTTTATTCAGTCCCTTGAAAGTCTGATCTATTGTCACAGCAAACAATTCTTGAATTTATGACTCAAAGCTAGATCTCTCTCCTTAACTCCAGATTCATACATAAATAACTGACACCTCACCTTGAGGTCTAGTAGACAACAAAATCTTAAGGCATCTTCAGTGGAGCTCCCATTGCCAATCCCAAATCTACTCCAACTGCAGTAATCTGCATCATACTAGGAGGAAACCCCATCCTTTCGGTTGCTCAAGCCAAAAATCTGGAATCTTTTTTATCCTCATCCTTTTCTCCCTCTGAGGCACATGCCTGCCCTAGGGTCTTTACATCAGGTTTCCTTGTCCTCTGATGGCTCTAGCCCAGTTTTCCTTTGACATGACTTATTTCTTCAAGTCTTTACTCAATGTCACTTTTTCAATGAGACCTGATCTGACGACGTATGGCATAATAAATACACTTCATGTTTGTTCCTATTTCCTGGTCTAGAGTTCTAAAACCCTTGTGATTTTTTGAGTGATAAGGGTGGTAGGAGTATCTTTTTTTTCTAATATTTGATCTTTAACCCTGATTGCTGATAAAAGAGCACCTAAGACCCTTGGAATGTCTGATGTGGGAAAAAATATCTTTCTGTTTGCTGACCTGCGGACTGGTGGCTTAGGGACACTAGATAGCTTCAGGATGAGGGATGGTCATCAGAAAGCCAAGGCATGATTGGAACTTGGAACATTCACCTTCATTCCCCCATCCTCCAAAGAGAAAAGAGGGGCTTAAGATTCAATTAATAATCTTTTAAGGTCTAAATGGGAAGATGTCTAAGATATAGTATTAATAATAAAAAAGGAAAAATATAAGAACATATATTCATTTTTGCTTTTATTTGCATAAAGAAAGTCAGGAAAGATGCACAAAAAATTAATAAAAATGATTTACCTGACTGAGAGACAGGAAATGGCACAAATGTTGGCACTGAAGGGATATGAGGAAACTTGGTGGTGATGTATAGTTCACTACTTTGACTGTGGTGATGACTTCACAGAGTATATACATAAGAAGAATACAAGCAATGGAATATTTTAAACCTTTGTAGATTAGTATAACTCAATTGTATCTCAATAAAGCTGCTAAGGAAACATATACATATAAATAAAAAAAAACTTGATTTTGAAACAAAGGAAAGAGATGGTTCAGCAGTCGGAAGGAGATGCTTGTCTGAGTGACTATCTTTTTTAAAGGGTTTGGGTTTTGATTTGTTCCTTTCGTGGAGCAAAAACTCACACAAATTTATTAGCTGTAAGTATATATGTGAAAAGGATGTGATCTCCAAAATTTCTAACACACACACACACACACACACACACACACACAGAGGCAGAAAGAGAGAGAGAGAATGAAAGAGAGCATGGGAGTGCAGAGCTAGCTATGCAGTAATTAATATTTAATTCAGTGCAGTGGAAACAGCACAAAAAGTCAGTTAAACAGAATCATTTGTGATTTTAACATTAAAATAGTTTGTACCTTAACACTTTAATTTCCTAACATGCCATGCCATTTTATTTAGAAAGAGTTGGAATTCTAGGAGTATTCATTCAGGTAACTTTTAAGATATAAAATCCTAACTCTGTGGGGCACCTGGGTGGCTCAGTGGGTTGAAGCCTCTGCCTTTGGCTCAGGTCATGGTCTCAGGGTCCTGGGATCCAGCCCCGGCATCAGGCTCTCTGCTCAGCGAGGCGCCTGCTTCCTCCTCTCTCTCTGCCTGCCTCTCTGCCTACTTGTAATCTCTATCAAATAAATAAATAAAATCTTTTTAAAAAAAAATAAAATAAAACCCTGACCCCGTAAAAATGGTTTTCTGAATCTTTCATATTCATTCAACAAGTTTAACGTGATGTGCAAATTAATGGTGATCCTTTTTTTTTTAACCTGTTTCATTTCAATCAGAACCCACATTCTCAATCGTCGTTAATGAGTATTTGTAACTATCCAAGGGAGAAATTCCTGTTCATTTAACTACTCGGTAGCTTTGGAGTAGAATTTTTCATTCTATTGCGCTTTAATGGGTGTCCAGACGGTCGCAAGGCCGCTCTTCCCCAGCAAAGTGAGGAAGCGGGTTTACCGTGTCCCGTTACTGGAAACGTTTCAGTCACCACACTCTTTCTGTCTTGATGGAGCCGGGCTCCCAGCGTTTGGGCGAGTACTTGGGGTGGGCTGATCCTCTCGAAAAAGAAGCTGGGGAAAGGGGCCAAAGCCACAGAAGCCCATTCTAAGAGCCCGAGAGGAGGGGCACAGTTGAGAGCCACCAAACTCGGGACCTTGGACTGGCGACCTGGAGCATTTTCCACGCAGGAAATCTGTGCACCAAGTTGTCTCTGCTCAGGATTTGTGCCCTGCGCTGCTGCCGCGCGAGTCCCGGAGATGCTCCACCAAGTAGAGGATTCGTGTATCCCCTACCCTGGCGCCCCTCGAGTTGGTGGTCTGGATGACAGGCGACACAGTAGCTCTGAGCTGCTCCTGTCTCCAGCAGGACCAGACGGGCTGCGAAGGAAAGCGCGGTTTGGGTACCACGGGAGGGCAGGGACCCCGGCTTCGGCCACGCTCGCACCTCTCCAGGACCCCCCTCCCGCGGCAAGGTCTGGGGTCAAGGAGTGGCTACAGGAGCCGCCACTCGACTGCGGCCCCGGCCCCCTCCCCCCCACCTCCGCCACTCGGGGGCGGGAAGTGGCGGGGTGGGAGTCACCCGAACGTGATTGCCCGAGGCCCCTCCTGCCGCGGCGAGGGAGCGCCATAAAAGCCCTGTTGCGACCTGCTCTCCGCACCCGGTCCGCCGGCACTCAGCCCTCCGAGAGGCGCACCTGACTGCAGAGCGCTCGCCGCCCAGCCACACCCACCCGCTCACCGGCCACCGTGAGTGCCCTGACCCACTCGGCTTGGGGCGGGAGCGGGGGTACGGCTCCGGTTCGCCCTCGGGGTTGCTCTGGGGCCCCGGGAGGGTCGCGTCCGGCTTTCCAACCCCTGCGTGCCGCGCTCTGTCCTCTCCTGCCCCGTCGCACGGCGGCCGCTCTTGGAAGCTAAATTCCACTTGCTCCTCTGGTCGTTTCCGACCGCGCCTCCACCCTGCTCGCGCACCCTCCCGGCTGCGCCGTCCCTCTGGGTGATCTTTTGGAGGATTTGGACGGGGACGCGACCCCCAACCCCGGACAGGTGGCAGTTTCCTCGGAGGTCCCAGCCTGGTTGGAGGTTTCCCAGGCAGCGCCCCCTGAGTGAGGGATTCCCGGAGTTTGGAACCTGTTTGCCTCCTTCCCGGATCCTTGGGATCCGAACCGAGACCGACGGCCCAGAGAACAGTTCTCTCCTCCTTCTCCCAAATTGTCACCCCGAAGGAATCTCAGCCACAACTATCTCTTGCAGCAAGACAGACCGCAAGTATTAGAGAAGAAACTTTTCCTCCGACGGGGGTTTGGGGAAGAGGGTGGGAAAGTTACAATTCCTTAGCCCACGGGGAGGAACTTCTACATCTGTTTTCAAAGTATCTACACTGGCGCGGGCTGGCTCTGGTCCCCAGCCCCGCGCCTCTCGCGTCCGGCAACTTGGACGGAATTTGCGCGGACTTTTCGGGTGGGGCAGACGGGTCGGGGAAGGGCAGGTGATGCCGTTAGTACGTGGAGTGATGCTCCGCTCCCTCTAAGGGCCTGGGTTGAGCGCGGCTTGGGGCGTCGCGAGTGGTAGCGGGGAGGGGGATGATGGGGTCGACACGGGAGGGAGGTTCGAGGCATGTGTCCTTTCAAACCCCACTCTTCTCTGCTGCGCCTTCTGTGCCCGCAGATGCTGGGTAGCAAGGGACTGGGGATGTCCGGACTGACCCTCGCCCTGTCCCTGCTTGTGTGCCTGGGCGCGCTGGCTGAGGCGTACCCCTCCAAGCCAGACAACCCCGGAGAGGACGCGCCGGCGGAGGACATGGCCAGATACTACTCAGCGCTGCGGCACTACATCAACCTCATCACCAGGCAGAGGTGGGTGGGCTCCTCGGACCGACTCCGGGAGCGCTCTGCCCCGGCAACCGGAGATCCTCGGGATCTCAGAGGACAGAGACGAGTTTTTTTTTTTTTTTGCTTGTATCCCCGGGCAGCACAGTATCAGGCACATACTCAGTTCTCAGTGAGTAATTGCGTAGGGCACTGAACACTTTCCCTCTGCAACAATAGTTACAAAATCGTGACCCCCAGATTTAGTTTCCTTAGGCTGTGTGGCTGGCCATCTTCTCCCATTCACTCCCTGTTCTTTTTTGTTCTTAGAGCAGTTGGGGGACTGTTTGCAAACCTGGATGGGAAAGGACCCAAGGGGCGGGGGGAACCCAAACAGGTCAGGAGTGCTGGGGGAAGTGCTGTAGGGAGAAGAATGAGCTGAGTGTTAAGAAACTACAACCACCACCACCGACCAGGAAACAGCTGAGCTGCCAAAGACATTGCCAGATTTTCCAAGCTGTCCAGAGCAAAATTGAATGACAGTATTTAGGAAGAGACAAATAGAGCTAGTTTCTTTTCTTCTGTACAGTGACTTTTTTTTTTCTTTATTTAGTCTCAGCCTTTTAGTTAAAAATCCTGGAATTAATAGAGATTTAGCATGAAAACAATTGACTTAAAATGCAGACTTTTCCCATCTTCTAGCAGGTGAATTTTGAGAAGGAAGTGCCCACTTAGTGCTTTGTTAATGAGAAACTAGTAGTCACTCTGGGATAAACCCAGGGATTACACGGAATTTGAGAAATCGTAAATTTTATTCTGACTCCCCAGAAAGCTAAGCTTAAATGCCATGTCTTCACTCTCAATATCAAATATTAAGGGAACAAAAAGGAAGAAAGAAAGAAAATCACATCCTACCTATAATATAGGATTTAAAATTTGTTTCCAAAATTCATTCATCTTAGTTCTGTTATCTTATTTTAATTATTGGGATCAAATGAACTTGATAAGCTAAAAAGGGTGAACCCTTTAAAAACTTTAATGTTAACATGTCTAAATTATGTTTTATAAACTGTTATTTTTGTTTTTTTACCATACTTTTTATTGGTTACAAGTCAGGGAATAGTTGAGAAAGATTCAAAGTGGGGATAATTTATATTCTTAAATAAATATTTCTCCCTTTCTCATCAAAAAGGGGTATAAACATACTAAAAAGCTTCTGAAAAAGTGCCAGTTTACACAGAATCAGAAATACATAAAATGCTGGAATTAAACAGTATTGGTTTGTGAACCTTGAAATCGGTTCATTTTAATTAGCAAAAAGCAATAATGTTTTATATCCTAGTAGACTTCTCAGAAAGGGAATTGCTTCCAATTCTTGCTTATGCTATCATATAGACCAGAGAAAAGAACTTGTTGAAATTAAAAATATATATAAATTGTCATTTATCTAGGAAAAGCTTGTTGGTTATTTAGTTTGTCAGAACAGTAGAACTTATTTCTGCCAAGATGATTGCGATAAAGCTTATCCACTGTATAAAGCTTTAGTGGTTCAGAATGTTTCTCTGGGCGTTATTTCATTCCGTCTTCACCTCAAAGCTTTGAAGTGAGTATAATTATCTTCATTTTACAGGTCATGAACATAAGAACGTTTTATGAAGGCTTTTCTTTTTAGGGGTGATGAAATTGGAGCACTCCCCCTGATTTCCTCACTACCATCAGCATCCGGTGTGATCTCCATCTTTGATGAGGGAAAAATAAAGGGAAGGGGCCTGAGTTTCATGGGAAGATATTCAGGTTAGGTGGGAATACGTTGATTCTGAACCAGAGATTCCTGTCTCAATTTCACATAAGTTCCTTCTTAGAAACCATCAGAGACTTATCCTCGGTGTCCGTTGTCTCCATTCCGTACTCTCATTGCCTTCCCATCTCACACACTCAATCCCCACATGGTTATATTTTTTGAAAATTACGGTATCATTTGTGAACATGTGTTTTTATGTGGCACAAATGGTAGTCTGATAACATTCTCCTTGTTCCCTTTTTCTACTCAGTTGTTAAGCTCTATGCTCCTGGTCCATTGTTTCTGAAAGCCACACTATTTATTCTAGAGCATAGATCTACCACATTTGGCTTTTACAGTTCCCTGTAAAACCAGTGGTTCTAACTGGTGCTGACTTTAGGCTCTAAACATCCTAGGATGCCTAGGACAGCCCCCTACAACAAAGGTTGCCAAGGACGAGAAACCCAGCCTTTGATTAGTCTTTCTCCATCCTGGTCACACACTGGAGTCACCTGGGGAGTTTTAAAATACACTAGTGCTGGGCTGCACCCTGACCCTTTAAATCAGAACCTCGAGGGTAGGACCTGGGCTTTACAGAGGTTTTAAAACCTTCCCTTATGTGGAATATGGCTTCTTAAGGTGAAGCCAGGTTTGAGAAGTTTTCCCTAAAGACTTTATCTTTGCCAGTTAAAGCATGGTAGAGAAGAAGGATAATCCAGAATTAAGTAGGAGAGGAAGAATAGTGAACATGACTGTCCTGGGTGCCTCTTTAGGACTGCAAATCCCGTTCTTCTAGGTTTAGGTTCTTTACTAGTAAATTGGGGAAAACAGCCAGTTCTATTCACTGGAACATGGAGAAGATAAATGAGTTGAGGTTGCTCAAGAGTTTGACGGTTAATAAAATCAACTAATGAATAGAGTAAATAGGTGTAAGCAACGATCTATTGTTTGATATCTCAACTCTGGAAAATGTTGAGGAAATCTTACAAATGATGGGAACAGGGAGCTGTTTGCTTGTTTGTTTTTGCTTTCTTAAGTCCCAGCAAAGGAGCAATAATAGGAAATCTTTCCAAAAAATTTAGATTTAACTGTACTTGATAATATACCCTCTGGCAGCTTTATTTTGCTGTTTTATCTGGAAGCTAATCAATCTATCCGGGCTAGTTTTTCATTTGTGAATAATATAGCTTCTGGTATACAAGCCCTTTTCTGAGAAAGGGAAAAAATACAGACTTTTCAGACCCTTCCCTAGCGAGAGAAACAAAGACCTATGTATGCGCTCACCTGGAGGAAGTAACCTAAACCACCCTTGCATTCACATTTTTAGTCCTATCCATATCTGGCTCTAGGAGAAAAAAGACCAGTAAGATTCCATGGTCTTTCCAGGATCCATGAAGTTCCTTATATTTATGGGGCAAATTAAAATCAAAGCAGGAGCGAAGGCTTTTAGCTTTTGTTACCCTAAATAAATATGGAAAATATGGGACCAAGGTTTGTTGTTTTCTGTAAGAATGAGTGCATTTCAGCAGCCCATATCTTGCATTTGTGTTTTACTCTGTCACTTTCAAAACATTGTGGCTCGCACTGGATTTCCACAAAGACTCCAATTTAAGCATGAGTTATGATCTGATTTTTACAAATGAGAAAACTGAGATTTGAAGACACAGGTGGGTCTAGAACTTCTGTCTGCTGATTTTTCTCCCCAGGGTTGTTTCTGAAATATCATCTGGTCTCTTTGTTAAGGTTTAAAGTGCTGTATATCATCAGGACTCTAGCCAATTAACTAATTATGGAAACATTTAAAATCATACTGCAATGTACTTTATTTCCTGTCACTTCGTTAAGTCTATCTATGTATTGTTTGTAGTAGTATAAAAAGGCAAGGAATTTTGATGGGTTCAAATATTCTGCTAAATTATTATTTAAGCAAAATTATACATATATATAATTTGAAGTCATATTTCTGATAATATCTGCTTCATAAACCTAGAATACTTGTTAGCTGACCAACCATGTGAGACCCTATTTTCATTTTTTTAAAAAATATTTTTCCTCTTTATGAATATTTCAGATTTGCTTTAAGGACTTTACTTTTCTCTTTCTTTCTTTCTTTTAGGTATGGAAAACGATCAAGCCCCGAGACACTGATTTCAGACCTCTTGATGAGAGAAAGCACAGAAAATGTTCCAAGAACTAGGTATGAAGGGCTTGTGTGGGGCATTGCTGCAGAGCTCAGGATGGCAAAGGAGAGGGAAATCCCAGAGGGCTGCCTGGGGTGGGGGTGGGGGGAAGGGGGAGGCATTGGAATGGGTCTTCCAAACCAGGTAGCATTTGGGCAGAAATGGATATGGGTCACAGGGCAGTGAGGACCTTTGTTTTCACATAATGATTTGCAAATCTCTAAGCTTCTGTGGGGTATTATTTTCTACTCCAGATTATTTGGTGCTTCTTTGAAAATTTTTAACATAAGAAACTTTTACCTCAGAAAAGACTCTATATGGACTTTCTAACTGGGTTAGAATTAGGAGAACATAGAGTAAGTCCCCTTCTCTACACTGAAATGACTAACAGTCCATCTTTGGCTGGGATAATCTTTAGTTTTCATATGGTATGTGGAGTGTCTAGATGTCCTGCATATGTCTCTCATGGGTCTTGCTCTAGCCTTCCTCATTCTGCATGAAGCTGTAGATAAATCTTGGTGGCGGGGGTAGGGGGTTGGCGGTAGTGGGGGGCAGCTATTTTCTACTTTTCAACTTATTTTAAGTTCAATATCACATAATTATTGCATTCAAGGAATGAATGTTAAGGACATAATATTCTTAGTAACTTGTCTGTGACCTTGGAGGCTTTCTGGGAGTATGGACTCGTCTTGGGAAGAGGCACCTACCAAGAGCTGGTGTGAAATACTGTGAACAATGAGCAAAGCAGCCAGACCTTCCTCCAATTTCATAACCTCCTGGCTCTAATGTCCTATCCCTCTTGCCCCTGCCCTGAGCAAGATCACAGGGCACATGTTTCATCCATTTCTGTTGGAGCTTGTGGACCTTAAACCCAGATCTTGACAATGTCAAGAACCAGGTTCCCCAGAAGAGGTCACTAGAACACTTGCTCAGGGAGCATGACTGGCCTGTCACTCTTCACTTAGGTTCTCCCCAAAGAACAAGTTGGGTGACGTGCTGAGTCACTTACTTTCCCTCCCACCATCCCTCTGTTGTTTTGTGAAATGGCCAGCCAGGGCCAACGTACAGGTCTAGAGTTGTCAGGTTTGTTTTCTCTGAAGGAAACAACAATTTTGTCTCTGGAGGTATCAACCCAGAGTTAACAGCAAATACAAGGGAAGCAGGTGGAAAATTCATAAGGGTTATTTTTAATACTTAACAATAGATGCCTTTAAGCTTTCACTGACATGCATGTGATGCTTACTGTGATAAAAAGTTTAGGGTAAACCTTATGTATTTTGGTTGAAAAAAAAAAGAACCATCCAGACTTAACAACCTTGCTGCTACTCTTTGTTCTGTGGCTTGAAGTCTCACAGTTGGCACATGGAATGGAGTTAATTGCACCCTGACGGACAGTCTCAATCATGTGCAGTTAGGAGGAGGCCAAAGTTGACAGTCTTGAAGTTGCTTGTGAATACTATTTTATTATAAAGAGTTCTTTATAAAAATAGCATCTTACTACATAAAAAGGCTTGCAGGAAAACAAAAGAAGCATATTCAGAATTGTGTAACAATAACTTTCTTGTTACCATTTTGTGTGATTCCTGTAGTTTTGATCTTCAGAAATAGTGCAGAGTTCTTTGGCTCCTCTGATAAATACAGAGCCTTTTAAATACTCCCTCTGAGATTTGCCCGAGACTCCCGTGAACATGAGTGAAAGCTACTCAGCTGGATTGCTGCATGTTATGCCACTGTCTTCTGCTCTGATCCTACATGACCTCCTGTTTAGAATGCCAACAGGGGCTTTTTCAACAGTTCCTGATCATCTTTTGGTTCAGGACTGAATGTCTCACTTTTGAAAGCCTCCCAGGAAGTTGGGAAGCTTCTCTCACATGCTTTCCTTCTTATGTTTGACAGGCTGGAAGACCCTTCTATGTGGTGATGGGAAATGAAACTTGCTCTCCGGTCTTCACCTATTTTTCAACCCAAATTTCATCCTGTAAAACTAGAGTCTGCCGATCCTCCCCGTGCATGCGGCCACTGTGCTCAACTCTGTGGTTTCCCTTTGTCATCCTTGTATATATGTGTGTTTAAATAAAGTACCAAGCATTCAAAAATGTTTTGTTCCTCAGTGAAAAACCTGTGGTTGCAATAGTGAGAATTATTTTAAGGTATTCCTTACATCACAATCTCCCTCCAGTAGCAGGTTCAAAGTTTGTTTCACCAATATTAAAGCAGTGATTATGGAAGATATCAAGAAACAATGATTTATGATGATCAAGACTCAGCTCTGTGTGTGTGTGTGTGTGTGTGTGTGAGACAATAAAAATGTTTGGAAACTTCTAGCAGGGGCATGCTAATTTGGAATAATTATCTGAACTTTACCCCACATGGGCATGAAATCCTTGTTAACCTTGTTAGCCAATACTATTAGCAGAAAGGATTGCTGGCTAACAACTTTCTGAAGATATCCTTTCCTCTAATATAGTAGCCACTAGTCATGTGTTGCTTTTGAGCATGTGCATGTAGCAAGTGCAAGGGAGGAGCTGAGTTTTAAATTTTACTGGGTTTTAATTTCAATAGCCACATGTTTCTAGCAGCTATCATATCAGACAGCTCAGATCTATACATGGTGGGGGGCACTACATTTAGAATTTGAGTCCTAAACAGAAATACACTGAGTAGGAATGACTACCTTTTCACACAACATGGGGAATGTTAACTAATTCAACTAAAGGTTATTAAACTTTCCCCCTCCTTCATGTACCTATACATGGGCTTAGCTGAAAATTTATATTATTAGAGTCTTACATGTAATTTCTAAAGCAAGTAAAATGGGTCTCCTCCTATATTTGTACTTTGAACCACCCTGCAAAAAATATTTTCATGTGCTGTTCTAAAATTGTTTACAAAACCCCATATACATTCCGTCTTAGGGAATCTTAGAGTATATAAAATCTTCTCTGTATATAATGAATTCTGTTTCTTCAGCCACTGAAGTCAGTGATACTCCCTTCAATGAAACCACTGCGCAATTTTCCTAAATGGGTCCTTATTTTTTTTTCAATTTTTATTTTTTTAATTTTTCAGTGTTCCAGAATTCATTGTTTATGCACCACACCCGATGCTCCATGCAGTACGTGCCCTCCACAATTCCCACCACCAGGCTCACCCAATCTCCCCCCCCTCCCCCTCCAAAGCCCTCTGTTCCTCAGGGTCCACAGTCTCTCAAGTTTCATCTCCCCAATTTCCCCCGACTCCATTCTCCTCCCCATGTTCCCATGTCCGCCCTGTTATTCCTTATGCTCCACAAATAAGCAAAACCATATGATAATTGATTCTCTCTGCTTGACTTATTTCACTCAGCATAATCTCTTCCAATCCCGTCCATGTTGATACAAAAGTTGGGTATTCATCCTCTCTGATGGAGGCGTGGTACTCCATAGAAGAAATTAAAAATAGCTTCCCTATGATCCTACAATTGCACTACTGGGTCCTCATTTTTGTTTCTTTGGGCTTTGAACTAAATATCCTCATCTGCACACTTAAAACACCTTCCGCAGTTTCGATTACCTGCGGACAACCGCTATCTGGAAGGAGCCGCTCCTCCTTCTGACGAATCGTCAGATGGTTACCAGCAGCCTAGCTTTACATCACAGTGCCCACGTCATTCCCCTCGATTCGGCTGGTTGCGCAGGCGTTTTGTCATCTCGCATCTCCCGGGAGGAGTAAGGGTGAGTACAGCTTAGTGAAATATTTGGAGAGAGGCCACATTCACATAACTTTTATTACAGTATGTTGTTATCATTGTCCTATTTCATTACTAGTCCTTGTTATTAATCTTTTACTGTGCCTAATTTATAAATTAAACTTTATTGTAGGTATGTATATATAGGAAAAAACAGTCTATTTAGGGTTTAGTCCTCTCCACAGTTTCAGGCATCCACTGGGGGTCCTGAACATGTCCTCCCCCCACCCCAACCTGGATAAGGGCAGGTGAGGGTGTGGGGGATTACCGCCCACTATGTAAAGTGTTGTGTTTTTTTTTTTTAATCTTAAAATGTTGAGTAAGTCACAATTTCTTATCACGCAACGTCAGAAGTTCTTTACTATCCAGTATGTTCGGAGATTTTCTTTACTGAAATTAATAGGATGCAAAACAAGTTGACTGAAATATTCATTTGGCAGCACAGGTGATCTGAATCTTCATCACCAATTATAGAATAGTTACTCAGTTCTCAGTTGCTCAGTTACACGGAGCAGAGCAGATAGGAGGGATATATATATATATATATATATATATATATATATATATATATATACCCTTGAAAAATAACCTGGGAATTTCATTTTAAAATAAAAGTTTAAACTTCTTATCCTCCCAAATCTAAGTACCCCAAAGGCTAAATATTAAGCTGTCTCTATTTTACCTGTAAATCAGGCCTTACTGTCTTACCTCTTCACCTTATCTTACTAGAAAGAGGACGGACTTTTCACACCATGTGAGCCGGGTGGCCCTGACTGGGTGGCTTCCACGCCATCGGACCTTCAAATTTACTAATTTTCTGAGTTCTCATTCATGAAATGGGGATTGTAAATCCTACCCGACTTTCTACATAAGTTTATGCTGAGATCAAAATTAAAGTTAAGATAATGTTACCAATAAGTAATAGTAGGGGGTGGATAAGGATGAAGTTTTTGATAATTCTTGTGTTGGATGATAACTCTCTTGCTGGAGACTGAATGTTTGTATCCTTTCAGATTTATATGTTGAAATCCTAATCCCCAAAGTGACGGCACTTGGAGGTAGGGTCTTTAGGAGGGGTTGATTAGGTCCTGAGACTGAAGCTCTCATGAATGAGATGTGTCCTTTTTTTTTTTTTTTTTTAAGATTTTTATTTATTTATTTGACAGAGAGAGATCACAAGTAGACAGAGAGGCAGGCAGAGAGAGAGAGAGAGAGAAGCAGGTTCCCTGCTGAGCAGAGAGCCCGATGCGGGACTCGATCCCAGGACCCTGAGATCATGACCCGAGCTGAAGGCAGCGGCTTAACCCACTGAGCCACCCAGGCGCCCCGAGATTAGTGTCCTTTTAAAAGGGACCCCAGAGAGCTCCCTTATTCCTTTCATCATGTGAGGACACAGTAAGGATATGGTTGTCTATGAACCAGGAAGCAGGCCCTCAGCAGGTACCAGATCTCCTGCTGTCTTGATCTTGGACTTCCCAGCCTCCAGAATTGTGAGCAATAAATTTCTGTTGTTTTTAAGCCACTCATCTATGGTAATTTGCTATAGGAGCCCAAAGATATCCCTAATAAAAAAGAATTCACTTCAAGCAATACAATAATAATAAACATTTATAAATTGCAAAACTACATTCCAGGAGATTCCCTAGTAATATTTTTCAAATATTTACAGCCTGCTGACCCTCCTTGGAACAGGATTAAATGTACCAGATCACCCATCTGTCATTACAAGTAATAATAATCCTTATTAGAGTTATGGTAAGAACAACTGAATCTTCATTAAAATGAGATACATTTAAGCAACATTGTCATTATCAAGTAAATCTCCAAGTATTTATTCAGGTCTCTGATGATCCAAACTCGATTCTACATTCTAAGAGGTGCATAAGGTTTTTGCAGGTGCCATTGTATTTTTATTTTGTCACTTACAATGCCTGTGACACACTCAGATGATTATTCCATTTTCATAGAGGAGGAAACTGAGGCCTAGGCAAAGGAAGTGACTTTCCCTTCCTAATTCAAGGCAGGGAGACTAGATAACAGTTCCTCTATTCGCGAACTTTGCCCTCCTCATGATGTTTCATGGAAGAAGTCAGTCAACACCCAGGTCTTACATAGCCTGGTTCAGAACATAACCTTAGCACACTTAAAACAACCTGAGAATAGCAAAGTACTAAATTGTGCCAAAGGCATTTAGAAAAGGAAATGAGTGTGGGCAGAACTAGCTGGAAAAACCTTAATAGAAAATGAGGATGCTGAGCTGGGTGAACACAGAGGTGGGTCAGCCTGAGCTTGTGTAGGGAGTGATCAGGGGACTACCTGATGGGAGCAGAGGCAGAGTGGCCAGGAGTTGGGTCAGTGAAGTAGGTCCAAGAATGGCCAAACTCATTCATCCATTCATTCATCTGCCCAACAGTATTTGAGTAACTACTATGTATCAGACATTGTACTAGGGACATAAAGATCAATAATAGTTTTTCAAGGAATTTACCATCTAATGAGGGAGGCAGATATTTACAGTGTATTATTGGAAGTGCAAAGATAGGAGTGTTAGAGGTTTGGGTATAGTGAGGTGCTAGAACCTACCCGCTTATGCTTCCCTTTGCATTTTCCTGACAAAGGAACTGTAGAATCAGTTGCTAAAATAGGAAAAAAGTGCCAGATGGGCAAGTATCCAATGAGGCCAAATGCAGGGTTGCCCTAAGCTGAATCAGAGTACCCGGCTAAGGCCTGAGCTTCTGCAGTACCTCTGTACCCCTCAGCATCTCAGCATCCTGGTGCAGCATGGCAGGAATAGTGAGGTCTGTGAGGCAGAGGCTCAGATCCACTTAGCAAAACAGATGTAGAGACAAGAAGAGCCAGTCTGTCACATCTAGCAGTAGATGGAGGAAGGGGCATGAGTAAATACAAGTTAACTTCAGATGCAGTGTCCCTGCCCACAGTGCACTGTGGTTAATGAATCCATCAGATTCCACCAAGCAAAGGGGCATGGGGATGAGAATAGAGGAAGGGGCCCTTCATAGCTGTTTTTCCCCATTTCAGGGGCAGAGATACCACCTCCCTCTCTAACAAGAAGTGTGCAGGTGTGACAGGAGCCATGAAGGGGCTCCTGCCCAAGGCTGGGGAGCGTGGAGGAAGCAGGCCAAATTTCCCGGAGCTCTTAATGTTTGAGCTGAGGTTCGGAGCAGGAGTACCCACTGCCAGATGAGGAATGCAAGAGAAGAGTAGAGGACAAGCAGGTATGAGAGAGCAGTATATACAATGCATACTTTGAGTGCTTTTTAATTTTTCTTGATGCCTATCCTTTGAATTTGACCACATGCTAGGTCTGGATCACTGGGTTACTGTTCTGAAGGGAAGCTCCATTTGGGATAAAAGCAAGTCCCATCTCCAACTTTCTTCTTTCCAGCATTTCTCCCTTCCTCCCCACCCCAATCCCTCCAATCCCACCTGTTTTTTCATAGGCTGGCTCCAGGCAGATTGGCATCTCTGATAATATTCTTCATTCAGCCAAATCAGGACTGGACTTCTCAGCCTGAGATGTCTCAACTATGATCTTACGGACAATTTGTAAATTCAGAGAATAAATGTTGTAGGGTTGGCTCTACTCCCTAATTCAGGAAGGAAAGGACTTACTATTTCTTTTGCAACATTTTGACTTTCTTAGTATCTACTATCTCTTCCCCCTGTCTAGATAAAGGTCAGGACAGAGGAGCAGATAAAAAGGGCAGGAAAAACCAGCCCTGGATTGGGACTTGCACACTGTGGTACAGTGCTTTCTGCTAAGTGAAGATGCCTGATGGACTGTTCAGAGCTGGGCCCACATGCAGACTCAGTGGCCTTGCTGATGACAGGAAAGCAAATGCGATGGCAATTCATTGTCCCCTCTTTCTTTCCAGTACACATGCATTATGTTTGTATGGTTACTTATTACTCTGAGGCAACAGAAAATATTTTTTTCTCCTCCTTGCAGAACACTGGAATCAGTTACAACGCTCAGAACTAAATAAATACCTTTTCTATCACCATAAAGGAAAATTGCCTTTTGAATGAAATGGTTCTATGGAATATTCTTTTATTGTGGTTCATGGGTAGAAGGATTATGATATTGTCACAAAAAAATGATTGCCTTTTCTTCTGCCCATTAGAAAAATTAGTACAGTGTGAAATCCCACAGCATCTTTTCCTT
The DNA here is from genome assembly GCF_922984935.1 of Meles meles. Taxonomy (NCBI): domain Eukaryota; kingdom Metazoa; phylum Chordata; class Mammalia; order Carnivora; family Mustelidae; genus Meles; species Meles meles. The sequence goes on along the minus strand of NC_060075.1, from coordinate 52,210,334 downwards.
TTTTAAAAAATTGGAGTGGAATGACATATAACTAATTGTATGTGTCATCTGAGCTCATAGTTTAGTGAGTTTAGTGTGCTAAGTAATATCTATCAGTTTAAACTTGTTCTAATGCTGCAGGATTGAAACACTTTGCAATTGTTGGACGGGGGTGATTGTGTGTGAGGGTACTTAGTAAGTGCTCAGTGAAAGCCAATTCTGTCTGGAGCTGATGGTGATGGCTGGGAGTGATCCCAGAGGAACCACAACAAATGCATTGTTTGGTGAACAACCTCAAAGGATTCCTTGTGATCCTTTCAGGAAGTGCAGGTACCATTCATAGCAGCGCCTTGACAGAAGTACTGGAGTTTATTTAAACATAACTTCTTGGTGCTTTTAAAGGTATTGGTTGAATAGACTCTTCTTTCCTGACATCTCAGAAGTTTGATTCACCTTGGATTACCCTGATTGTCAAGTTCAGAAAGAACTTTTTTTTTTTCAGCCTTACATATTGTAGTACCAGAACTCTCTGAAATACCTTTTGAATCATGAATAATTTTCCCCTGGCTTTGAACGAATGATAATTTTGGAGCTTTTGCAAATTATTGTCACTTACATTGCTAATGTATTAAAAGATTATTAGTATGTCATATTAGCAGATTATGTGTATTATTGACTCTAATGTAGGGTGCATCCTGCAACTATTTTTGTCTTTAGGCAATTTCGATATTTAAACTTGTACAGGATTAGGGCATTTCTTTCCCTATAAGACGCAGATTCCTTTAATTCCCAACCTATACCTAATTTCAGGATTCTTTGTTTTCCCAAAAGTTAATTGAATTTGAAACTTGATTTGTTCACTGTATTTACTTGAAATTTGACTTTACTCATTGACTTGGCTGCTTTTGTATTGTATTATGAGGCAATTTAAAGTTGAAATGAGAGCCTTTGTGTAGAATATAAAAAATCACATTTTACCCTTTTTTTCTAAGTAACACCTTACTGTTGGGGTGTTATCTACTGAAGGGAAAAGTATCATTCGAAAGAATTTTCAATGAAAATTTGCCTAGAAAAATTTGAATTTTATTTATTCTGATTCCTACATTTTTTCTCTCATTGCCAGATCTTTTCAAATCATAGTGACCTACTAAATTAACTGGTCTATAAATTTTAATGCAAGAATAAGCAATGTTGGCAGAACATATTTAATATAATCATTCCTTCTAACAGACTGAATTATTGACCAAGTCAAAACAGAGCCAGCTCATCTCTGATGAGTTTCTAGAGTCCCAAGGATGTTATCAATTCCTGAGACATTCATCGAATAGCCTCTCTGTGACAGGTGCTCTGCTCCGTTCTAAGAGTGATATAAAGATAAGTGGGATAGTTTCTCTCCTCTTAAAGACCTAACAATTTATGAAGGAGACAGACACATGCTTAAGTGACTCTAATACGAGGCAGATCGTGATTGAGGTTTAAATAGGACCAGAAAGTAATTGCTGTGGGAGAACAAGGGAGGCTGAACTCCTTTCCACTAGAATGTGCAAGGAGTGGGAGTGTCATTTGAAGTGGACCTGGTGAATGGCAGTTATTCAATAGACTGCTCTTTTGCAGATCTCAAGGTCATTATTAGCTACGTTACACTCCTAGAGGAAAGTCTGTGCAGGTGCTTAAGCAAGCTCCAAGTAGAATTCTGAGGTGGCTGTCTGGGGACATAGTGAATGGCCATCCATCTCAGACTGGGCATCGATTGTTATCTCAGAGTGACATCAGTTGTCTGAGTTGATACAAATGGGAGGTAGGATGAGAGCATAAAGACCAGAGAGGGGATAAGATGGCATCTGATCCTCTTTTAATGCCTCTACCTCCACCGTGAAAACAGGGGACTCATTTTGGGTAGCACTGTGAGAAGGGTAAGTACACAAAGCTAAAAGCACCATGTTTTTGGAAGTGATATTCTCGGCATAGAACAGGCTGCACTGGGGTCTAAGTGACAAAGTATAACAGAGAGGAAGCGTTTCTTTTGTCTCCCACACACAGACCCTGGAGGAATTTCGGCATCTGGGGCCTCAGGTGACTGTCAGAGATCAAGTGCTGTGCCCACTAACAGGAGAAACTGGCAGCTGGCAGAGCAGGTTCTCAAGAATGGTTCCAGCAACTGTGACTGATGCAGGCAGATCAGTTATAGGGTGCTGGCCTGGTAGGGTGACCAAAAATTCTGGTCTCTCCAGAACTTTCCTAGGTTTAGCCCTAAAAGTCCTATATTCTAGGAAACCCTTCGGTCCCAAGCCAGCCAGGACAGTTGGTCACCCCACTTGGGAAACAATTAACTTGCTTGTGGTCTCATTTTAATAGAAAATATGCTGAACTACCTACAAGTGAGCATCTAAACCCACCATCAGCATTTACACACCTGCATGTAACTGTTCAGCTGCACGATATTTTCCTAATCGACCTTGCAGAACATGATTCTCTTTAGATAATTGTAAAAAGTAATTTTATAATATTCCCACCATAGAAAAACATCAGCTGTGAAGACATTAAGAAAAGTCTTGTAATTTCTAGACCAGCCACTTTCATATTCTAACGTTATAAAAACATTGGTTCTGTGAATGCATAAATATTTAATTTCATGGATAATTAACTCTTTATAAGAAAAATGATTTCAATGTGAAATCCTAAATAGCAATTTGCCTTCCGAAGTTATGTTTTTCAGGTTTTGCTCTTTGTGATAAGAAATAAGGTATGAGGGAGCTAGCATTGTTGAGAAACTAGTAGAAACTGGTCCTCTATTTCCTTTAATTTTTCTAATCCTCGTACACACCACGAGAGGCAGGTATGGCTGGCCACATTTTATAGATGAGGACACTGAGGCGCAGAAAGGTGAAATGAAATAAAGCAAAAAAGCTGGCAAGCGGTGGCTGGAACTCCATCTCGGGCCAGTTTGACTTCCTGTGGGGATTTAAAATCATCTTTCTGTTAGTAGAATTGTCTCGACTGTTTCATTAAGTATGTTCACAGTGGTCATGAGGGCCAGGCAGCATGGAGAGCTGCTAAGATAGACTTTGGTGTCAGAAAAGACTTGATTCTTTTATCATTATGCAGTCACACATCTTTATTCCCCAAATGTGTTTTTTTCTAAAAGTCCAGTGTATCTAATACTAACATAGCTACACTAGCTTTTTGAAAATTGGTATTCACCTATCTTCTTTCACCCAATTATCTTCAAACTTTCTGAGCCATGAAGTTGTCCAAGCCACTAACTGTATTTCTTGTGACAAAACATAGTCTTTTTTTTTTAAGTAAGCAGTAAGCTCTTTTAACTAGCAAGTTTAGACTATTTGCATTTACCATGATAATAGATATATTTAGATTTACTTCTGCCATCTTCTTTTGTTCTGTTTGCAGTGCTTTTTCTTTACTTCTTTTCTGTTTCTTGCCTTCTATGGAATAAATCTAGTTTCCTTTCTCCTCTTTTTTTCCTCCACTAGTTTGTATATTATATTTTTTCCTCTTCTTCTGAATGAAGTAAGGACATTAGAATGAGTTTAACTACTAACAAAACATTTTCCTCCTTTCATATATGCATTTTAATTAGCAATGTGAGCAATTTTTCCTACCATCCTTCACTCCCAATATTTTTGGTGATATTTATATAAAATGGAATTTAAAGTTCACTTATGATTGCATATGAACCACAGAGGAGCCCATTTATTAATAAAGAACTTGAGTGGATGTTGTCTTAGGTGTTTGGTCCATCCTTAAGCTGATATCAATCAGTTCATCTGATCACTTAAACTTCCTTCCCTCCAATCACGATATACAGACCAGAAGTAAAAAATGTAGGCTTTGGTACCACTGACTGGATTTCGATTCTGGCTTCACTACTTTGGGAAAGTGAATTCCCTTTTTTTTTTTTTAAATTAATTTATTTATTTTTATTTGCTTATTTACAGCATAACAGTGTTCATTGTTCTGGCATCACACCCAGTGCTCCATGCAGTACGTGCCCTCCCTATTACCCACCACCTGGTTCCTCAACCTCCCACCACACCCCACCCCCTCCCGCCGCCCCTTCATAACCCTCTGGTTGTTTTTCAGAGTCCACAGTCTCTCATGGTTCATCTCCCCTTCCAGTTTCCCTCAACTCCCTCTCCTCTCCATCTCCCCATGTCCTCCATGTTATTTGTTATGCTCCACAAATAAGTGAGACCATATGATACTTGACTTTCTCTGCTTGACTTATTTCGCTCAGCATAATTTCTTCCAGTCCTGTCCATGTTGCTACAAAAGTTGGGTATTCATCCTTTCTGATGGAGGCATAATACTCCATTGTGTATACACATCATTAGTTTTTGATGTAATGTTTCATGATTCATTGTTTGCGTATAACACCCAGTGCTCCATGCAATGCGTGCCCTCCTTAATACAGATCACCAGGCTCATCCATCCCTGCCCCTTCTAAACTCTCCGTTTGTTTCCCGGAGTCCATAGTGTCTTATGGTTTTGCTTTAGTTTCACTTGCCTGAAGAGACATATCTAGACAAATGTTGCTAAGGCTGATGTCAAAGAAATTACTGTCTATATTTTCTTGCAGGAGTTTTATGGTTTCAGGTCTCACATTTAGGTCTTTAATCCATTTTGAGTTTATTTTTGTGTATGGTGTAAGAAAATGGTCTAGTTTTTTTTTGTTGTTGTTTTGTTTTGTTTTTTTATTTATTTGATAGAGATCACAAGTAGGCAGAGAGGCAGGCAGAGAGGAGGAAGCAGGCTTCCTGCTGAGCAGAGAGCCCGATGTGGGGCTCGATCCCAGGACCCTGAGATCATGACCTGAGCTGAAGGCAGAGGCTTAACCCACTGAACCACCCAGGTGCCCCGAAAATGGTCTAGTTTAATTCTTTTGCATGTAGCTGTCCAGTTTTCCCAGCACCATTTATTAAAAAAGACTGTGTTTTCCCTATCGTATACTCTTGCCTCCTTTGCCATAGATTAATTCACCATATAAGCAAGAATTTATTTCTGGACTCTAGTCTCTTCCATTGATCTATATGTCTATGTTTGTACAGCATCATACTGTTTTAATTACTGTGGATTTGTAGTATATCTTGAGATCTGAGATTGCAATACCTCCAGCTTAGCTCTTCTTTGTCAAGATTTCTTTGGCAATTAAGGGTCTTTTGTGGTTCCATACAAATTTTAGGATTATTTGTTCTAGTTCTGTGAAAAATGCTATTGGCATTTTGATAGGGATTGCACTGAATCTGTAGACTACTTTGGGTAGTGTGAACATTTTCACAGTATTGGTTCTTCCACTCTGTAAGCACGGAGTATCTTTCCATTTGTTTGTGTCACCTTTAACTTCTTTCATCAGTATTTTATAGTTCCAGAGGATAGGTCTCTCACCTCGTTGGTTCAGTTTACTTCTAGGTATATTATTCTTTTTGGTGTAATTGTCAATGGAATTGTTTTCTTAATTTCTCTTTCTTGTACTTCATCATTAGTGTATAGAAATGTCACTCATTTTTCTGTATTAATTTTGTATACTGCAACTTTACTGAATTCATTTGTAACTTCTAATCATTTTTCTGGTAGAGTCTTTGGGATTTTTGTCATTTTTAAATGTAAGGATTTTTGTCTTGTATTAACTCATAGACATTATCTCTTTAAATGTTGTCTCTCCCTTATTTTCTCTTTTCTTTTGTTCTTGATGTTTTATTGAATAATTCTTCTTGCTTTATGTTCTAAATTTTAAAATTTCTCTCCTATTTCCCACCTATTTATTTATCCATGCTATATCCTGACTTTATCCCTTGGCCTATAAGTGAGAGAATTATACAAATATATTTAGACTAGTGTATCAGGAAGGCTGCCAATCAAAGTGAAAGGAAGGTGCATACAAACTTCACAATAATTAAGGACACCACAGAGTAGTGAGAAAATCAGCTCCTGCCACAAGAGTATGGAATAAAGGAAAGACTAGGTATTAGGTACTATTGCTATATTCTTGCTCTATCTCTTATTACCTGGGTAAGACATAATCTCTTTCTTGTTAGTTTCAGCTTCTGAAACTGAGTAAGAATACCGATTGTGACTAATCATTAGAATTAAATGAAGGATGCATGAAATACCTGGCAGATAGTGAGTTTCAAAAATTACAGTTTCCTTCCTTCACCAAGACAAAGGGAATAGGTGTGTAATGTCATATCGCTAATAAGAGATGGTTTGACAGTAGGGGTTTCAGCAGCTAATTTAGATGCATAACCAATCTGGCCTTCAGAAATCTTGAGTTCCTAAGAATACAGTTGGGAAATTAAAAAAAAAAGGTTAATAAAGATGCAGACCCTAACTTGTCCCTCACTCACGGTCCCCAGCACATTGATGATTCAGAGTCTCTAAGTCTCAGATTACGGGATTGCTCTAACGCAGTCGTCTGCCACTGTTTTTGGAAGACCTGAATGGGGTCATTGCTTTAAACTCCTTTTGAATCTAATCTTTTTAAAGAGTAATGACTTCTGTGTATAACATGTATAACTGCGTGTGTTTCCCCTTGAGGTGGCCTTTATTCCCCCACCTCTCAGCTGTTAATGGGTGAAGGGAGGTGGTACATGGAAAAGACAGCCACTTTTCTGCCTGTTCCTTCGCACTGATAAAATCAATGTCAGAATTCCACAAGGGTCAAGAGTTAGAAGCAGCTTTAGAAATCATGAACTCATTGGGAATTTTCAAGTCCTGTTTCTGGTATCAGTCCCTGGTACACTTAACTGGTAGTTTTTCAAAACAATATGGTGAATGGTAACTGCATCCTGAAGGCATACAGTGAAGTTGCTGTAGAGAAACTGCATATACTAGTGAAGTAAAAAGTGATGTTCTCCATCATTAACCTTGTATTTTCTAAGATTGGGATTTGCCAGAATGTGGCAGGGGTCAGGGGGCTGCTTTTCTCATCTATGGTAAAGACATTTTTATTTGAGACACATATTGTATCTCACACGTTAAAAAAAAAAAACGGTGATAATGGTGGGGATTTCTTTATTCCACCCTACTAGAACTAAATTTCCTTACAGAGTATCATTCCCATTAATGTGAGTAGTGTTAAACTTGCCAATTAAATGTAACTCAATCTTTTCCTCATTATTATTTACTTAATTGAGAGAGAGAGAGTGCACGAGCACAAGTGGGAAGAGGGACAGCGGGAGAGGGAGAAGCAGACTCCCCACTGAGCAGGAAGCCTGATGCTGGGCTTGTTCCCAGGATCCCTGGATCAGGACCCAAGCTGAAGGCAGATGCTTAACCATTTGAGCCACCCAGGTTCCCCTTCCAGGAAGTAATCCAAGTGCAAGGAGAAGCTTGGTGTTGAAATAAAGACTAAGGACTCTTGGCCCAAGTGTTATCCTTGTCTGGGGACTTTTCCTGGCCCCCAAGGAAGCTGTCGTTTATGTCCAATGGTGTCCAGGCAGCAGTGGCCTCTGTTCTCACTCCATCCACTGTTGAAGTGTTCTTGGCTGGAATAACTTGTGGTCTCTTCTCTCACGGTGGCCCCAGCATAGTGGGTCTCATCTGACTGAGCCTTCACTTGCCCCTCACCGTCCTGCAGATGTTCTGACGCCCAGCTGTGAATCCCAGTTGGCAGCTTGGACAGCCTACTTTCAACCCTCTACTCAGGGGACACGTCACCCTTTACTTTAGTATGAGTCACAGCTGGCAGGCTCGGCTGCCTTCCCTGTGGCCTGAGAACTTGCGGATCCCTTCCTTCTCTGCCGTGCTCAGGACATAGGAAAGCAGAGGGGATTTTTTTATCCCTCTGTCCCCTCAATATCCTGCATCACCACATCTCTTCTACCTGTGTTTGAGGATATTCTACCGACCTTTTTTACTCTTCTGGGCTTCTTATATTCTTTCCTCCCTCCTTTCCCCCTGCCATACACACGGAGTTAACCCCAAAGAACAGCAGTGTCTGAACTCCTCTCACCTCATGTGTATTTTACTCTTTCCCTTGCAGAGGCCTTCTGCTTGCTTGCCCTTCCTGTTTGATGCCTGCATGTCACTACCACACCCCCCTTTATCTTCTTTGTTCTGGGAAGTACTCACCCTCCCCTTCTCTAGAGCCATAAAACAGCATTAATGACAGAAGGCACTGCATTTAAAAGATGGATCACTGAGATTAGCAGTGCCTCAGGAGGTATTTCAGTGATATCCCTGTCACATATTTGAGGACAAGCCACAGACAGGGAAGAGCCGGTCACCAGTATCAGCTGCTGGCAGAAACCAGTTCTGCGGTGCAGCTCCCATATACCAGGGGAACTTCCGGGGCCCTGCTGGCCGGTGATGTGAGATCTATGGAGCAAAGTGTTCTTGGCAGCATCCTTGGACCATCCCCACTGCAAATTTCTCTAGCCACAGTTTTGACAAACTGCCCTAACAGTGAGATTTTTGTGCCATTCATCCTTCCGGTCATCCTGCAAAGGGAAACACCAATCTTCTCACTGAAGAGGTGGGGAGGTGGAAGCCAGCAAACTTAAGTATCTACCTAAGAACAGGGGCTAAAATCCAGTTTTTTTGACTTAAAGTCCAGTACTCTACGTGATTCATGCCTCATCAACGGAGCAGTAAAATAACATGAATGGGGTGGGGATAGGCAGCTAGGAAGGCCCTGTCCAAAACCTCTTCCTCATTAACCTGTTTCATATTCCAACACAATATGAAGCTGTTAAAATGCAGTTAATATATACCTGGGGTGGGTTTAAAAGGCAGTTTATTCATCATTGATGGGTATTAATAGCTTGGCATGAAATAGTTTATGAGTCCCTTTCTCAGAGACAGCCAGCTAAGAGCATGTTTTAATAAAGATAAATAGAAAAAGGTAAAGGAGGGCACAGGTCCTTCCCAAGAGGGAAGATCCTGGTTGGGGAGTGTGGACACTCAGTCTGTACCAACAAGGAAAGAGCATAGAGCGTGGACCAGGTGAGGGTGGGTTAGATCTGGAGAGGAGAGGAAAGAGTAGGTGGAGGGGAGGGAGGGGGCTCTAGACACAATCAGACTTGCAGCATCCTCTGGCAGGCTCCGGCAGAGGCATGGGCCAGCTCACCTCTCTGAGCCACGTTCTTCATAACAATCCTTGCCTCGCCTGACACTCAGCAAGTTAGTGATATGAAAGCACTTCGTAAATTCTGAAGCAACATACAAATGATCGTCATAATTATTATTGATGCTGTTATTATCAAAGACCACATGAGTAATTTCATAGTCAACTTTTGAGTCATTATAAAATGTCCTTGTAATCCCTACAGTTTTGTTTTTTTTTTTAATATATGTTAAAATGTGCCAAGGGAACAGGCCATAATGCTAGTTCATTGACAATGTAAGGTTTTCTTTAAAAAACAAAAATTGAATACTTTTTTCTTACTTGTGTGAATAATACAGTTTTGGGGCTGTAGTAAAAACAAATCTGGAGTAGTTTCTCCCAGATACTTGGCTTGTGATTCTGGGTTGTGCATGAAGGAATGAAAGTTACCTACATATGACATGAGAGTTTTGTGGGAAAAGTTAAACACCAAAGCTGAGCAGTACCTCTGAAGATATTTGAGTTTTCAGCTCATAGAAACCTGGGAGATGAAAGGAAAAGTCAGGAGCCCCCTTTAGCTCTGTAGGGGATGCTGGGCTGTTCTGCCCAGATCCCACCTTTGGGAGGGAAGCACTCAACTTCCTTAGGCGCTGGGGGGCTTGGCAGTCATAGGCGCTTGGCTGAGTCTCTCAATGGGGATTGCCCTCAACTGAGAACTGTTTTGCCCAAGGTCATGCCCTCTCTCTGGGGCAGCCCCTGCCTATGACTACTCACTGCTGAAGTATAAAGACCCAGGCCCCTTGCCCTAATTTGGGACAATTTTGAAGGGCCATTCCAGCTCCAGAGCTCTGGATAGGACCCGTAGAGAGGCTTTTTCTGTTACTGATAGGTCAGTTCCTCCCTCCATCCAGTCACAAGAGCATGCCCAAAGGAACTTCCTGCCCACAAATCCACATCTCTGAGGCTGCATATGAGGGATTCCAACCTGAGAATCCAACTCCTGCCCTGCCAGTGCGAAAGGTGAACACAAGGGGGCTGGGAAGCTGGGCTAATATATGAGTGTGGGAAAGAAACTGGAATGGGGCTGCATTTGCTGCCCTTTGTGGGCCTTGCCTGTGTGAAGAGGAGTTTTTGTAACTTGCTCCCTCAGCATGTAGCTGACTAAAAACTGATGTAAACAACAGGAAATAGTGGAGCATTTTGGAACATCAATGTTGAGTGAATAGGGAGGATGTTTGCTGAAGATCTTTTAGGGATCAATGTCTTTCAATTGACCAGTTGTTAAAAATGTTTTCTATAGCATAGGATTCTGGTGAGGTAGTATCAGTGAAGTAGTAAAATCCTGTCTTCTGCTTCTATCAGTTATAGGGCAATACCTTATCTTCTTAATATACAGTAAGAAGAAAAAACTGAGGTAAAGTAATAATCTAAAAAACCTGCTTTTATCTATTGTTAGTGATTGGAAGGAAGCACCATTATTATCTGTCAATTGGCACTGGTGAAAAAAATGACAATATTTGATGTAGGTGTGTGAAGTTATGAGGAAGTGGTCACCATATGAGAATATTGTAAACATTTCAATTCTCTTCTAAAATATAGCCCATGAAATACTGCTAATAAACCCCACTGAGATCTTTACAAGCAGATTGTAAAATTCATCTAAAGAGAAAACAAAAAAGAAAATAATCTTTTTGAAAAGGGACAAGTAAGGACTTGCCTTACCAAACATAAAAATTTCAATTATAAAACTCTAGGGAAAAAAATGTATAAAGCTAAAGAAATGAAGAGTGTGGTATTTATGCAAGAAAAGACCAACTGGTCAATGAATAGAGGAAGGAAACATAGCCATGGATGTATGGGGAAGTTGTTACATGACAAAGATGGCATTTCACATCAGTGAGGAAAAGAACAATTCACTGAATGGTTTTATGACAATTGATAAGATAAACTTAAGTTCTTCCTTCATAATAACAAAGCATAAAATAAAATACATTCTAGATACTAGTTAGGCAACATTTCCTAGAAAGATCCAGTAAATATTTTTGGCTCTAGGGGTAGGTATCACATGGATTGGAGATAGGGAGGATGAAATGGGCTAAGTACACCTCAGTCTGTAAAAGGCATCCTCCTTACTACATGGCTTCTGACACAGTACTTAGACTTTAGGCTATGGAAAAGATTTCTGTCTGGAATTAAATAAAATAACAGATGTGTAATCCCAATATAATTGTCACCCTCATGGTCCCTGTTCAGTGAAGTTTCTCATTCAAACAAACAGTAGTCCAACTAAGACATCTTGAGAAATACCAGAGATCTTTAACTCAGGTCATCTATAAAGTGACCCCATGAGAGTTTTACAAAAGACTTTCTGGAAATCCATCTTACCTTCTTCTCTCTCACATGGAAGCTGATAAAATCTCATATCTTCTGTCTTATTCATGTCATCCCCTTACAGACATGTGTTCTCATATTTTCATCATCCTTCCCCAACACTCAGGTTACATGCACATGACACATGTCCTTTGCTAAGTCTGTTCTTCTTACGAGCATCATATCCTTATGAAATGTGGTGAATAAAAATATCCACCTTGTTATATCCCTGGAATCTAACACCCTGTAGGTGTTCAGCAAATATTGTTTGCAAGTACTTTTTCCACATTATAGATTTTAGATTTTCAGTGAGTGAGGATCAATGGGTACAACAGCACAGATTTCATTAGGAGTATAAATTAAATCAACTGTCCTGATCAGGGTGCTCCCTGCCTGGGTTTATTGAATGTTCCTTTTTTTTATGTACTCAGGTCTGGCATAACATTCAACTTAAAGTATCCAAGTCTTTTTCTTGTCTCATTTTTCTGCCTAATGCAGCTCTTTTCAGTTTCTAATGAGAGATGCTTATATAATAGAAGGGACAAATACCCTTCTGTTGTAGTAAAAAGGGGCTCCTTGTTTTTTTTCAGGAAGAAGTTGAAACTCAGAAGTAGCTCTGTGATTAGGATTCTGCTTGTACCTCTAGTTTTATCTCTCCCCTTTTCACACTACTTGAGATTCCTCCAAACTCACCATGCTGGTCCTCTATTTTGAACACTACCCCTCCTTCGTCTGACCAACTCCTATTGACAGGTCATAGCTTACCTGGCACCTCTTGACATTTATCATACTGCATTAATATTGTCCTTTGTCCCTGTATGTCACCTCACTGGAGAGTGAGTTCTGTGAGAATCAAGATCATGTCTTGATTCACCATTGTATCCCCAAGCAGCTAGCACAAAACCTGGCACGTGATAGACCAATGCCAAGTGCTTGTTGAATACTCGAAGCTTGAGTAGCTCAGGCAGTCTTTATAGGCCCTTCTTTATGTATAAGAATATTCTCATATATCTGCCTTGAAAGCTTCAAATTCAGCCCACGAGTAGATCTGAGCCCATAAATTTTTCTCACAGTGGGAGCCCTCTAATTCAGCCTCTGTGAAAAACTGAAAATGCACTGAATGCCTATCAGTAAAAAAGATTGGATAAAATATGGAACATTCCTGCTTTAGAATATCTTACAACTTCTAAGAAAAAATTTTAAAGCTACATGTACTGACTTGAGGGGATGTCCAAGTGAAAAGGGCAGATTGCAAAGCCATGTGTATATTGGGATATGAACTTAATTTTGTAGCAACCGAAAAAAAAAAGTGGAAAGAAAGGGGCAAAATCCAAATAGAAATAGAATTACATATGTTTGTGTATGTGGGAATAAACATAGATTAGTGTGAACGAATTTTGTCACACTGTTAACCTTGGATACCTCTGACAATTAGGACCAAGAGGAGGAAATGATGGATTTTACATACCTTTGTAACATTTGATATATAAAAATAAATGCATACTATTTTTTAGTTTTGAATCCAATAACTAAATTCCAGTTGCAAGTACATTGAGGTCACCATAAATGTCCAAATTTTCACAAAAATACTGTATATGCATGCTTCACAAACTTTCATGTGAACAAGGAAATTTGTTAAAACATGGACTGCCAGGCCCCCATCCTCAGAGTCTCCAATTCAGCAGATCTGGGGTCAGACTTGAGAATATGTGTTTTTAACAAATTCAACAAATTCCAAGGAGATGTTACTGCTGCTGCTGCTGTCCACGGTTCTGACTTTTAGTAGCACTACTGTATATCTATCTTCCTTAAAGAGGGAGGTGTCAAGGGGACTTTCAAGGGCTCCTGAGAAGGACTGAGACTAGAACAGCCATCAAGTATGATGCTTGAGTACCATCAGTGATGGGAAGAATGTACTCATTCTGTTCAGTGGTACTTAACGACCTCATCAGAACCTGCATTTTGATTCCCAGAGCAGAAGCTCTTGTGTTGCTCTAAGATATATGTGGGGCTCATTTGGTTATCCATGTTTAGAGCTTTGTCATGTCTTTCCACAACCCTATGGCTCCATAATCTCATTATAGGTAGTTTCTTCCCTGCTCCTGCTTGAAATGAAGCTTTGTCTTGATGGAAGTTGGAAATACTGTAGATGCACTGGAAGGCAGTAGCATACCTGGGTCCATTTGCCTTGAGGGATAATCAACCATTGGGTGAAGGGTCTTTTAGAGCTTCTGTGTGATGAGAGCAAATGGTGTCATGGACAATTAGTTTTTATTCTCATAGATGGCTTGTTTGGTGGGGCAGATAACAGAGCCTTTAAAATGGAAGACCTAGAATTGGGGTGAGAGTTACTAGGAATATTTGGAAGGAGACCAAGGGATTGGCCAGATCATTAGGAATGTATTGAATATACCATGCCTCTCATCATCTCTAGGAGGCCAAAGAACCATACAGACAAGTGGTTCAGACTACAAGCTTTGACATTAGATCAACTTGATTTTGAGTCCCAACTCTGACACTGCATAGGTGTGTGATCCTGAGCAAAGTCCTGAATGTCCTTGAGCCTCAGTTTCCCTGTACAAAGGGGATAATGATAGCTGCCACAGAGTACTACCATTGAAAATAAAGGAGATAATGTCATGTATAAAGATTCTAATATTTTTATAGTCATTATTATCATCATTATTATAGTATTTCATTGATTTCATTGATTGTAAGACATAAATGTTAAAAAATTTTAACACCTCTGTAATCAGGAAGCATCTAACAATTGCTTTTGGCTAGGTAACTGTTGTGATATGATTGTCATGGTTTGTGCATCAAGACTTACAAAATGGGTACCAGCAGCTTTTAAGAAATCCCCAGAAACTATAGTAGAACTCTCATTTAAGAATTGCAACACCACTAATATTCTTGGTGGCCTTCACTCAGTGATAAAATTATGGTGAAAAGCACAGACATTGATGACTAGAAGATGAAAAGTGATTTAGGAGAGTTGAATTCTCAGTGGGTGAAGTTTTAGGAATACTGTCACAGTATTATCCAAGATCTCAGCAGGGACCAGTACAGTAAAATTGGGGAATAGAACAGAGTTTAATAAAGGGAAATTTATAGAGGTGTGGGCAGGATTTAGGACAATCAACAAAATATAGTGGGGTACCTCTGGACAAGAAATGCAGGGAGCAGTTACCACTCCATTGCTCGAAGGAGAGAAGGTGATTATTAGGTCCCTGACAAGGTAGCTGGATGGAGAGGGTGGCTACAGGATCTGGGGCCTTTCATAGAGGGAAGGGAAGGAGCTAGGAGAATAAATACTCCACTGTTACTGGCTTTCCAGCCCTCTAATCTCCCTCTGGTGCTTCCCATTGGATGAACCAACCAGAATCCAAATTCAAGGAGCCCTTTCATAAAAAGTCCACGTAAGGGGCAACTGGTTGGCTAATGGATTAAGCCTCTGCCTTCAGCTCAGGTCATGATCTCAGCGTCCTGGGATCAAGCCCAGCATTGGGCTCTCTGCTCAGCAGGAATCCTGCTTCCCCCATCCCCCTGCTCTCCTCTCTCCTGACTTGTGATCTCTCTGTCAAATAAATAAATAAAATCTTAAAAAAAAAAAGTCCATGTAATTCAGCCTCCTGGAGCACAGAGCAGGACTGAAAAGCATAGAGGGTGAATTGGAGGGTCAAGCATGTGTTTATATTTTTTACATCATATATTTATCATATATTGTTTACATTTTTCTTTTTAGGAATACAAGAGAGTGATATATGATTTTAAATCTATCTAAGTATATGTGAAAGAAATCTTTTGATACATACAGAATTAAAATTCTAAGTGATAGAAAAAAAATTTCTATTGAGTATGGGACCTCCAAAACCTTGCAAAATCCCATCTCATATCACACACTCAAAAAAATTCCAGGTAGGTCCTACATATAAATGTAAAAGGTAAAATCATACAGCTTTTAGAACCTAACATTGGAAAATATTTTCTTAGTTTTGGATAATCAAAGATTTTCTTAACAGAACACAAGAAGAAATAATAAATGAAAATATTAATAAACTAGACTACATTAAGATTAAGAACTTTGTCAAAAAGGACTACTGAAAGTGAAAAGAAAAGCCACAGAATGAGAGAAGTTATGTGCAACACATATAACTTATGTGCAGAATGTAAAGAATCCTTTCAAACAATGGATCAGACAAAGAATGCAATAGAAAAATGGGTAAGTGACACCAATGAGTGGCCAACAAACATATTATAAGGTGCCCAACCTCCCTAATATTATCTAGAAAATACAAATTAAACTCACAAAAAAATAGAACAAACTCACCAGAATAGCCAAAATTAAAAAGATGGGCAACATCAAGTATGATCAAAATATGGGGGGCACCTGGGTGGCTCAATGGGTTAAAGCCTCTGCCTTCGGCTCAGGTCATGATCCCAGGGTCCTGCTCAGCAGGAAGCCTGCTTCCCTTCCTCTCTCTCTGCCTGCCTCTCTGCATACTTGTGATCTCTGTCAAATAAATACATAAAAAATCCTAAAAAAAAAAAAATAATAAGAGTATGGTACTATGGGAACTCATACATTACTGGCAAAGCATGAAGTCTTATAACCATGTTGAAACCTATTTGGCATCATATAGTAATGTAGAATGAATCTAGTAATTCGACTACTAAATATATACCCAACAGTTCATATAGACACAAAAGACATGAGCAGAATTGTCCCTAGAAGGAAGAGTCCTAATGCCCAAACTCGAAATAAGCCTAGTGCCCAGCAATAGAAAAATATTATTATTAAATGGATGACCTACAACCACACCCGACCACACAGATGAAGAGATATAAATTCAAAATTGGGCAGAATAACCTCTGATGTTACAAGTCAGGATAGCAGTTGTCTTCGGGGAGATGGGAGAGGTGAATGGGAGGGTGCAAGAAGGGAGCTCATGCAGTACTGGCAGTGTTTATGTTTTGACTGGAGTGATGGTCACACAAGTGTGCTCACTTCAGGTTCATTAATTGAGCTGTACACTTATTGCTTGCATATTGCCTTTTCTGTTTGTAGATCATAGGTCAATAATAAAGTTTTTAAGAAAAGCTTTATAAAATCTCATTGGAATTAGATCTAAAAGGACACCAGGTAAAACCTGATTTGGGCAGGAGAAATTCTGAGATTGATGTAAATGACTGAGATTCTATTTTAACCCCCGAAGCGCTGACGGTAATAGATCATCCTGTCCTGCCTTCCGACCCAAATCTGGAAAATCATGTCCTAAAAAGAAATTCTTAAAGACTTTAAATTTCACTCTATCATCCCTGCCCCTTTCCAACCAGGCTGAAATTAAAGCTCTATTAAAAAAGTGAATTCATTTAATATAACTTAAATTGACTGGCTTATCTGTTGGAACCAGAACTACATTTCAGAGCCCTTCACATACCAGCAAATGAATATATAAACACTTTGTTCTTTGCTGTTCCCAAGGTCTAAAGAGCCTGCACGTGAACAAAACAAATCCATAATATAAATTATGACTATAGATAATATAAAATCAATGGACCAAAATTATGTGTTTTAACAATTTCTAAATAATGTTCTATACCTAATAGTATAATTTGAGGAACTCAGCAAAGCGACAAAATCCATTAACATTCTTATTAGTCCAATGCAATATCCCTTTTTTCAGGACACCTAACATATCTCAGCTGAATTTAACAATCACCACAGTGTGAAGGACAAAGAGGCTAATATTCTGGATACCAAACAGAGTCATATCAAGATTCAACCAGTCAGAATCTCATGACCTGATAAGAATTTAATCTTCTGATTTTACCTGGATCAGACAACTAATCCACCCAGCACACTCAGACAAAAGAGACAGTAAGATCCATGAAGAGACCGTACACAACTCAGCTCCAACCACTTGGACACTGCGAAATGTGCCCTCTAAACCTGTGGTCCCTGGAAAGTGCCAGTCATTCTCTGGGTCAGCGACCACTTCCTGAGTACCCACGTTATCCAGCACCAAGCTCAACACTGCCATTGCAAAGAAGAAGAGTCAGTCCTTGCCTGGAGAGTTCATGGTCATTCATTTAGTCTAGAAAATTTAGAAATGACATGAAAGCCAACTGAATAAAGCTAAAATCATCTCTGTTTTGCACCCTAGAGAGAACATCTTTATAAATATTCTTCCAGTTGCAAATACTGGTATAATTCATGTGTTGAAACCCTAACCTCCAATGGGATGGTTTGGGGAGGTAGGGCATTTGAGATGTGATTAGGTCATGAGGGTGGAAACCTTGTGGTGGGATTACTTGCCCTTATAAAAGGACTCCAGAGAGCTTTCCCTCCTACCATGTATACATGTACACATGTACACACAGTACAAAGATAGCCATCTACAAACCCAGAATTTGGGCCTCACTAGACACACAATCTGCCAGCACCTTGTCTTGGGTCACCCAACATCCAGAACTGTGAGAAATAAATTTCTATTGTTTATAAACCACCCGGTCTATGATATTTTGTTACAGCAGCTTGAATAGACTAAGACAAACACATCCACACAGATTTTCTTTTGCTTTAAAAAACATACTCATACTCTACATGCCAGTTTGTGATCTGCTTTTTTTCACTATTTTTGAAACATATTTTTACTACCATAGAAGTTGTGTGTGGATGGAACCATGTCTTTCTTGCTCATTCCTAAATCCCCAGCACCTGAATGAATTCTTCCAGTCAAGTAGCATTCTCTCGATCTTTTTTCTTACAAACGCTTCTTTTAGGAGAAGGCATAGTAACAGTTTCTTCCAAAGCTTTCTATTGTTCTAAAGTCTTTTAAAAATGGCCCTTAGGGACACCTGGCAGTTAAGCTGCTGACTCTTGATTTCGGCTCAGGTCATGATCTCAGGGTTGCTCTGGGTATGGAGTCTGCTTAAGATTCTCTCTCTCTCTTTCTCCCTTTGCCCCTACCCACTATGTGTGTGCTCGCTCTCTCTAAAGTAAAACAAAATTAATAATTTTTTTAAAAGGTCCTTTAATGTACTCTAAAAATATATATTTTCCTAAATACTTTTTTTTAATTAAAAAAAGAGAAAGTTTTATTTGTCAGTCCTCACTGGCTCAAAGAGGGCTGTGGCCACGGTTGAGAGCTTGGGTACTGAAGGTACAGACCTGAGCTCCCCTTCCAGCTTTACCCTCATGAGTACTGCGATCCTCCTTTCTACACATATTTTTTTTTTTAAAGATTTATGTAGGGGGCGCCTGGGTGGCTCAGTGGGTTAAGCCGCTGCCTTCGGCTCAGGTCATGGTCTCAGGGTCCTGGGATCGAGTCCCGCATCGGGCTCTCTGCTCCACAGGGAGCCTGCTTCCCCCTCTCTCTCTGTCTGCTGCTCTACTTGTGATCTCTCTCTCTCTGTGTCAAATAAATAAAAAAAATATTAAAAAAAAAAAAAAGATTTATGTATTTACTTTAGAGAGAGAAATTGAGAGCGTGAGAGGGAGGGGCAGAGGGAGAGAGTCACAAACAGACTCTGAGCTGAGTGCAGAGCCTGACATGGGGCTTGATCTCACCACTCAATACCGTGACCCCCGCCAAAACCAAGAGTTGGGCACTTAATCCACTGAACCACCCAGGTAACCCACTCCTTTGCATAGCTTCAAAAGAAGAAGGAGGAGGAGGAGGAGGAGGATCTTGGGTGATCCAAGATCAAGATGAAAGAAAGAAAGAAAGCTAGCTAGGTTTAAAAAAGACTAAAAATAGCAAGACGCAAGGAAGAAAGAAAGAAAAGGAACTTTAAGAAAGACTAAAAATAGCAAGACCCAAGGAAGAAAGAAAGAAAGAAAAATTTAAAATAAAAAAAAAAGACTAAAAATAGCAGCTCCTTCACAGGGCTGTGGTAAGACGAAGTCGGCTAATGCTTGCAGTGGATCTAACAGTGTCTGACAGAGATAGGTACTCAACCCCTACCAGATACATATTTTTCTTTTCTTAGCTGTTCCTTCTACTACTGAAGAGCCTAAAAAATCCCTGAGGCAATTTCTGCACCGAGACTGATATTACACAAAAGTGCTTCGCTCTAACAGCATCTCCTTTTGAGTTATCTCTGTACTTCACTGTTATTAGTGGAATTTGTAGAACTAAGAGTATACACAGTAGGCTCTGGGGTGTGTGCCAGCCGGCCACTGAGGAATGGGCTTCTCGGGTGAGGAGGGTGTGTGGAGCTGCATGCCTCTGCTGGAGAGGGCATTTAGCTAGTCATGGAGCTTCCACCCTGAATCTGCTCACGTGCTTTCAACTCCTGTGAAATGTTAAAAATGATGTAAAAAAAAAAAAAGAGGTGTGGGGCACTTGGGTAGCTCAGTGGGTTAAGCCTCTGCCTTTGGCTCAGGTCATGATCTCAGGGTCCTGGGATCGAGCCCCGCGTCAGGCTCTCTGCTCAGCAGGGAGCCTGCTTCCACCTCTCTCTCTCTGCCTGCCTCTCTGCCTACTTGTGATCTCTGTCTGCCAAATAAATAAATAAAATCTTAAAAAAAAGGTGTATCAGGTATGTGGAAGAATAAATTGATGTGGATGTACAGTATCAGTAAAATATCATTTATTCCTTGACCCTTTTCTGTTAGTAAGAGTGAACTCTGCAAACTGACCATTTTTTGCTTATAATGCTGACTCTATGAAATTTCAGAGCCTGGCCTTAAAAATGGAAGTTTTCATCATTAACAAGAGGAGTCACAGGAAGAGATGAAAAAGATCCCCTTTTTTCTTCTGCAGATGGAGCTCTTTCCCCCATAAAACCAGTTCCAACAGTCTAATTTGATAAAATGCTAAATTACGACTAGTCACAAGAATATAATCTTGCTTTTGTCGGTGAATGACTATTGCCAGCATATTTTCTTCCTTTATCAAAATCTATCCCTGAAAATAATATGAACAAAAGGGTCTTTTAGGAGCCCTAACACTTACAGATTGTTGCCAATGACCTGTGAAAATAATGGTGCTTTTTATACTCTATGACTCTCCCCAAGACCCATTCTCTCTCTCTGTCACTCTCCCTCTCTCTCTTTGATGCCTGCCCTGTGCCCTGGGAGGCTAAACCCCATGAATGCACCTTCCAGTCTCCCTTGTGGATGGCCTTGTTGGCTTTGGTCTATCAGAAAGCCAGGATGTGTGATGAGACAAGAAAACAAAGCCCACAAGGCACAAAATTTAAGGAGACCTTCTCTGCCAGGTATGACCCTCTTCTATGTGAGCCTGAGAATGAGCCCTTGCCTGGCCTGCCCCACCCAAGAGACAAGGGGGAGGGCATTGACTCCACTTCTCTGCTTCGGGCTGTGTTTCTTTATGGTGACGGCCCTGCTAGGGTAAGCTATCAGGGGAGGCTTCTCCAGGGCTCCAGCCCTCTCTGGGCTCACCTGTCCTTCCAGCCCTAGAAATGGAAATGGTTTCCCCTGTTATTGAGCTCTGAGTGCCCCACTGGTTCTCTTAGCCTTACTCCCTTTACAAGTAGTTCCTTCATTAAGTGTCTTGAACCATCTGAATCAGAGATTATTTCCTATAAGAACGCTGTCTAAGCCAATAACCTTTAACAACAAAAAAAGTAATTCTCATTGTTTATTTTGATAATTTCTTGCTCCTGTAATATAGTGATTGATAGCTCAGTATTCTTAATTAATACAAATATAACTAATACAAAAATAACTAATGTCAAATAAGAAAAACAATAGCAAACAACTTAAAATCCATGCATTTGCAAAATTTTTTATCTTAATTTAAAAGATCCAGAGTTTGGTCTCATTTAAACAAATGAGAGGAAAAAAAATGAGTGAAAGTGGGAGGTGTGGATGGAGGAACTGTTTAGGAAGCAAATATATTTGGGCCTGTACAGAAATTGTCATCTTTGTAATTTGGGTTTTGTTTTTTTTTTTTTTAACAAGTCTCTGACTCTATCTTCTTGATCCTCTAGGATCTTTTCTATGATAAAGGGATGGAGAGCCATGACTATGCCTGGAAGTTTAGGTACATGCCTTCCGTTAGTGTTGTGCAAAGCATATTTGGGAAGATGTGTTATTTGCTGCATAGAAACTCCTCATGGCAGGTGGGGGGGCAGGTGGGATGGCAGTGTGGCGATTTCTTCACTAGCACACCTCCCTTTCCTGAAGATTAGAACTACTCAATTGCTTTGCCCTCTGGGGAGTTGCTTAACAAGCTATGACTATCAACCAGCAAAGCACACCAAAATCCAGTGGGTCCCCATTTTGAAAAGTGAGATTTAGTTCCATGTGATTGAAAGGGCAGAAGGTCAAGTGAAGAAACCAGTGCTCTAGCCCTGGGACAGACACCTCTGCCTGGAGACTTGCCTGCCTGTACACCAGGCTATCCTTTCACTACCCCATCCAGTACTTGCCAGGATGAAGCAATGGATGTGACGAAGCTCAAATTCATCATTCATCTGGAAGCACACCATTGATCTTTCAGGACACTGCGTTAGATAAAGAGGCTTTCAGAAGTCATTATTTCTATGCATCTCAGTTTTGTTTAGATAGCAAGATCCTTGCAAGTTTCCAGTGTGAGTTTCCATAGCTGCAGACAGTGATGTCTTGATTTACACATGTACAGAACTAGACTAGCTGTTGATAAGAAAACGTTAATTAGTGTTATAACTGCTCCTTAATTTGCATATTCTGTTAATTAACTTTCTCCTTGGGAGTGACCAGATTTGGAAAATGAGAGCAAGAGAACTAGGTAACTTAGAGATACAAAAGATTTTAAAAGTTTTTTTCCCCCAAAGACCCTTCTAATACTGAAGCTCCCCCACCTTGTCCCTCCTAGGGGTCTTTCTACTTCTGCCTGCACACCTCTAATGATTTCACTGTGGGGAAAATGGGATGGGTATTAGTACTTGATCATTTGCTGAATACTGTGTGCTGGGTATTATCTCCTTTATTCCCCATAATCACCTTAGCAGATAGGAATTGCTATTCCCATAAATGTTGAAACTGAGATTCAGAGAGTTTAAGAAATTTCTTTTTTTTTTAAAGATTTTATTTATTTATTTGACAGATAGAGATCACAAGTAGGCAAAGAGGCAGGCAGAGAGAGAGCGGGAAGCGGGCTCCCTGCTGAGCAGAGAGCCCAATGTGGGGCTCAATCCCAGGACTCTGGGATCATGACCCAGGCTGAAGGCAGAGCCTTTAACCCACTGAGCCACCCAGGTGCCCCGAGTTTAAGAAATTTCTTAAAAACAAATATGTAGGGGTGCCTGGGTGGCTTGGTGGGTTAAAGCCTCTGCCTTCAGCTCCGGTCATGATCTCGGGGTTCTGGGATTGAGCCCCGCATTGGGCTCTCTGCTCGGTGGGAAGCCTGCCTTTCCCTCTCTCTCTGCCTACTTGTGATCTCTCTCTCTCTCTCTCTGTCAAATAAATAAATAAAATCTTAAAACAACAACAACAAATATGTAGACTTCTGATTTCAACTCCAGCATATAAAAGCTCAAAAGTCATCATTCTTATCCCAACAATAAGAAAAAGCTGAACAAACTGAAAATCAATTACTTCTCTGGGACTCACATTCATGGGGCAAACTGGTACCCCCAAGTCTGGAGAGGCAGGTGAATAAAGAGAGTACTGCTGAAATCTTACCTGAAGCAGAAGCCACTGGGTCCATAAACTGATAATAAACACTTAAATGATAATGTTGGAAAGTTGCTGGAGGCTGAATGTGGACTAGCATGAGTGTGAGAAACTACCTGGGGAGGGGGGTCACAGTTTTAGTGGGGGGCCCCCTATTTATGTGAGCTTTACATCCAGGAACCCCGCCAGGTTCTCAAGGTAAAGATAAGAGAAAGATTTCTTTGTGGATCTACTCATGGAAAAAAAAAAGCATAATAATTGTGAAATACACCAAGAACATTCTCCATAATACACTCCAGAGGCAAATACAGAGAATAGTGCTGTGCCAGCAGATTTGGTTTCTGGTGAAAACTCACTTCCCAGTTCATAGACCTCCATCTTCTCACTTTGTCCTCACCTGGCAGGAGGGGTTGAGGAAGCTCTGTGGGCTGATTTTTATAAGGGCTCTAATCCTATCCATGAGGGCTCTACCCTCATGGCCTAATAACCTCCCAAAGGCCCCACCATCAAAGACCATTACGTTGGGGAATAGGTTTTAATATAAATTTATGGAGGTGGAGGGGGACGAAGACATTCATTCTGCAGTAGCAAGAAATGTTAAAAGAAGTTTTTTTTACACCAAATTTCTTGTTAAACAGCCAGATTTAACCTGTGCGTCCTTGCCAAACCCACTGAAATCACAGTAAATGGGTTGTTGTAAAGGTGTAAGCCCACAAGGACAAAGAATAGAAGAGGTGATATCAATGAAGTGGACACATGGCATCAAGCTTGGCAGAGCAGACCTCAGGAAGTGAAGGAAAGCCAGTGTGCAGTCTGGTATATACTGCACAGCCTTTAGAGGCTCAGGAATCACTACTGTATGAGATTCTAATCTCCTGCATTTCCTCTGTAGCCAGTTTTCATGAACCGAGGCTAAGAAAATGTATTGACTGCTTGCCTTATTCAAAGGATTTATTTATTTGCTTGGGCTTAAAAGTACACAATTCTTAGGAGTAGTGTTGAGAACAGAGAAACCAGATACTCCATATTAATGACTGTATATGGTTTTTGGGTACAGATTTGGCTCTATCTTCAGGAGCACGTCCCATGAGAGGGAAATTCATAACTGGCAGGGTAGCTGTTGGCATTGATTGATGAACTATCGGATGATGCAGCCTTGGTTTGTTTGGCATTTTTATCCATGCCTTGGCTGAAAGTTTAGAGGGCACGTTGATTTAATTTGTGGGTGACAGGAGTCTGGAAAGGATAGCAAATGCATTGGGTGATAGAATGAGAATCCAAAGAGATCATGACAAGCGGGAGAACTGGGATAAATCTAACAAGATGAATTTTAACAGTAATAGATAGAAGATCCTGCACTTTGATACAACAGGACTCACAGTACTTCCAGGGAATTTATTGATACAAATCACCAAGTTTGGCATCGTTAAGTACAGGTACGTGGTCTACATGTTGGAGGTGGGGAGGGGATGGTTTAGTAATAAAAGTATGAAGAAGATTTGAGGATTTGGGTTGAAAGCTAATTTAGGGAGTATGATGTGGCTGCCAAAGCTCAATCACTGACATCTTCCTATAAGTAGGAACACTTGGACCAGCCAAGGGTTAAAAGTTCAAAGTGAAATTAGTTAAAAGCCGACCCAGCAGCCTTCTGAAGACCCAACCATAATTGCCATCTACCCAATTCCTAGCCTTTCTCTGTAGTGACTACTGAAGATATTCATGTGCTGATAACAAAACTGATGATATTAACTCTTCAGACCACAGGGGCTTCTTCATTAGCTTGGGCAAATTTCCTAATCAAAAATGTGCTTTTATACCATTAAAAGTGCACTTTGCCTCCAGTCATTATTATCCTTAAAAACCCTTTAGGAAGGAACCACATTGGAGACCATGTCAGTCTTGGTAAGATCACCAACACCAGTTTTACTTTTCAGCACTGGGAGCAGCTTGCTGTCTCTTTAGCTGAGCATCAGTGAGGTAGCTGGTTCAATTTCTGTGGCCATGTTAAAAGAAAAATATCCATCTTTTAAATATAAGAATCACACTCAGGTAGCAAGATACTCCCATTATTAGAGAGGGAAGCAAAGGCACTGAGTGACTAGCAGGTTTTCATCTCCTCCCGACACTGGGGCACACATTAAATGAGAGGAATGGCTGGGAGTATTATACAGTCTCTCTTTCTCTCTGTGCAGTTCTCCAGAATAGAATTTGTTTAAGCTATACATGGATATGATAGCTGTTTGGTATCACCACATTTAGACAAAAATGTCAAGAGTGTGTATATTTCCGAAGCCTGAGGTCAGAAAGGGTGTTTAGAGGAGGACAGTTCCTCAAAATAAGGTCAGTTGCCTTATAATTTGATACCTTAAGGAGATTCATGGCTGCCCATTTTAGCAATAAGGTAAGTGTTCCTCATAATCTAATCTACAGTTTAATTGTTTGTCTGCCTTGGGGAATTATTGGGTGTCTAGATCTGTTCTTCATCATTACTATGCATCATTGCTCCTGTGTCTCAAAAGGTCTCAACAGGAAGCTGGGATTTTAGAGTCCTCCCCCCTACACACACACAATATAAAAAATGCTAAGGAGTAGTCATTGTTCTTTCCTTGCCTCTCCTGGTTAGCAACCCTTAGGCAGGAAGAGAACTCACCTTAAGAAAGGAGAGTCCATGGGCTTGTCTTCCATAACAGGGAACTGCAAAAAGAAAACCATGCATGTATTGAAGAACGTGACACTTAGTGCAATATAGACATGCTTATCTAACGCACTTGGTAAACTTCTCTGAAAGAGATGTGGGCAACTGTAGAATCCTGGAGCCTGTGAGATTGTGACCCTAATTATCTAATTTCTAGGAGGTTCACAGACCCTGTCATTATGCTTGACCCAGGGGAAGGTAGAGATTGCTGGTCTTTTAGCATACTCATCACCATAGGAAGAGAGTACCATTTTTTAAAAAGATTTTATTTATTTATTTGACAGAGAGATCACAAGTAGGCAGAGAAGCAGGCAGAGGGGGAGGGGGAAGCAGGACCCGTGCTGAAAAGAGAGCCCAATGTGGGGCTCCATCCCAGGACCCTGGGGTCATGATCTGAGCCGAAGGCAGAGGCTTAATCCACTGAGCCACACAGGCACCCCCAAAGTACCATTTTTAATTCAGGGATCTCTTTGGGTCAGGGCCTGAGCCAAATATCAATATATAAAACAGTAACCCAGACCTCAGATTCCTGCATACGTGATGTTCCCAGAGAGAGATTCACCCTACTGAAAAACCAGACAATATATTCTTTGGCTGCATGATGCAAGCACTTAGGTTTAGTAATTTACAGAATTAAGTAAGTACTCATATTCAAGAGCTTTTAGTAGAAATGGTGCAATTAAATGACCAGTGTTTCAGCAAAGCATTTTAAATCTGCATTTAGCAGATAAATTTCATCCTGAAACAAAGGATAAAGTCACACTTGTGATTTTTCACATGCTAATATTAACTGCTTTCATACATTTTAAGCCATGACAATAGACTTTCTACTGAAATCTAAAATTACATTTTTAAATATACTCAGGGCCTTGTCACTACTTAGTTCAGTGGTTTCCAGAACTTATTGATCCCATAATGTCGAAACAAATTTCTTTTTTTTTTTTTCCTGCTTTGCTTCAAGGCACTTAATCTTTCATTAGAGGGGATCAGTTATCGAAATTGACTATAAAGAGCCTTAAGGCTGAATTAAAATTGCACCAAATAAATAATTATGTCATTATATTTGTTAAAGGCAGTCATCACTTGGCTTATCCTGCTTGTGCTTTAGGGACTTGGAGTTGTAGGGTAATTTTTTAGTGGAAGTTTTTAATCAAACTGTCATCTGTCCAAGCCATCTTGTTGAAACATAACATTTCTGATCCTGGTAGCATCATGGGAATTTGAAAGAGAATATAAATTTGCTTTTTCTGACTTTCCTTATTGGTTCACCAAAAAGAAAAATTAATTTTTTATGTATTCATAGATTAAAATATCAAACTTTAAAAATCTTTGTCCCTAGAAGTGGGAGAGCAAGATGTAAGTTACCAAAAATCTCCTGATACTCTTATGCGTCTTATTCACCGATAGAACTCCAACCAAAGGATTATGGCCAACATATACTGAGCAGTTACTTCCCATGCTGGGATCCATTATTGCTGGATTGGTATTATTACTTAATCCAGACACTGACTCTGTGAAGCATGTTTAATTATTACATCCATTTTACAGATGAGGAAACTGAGCATAGGGCAAATAAGTTATACTTTTTTAAAAAGTTTTTACTCTTGGGACGAGTGTGTAGTTCAGTCACTTAAGCGTGTGCCTTCTGCTTATGTCAGGATCCCACATCGTGCTCCTTGCGCTGCGGGGAGCGTGCTTCCTCTTCTGCCTGCTTCTCCCTCTGCCTGCCACTCTCCCTGCTTGTGCTCTCTCTCTCTGATAAATAAACAAATAAAATCTTTTTTTTTTAAGTTATTACTCTTTTTTGGAAATAAAACGAGTTTGTTTTACTTAAAAACAAAACAAAACAAAACCCAGAACATGAGACCCTTTCCCCCAAAGTGCCCTTGACAAAGCTCTTGGGAAAGGCCTGGCTTCAACAAGGCTGGGGATGTGGGTGCAGAGCTCACTTGAGGCCAGGTGTATGACTGCAGCATTTGTGTTCTAACATATTCCTTCGGGAATAATCTACATATGAAATAGGAAAATCCTCACCTAGCCTTTTGACCCAGTGACTATAAAACCCAGGGAATTGACTGGATGAAAATAGTGCATTTTCAAATCCCCAATTCCCTCTTGAATTCTGTTTCTGTTCCTTACATAGGTTTTGAAGACACTTTGGCCAAACAAACAAGTGAGCTGCTCCTGTTTAAAAGAGTGCTACCTGTTGGGAAACAAAAGAGAGGCACCAAATGCAAAGAGTTTCTAAAACTGACCTTAGACTCCTTTATTTATAATGACACTTGGTATGAATGACCTTTGGGTAACTTGGCTTTTGTAATCAGAGGATCCTGGAGCTTTTCCCTTTGGTTTTGCTTTCCCCTTGTTTTCCTCCCTACAAAGGACATGGTGGAATATATTCTCTTTATTCTGAACAAATCTAACTCCCTAAACAAGCCATGCTCAAGCTGTGCTGTTGATATTTGGCTTCTGGAACTTAGTCGTTTGGTGGAGCAGCTTCTCATTTTATTTGCTGGAAGGTAGAAGCATTGGTGGGTGGTTTGCTCAGGAAATCCTTTTACATTCTACTTGGAGAGCAGCTCATAGGTTAAGATTAATGGTTAAACTATTGCAATGGGAACGGTGTAGCCCTCTTTAGCCAGGCGGCTTGATGATGGCGTCGGCAGCAGGCAAATCAGGTTCCAGCCTTGGAAAGGTCATTCTGAAAGAACTGTCTTCTATGTTTTGTGAAACGTAGTTAGATACTTGGAGTCTTCTCATTTGTTTAAGTTTGCACTTGGGAGCTAGGATAAAGGAAACATTCAAGAGACTTCATTTTCTGAGTTCTGAGTATCCTTCAATATATTTTTTTAAAGCTTGGAAGGAACGTCAGGGCTTATCTAGTCCATCCCTGGACAGAGAAATGAATGCTTTCAAGTGAGAGAATTTGATCTTCAGCCTTTTCTGGGAGAAGAGGTTTAAGCTCTTGATCATCAAGAATACACCTTCTCCTGAATTTGTTGCATCTGCCAATATTTCCTGTGTATTTGCCATGCGCTATGTACTGCTTGGTCCTAGGGATGTGAAGATGATTATGACCTACTTCCTCTGTTCTCTGAGAAGGGAGGTAGTTAGGTGTGGTTTAGCTTGGGTTGGACACTAGGGCCAGCAGGGTAAATCCTATTAGAACCCAGCCATGCTCATTTGTTTATGTATGTCTATGGCTGCTTTCACAATATAATGACAGAGTTGAGTACTTGTGACAGAGACTATATGGTCTGCAAAGCTAAAAATATTTATGATCTGGATCTTGACAGGTTTCCTGACACCTGATTTAATCCCTCTTCCTTTGGGGTTTCATTAACAGTAGTGGTTAGAAACAAGTGGCTGATAGATGAGTTTGCTTTGGCAAGCACTGTATTTTATTTTATTATTTATTTTATTTTTTTGTATGTTATGTTAGTCACCATACAGCACATCATTAGTTTTTGATGTACTATTCCATGATTCATTGTTTGTGTGTAAAACTCAGCGCTCCATGCAATACATGCCCTCCTTATTATCCACCACTGGGCCAACCCATGCGCCCCCTCCCCTCTAAAACCCTCAGTTTGTTTCCCAGAGTCCATAGTCTCTCATGGTTCATCTCCCGCTTCGATTTCCGCCCCCTTCATTTTTCCCTTCCTTCTCCTAATGTCCTCCATGCTGTTCTTTATGTTCTACAAGTAAGTGAAGCCATATGATAATTGACTTCTTCTGCTTGACTTATTTCACTTAGTATAATTCTCTCCAGTTCTGTGCATGTTAACGTAAAAGTTCGGTATCTGTCCCTTCTGATGGCTGAGTAATATTCCATTGTATATATGGACCACATCTTCTTTGTCCACTCATCTATTGAAGGTCATCTTGGCTCCTTCCCACAGTTTAGCTGTTGTGGACATTGCTGCTATGAACATTGAGGTGCATGTGGCCCTTCTTTTCACCACATCTGTATCTTTAGGGTAAATATCCAGTAGTGCAATTACTGGGTCATAGAGTAGCTCTATTTTTAACTTTCTGAGGAACCTCCACACTGTTTTGCAAAGTGGCTGTACCACCTTGCATTCCCACCAACAGTGCAAGAGGAACCCTCTTACACTTTTTCCACAACCTCTCCAACATTTGTTGTTTCTTGCCTTGTTAATTTTTGACATTTTAACTCTTGGAAGGTGGTGTCTCATCAGGATCTGAATGTCACTGCAGGAGCCTCTAACCCTCCTGTTTTCCTAAGCTGAGCCACCTTCCCATTGAGGCTCTCTCTGTGGCTCCTAGGGTGTTTGAGTTTGTGAGCCTGGATGCAGAGCAAGACCACTTAAGATGGAGAGAATGAAGAGTGGTCTGTCTTCACACAGCTCCAGGGCTAAGCCTTGACCCAGGGAACCCAGTTTTTTACTATCAGGAACTCTCTCATAACAGAATCTCCAGGCACTGATGGAGTTACAGAAGGGAGGGAGCGCGCAGTCCATAGAACACTCTAAACCCCAGGTATTTCTTGGCCTTCAGAACCTGGAGCAGCGCCAGCACATAACAGATCCTAAATACTGTTGAATGAAACAGTGCAGAACAGAGCAAATAACTAATGACACTTTTTAATTGGCGATGAAGAAGTTGAAATTACCTCATTGTGTTTTCCATAAATTTTTAAATACTCCTTTTAATGGTGTAAAAGGCACATTTTTGATTAGGAAATTTTCCCAAGCTAATAAAGAAGTCCCTGTGGTTTGAACAGTTAATATCATCAGTTTTGTTATCAGCACATGAATATCTTCAGTAGTCACTACAGAGAAAAGCTAGGAATTGGGTAGATGGCAATTATGGCTGGGTCTTCCAGAAGGCTGCTGGGTCAGCTTTTAACTAATTTCACTTTGAACTTTTAACCCTTGGCTGGTCCAAGTGTTCCTACTTACAGAAAGATGTCAGTGATTGAGAGATTACCATTATTACTCACAGGTGATAAAAAAAACAGCTTTTCATGAAATATAGAGAATATAACTTCATATCACAAAGATGGAATCTGAAGAAGCTGTGAAAGATCTTGATATGAAAATGTTGGGTGGCAACATTCCCACCTGAGCTATGGTAGACAAAATGAGTTCATTCTATTTAAAATATTACATTTTGTAAATGGTTTAACACCCTTGGCAGCTAACATTTATCGAATGTTTACTATATAGAAGGAACTATGCTAATAGCTCTTTATGCAGTACTTAATGTAGTTATTGCTACAAACATGAGGGAGATTGGATTATTATTTTCATCTTATACATTTGGAAACTGAGGCAAGTTCAAAAAGGTTAAGTTACCTGAAGGTGTTCATGTATTTGTTGGCAAAAACAATCTACTTCTAACTCCAAGCCACTTAGCCACTGAACTGCCAGTCCAATAACTTGTTTCAGTAGTCCGTGTTTAATCACATTTGTCACTGTTTCCATACAAAAATTCTAGACAGGGGTGCTGTCTGGGCCATATATTACAGTGGGATTTTCAAAGCAATTCTTAATCTAGGATCCATGGATAACTTGCACGTTTATAAGTGCTTTAAGGACACTGCAAAACCCAAATATTTTATGCAAGCTGTGTGTGTGTGTGTGTGTGTGTGTGTGTGTGTGTGTGTGTGTTTTATGTGCATAGGTGAGCATTCTTCCAGGGTATAGCTTTAATTGAAGTCCAGGACCCAACAAAATGTGAAGAACAATGTACTTTCTTAATAATTCAATTGTTTTTTTCATTTACTCGGGTAAAAATTTCCTGAGTATCAACCATGCGGCAGGTACTATGTAGGGAGATGCTAAGATGAATGATGCATTAAGGTAAATGCCCTTTCTGTCATTTATTTTGCAATCAACTTAGCAAAAGGAGGCCCTTCATATCTTTCTTCATCCATAGCTCCAGAATCTGACTTAGATCATGTTTTAGCTTACAGTTTAAAGCTCAGTAAAAAATTAACAATGCTGAATATGTTCATTAGTAAATTATAAAACCTTAGAAACTCGATTCCCTACCAAACCAGCAAAAGAAGCCTCTGTATTATCTTTTCATAAATTACGTAATTATTCAATCTTTATTTTAGTCCCTCAGTTTTCTCAAGGTCCTCAGTCTTAGAAAAACATAAACAACAACAAAAAATGTTTTTAGCAATAAGATTGAGTTTTTTCACATCAGGTTTATTTTTCAGGACTTTTTTTGTGTCAAGTGACAGAAACCCAACCTTAAATAATGACAGGAATTTAGTCACACAGCTGAAGCACTAAAGCAGATTTCATTTTAGGAATGTGTGAGTCCAGAGTTCAAACAATAATGTCAAGCTTCATATCTCTGTCCATCTTTTGAATAGGCTTTTGCCATATGGTGAGAAATAGCCCCAGACTCTTATTCTATCAATTTAGCAACCTCAGCAGAAAAATAATCTTCCCCAATCTCTCAGCAGAGAAGTCACAAGCAGTGTTTGGATTGACCTGGATTAGACATGCTTAAGGATAAACTAGTAAGTCCTGTAACTACAGTTGAGAAGCACCCAGGGCCAGGATCATGTATCTACTCTTGGAGCTGGTGTAGGGGAAAGAAATTGTTCCACTCAAATAACATGGTATCATATAGATCAGAAAACTCCTACTACTGTAAGAGAGATGAATGGTGCCTGATGGACCAAAATCACAGATGCCCATCACACAAACATATGTGTTCTCAGGAAACTGCCTATCAGGCTGATAGTCTGTCCTTTACTTAATGATAAATGTTCTTTACTATGTACCAGGCATTTTTCTAGGCACTAGAGATACAGGAAAACAAAACAGGCAAAGATCCTGCCTTCATGCAGCTCACATTCTAGTTAGGAGAGAGAATCAATAAAGAAAGAAAATAAGTAAATCGCATAGTAAGGCAGAAGGTAAAAAAAGCATTATGGAGAGATAATAGAGAAAGAGTAAGATAAGAAAGAGGTGTGGAGTTTATCAGAGGAGAAAGGTGAATTCAGTGTTAGCATGGTCATGAAGTCTTCACTGGGTGACTCTGAACAAAGACTTGAGGTCAGTGAGAGATGACCATATAGATACCAAAGGGTTTAGAGGTCAGGCAAAAAGGAAACAGCATGTGCAAAGGCCCTGAGATAGGAGCATTCCTGGCTTATTCAAGGTTTAACAAAGAGGCCAAGATTTAGCACCCGAAATTGGGTGAGAAATGGGGAGAATATTAGGAGATGAGATCAGAGAATAATGGCATGCCTTGCGAGGACTTTGGTTTTTACTCTGAGGGAAATAAAAAGCCACTGGAAAATTGTAAGCAGTGTTAAACTTTTTGAACAGGAATGTTCTGGATGCTGTGTTGAGAACAGGCAGAGTGGGAGCCAGGGCAGAAGCAGGCAGACCAGTTAAGAGGATTTGGCAATAATCTAAGTGAGAGATGGTGATTGGAGCAGGACAGTATCAGTGTAGGTGGTAAGTAATGACCAGATTTTGTAAAATATGTTAAAAATAGAACTTCTAGTCTATCCTATCTGATTTCAGTGTAGGAATAAGAGAAAGGAAAAAAGTCAACCTCAATTCCAAGATCTTT
This sequence comes from Meles meles, assembly GCF_922984935.1. Lineage (NCBI taxonomy): Eukaryota > Metazoa > Chordata > Mammalia > Carnivora > Mustelidae > Meles > Meles meles. The sequence goes on along the minus strand of NC_060075.1, from coordinate 52,177,031 downwards.
AAGGGTAGAGTTGATATTAACTAAGGTAGGGAAGAGTAAAGAAGGGGCAGAGTAAGGGAAAAGGGAAAGATAGGGAAAACTACTGAACTTCATTATATTCAAGCCAAATCCATTTTCAAACCCCCAACATGTTCATTTCTCTCCCCCTCAAGAAAGGTCCTTGCACCTACCAACACCTGCTTTACATCTGGTCCTGTGCTAGGTATTTGGAGTAAAGCCATAAGCCCACAATTTATAGGCTGTTGAAGATGACAAGGATTACTAACAAGGAAATTTAAATAATAGTAGAATATTTGAGTAACCACTTGGACAATGACACAAACTTTGTTGCAATAGGACTAATTCTGCACCAGGGTCTTGTAGGAATTTAGATTAAGAAAGACTCAATTTTTCTGATCGAAATAAGGAAGGTATAATTGAGGCGGGAGGATTTTGGTTGGCTCCTGAAAGAAAAACTAGATTTGGATAGATGGTTTGTTGCCTCTAACTGGACTGTCTTTATTCTTTAACGGTCTCAATTGTGGCTACTTGTCAGAATCACCTGGAAAGTTTGCTTTAAAAATGATTCTCCGGGCACATGGGTGGCTTAGTCGTTAAACATCTGCCTTTGGCTCTGGTCATGGGATTGAGCCCCGGATTGGGCTTCCTGCTCGGTGGGAAGCTGGCTTTTTCCACACCGCCTGCTTGTGTTTCCTCTCTGGCTGTCTCTTTCTGTCAAATAAATAAATAAAATATTTTTTAAAAATTATTTTAAAAAAATAATTCTCATTTAATTGACATAGGATGAGTCTTGCACATCAGAAGTTTTTAAAGCTTCCCAGTGATTCCAACGGCAGCCAGAGATGAGACCTACAGTGTAAAGCAGAGGCTGGCAAACTATGGCTATTGGGCCAAATTCAGCTGCTGCCTATTTTTGTATATAAAATTTGACAAATAAACCCCCATGCCCGTTTTCCTACATGGTGTCTGTGGCTGTTTTCAAGCCCAAACAGCAATGTTGACTAGTTGTTATCCAGCCCAGAAAAAGTTTGCTAATCCACGGTGTGGTAAGAGGAATATGGACCCTGATATCACACAAAATCTAAATCCTATTTCTACCAAGTAATAGCAGTGTGACTTAGGGCAAGTTACTTCACTTTTTGAAAGATGGTTACTGCACCTATAAAATAAAGATAACAGGTAGGTCATGAGGTTAGGGAAGAATAATCTGGTAAAGAAACCAACATAGGACCCAGCTGGAGGAACTTTTCAATGAAGTCATTTTCCTTTCTTCCTTACTTTCATATACTTAATTGACCCAACCTCCCAGAATCTTGCCTTTGCAAACAAAACAAAACAAAAACAAAACAAAAAAACAAAAAACTGAGTTCTTTTAATTTCTTGAGGAGTTATTATAGCCTTCATGGAGTGAAGGCTCTTCATTTCTCAGCTGGTAAAACTTAAGCAGGGCCTTTGGGTGTTTCAGTAACCAGATACGTTTGAGAGGAGATCAAGATGGACTTGCTTTGTATGTTGCTGGGTAATGAAGAGTTTTTAGTGTGTTCTGGTGTATTTAATATTTATAATAAAAAGGACTTATGTGTCATGTCAAGGGGTAGAGCATAAATGACAATGACAAGGGAAATGGAAGATCAGATGGTATAACCTCAGTTGACAGCAGAATCAGCATGATTAACGTTCTTAGCTAAAATAGCCAGCTTTCAAAATCGTTGTTCCAGCCTTTCCAAGGAGCTGGGAACATGAGCTGTTTCATAATGAGAAAGGACCTACTTGTTTCCTGAGTGTCTGAAGGAATAAAGGACAGTTCTTAAATTTTCAGAAAGGTTTTAGAAGAAAGCTACTTGACTAAGGGCAGTGATAATGGGAACGTGGCTTTGTAGAAGACCTTCAGGAAATCACGTGCACATGCATGCATGTATACACACATACACGCACACACACCCTATTAGAAGGACAAATAGCTTTATACTTCACTCTGATGCTGGTTCTATAAACTACTATCTCATGCCATGTCCTTAGCGTCTTAGGCCATCATCTTCATGTGTATGATTTATTGTTCAAAGGGTCTTACAACAATGACAGTCTCGGGGGCTGTATTAAGGCTTTTGCGGGCCCTAGGTACTTTTGTCTTTGTAGGCCCCTTATTTCATTAAAAAATATTTAAAATTATATTCTTGATTACATGGGTTTAAAGAAAGATATAATCTCAGCTGGATTATATTTATTTTTTCTTTTGACTTTAAAAGAAATTAAAACATTTTCATGGCTCCCTAAAACTATCATGCCCTCTGGGCACTGTGAGTATTGTACCTAATGGGTAGGTCAGCCACTGACGCACGGATACAGAGGCAGTGCACCACATTACTTCAGGAGTCAGCAAGTACTTCTAACAAGACACAGTAGTAGCCACTTTTACTATATTCTGAAACTCTGTTCCTGAACATCCAGTAACGACTCCCAATGTGTCAGTGGACACCAAAGGTGATTGTAACCATGTATGATATGTTCCTGCCTGGATGGCTGTTACATTTGTTACTGTGACATAGCCATTGTCCTTTCCCTACTGCTGTCTCCTTGTCACTCATGTACAGCCATCTAGAAATAGTGTCAAGAGGGAGGAGTGGACCGAAAATGAAGTTAAAGAAGGTAGTGAGTATAGGATGCTGTGCATTGCCACCTGGGATTTCCATAGATGGGTTGATGTCCACGAAATATGCCCCCGAGACTATATCCTAAACAGCAGTACGAAGACAGCTTCTCACACCATGACTCAGCTAAAGGAGGCAGCAGTCTGAGTGTGATATGGAGTGACTGGGCAGTGCTGATGTGTTTTTCCTAGTATGCGTCCTCTTCCCGGAAAGTCCTACTTTAGTTGGCACAATTGCCGAGGGTGAGGAAACGGGTGCAGGGTGGAGGGCACACAGTCACTCACCTAAATTATAGTCTGTGTCATGGGCTCTACCACTTCCGTAGCACTTCAGAAACTGGCACAAAGGAAGCTTCCTTGCAGTAGTTTGGGATGACAAGGCCATCGTCAGATCCCAGGCCGGCCCTAATTTGTATGTTAGAGTAGAATTACATGCATGGGCCTCGGTGTAAACCGTTTGACTACTGCCCTTTGATGTGATCGAAGAAGCAGGGGTTTCACCATAGCCTCTTTGGGCCATTCTTTAAGTGGCTTTTATGTGTTTGGTGTTGGGTGGGCATGCTTTACTTGGAGGAAGGAGGGGGTGTATGGTGGAAAGATATTACAAATTATGAAAGGAGATTAATTTTAAATTAAGTATAATGCCAAAAAGATTAGCGTATCATAATTCTGGTTTCTTTACCAGAAGCAGACATCTAAAATGATATTTAATATGAAGAGATAAAGAGAAAATACTCCCTTAAATGATTTATGGAAACGTGAGCCAGGGAGAGGGTAAGGGAGGGAACTGTGTCAGATCTAACTCAAAAAGCAGCTACGCAAATCAATTTATTTCACAGAGTAATTTGTGGAGCTATTGTTGAAGGTATTTGTATTTGAATAAGAGCCTGTCTCTCATTATCCTGCTTCTCTCCTCTAGGAGCCTATAGTGAAGGCGCAAACTTTTACCTGGGTGATTATAGCTGGTTGTCATGGAAACTGCGAGGAGGCACCCAATTCAGCATTATGACTTCACTGCAGGATCTCAAGCAGGAGGAAGAGAGAGTGGGTTTAAATAAGAGACTTGCTAATTAATGGAGCGCCAGGGGACAGCTTAAAGAGAAAATCACACAGTAGATAAATCCAGGTCTTCAGGGCTCTCAAAAGGAATGATGGCAGTCCCAAGGGAGCTGTGGGAGTGTTTTCTCTATGATCTGTCCCATTTTGGGTCTTCAGAGGCCAGTGTGCCTGATTCTCTGGAGCAAGGTGGAAAGGGAACAGCAGTCTTTAACATGCCAGCCAATTGAATTCAAGATATGAAATGGCTCAACTAAGCCCCCAGAAGATGTTGATGGCTTTCCTCGTCCCAATCCCACCCCTCGTGTTTTTGTTCAGGGTCTTGAAAGGAGGCATTTTGGGGGAGCGGGCTCTCCTGCCCTGCTGCGCTCTGTCTCCTCTCTTCCACTCTCACAAAATACAAATGTGGTACCTCCTTTTGGCTCCTTCCTCCTTTCCTTGCCTTCTGGCCCACTTGCAAGGCTGTCTCTTGACCAGCTAGCAAAAATGCAAGAGTATCTGGTACAGCAGAGTCCGTTTGAATAAAATCTGAAAACACCATTGGATGCGTTAGTCCACAAATATCAGCTGCTTGGAGGGCAATGGGAATATTATTTTCTCACTGGTCATCCCTTTTAAAACACTTCACAAGAAATGAAAGATTGATTTGATCATTTCATTCCACAAACGTTTTCTAAGTGTCATTTACTGAAATGGGTACTGTGGAGTTTACCTGATGTACACGTAAATCCGACAGATTCTACCTTTCAGTAAGCCTCCCTTACACAGGAGAAATAAATCTGTGATGCCTGGTGAATGGAGTCTAAATAGTATGCCCCCCTCCTTCTCTGTGTTGAGAGAAGTCACGCTGAGATGAGCCTCAATATCCATACGTTGTGCATTTGTGTTGAACCGATATAGTTTTGTTTGACTCATAAATATGTACAGGGCCATTCTGCTAGATGCAAGGTCTGCTGAATTTATGCCAGCATCTACGGATTAGTGTGTGCTGGGTCAGGGGCCAGCCTGGTCTGTAGTCATGGCAGGTGGCTACTCCAGGCCAGCTCCTTGGCAAGGTGGCTGAGCTTTACTAACAATGGCTGAGGGCGGGTTTGTGACTTATGAGACTGTGATCTTTAGTTCCAACTCAGGGCCTCACTGTGGTCTGGCTACACAGACCAACAGCATCATGGCCACAGTAGTGGGAAAGCATCCATCGGGCTGCCTGGGACAGGTGTCCCATGAGGATCCCATGTGGGAAAACTAACAGTGACCAAAGTGACCTTTCTCTTAGCACTTGTAAGCAGGACTGACCTCTTCAAACTAAGTAAGTGCTCAGTTGTTGAACAATTTGGAATGAAAAGAGGCCTTAAAGAGTGAGATAATAGGCTTTCTGCTAACATAAGCATGTGGGTGCTCAATTAATTCATTGGATATATAAAAAAGTGAAAGTCAGAATTATTTTACCAGTGTCTGGGATCTCTCTTATATCTTTCTTTCTGTGACCTTATTTCTTGTCAGCCTTACCCTGCTCAGGCAAGCCAGCTTCTGCTGCTCCTCAAACAAGCTCTCACCTTAGGACCTTCACATTTGTTGATGATCCCTATGCCCAAAACATTGTTCTCCATGAGGTCTTCCCTCATGGCCTTAGAGCACTCCCGCCTCCCAGCTCTCTTGGTCTTCCTAACTTTCTTTGCTTTTATCCATGGAAATAATCATTATCTGACTTTACATATTTACCAGTTTCCTCTATTGGAATGTGGGTTCTACAAAGACAGGGGCTTTGCTTTGTTTTCTGTTGTTCTGCCAGCACCTAGAATTGTGTTTGGCCCATATTAGGAGCTTAACAACTGTTTGTTTTTGAAGGAGATGCGAATCTATTCGTATCTGAAGTTCCAGGACTGCATTCTTACACATTGTGAAGAAATACTACTAGGAGGTAGGAATTAAACACGGTAAGAGTGAGGCAGACCAAGTAGCCTCTGATTCCAGAAGAGGGAGAGGTGATTCCAACAGAGGAAAATCAAGGAACAGTTGATGAGGAAGGGACCATTTGACGCTTAGAAGATGGGTAGAATTTAGACATTTGAAGGATGGAAGGGAAGTGTAAGTGAAGGACATAACATGAACAAATGCATAAAGTTATTAAGAAGAGCTCATTTTAAGTTTGCACTTTAACTTCATTATATAAGTCAATGTTTTCAGTGGTTTTTGACATGAAGAAAAAATTGAACTCAACTGGGTGACATCAATGACATAACCCAACTTTAGATTCAAATCTAAAGCAGCCTTTCACTGGAATTTACTGCTAAGCAAAATTATGGTTGCTTTTTATTTTATTGATACACTTGGACTTAATCCAAATAAGTGAAGATAATATTTTACATAATAAAACTGATAGCAGTAATTTTTCATTTACTACAAACTGGGCACTGTGCTGATCACTTTATGTACAGTGTCTAATTTAAACTCTTAAACAGTCCTTTTGGGGGAAACACTAATTTTACTCCCCTTTCACAGATCAGAAAGAGAACTGAAGCATAGAGATAAAACTTGTCAAGTTTCACACAGCTAGTACATGATAAATCCAAATATTTCAACACATGCCTGTCTGATTCCAGAACCTATTTTTATATTATAAGTCAAAAGAATTAATTTTCATTGCAACAAAATAGAGTGAAGGCAAAAAGAAGAGAAAGAAAGAAAAAAGGAAGGGAGAAGGAAGGAGGAGAAAAAGAAGAAGCTCTTTTAAACCAGAGCAGGGAAAGAAAGAAAGCAGGAGAAAAGATGGCCTGAAATGTAACTAAGCTCGGATTTTGAAGGGCCTTGCTTTCTGGTTGCTCTATCCTCTAGGAAATAACAAAGTCCAATTCCATGAAGCTTGTAATGACACACCAGAGGCTGGTGTGTAAAATAGGTGTAGACACAGAGCCAGTCAGGTAGGACAAAGGGGGAGCAGACATCCCAGCCCACACATCCACTCCCGTCTCTGCAAACGCGTAAGGCACTGCTGTGCAGAGTCTGAAAATCACTGTTCTATTAATAGGGAGCGTTAGAGGTATTTGGCCTGAGAGGCTAGATTAGAGCTTTGTTTCAAAAAGAGGAATCTGTCGGGGCACCTGGGTGGTTCAGTGGGTTAAAGCCTCTGCCTTCGGCTCAGGTTATGATCTCAGGGTCCTGGGATCGAACCTGGTGTCAGGCTCTCTGCTCAGCGGGGAGCCTGCTTCCCTTCCTCTCTCTCTGCCTGCCTCTCTGCCTACTTGTGATCTCTGTCAAATAAATAAAATCTTAAAAAAAAAAAAAAAAAGAAGAATCTGTCAACCAGAAGACAAATCAGAATGGGAAGGAACCAGCAGTAAGAAAACCAGTTTTGAAGACTCTTGCCACAGTCTATGGGAGAGGGAATGAAAGTCATAACTTAGGCAGGCCTGACCATGAATCATTAATTCTTGAGTTAGGACCCTCATAACGTGAGTGGAAAAGGGACTACTGGGAGAAAAACAGGAAGGGCTGGTAGGTTTGGGGAAATCGACTGAGGTGATAAGTATCCAAATGGGCATCATGAGCTCAGGCTTGACTCACACCTGTGCAACATCCCGAGGGAAGATATGAGTCTCCAGCAATGCTCCAGGTCAGGTCGATGTTCACCTGGTTCTTCCCACTCTGTTAGTTCTCTGCGGGATCCAAGCCTGCAATTTGGAGTATGGGAAACCAAGGAGACAAATTTAAGTGTCAAGGAAATTGCTGGAGCCTAAAGGTCTAAGGTCTCTAGCTTAGCTCCCATTCTCAAACTACTGAGCCCAGTGAGAGAAGATCACACAGCTTTGTGTACAGGTATGACTGAAGGGACATCTTTGCTTTGTTGAAGCCTTGAAGTCTCTCATGGGACTCTCATCAGTCTCCCTCCTTCTTGACAAGCTGTTTGAGCCTCTACTCCACTTATTTTTGGTAGGTGGTTATGTTTGTTTTCTCTAGGCCTGATATATTCCAGTCCAGGGTTTTAAATGCTATTTTGATGGTCAAGATTCCAGAACCTATATCTCTCACCATGACTCTCTTCTGTGCCCCAAACCTTAACCTCATATAGCCATTGAATATCCCATTGAGATCTCAAACTTGGCATGGCCTGAACAGAACTTGATTTCTGCCCTCAAATCTATTCCTCCTCATGTCTTTTCCCATTATTATAATGCACTAAGCTTGAAACCTGGAAATCATTCTTGCCTCCAATCCATTGGCAAGTTTTCCTTGTTCTACCTCAGAACATGTCTCTTGCAAATCCATCCTTCCCATTGGTTCAATCACCATCTCATCCAAACCCCCATCACCAATACCCAGGCCACATGCACCATCTCCTGACCGGTCTATTTGTCAGTCCTCTGCTGCCTGTTACCTTTCCCTCTACTTCCCACACACCCAGAGTTTTCCATTCATATTCACCCCAACTCACTTCTTAGCAGCCTTCAATACTATTAGCTACTTAACTCTTTTTTAAGTTCTTTCCCCCCTTGATTTCCAAGGTGGATCAATCTGGTTTTCCTCTCTGTTTGGGTTACTTCTTCCTTATCTTCTTTTCGGGCTCATGCTCTTCAGTGGCCATTAAATATTAGAGATGCTCAAGACTCAATCCTAATTCCTCTTCTCTTCTTCCTCTATACTCTATTCCCCTGACCTCACTAGTGCTTGTATATCAACTACTACAACAACCAACATATTTATATCCGAAGTCTGGAAATCTCTTTTCAGTCCAGTCCTGTATATTCAGATGGTTCCTTGACATCTAGATGACTAAAAGTATTTTAAATTATCATGTTCAAAACTAAACTAAAATTAAATTCCTTCCCCGAACATGGCCCTCTTCTGAGGCTCCTAAGCCCAATGAATTGCCCCATATTCCACCCCATTGCACAAGCCAGAACCTAGGAGTGACCCATAACAATGCCCCGCCATCCTTTTCCCTTTGTCCATTTCAACTGGAAATGAAGAAACCATCCACCAGCCTAAGCAAATGACTTCAGCTTGCCTCTCTATGCTTCTGTCTCCACTCCTATGAAACTGGCCTTGTAACGGAATCTACCACGTAGGGTGCTGTGAGTGCCAATAAGGTAATATACGCAAAGTGTCTAGAATGCTGCCTGACACATTAAAATGACAACATTCCACAACTGTTAGCTATGATTTTGTCCAGTTTATAATTAAACCCTATCAATTTTGTGACCTCAATTAATTTTGAATCCATTCATTTTTCTCCACCTTTGCTACCATAACTGAAGCCATCACTAACACTCACCTGGACCCCTACAGTCCAGTAACCTCTCCACCTATCCACCCTGTCCCCCTGGCCATCACCGCCCCCTCCACAAATGTCCACACTGCAGGCACAATGCCCTCTTCAAAATGCAGATCGATGGCGTCTTACCCACTATCTCCACTTCCCCACTTCTTCCTGTTTTTCAGTGACTTCCTGCTGGTATTAGCACAAATGCCAAACTCCTTAGCAGGCCCTGCCTGTTTCAGGCCCCAGCTATCTCTGCAGCCTCTTTGTGCCCACACCGCCCTTTCTCTCACTCTGTGCTTCAGACACATGAAACTCCTTTGGGCGCGTGTCTGTTCCATATGCACTCCTACCCAGGGCATCTGTACAGGTCATTCATTCTGTCGGGGAGTCCTTCCCTCCCTGTCTCTATCCCTCCCTCTCCTCTTGTGCTAATTAAGGCCCCAGTTCATCCCTGCAAATCCCTGCTCCAGAATTGTGCCTTCAGGGAAGTCTCTCCTGACCTCCCAGATTCTATCAGATTTCTACACTGCTCTCTCATTGCGCTGGACCTTTCTCCCTGTGTAGCATTTGACACAGCTGCCATGTTTTAAACCCCTGTGTGGTTATTCAGTGAGGTCTCTTGGCCCCTGCTAGACTGTCTGAGTGCCATGAGGACAGGGGTTTACCTGCTTTGGTTCACCTTATATCCCCTGCTTGAAGCATATTGCCCAGCAAAGAGCAGGCATCCCACAGGACTTGGACAGGTACATGAATGATCAGCAGTCACAGGGAACTCTGCAAACACGCAGAAGGCTAAAGATCCTGGGCCAGCAGCCGCCTGTACACAGCCTGCTGGTGCCTCCCTCCGAGCACCAACATGCCTGCCTTCTCTGGGCCAGGCAGCCGAGTTGGGTTGCTGAGTTCTGGGAATGTTTGAGCCTGCAGACTCTGGGACCCTGAGGAGGAGAATCAGTGCAGGGCTTTCTCTTTGGTGGGTTAGTAGAGAGCCTGGAGACCAGCACTGGAGATTTCCCCAGGCAAGGGCTGGAAAGATATGATTTCTGGAAGAGGCTCAACAGCAGAATTCCATGGGTTTGTGGCTCGTGTGAGAGCGCCTATACTCCCTGACCACAAGCACATCAAGGAGGAGCTGAAGGGTGGACCCAATCCATCTATCACTCCTTTACTCTTCTTTGTAGTTGCATTATATGTGTCTGGATATTTGTGAAGAATACCTAACTGTACATACTCTGTAACATTCTGCATTACTTTACTAGGGCTGCCATAACAAATGCCACGGGGTGGATGACTTAAATAACAGGAATTTATTTTCTTGGAATTCTGTAGAACTGAAGTCCAAGATCAAGGTGCTGGCAGATCTGTTTCTTCTGAGGCTCTTTCCTTGGCTTATAGCTGGCTGCCATCTTGCTGCGTCCCCACACGTTCACCTCTTGATCTGTGTATTGTCTGTGTCTTAATCTCTTCTTCTTATAAAGATGCCCAGTCCTGCTGTATTAGGATGCACCTGTATGACCTCATTTTACTTTAATTACTTCTTTAAAATTCCTATCTCCAAATACAGTCACATTCTAAGGTACTGGGGGTTAGAACTTCATTTAGAAATTTGGGGGGGCAGGGGCACTTGGGTGGCTCAGTCGTTAAGTATCTGCCTTTGTCTCAGGTCATGATCCCAGAGTCCTGGGATCGAGCCCTGAGTCTGGCTGCCTGCTTCTCCCTCTCCCTCTGCTTGCTGCTCCCGCTTCTGCACTCTCTCTCTGTCAAATGAATAAATAAAATCTTAAAAGACATTTTGCGGGGAACACAATTCAGTTGAATCCAAAACTCCTGCTCTTTTTGTTTCATGCTACCTCTGTGAGAGCTGTCTGCGTTAGTGCGTGTAGCATGTTTATTTTTCACTGTTGTGTAGTAGTTGGTCATATGACCTGACCAATGTTCATTTGCTCTCGGGATGCACAATTGAATTGTTTCTGACTTTTTGTTTTAGGAACAGTGCTACTTTGACCATCCTTGACAATACTCCTGGTAATTATACCTAAGTATATACATAAATGTGAAATTTCTGAATGGTAGGGTGAATGCATCTTTTATTATACTAAATAATGTCGAATGGAAAATAAATTTTTGATAAATATCCTATATAGTGTTATGGAAATTTCCTTCCATCCTCGTTTTTAAAGTTTTTTTAATCATGATTTTTAAAAAATTTTATTGACTGCTTTTTCTGCATCTATTAAATTTAACAAAAGCATAGCAGATGCGATGAGTGGAGCGCTGTGTTTAACAGTTACTAACTCATCTGTTGCCATAATCATATTGTATTTCTTGATTCTGTTAATAAGGTGAAGAGCATTAATAGGTTTTATAATGTAAAATTACCCTTGCATTTCTAGAATAAACTCTCCCTAGTCATGATGGATTATTTTTTCATACTTCACTGGGTTTGGTTTGCTAATATTTTACTAAGGATTATTGCATCCATGTTCAGAAGGGAGATAGGACCGTAACTTTCTTTTCTCACCTTGTCCTTGTCTAGTTTTCAATATCAAAGTAGTAGTAGTCTCTCAGAATGAGACTGGTGAGAATCTGTTTTACTGGGAAGGATTTGTATAAGATTGGAAATTATGTGATCCTATACATTTTGGTAAAACTATTCTGCAAAACTAGTTAGACCTGGTGTTTTCTTAATTGTCTGATAGCTTCTGTTTATGTGGTTCATATTTTTACATTTTTATTTATTTAATCATTCCTTATATTAAAAACATATTAACATTTTTTAAAAGATTTTATTTATTTGACAGAGATCACAAGTAGGCAGAGAGAGAGGAAGGGAAGCAAGCTCCCTGATGAGCAGAGATCCCGATGCGAGGCTCGATACCAGGACCCCGGGATCATGACCTGAGCTGAAGGCAGAGGCTTTAAGCCACTGAGCCACCCAGGCGCCCCAACATGTTTTTGCATAGTGTATTTTTCTCTTTAAAAAACCTCATATAGAGTACCAAACCGTAGACACTCTGTAACTTGCTCTTTCATTTTACATTATGCCTGTGAGAGCTATCTGTGTTAATTTTCTGCCAATTTTAATATTTTCGTTCTCTGAGGTCTGATTTTATTTTATTTTTTATTGGTTCTACTTATTTTGCTCCTACAGTCCCATTGCCTTGTATTTTTACTGACTTTGCCCCCACTAGAACTTAAAATGGGGGAATTCTTTGAGGAGTTGAGAGTGTATTTCTCCTGAAAGCATTTCTGTTGGTTTTCATCGGATACGTGGGGATACAAATCCATTTGAACTTCTTTCTTTGCAGTTTTTTAACCACACCAATTGTGTAAATTTGGATCTGAAAACGGCTTGCTGGTCAGCCTACAGTCATACATTCTCAAAGGAGCTTTTTATTTCTTCTTCACCCAAGGCTGGGTGAGACAGAAATTTCTCTCTCTCTCTCTTCTTAAGTGTGGTGGAATTTTTCAAGCTTACCTTTTCTCGTGCTTGTAAATCTTTGTATTTAGGACTTCATGAGGGGTCTCTGGTCACATTCCCCACTGTGCACAGGCTGGGCTTGGTCTCTTGTCTCCACTGAACATAGTCGATAAAGCGGAAATTCTAGGTCATCAGAGTTGGGCAGATGTCCCCAGAGAGAAGCCCATGACATCACAGTCCACTTAACTCGGACTTGTGAAGACACTTGATTCCAGCCATTGAAAAATCTGTACTTTGTTGTAGCTTAGACTACATTCAAAAGCAGTTTTGAATATTTTATCTAATATTTTCGAGTGTTTTATAAAGGTTTCAGGATCTCTAGCCCACCATAGCATGTGAAACTTAAGTCAGATTCTTTTTTAACTCAAATTTCATCCAGTTGACAACTTCTGTGACTAACCACCATCTTCTCTAATTTTTATCATCCTCCATCTCAAGAGTTCTTCTTGGTCATTTGTTTTGGGCTAAAGACGTTTCTTGAATATTTTTGAGAGGAGATCAGTGCAGTTAGGGGATACATCTTCTGAATTTTGCCCCTTTTCTTTTGCCCTGAAAAGGGGATGCTGTCTTGTGTAGGAATGTGTTCCTTGAGTTTTAGTCCTTTTTATGCTTCATGATGTTGATATTATTTCACCATCTTCTAAGATCCTATGTTGCAAATGACAGTCTGATCATTTTTCTTCTGTCATTTATTTATTACTTTTGCCTAGGAGCTTGTCAAATTTTATTCTATTCCTAGCTCAGGAATTCTACAAATCTGTACTTATGCCAGGGGCATTTCTCTCTGAACCTGCTTGGAACCCTGTAAGTGGTTTCAATCTGCAGGATTTTCTTTAGAGAAGGCAAACCTCCTTTATCACAGTACAGTATGTACTGTGCCATGGTACATACCGTTATGTACCATGATATGCACACCCATCTCACTGCTTGGTATGACTGTCCCCATCTGCCCAGCCCCCATCTCAAACAGGAGTTGCCCCAAATGCTGTGCTCTATGTGGCGGACAGCAGGAGAGAGGCAGAGGTAATGACAGGATTGTCAGGTAGAGAGACTGCAGTCAACCTCACCTCAAGAAGTAGGCCCAGTTTTCTCCTGGTCCAGTGTCCCCAGGTCAGATGGACAAAATGGGCACTGACTAACTGGATGACACCGGGAAGGGCTGCTATCAGCCAAGATGTCCCAGCCAGCCACAGCCCCCAGACTTGTTCCCATTGACCTTTAGGACCCCACTGATCACATTACAGTGAAACGTGACTGTACCTTTTTTCTCTCTATTTATTTCTTTCCTTTTGTAACCATATCTTAGATTTTCTGAGTCAATTTTCCAACTCTCTTACATTTACTCAGAGGTATTTTTTTGCTCTGTGCTTTGAAATATTACTTCCATGTGTCTTCAGACATTAATTTTCATCCCAAGATGATTTCTTTTTCATTTAATTAATCTACTTACTTATTTATTTATTTGGGAAATCATCTTTTAGCTTCAGAAGCTCTTTTATGTAATGCATGCTTATCTTCTTGGGCTCTTCATTGTTACTTTTCTTCACATTCATTCTCTCATCCTTCTTCAGCTTTGTTTGTTGAATACGGTTCTCTTTGATCAATGCAGTATTCACCTCGGGCTTCTGCACCCCCAGATGACCTCATTTTGTTTGTCAGCGCATGGGGGCTCATCAGTAGTTTTTATAGTTCTCCGAGTTATGGCAGTTGTGCAGTGGTAGAAGGAAGAGTGTTCTCTTCCATGTGAGTTAACAGTCGGGCAGTCAACACACGGCCCTGATGCAGGCTGGTGGGGCACAGAGTGGAAGCCTTTCTGAGTGAGGGACTCCTCTCATTCCCAGGCTCCAGCATGGGAAGGGTTCTGCCAGTACTTTCAGCCCCTCCTTGATGTGCTTGTGGTCAGGGAGTACAGGCACTGTCGCACACAGCCACGAATACGCGGAATTCTGTGTGTTGAGCCGTTTCCAGAAATCAGGCCCAATAAACTTCTTATCCATCATCCTGTCGCCTCCTCAGGCTGACACAGCTTAGTCTAAATGCATTCCTAAGCAACTTTGAGAAAATTTAGTAGAGTAAGTAATATCATTTGCTAAGCCTGAAATAAGATAAATATTCTAAAATTGCAATAAGCACTATTAATGGAAATTAGGAGACAATTTCATAAAAGTAAAAAGATTTTAAGGTTTAAAAATTCAACATAAAAACCCAAGAATAGCGTGAATATAAATATAAAATCTTCCTGAAGAATACAAACTAAGATTTGAATAAAGGGAAAAATATACTATGTTTTTGACAAAATTAATGTATATTTTAAAAATTAATTTACAAATTTAATATTCTGGTCAGAACTCCAATGCTTTTTTTGTGGGTTGTTTTTGTTTGTTTGTTTATTTTGTTTTGGTTTTAGGGACATGACTGGGGAATTGAGGAAAAGATGTCAGTGTTTGAATGGAAGGATAAATGCTTGAGATGTATGAATAACAAGAACATTGAGGGGAACCTGCCTCACTAGTTATTAGGACATACTGTAAAATAGAACAAGATACATTAGAATGTAAAGTCACTGTGATCAAATCAATATACAAGAACATCAGTGGAACATAATGATGTAAAAAAATCAGTGGAACATAATAAAGATTCCAGAAATAGATGTCAGCATATTTGCAAAATTAACATATGGCAAAGATAGTGTACCCACTAATGGGAAAAAGGATGAGTTATTTAATAGCTAGCATTGGTACATCTGATTATTAATCTGGAAGAAACTTATTAAAAATTCAAAAATACATTATAGGCAGTTTAAAGATTGAAATGCAATCATAGTGTTACCGAAAAATAAATAGCACTTCATATACAATTGAGGGATTGCAAGAGAACTTCTTAATCAAGACTAAATCTGGAAGCTAAAAACAACAAATATGTTCAATGACATACAAAAAATATTTTTCTTCTTTTTTTTTTAAAGATTTTATTTATTTATTTGGCAGAGAGAGATCACAAGTTGGCAGAGAGAGAGAGAGAGAGAGAGGGAAGCAGGTTCCCTGCTGAGCAGAGAGCCCGATGCAGGACTCGATCCTAGGACCCTGAGATCATGACCTGAGCCGAAGGCAGCAGCTTAACCCACTGAGCCACCCAGGTGCCCCAAAAAATATTTTTCTATAGTGAAAGATATGCAGTCATTAAAAATGAAAATACCTGAAAAAATATTTACTTTGTAGAGATCAGTTAATATCTCTACTATGTAAAGATATCTTTCAGAATGACAAGAAGGGGACAAGTGACATATTAGTAAAATGGGCAAAGGAACAAGTAACTCATAGAAGAGAAAGTCCAAATAGTAAGCAGATGGATGAAAAGATGCTCATTTAAAAAAAAACAAAAAAAACAAAAACAGAAAAGATGCTCACTTCATTACAAAGTACCAAATTTTATATACACACACCCATAAACATATATTTATGTATCTATAATTTTAAAATACATATATAAAAATACATATATTTTTACACATATGTAAGTGTGTGTGTGTATATATATTTGCATATATATACATATGTACAGACATACTCATCAGACAGGAAAAAAGGTAACACAGCAAGAATAAAGGGAAAGTGTACTCTCATATATTGCCAGTAGAAATGTTAATGAATAAAAACTTTTAAAAAGAATCTGGAAACATCTTAAAACATACACATATTATTTGATTAAGCAATTCCACTTCTAAGATGTCCTATAAAAATATCTGCGTGAATATGTAAGGATATACATATAAGATGGTTTCAGCATTATCTATCCCAACCAAAATTAGGAAACAGTCATCACAACTTAAAGGAATGTTTAATATATTAGAGATGTTAAAAAGAAAAAAAGATAGATATATTAACTGACATAAGAAACTTTCTATGAGGTATGTGTTGAATGAGAAAATCAAGATGAAACAAAGGGTATACATGAATTTAGTGATAACATATTTTGAAGACATAGATGAAATATCTTTAAATGTATACATAAATGCATGTGTATATAATATATACAAATTATGCATATATATGTGTATATATGTTGTATTATATCATATAGAGAGAGAAGCCTGCACACTAGATTAATGACTAGTCTTACCTGGAATGGAATGGAATGGAATGGAATGGAGTGGAATGAGAGCAGTTTGAGATAATCCAGTTGGAGAAGGACAGTCTCATCAAGTCACTTCTGTTTTAAAGAAAAGATATTTGGTGAATACTCATTTAACTTGTACAAAAATACAAAGTCCCAGATGATTTTTATCCCAAAGTATCTCTTTAATCTTGCCTTGCCCACCCTCACTTCTCCCTCGTTATAGCCACTCTGACCTTCTGAAAGCCTAAAACATGCAAAGCTCCTTCCCACTGCAGGCCTTTTTACCTGCTGTTCACTATCCTTAGAAAATTCTTTCCGGATGCTTGGATTTTCGTTCTCTTGGTTTCAGCTTGAAAGTAACCACCCAGAGATGCCAACCTTAACCACTCTGTTCTTTATTACAAGGTACTATAAATTTCCTTCATAGCACTTTCATTAAGTGGTATTTATTTTGTTTTTTGTTACTTATATATTGTCTGTTTCTCCCTTTCGTATGTAAGCTCCACGAAGGCAAAAAAGTATGTGTGTTTTGCTCGCTACTATGTTCTTGGCACCTAACACAATTAGTAAATGCTGAATGATCCATCTTCACAGACAAAATAGAACCCATCAAGCAAAATACAATTAACTTTCTGCTCGCTCCTTAGCAACATCCATACTCCTTCCTCCTCCTCTAACTGAGGCACTGTTTTCTACCTGTGCCATGTGCCCATGCTTTGTCTCTTCCTTAGAAACCTCACTCCATCAATATTTAGCCTCTTTTCTATATCTTCAGCTTTTCCTTCCCTTTAGTAGATGTACTCAAGACCTTCCCATTCTAAAATAAGAGGGGCGAAGAGGGGACAAAATACTTTACTTCTTTCTGATAAAATATACTTTGTTGAAGAAACTCCATGAATTCTAAACAGATAACTAACAACAAAACAAAAACTACACCTAGACATACAGTGAAACCACAGAACATCAGAGACCAAGAGAAGATCTTGTTTTGCTTTGTTTTTTGTTAACAAAGAGAAGATCTTAAAAGCAGCCAGAGAAGGAGAAAAACAGGTTGCCCTACAAAGGAACCATGATTAGATTGACAGCTTTCTTTTCAATGGCAACAATGGAAGCCAAAATACATAGCAATAAGGTACTGAAATAAAATAATTGCCAACTTTGGACTCCATGTTTAGCAAAAATATCTTCCAAGAATGAGGGGGAAAATAAAGACATTTAGACAAACAAAAACTGATATTGTTCGTCATCAGCAGAAATTCTAAAGAATTTACTCTAGGCGGATACATAGGGATAGAAGATTGGCCTGAGATGTAAGAAGAAGGAAGAGCACAGAAGTGATACATATACATGGACATGACATATGACAGAGGCAATACTACAAATCAGTAATAGCAAAGAAAAGACTGTCTTCTCAAGAAATGGGCGTAGGAAAATTAAATTATGAAAGAAATTGGACCTTTTCCGAATAACATATATGCGAAATTGATTCTAAGTAGATTAAAATCCTAAATATGAAAGACAAAACAATAAAACATTTAGTATATACTATAGAATTTCATGGCTTTAGAGTAGAAAACTAATTTTTAAAGAATCTTTAAATGAAAATGGCTGAATTTCAGTATATTAAAACTACAAAGTTCTATTCATCAACAGCTACCAGAGCATGAAAAGACAAGCCACAGCTTGGGAAGTGATATTTACAACACTTATGATAAACAAAAGTTTAATATCTAAAAATATAAAGAGCACCTAAAAAGTAATAAAGACAGACAACTTATAAAAGTGGGCAAATGATTGTGTTAGACATTTCACAAAGAAGTCTGTGGTCAAAAATATGTGGAAAAGGTAATGCCTCATAGCAATCGCCCCCAAGACATGGGTGTTTTAATGGATAAAAATGAAAGTAGTGCATGAGGTCTCTCAGGCTCTGTTTCCAGCCTTAGCTAAACAGCCCCTGCATTCCAAGGCCAGGTCCTCACTTCTGAAATGTACTTGAAGTATTATGTTTGGAAGATGAGTTTCAGAAGAGGGACCCTTTTCAAGAAGTGCCTGACTGCTTGTTGGTGGATCATTCAACTCTTGATCCTGGGGTTGTGAGTATGAACCCTACATTGGGTTTAGAGATTCCTTAAAATTTTAATACAAAGAAAAAGAAGAGGACCCCATTCAAGATAAGGAGCTATTATAAAATATTGAAAGAAGTTTGCGGTTCAACATTGATGATATTTCCTAACAGATTAATGTGATTTTTTTTTCCTTAGTGAAAATGTGGGGTAAGTTTTATCCTCATTGAAATGTGCAAGCATAAGATCTCAAATAATAAGTGTTTCCTTTAATGACGGTAGACATGTGTGACTTAATAATCTGATGAAGGTATTATTTCCTTGTTCTCTTCCTCTCACTTTCCCATCTTCTGTCTCATCTTATACTCATTCAGACCACTTCCATCTAACCATGGCTCTGACCTCTCTACATCTCTACATTTTACAATATTTGCAATTTTTGATGGCTTTTTCTCCAATTCATAATGGATATTATTAGAAGAAAAAATTGACACAAAATAAAACTGACAGTAGTTAAAACTGCACATGGCAAAATTTATTATGACTACAAAATGATGAAAATCGTATCCTTGTCAAAGTTCAGTACAAATAGTGGCCTCAAACAGAAACACGTGCAAAAACTATAAAGAGTAAAATCTGATGAATTATATCTTTGCTCTAAGAGTTTCTCTTTTAGCAAAGGAATTGATCACACTGAAAATAATATTGGAAACAGTGGAGGGGGAAATGGAAACAGCATATCTTCTTCATACAGAAAAACTAATAATTAAATTAGTTCCATATTGTTGGCTCTGAAAAATGCCGTATTGTTCTGATTTAAACATTTTATCCACATTATTCTGGAGGTTAGTAGTTTAGTGAAGTGTGTTTTCCATGGAATCCTGCAATTCGTTTTTGTATGTAAAAATAATTTATTACCCAGTATTATGTAAATTTAAAAATGGTAAATGCTTGCTAATTACCTGATATCGATACTGATACTGATTGATGTGTTGCACATTTTTGCAATAAGCATTTATTGAGTGCTAACTGTGTACTCTTCAATGTGCTAAGCACTGG
Organism: Meles meles; assembly: GCF_922984935.1. Taxonomy (NCBI): domain Eukaryota; kingdom Metazoa; phylum Chordata; class Mammalia; order Carnivora; family Mustelidae; genus Meles; species Meles meles. Next base: position 52,157,355 of record NC_060075.1, on the reverse strand, counting down.
GAATGCAAAAATATGTAAGACAGATTTCTGCCTCAAGAAATTTACATGTACACTAAAATTAAAAATATAAGCCTGAAATTGGTTCATTTTGCTTTACTTTATTTGACTCTATTTATAAATCTGTGCACTTTTAAAAAAGTGCATGGCTAGGAGATGTCACTTGTAAATTATTTATTCATTGCTCTGCTATAATGTAATCTCTTCAAGGCAGTGTCCTCGCCTGAATTTTCATTTATTTAAACATATGTGCAGGCTTAGAAACCAGTACCAAAAACCTCCAAAGCATTACACTCAAAATATGAAGTTGGTATTTTACATTCTGTAACATCCTTCTCTTAATTTAGCCTGTCAGAGTCCGTTTATCCTGTCAGTCCTCCATAAAGTCAAACCGTTAATTTCCTCAACTGTCAGTGTACATATCACTTTCAGGTTAAATCTATCAAATGGAACCTGACATCTCCCAGGCTTTGCCATCATTAGGTGGTGATTAATGTTAAAAACTCCATTTGTCTTAAACACTCCCCTTTCTAGTTCAATAATTGGATCAAAGATAGAGGATGTTGTGTTAATGGGCAGTACAGTCTGGTTTTCCAGGTGGCTCCTTCAGCTCCCGAGATACGACGTCTGAGGCTCCTCTAAACTGTTGCTAGCTTGATGCTTCCATCACAGTCCACCACTGGCCTTCTGCCTCCACAAGGTACTGGTACTCTCTACAGAGTACCACTGGTACTCTGGTACTCTGGTATTCTCTACAGAGTACCACTGGTACTCTGGTACTCTGTGGTGATTTTCTGTGAATCTTAAAGCTGAGAATGAATGTATTTCAAACTTTGGCCTGCAACGATAAATTAAGCTCCCAGACCTCCATCTTTGAAAACTTCTCTTACAATGTATTAAACACACAGTATTAAAGTATATTAATTACACTGTATCAAAGTGCATTAATATACCATACTAAAGCTAAAAGCTTTATATTAGAGTCCCACTGTTCCACTGTTCATAGGAAATAAAATCCCTTCATGATCTGGCTCCCACCCAGTCCTGAAGCCTCTTAACCTCTCTCTCTGTGTCTCCGTTTCTCTAGTCTAGCCTCATGGCTTATTTGCAACCATTTGAGTACCCTGTTCTTCCTTTCCCTGGGTCTTTGCATTTTTCTCTGCCTGGAATGCTTGTTCTCCCATCCTCATCCAGTTCCTTTTTCATTAAGGTTCGTTTCCTCTGGTTCACTTGCCCTAACTGCCTCTCCCTCATCACTTCTGGCATAATTGTTGTCACTTTTTTCTTGATTATCTGCTTAATGGCTCTTCCCTCTCATTCCAGTAGTAGGCTTCATGAGAGCAGAGAATGTTCTGGCCTTTCACCATTCTGTCATTATAGCCTAGTACACACAAAGACCCCACTCCCACAAAAATGTTCAGTAAATACCAATAAATTGCAGTGGGGTTGTATTCAGGTCCCAGTCTGAGAGGGCTACATTTTTTCTTTGTGAACAGGATTAGATGTTATGCCCTGTGATATCCTTTCTGAGGATCAACTGATCACCAGAGCTAGGAAAGGCTTCTACCCAACATATTCAAGTCTTTAGTAGCCCACACTGGTAGGTCCATTCCTAGCTTGCTTGCCTACCGAAAGTTTGATGATGAATAAAGATGGGCAGGACCCAGCACAAATAATTACAAGCAAGGTACCTACTGAAATGTCCTGCCAAGAATGTCTAAGACAATTGCAGGCCATAAAATTAGGAATTCCAGTGTTGTTGAAAGCACCAAGCTTAAAAATGTAATCTTGACTCTGTTCATACTCAAAAAATCTTTCCTATGCAGGTTTGGCAGTATTAACATCAGCAAAATTATCTATTCCCGATCTGCCTTGAACTTGATTGCTTTTATTTAGTAGCCACAGGTGGGCAGGACCATATTAGACTTGGGTTTGCAGAATAATTACTGTTTGTCCTTTGTTCCAATTTCACTGCATGAGAATTGGAGCCAAAGATTAAGTAAGTTTACACCCAGAAGGCTCTTGTACTTGGCTGGTTGTGGCTGTCTCAACAGGATACATTCAGATCTGTCCATTTTCTTTGGTGCTATCACTACAACCTTATCTCAGGCCACTATCACTCTCACTTGGTCTATTGTAATAGCCTCTTTTTTTTTCTCCTGTATGCTCTATAATTCATTCTTCACTTTGCAACCAGAAAGGTCTTTATGTATCAAATAAGATCATGTTTGCCCTAACCCAAATCTGCCAATGGCTTCCCATTATCTGCTTATTCTACCAACTACTGAAAGGAAAGTGTTAAGAATCTTCCAATTGTTATTATAGATTTATTTATTTATCCCTTTAATTCTTTCAGTTTTTCTTCATGTATTTTGAAATTCTGTTATTCTTTGCATACACATTTAGAATTTATTATATCTTCAGTGGATTGACTCTTATTATGAAATATCCCCTTAATCTCTAATAATACTCCTTGACTCAAAGTCTGCTTTGCTTGATATTAATGTACCTATTTCTGCTTTCTTATATACAGTGTTTACATTGTGTATTTTTTCATTCCTTTATTTTAAATTTATCTGTATCTTTATATTTAAATCATGTATGTTGTAAACAGCCTTTAGTAGAATCTCAGTCTTTTATCCAGTCTGATAATATCTACCTTTTTATTCGAGTAATTAGCCCATTTATATTCAACATACTTGTTAATCCAGTTGAGTTTAAGATTACCATCTTGGGGGTGCCTGGGTGGCTCAGTGGGTTAAAGCCTCTGCCTTTGGCTCGAGTCATGATCCCAGAGTCCTGGGATGGAGCCCCAAATCGGACTCTCTGCTCAGCAGGGAGCCTGCTTCCCCCTCTCTCTCTCTCTGCCTGCCTCTCTGCCTACTTGTGATCTCTGTCAAATAAATAAATAAAATCTTTAAAAAAAAAAAAGATTACCATCTTGGTACTTTTTTCTATCTGTATTATCTGAATTTGTTCCATTTTTCCATTTTTCTGGTTTTGTTCCATTTTTTAGATTTATTATTTTTTATTATTTTACTTTATTATTTTACTCTATTGACATTTTAGCTATACTTCATTTTTAATTTTTCATTTGTTTTTATTGAGTTCTCAAAGATTACAATAGATATACTCTACTAACAATACAATCTAGCTTGGAAAAATATTACACTATTTTACACATAGGAAGTCTACAACACTATGCTTCCACTTACCCCTTCTGTCCCTGGTACAATTATTATCATACATTTTTACGTCTACATATGTTATATACTCCATGATATATTTTTTAAATTATTCTGCTTTAAACAATTGTTTCTTAAGAAATTAAGGGAGGGATGAAGTCTTTTATATTTATTCACGTATTTGTAATAAACAGAACTCTTCATTCCTACATATGAGTTTCTGTCTGATATTACTTCTTCATTTTCCTGAAGGGCATTTTGACTTAGCAATTTGATGAAGGCATTACTGAGATTCTATTATATTTCCTCTATTTCTCCCTCCCCCATCTCCTCTTATCTCATATTTATCCAACTTACTCCTATCTCTCCAAACCAACAATACTTCTAAGTCTTCGAATACTTCTTACAGTACAGTGTATTGCTGATGACAAATTCTCTCACCTTTTGCTTATCAGGAAATATTTTTATTTTGCCTTCATTTGGTGGGGGAGGATATTTTTGTTGGCTACAGAACTCTAGGTGACTTTTTTCTTTTTTTAAGCAGTTTTAAAAAAATTTTTTTTATTATTATGTTCAATTAGCCAGCATATAGTACATCCTTAGTTTTGGAAGTAGGGTTCAATGATTCATTAGTTGCATGTAACATCCTGTGCTCATCACCACATGTACCCTCCTTAATACCCATCACCCAGTTACCGCATTCCCCCACCACCCTCCCTTCTGTAACCCTCAGTTTGGTTCCTGAAGTCCAGAGTATCTCATGGTTTGTCTACCTCTCTGATTTCTTCCTGTTCAGTTTTCCCTCCCTTCCCCCGTGGTCTTCTGTGGTATTCCTTATATTCCACATATGAGTGAAATCATGGTAATTACCTTTCTCTGCTTATTTTTCTTAGCATAATCCCCTCCAGTTCCATCCATGTCAGTGCAAATGGTCGGTATTCATCCTTTCTGATGGTTGAGTAATAGTCCATTGTATATATGGACCACATCTTCTTTATCCATTCATCTGTTGAAGGGCATCTTGGCTCCTTCCACAGTTTGGTTGTCATGGACATTGCTGCTATGAACATTGGGGCGCATATGCCCCTTCTTTTCACTATGTCTGTATGTTTGGGGTAAAATACCTACTAGTGCAATTGCTGGGTCATAGGGTAGCTCTCTTTTTAATATCTTGTCTCAGCAATCAGACAACAAAAAGAAAGAAAAGGCATTCAAATTGGCAAAGAAGTCAAAACTCTCTTTCTTCACAGATGATATCATACTGTATGTGGAAAACCCAAAATACTCCACCCCCAAGTTACTAGAACTCATACAGCAATTCAGCAACATGGCAAGATATAAAATCAATGCACAGAAATCAGTTGCATTTCTATACACTAACAATGTGACTGAAGAAAGTGAAATGAAGGAATTGATTCCATTTACAGTAGCACCAAAAACCATAGATACCGAGGAGTAAACCTATCCAAAGAGGTAAAGGATCTATACTCTAGAAACTACAGAACACTTATGAAAGAAATTGAGGAAGACAAAAAGAGATGGAAAAACATTCCATGCTAATGGATTGGGAGAGTAAATATTGTGAAAATGTCTGTGCTGGCCAGAGCAATCTATACTTTCAATGCTATCCTATCAAAATATCATCGACATTTTTCACAGAGCTGGAGCAAACAATCCTAAAATTTGTATGGAACCAGAAAAGACCCCGAGTTGCCAGGGGATTGTTGAAAAAGAAAACCAAAGCTGGGGGCATCACAATGCCTGACTTCAAACTATATTCCAAAGCTGTGATCATCAAGACAGCATGGTATTGGCAGAAAAACAGACACATAGATAGATCAGTGGATCAGAATAGAGACCCCAGAAATGGACCCTCAACTCTATGGACAACGAATCTTTGACAAATCAGTGAAGAATATCCAATAGAAAGAAGATTGTCTCTTCAATAAATGGTGCTGGGAAAATTGGACAGCCACATGCAGAAGAATGAAACCAAACCATTCTCTTACACGATATACAAAAACACAGAATGGATGAAAGACCTAAATGTCAGACAGGAATCCATCAAAATCCTAGAGGAGAACTAAGTAACCTCTTCAACATTGACTGTAGTGAATTTTCAAGACATGTCTATAAAAGCAAGGGAAAGAAAAGCAAAAACAAACTTTTGGGACATGATCAAGATAAAAAAGCTTCTGCACAGCAAGGTAAACAGTCAACAAAACTAAGAGGCAGGAGCGCCTGGGTGGCTCAGTGGGTTAAAGCCTTTGCCTTCCGCGCAGGTCATGATCCCAGGGTCCTGGGATTGAGCCCTAAATCGGGCTCTCTGCTGAACAGGGAGCCTGCTTCCTCCTCCTCTCTCTCTCTCTCTCTCTGCCTGCCTCTCTGCCTACTTGTGATCTCTGTGTGTCAAATAAATAAATAAAAATATTAAAAAACAAAACAAAACTAAGAGGCAACCCACGGAATGGGAGAAAATGTTTGCAAATGACATTACAGATAAAGGGCTGTTATGCAAGATCTATAAAGAACTTCTCAAAGTCAACACCCAAAAACCAAATAATCCAGTCAATAAATGGGCAGAGGACATGAACAGGTATTTCTCCAAGAAGACATACAAATGGCTAACAGACACATGAAAAAATGTCCAACATCATTAGCCATCAGGGAAATACAAATCAAAACCACAATGAGATACCACCTTACACCAGTTAGAATGGCAAAAATTAACAAGACAGGAAATAATAAGTACTAGAGAGGATGTGGAGAAAGGGGAACCCTCCTACACTGTCGGTGGGAATCAGCCTGGTACAGCCACTCTATGTGACTTTTTTTCTTTCAGCATTTTAAAGATGTTCCGTTGCCTTTTAGCTTGCCTTGTTTCTTATGAGAAGACAGTGCTAATTCTTATCATTGTTCCTATACATGTAGTGTGTTTTTGTTTTTGTTTTCTTTTGACTGCTTTTAATATTTTCTCTTTATTTTTGCTTTTTGGCTGTGATGTGCTTGGGTATGATTTTCTTCATGTTTACACTGCTTGTTGATTTTGGAGCTGCTTGGATCTGTGGGTTAATATTTTTTATCAAATTGGGAGATTCTTAGAGTGTTACTTCTTCAGATATTTCTCTTTTCCCACTGGGACTCCAATTACGCAAGTTAGGCTGCTTGATAATATCCCACACATCACTAAAGCTCTCTTCCTTTTTTTTTTTTTCTTTCAGGCTTTTTTCTCTCTAAGCTTCAGTTTAACTAGTTTCTAGTTTCTGGTTTTTTGGTTTTTTCTTTTTCTTTATACAGTCTCCAGTCTGTCCTTTAGGGTACTGTTTGCCTGTTAAAATTTCTGTTCAGCTCATAGTTCCCCAATATCTGTTTTCAGCCAGACCTTGTAAGGTTTTACTCTTTGCATGTGTGTTTTAATATTTAGCCAAAGACTTAAGAGGACTCCAGTGCAAATTTCTTGAATTCCTTCTCTGCATAGTTCCTTTCTTTCTGGAACTCAGCCTTGTAAATGTCCAGCTGCCCTAGTATCCCTACCCTCTGATCTCTGCCTACTCAGCTCAATGAGATTGCGATGCTCTGTTCATGCTCTAAATCTCTGCAGTGTATTCCAGAAAGTGCACCCACGCAGGAAGCCAAGGTGATCAGGAGACTCACTTCATGAGTTTCTCTTCTCTCAGGGTTTGAAGTTTTACTTTGCCTCTTATTCAATATCCAGAAGTCACTGTTTTTCATATTTATATGGTTGTTTACTATGATAAGACTAATCCAGTACCGTTAATATAGTTGTTTACTATAATAAAACTAATCCAGTACCAACTACTCTGGTTGCCTCATCTCAATTAGAATAAAATTCAAGCTTCTTTTTGGTCTGGTTATAAAGCCCTGTTTAACATGGCCCTACCTACTTCTCTGACTTCATTAGGTACCATTCACTTTTTTACTCCTCTATACTCTATACTGGGCTCCTTTCCACTCCTCAGACACACCAGCTTCTTCTTACCTTAGGGCCTTTACCCTGTTGTCTCTTCTGTCTAAGATGCTCTACCTTCCGATCTTCACATTATGATCACTTGCTTATTATTCAAGACCGTCCAAATTAAAGTATACAACTAGTCATTGTCGGAGAAATCTGTTTTATGTATTTGTAGAATGCATATCATAGTCTGATATTTTAGTTTGTGTCTTTTATTAAATTTTCTCTTGGCTTATTTTCTGTCTTCTTTCAATAGAACAAAGTATCCATGAGGACAAGGACATTCTCTGTCTTTCTTACTGCTGTATCTTCAGTGTGGGGACTGTGCCTAACACATGTGAAACACTTGATAAATACTTCTTAAATGAATGGATAAATTAATAAAACCCATTTTTCTTCTTCATCTTTTCATACCTTCCTCTCAAATTAGCACAAACTTCAATGGAAATTCTCATATAACATATGGATATGAGGAAAAGGATAATGATGATCATGCCTAATATTCATTGAGCTGTTATTACTCTGTGCTAGACGCTGAACTAAGTGCTTTGCATTTATTTATTTATTTATTTTAAGATTTTATTTATTTATTTGACAGAGAGAGAGATCACAAGTAGGCAGAGAGGCAGGCAGAGAGAGAGGAAGAAGCAGGCTCCCTGCGGAGCAGAGAGCCCGATGTGGGGCTCGATCTCAGGACCCTGAGATCATGACCTGTGCCGAAGGCAGCGGGTTAATCCACTGAGCCACCCAGGTGCCCCGTGCTTTGCATTTATTATCTCACTTAATCTTTATTACAACCTTATGAGGTATTTACTCTTATATTGATATTGCAGATAAGGGAAGTAGGCACACAGAAGTTGAGTGTCTTTCTGAGTATCTCATATCTAATCAACTTGCCCAATCCCTAGAGTTTATCATTCTTCCAGATTTTCTAGAGTTGCTATTGTCCAGGCTCTGATTTTCATTTCCACATGACTGGATCTGGGTTTTATACTGCCTTTGAGATACGCCCAGGTCATGCTAGTCTCTAGCACTAAAACATCATGTACCACATCTGTTGTCTATTACTCTTCCTTGCCAAAAAAAAAAAGCTCATATTGTGCTATTGTATCCAACCCTCATGTTTCTACTGTAGCATAAATATGCTTAACCAGCTGTTGCTAACGCTTTGTAATGCTTGTGACAACTCTACTGAGAACCTCCTCTTAATGGAGCAGATGGTGTGAAATCAAGCAGGCGAGTAGAAATGTAGTGACAGAACCAAAGGAGGGAGGGAGATGCTGGTCAACGCTGCTGCTGCTGCTGCTTCTTCTTTTTTCTTTTGCTTTTTTCCCCCCTAAAGATTGGAATCTAAGACAAGTCGTATTCAAGTCCCTATGCTTGTGTCTCAAAGGCAGTATAAGATCTGGATATGAGGTTAAAGGAAAGAAGTTTTGAGAAGTGCAGAATAGTTAGAAATGTTTTACAAAAGTGACTGACAAAATCACCAAAATGAATATCCTCCACAAAGCAAATGGATTTGGAGAATAATAGAAGACATTGAATAAAGTTAAGGATTAAGGGAATAAATAAGAAGAATAATAATTTTCCCAGAGAGAGTAAGGAAACTGTCCAATGCCAATGTTCATAATAACCATTTTAAATAAATAAGAGATGTTGTTTTGCACAATGTAGAGAGAGAAAGCTGAGAGTTAAATAGACCGCATAAACCCCATACCTGGTGTTTACAAGCCATGAGGCCCTGGGCAAGTTCCTTACCCTCTGTGAGTTTGAATTATCCTTCAGATAATAAATCCTACCATAAGATATGAAAGAGGGAAGTTTGGGGTAGAGGGTGATTACCTGAGGGATGATGCATTTTTAACAAAAACAGTGAGGAGGCACTCCATAAACCCCAAAATGCAAGTAGGTGAAAACTAACCTCCCCATTCACAAACCCTGCAGGGCAATAGGATGGAGTGTGGAGGAGGGCTTATGGGAGGAAGAGAGAGAGAAGGAAGCATCAGGGTGTGCAACAGACTTGAGAATAGGAGAAAACCCAAAGAAGCAAGAGTATGCACTAGGAAGCACAGCGAGCCAGTGGAGAACAGCAGTTGCAGCCAGGAGGTGTTTTGCCATCTCTGATAATGAGGCTGAGAAAGAGGCCCCCGGTGAGAAGTTCTGCAGGGTGGAGTAGTGAATATCCTCTTCCAACCTTGGTTGGCGAACATTTAGAGTTTTGAGGAACTTAACAAGGCCAAAGGCTGTATGAAATGCACACTGCAAGAAGCATTCCAGAATTCTCTGTTAAACTCATACCAAAGATTTGAGTGTTTTATGAGATCAGAGTATAAAAACATTAATTTCATTGCTTTTGAGACCAAGTCTCAAGTCCTCTGGCTACAAGACCCTCCAGGCTGACAATGGCCCAGATTCCATGAATGTTGTATGAGCTGCAGAGCTATCTACGCTGTCCTTGAGCAAGATTTATGATCTCGTGCAGCATGGGTTACTGCCAGTTCATGGCTGTACATTCTGGCAGTTCTGACCTGGCTCACTCTGGAAGGAAGAAACAGTTTGACATGAAAAAATTTACCTGATCTGAGCACCTGCTTATGTCTGCTTATTTGTGCACACACCAGGTAAGTTTGAGAACAAATTACTTAAAATAATTTGCATATAGGAGGTTAATTATACCAGAAATCAGGATATCTTGGGCACACATGTCCCCTGCTTCATTCCTTTTGCCATCAGCTCCATAAATAGGGGAGGGCCGTGGTTTTAATTAGGGTGTTTGGGAAAGCCTTCCTGAAAGGGGACATTCTGACCAAAAGTTGGAGATGAGGAAGTAAGCCTGGGGAAAAACATTGCAGGAATTGAGAATTCCTGATAGATTCAAGGAACAAAATGGGGCCAGACAGAACAGGGCCTGCATGAAGACTTAGGCCAGTACTTTAAGTAGATGTCACCTCATTTGGAGTATTTTAAATAGAAGAATGATATGATCTGAATGACATTGGAAATGAATCATTCTTGTCACTCTATTAGGGCTACTAACTAGAGTGAAGGAGGCAAGAGTAGAACTACTGCTGTGATGAAGAAGAGAGACAAGGGGTTCCTGAATCAGGTGGCAGTGGTGAAGTTGGTGAGAAATGGTCAGATTTTGAATCTGGCAGAGCCAATAGAACTTGTTGATGTATTTGGTGAGGAGATTAAAAAGAGAGGATTTGGGTGCCTGGGTGGCTCAGTTGATGAAGCGACTGCATTCAGCTCAGGTTATGATCCTGGAGTCCTGGGATCGAGTCCCACATTGGACTCCCAGCTCCATGAGGAGTCTGCTTCTCCCTCTGACCTCCCCTCTCATGCTCTCTCACTCTCTCTCTCTGTCTCTCAAATAAATAAATACAATCTTTAAAAAAAAAAAAAAAGAGAGAGAGGATTCAAGGATAACTCCAGTGTTTTTGATCTAAGTAATGGAAGAATGGAGTTTCCGTCAAAGAGTGGCTAGGGAGTGCTGTGGGTTGAATTGTGGCATTCTCCAAATTCCTGCATTGGAGTTCTAACTCCTCACACCTCAGAACTTGACCTTGTTGGGAAAAAGGGCTGTTGAAGATGTAATTAGTTAAGAAGAGGTCATCCTGATAGCATGGAGGACATTAAGAGAAGGAAGGGAAAAATAAAGGGGGTGGGGGGGAAATTGGAGGGGAAGAGGAACCATGGAGACTATGGACTCTGAGAAATGAACTGAGAGTTTTAGAGGGGAGGGGTGTGAGGGGATGGGTTAGCCCAGTGATGGGTATTAAAGAGGGCATGCATTGCATGGAACACTGGGTATTACATGCAAACAAGGAATCATGGAACGCAACATCAAAAACTAATGGCGTATTGTACGGTGACTAACATAATAATAATAAAAAAAAAGATGAGATCGTACTGGAGAATGATGGCTCCTAATTCAGTGTGACTAGTGTCTTTTTAAAAAAAAGGAACTTTGGGGTTCCCTGGTGGCTCAGTCATTAAGTGTCTGCCTTTGGCTCAGGTCATGATCCCAGGGTCTTGGGATCGAGCCCCACATTGGGCTGCCTGCTCAGTGGGGAGCCTGCTTCTCCCTCTTCAACTCCCCCTGCTTGTGTTCCCTCTCTCACTGTCTCTGTGTGTCAAATAAATAAATTAAATTAAAAAAAAAAAGAGGGTGTGCCTGGGTGGCTCAGTTGGTTAAGCCACTACCTTCAGCTCAGGTCATGATCCTGGAGTCCCGGGATCAAGTCCCACATCAGGCTCCCTGCTTGGCAGGGAGTCTGCTTCTCCCGCTGATCTCTCTCCTCTCATGCTCTCTCTTATTCTCTCTCAAATAAATAAAATCTTTAAAAAAATTTTTTTAAACATTAAAAAAAGGAATTTTGGACATGTACACACCAAGGAGAACATCATGTGAAGATGAAGGCAGGGATTTACTAGCCAAGAAACTCCCTAAATTGCCTGCAACCACCAGGAGCTAGGAGAGAGTCATGAAAAAGATCATCCTTCACAGACTCAGAAGGAGCCTTTCCTACTGACACCTTGATTTCAGACGCTTAGCCTCTAGCGCTGTGAGACAATGAGTTTCTGGTTAGCCACCCAGTTTGTGGTACTTTGTTAGAATAGCCCCAGGGAACTAATACATAGAAGGTTGGAAGAGAGGAGAATCAGGAGTTTGATTTGAACCCCATAAGATATGAGATGTGCACTGAACATCTAAGGATAGATTCAAGTAGGCAGCTCAGCATTAAAGTCAGAGGTTCAACAGAGATGTCCAGACCAGAGATTTATTTTGCAGATTGTTAGCACATTCATGGTATTTAAACCATGATATGATTTAGATCTAGATATCTAGAAAGTGAGTGTGAACAGAGATAATAAGGGGGTCCAGGGAGGAGGCCAAGACTAAGACAGAAGAAATAAGGGAGAACCAGCAAAGGAAACTGAGGAGGAGCCATCTGTGCAGTAGGTGGGAAATGAGAAGTATGTGTGGTCCCAGAAGCTAAAGGAAGAAAAGGTTTTAACGCAGATAGAGAAATAGGTTGTGTCAACTACTGCTGGTGGATGAGAGGTAACTGAGAATTGACCCTGGAGTTACTAATGTGGGTGGTGATGATAAGAGCTCAACTATCTACCTAACTGGATAAATTCTATACATCAAGGGCCAAGAACTTGGAGACAATTCCTTCCTATAAAAAAGAGGCAAAGAAATTGAGCAGTAGCTGGACATAAAAGTGGGTTGAGAAAGAATATGTATGCATGTCTATGTGTGTGTGCATGTGTTTAAGATGGGAGAAATAAAACATGTTTATATGCTGGTGGAAATAATCCAGAAGAGTGGGGAAAATTCATGATGCAAGCAAAAGAAGGAAGAATTGCTAGAGGTGGGCTTTAATAGGTGAGAGGGTTTAGGAGCAGGCCAAAGGGGAGGGATGACCATGGATAGGACTGTGGGGGGAGGGGCTGGGGAGGTTCCTCTGCAGGAATAGGAATGCAGGCAGATGCATAGGGGCAGATGCTGGATAGATATTGTACTGATAACGTTTGCCAGTTCTCATAGTGCTTCTACTTCCTCAGTGAAATGGTAAGCAATGTCATTAGCTGAGAGGAGAGGAGTGGGGAGAAAGTGCTGGGGGTTGAGGAGAGAGGAACAGATTATGTAATTATCATTCAGGGGAGAGAGAGAGTGACTGCCCTAGGATAATGTGGTATGGTTGCCACTCAGCTCATCTTGATCAAGTTTATATTAGGCATGGCTGGAGATAAACAGATCCACAGTTGGGGAGCCCAATGCTTTCAGGAGGGTGTGATGATTAATCTTATGTATCAACTTGACAGGGCCATGGAGTGCCCAGACATTTGGTCAAACATTCTGAGTGTGCCTTTGAGGGTATTTCTGGATAAGATTCACATTTGAATAGTAGACCAAGCAAAACAGATTGCCTTTGAGTATGGATGGGCCTCATCCAATCTTCTGAAGACCTGAACAGAGCAAAATGACTCAGTAAGAGGGAGCTCTGCCTGCCTGACCACTTGAGCTGGAACACCGGTCTTCTCTTGCCCTTGAACTGGAACTTACACCATCAACTTGCCTGCTATTGATCTTGGAACTTCTCAGCCTCCATAATTGCATGAGCCAATTCCTTACTTCATCTCTATCTCTATCTATCTATCTATCTATCTATCTATCTATCTATCTATCTATCTATCTCTTGTTTCTGTTTCTCTAGAGAACAGGACTACTAGATTATTGATTTAGTGATTGACATAGAATGGTAGTAGTGACTCATCCTGGCTCTGTTGCTTCTGGTGGAAGACATGGGGAGTACCCTACAGGTGGACTCCCAAGGTGTGGGACATGAGACTCAGAACATGACCCACTCCCTAGTAGAGCTCATTTCCTCTGTGCTGCTGACTGGACTCAGGAATCAATGAGAGGGTAGAGATGGGGCCCTTTCCACTTCATAGATTATGTATCTTGAGTTCTAGATATGGTTGTGGTTTTTGTACCTTCTCTTTCCTCCTCTTTGCCCCATTTTGCTCTCCATCTTCCAGCCCCACAGCTTCCTGGCAATCTAGATGATGGCTCCAGGCTATGAATGATGCCCTTTCTCTGATGAAACAGAATTCAGACAAGAGCAGCTAGTTCCTAAAGGCCCACTGGCCCTAAACCCAGAGCGCTGGTGGGAACTAAAGTCTCTGAGACCCAGTTAGGTCCGCCCTGGATGCCATAGCCATGTAGTCTCACTTTCTTTGTGACTTCTGCGATAAAGGATGTCCCTGAAGAACATGTCCCATGTCACTTCCCTCACACACAGGTGAACCCTCCCCAAAGGGAAGTGCAGGCCTGGGACAACCAGTCCTCTCAGCTATACCATGCACAGTGGGCAGCCCTCCTGGTTTTGTATGCCCTTGAATGAAGAATGGCTTTTACATTTTTAATGGCTGGGGAAAATCCAAAAAAAGAATACTATTTTGTGACACATGAGAATTTCATGAAATTCAAATTTGTGTCCATAAATTTTATTGGAAGAGAGATACACCCATTTTAGATGTTTTCTGTGGTTACTTTCATGGGCAGAGTTGTCTGGTTGTCTGGTCCTTTATAGAAAAGTTCTTACAACCAGTGTTCCATGGCATGGTGGTTCATTGGAGCCCAGAAGGACTGGGAGAAGCCAAAAATCTCTGGGTCCAGTTGGGTGAAATTTGGGAGCTACAGCCACGTTGGCTCCTGTCAAAAAGCCAAAAAGAGCCCAATGTCTGGGGTTCTTCACTGAGAAGGTTGAGAGAAGATACAAGCAAATGTGGATGCTTTATACATCAAATTCAGTATATCTGTAAACATATTGAAAATGAGCTCTGGAAAGACTTTTAAGATCTTCTAGTTTATTTTACAGTTGAGAAAAACTGTAAGGCCTCAGAGATGGCCCCTATTAAGTCATGTCCCAAGTCATGTCCCATGTACACAGCTGGTAAGTGGCTGAGACCAGACTAGAACACACTTGTTTTCACTCCCCATGCAGTGCTCTTCCTTTAGCCTTCCACACTGTGGTCTTTGTGATGCTTTGGGGATCAGAGTCTATTCCTTCAAACTACACAGTGGCCAATGTCTCTTCCCATGTAAGTTTGTCATGAGTCTTAATATGGGGGGATCCAGAGCCCACTAAAGCATGTGTGGCCTTAGGTTGGGAAGTTCCCGCTTCTGATAATAGGCGGTCGATCAATAAAACCAGGAAGTCTTTAGAAGCAGTGTCTTCCAGTTGCCTGGAACTTCTGGGTAGGCATAAGGGCAAAGCAGAGCTTTTGCTATTTGAAAGCTGGTCTCTGACTTCAGATTTCAGAGAACTTTCCAGTGATAGCCTCTCAAATATGCCCATGTATCTAATTAAAAATATAGATTTTCTGTTGTGAGTTAAAGCCAAAATATAGCTTTAAAATTTGCTTGGCCAAGTACATTTAATAATACCTAAATGCTCTCATGTGTTAAATATTCATCCATTTTCTCCATAACCGCTTACAATAAATATTGATGATTGTCTAACTTTGAAAATGGCTATGTACATAGGAGAATATTCATGTGTGTCCCATTGATTTTCCTGACAGGGCCAAATGGAGCAGGTAAGCCAATTTAACACAACCAATTTCCAATTTTGCACAGCCTGAATAGGAGAAGTGCTGTGGAAATGAATAATCAATCTTACTACCATTATTATTAATAATATTTAGCTCACATACAGCTCCTTCCATCTTCTAAGCACTTCACCAACATTAACAAATTTATTCACTAACACTCAAGGGAGGCATTTTTGTAATGGGAATGAGAGGCCAAGAGAGATGTAAATGGCTGCCTAGGGCTAAGGAATAATTCGGGTATGGCAATGCAAAGTGGGATAACCTCTAGTGAGTCCCAGTCCCCACAGGATTTCCTACCTCCTTCAATACCAGAGAAATACTGCAATCTAATGGAGGCCAGTATAATTTTTCAGTCTTACTTTTATAAGATGTATATTTCCCGTAAGAAGAACTGGATAATAAAAGCTCCCATGTTTCAGACACCTACTATGTGCTGAGCACTGCTAACTTTTGGGGATATTGAATGACAAGAGCCTCAGCCCTGAAGAAGCTGAGATTCGGGAGGGAGAGAGAGAGAATAAGCGAACAGCAAGCAGGGAGATGAGGGAGATAAAAGGAGAGAGAGAGGGAGGGAGGGAGGCCCATTTGAGGGAGTGGAGAAGGAACACCCAGCACACCATGAGCTTCTCCCCTGAGAAGGATGTGTTTGAGCCCAGCCCCACTGGGTGGCTGAGCGTCAAGACTGGGGATATGAGCAGGGGAATCAGCCACTGGGGGAGAAAGGGAAAACAGTGGGGGAAAGGGGGCCTTGAAAACACTCTGGAGACAGCAGATCCCTCCGCCTGATGAGAGCGAAGGCTGCCTGTCTGAGGAAGATTATGTGATGCTAGAGAAACAGTTGCAGCGCCTTGTACGTAATCACCACAGATTATATTCTCTAAAGATAGCTCCAAAAATATCTCCCATATCACCCCATCTTCTGCAATGTATCCTTGCCACCCTCTCCCATCCAGAGGTGGGGTTATGTCCCCTCCCGCCGAATCCAGGTGGACTTAAGACTGCCTTGACATCTGGCATCTGGGGGAAGGATGCTCTGAATTCCGAAGCTAGGTCAGTGAAGGCAATGCTGTCTCTGCATTGTCCCCTGGGACACCTGCTTTTTGGAGTGCTGAGCCACCAACTAAGACGTCCAGCTAGGCTGAGGCCCCCATACTGGTGTTCAAACCACCAGGCTACATGGAGAGACCACAGGTAGTTGCTCAGGTGCACAGCACCAGCCGAGATCCCAGCAGACAGCTAACATCAGCCTGCAGACATGGGAGTGAAGACTCTGCCTGATGATTCCAGCCCCCAGTTGTCAACTGACCCTTAGCTCTTGAGTCTTCCCACAAGCAACCCCAGACACTGTGGAGCACAAACTATCCCTGTTGTGTCCTATTCAGATTCCTGACTCACAGATCTGTGAATGTAATAACATGGTTGAAATTTGGGGGTGGTGTTTCATGGAACAATGGCAAGCAGAACAGCTGTGCTGCAGACTTTGACTTTATTCTTAAGCAATGGAGAACCATTGAAGGATTTTTAAGGTGGGGTGGAGGGTAACCGCCATCAGCTTTTGTGTCAAATGGCAGGAGCAGGAGGATCCTGTGTGAAATGAGAAGACCCCTGGCTAGCGGTTTCGGTATTTCAGACCTAGGGATCGTTCTTCCTAGGTAAATCTGGGTTGTCAACTTTTTCGGTCACTGTTGTTTGATTTTGTCAGTCACATTTGTCTCCCTCTGGCTCGGGGATTCTCATTCCTGGCTGCATATTAGAATCACCTGGGGAGTATTAAAAACTATCCCATTTCCTGGGCCCCACCCCAAATCAATTAAATCAGAGTATCTGGAGAAGTGGGGCTCTGACATTGGGTTTTTAAAAGTGTCCCCAGGTGATTGTAATGTGCATCCAAGGCTGAGAGCCACTGAGTGAGCTGTTCACCCACCAGGCAAGCCAAGCTTAGGGACACGCTCATGCTATAAATTTGAAACTCAGTTGCAAACTAAAATTACAAATTGCTGAATTTGTTATACTTTCTCGCCTTGGGGGAAAAAGTAATTTCTGGACAGTAGATGCTGGTTACTGTCGTAGAACCAAAGGAAAAGTTACAGACCTGAGGCCATATTATGAAAAATGTGTGAGGTCTTGGGGTGCATTTGTGAAAAGAAGAAGAATGAAGCTCTTTTTTCACAAGGTTTGACTATTTTCAGTAGAGAGCTGCTTTCTCTAAAACATAGCTTCCCAGCATGGTTTGATGAAGCATCTGTTCCAGCAGTTTTCTTTTGCTTTGACACTGGCCCAAGCCAAAATGAATCCATTACATAGCTCTAGTGCGTGTCCATGGACCTGGACAAAAGAATGAGAAAACCTCCCCTGTGCACATGTACACAGGGATGAGGGGGCACATGTTTGCAGGTCCAGGGTCAAATGTTGAAACGTAGTTGGGTAAGGCAGGATGGTAGAGGAAGGGACTTACTGGAGAATAAAGTCACGAATGCCTATGACCCGGAGTAGGCCACATGCTCTCTCTGGGCTCCAGTTTCCTCATCCATATAGGAAAGTAGGGTGATCCTGAAGTACCTTCTTTAACTTGAAACTATGATTCCATAGTTCGGTACCAGAAACCTCTGATTTCTGCTTTGCATCTATCATTCTGCCCCAGCCTAGTTGTGAGTCCTGATGCTTAACAGCTCATTGCTCTGTATATTAATCACATGTTACTGATGCTTTGTAGTCTGGGGCCTTGCTGATCTTGGAGAGATTGCCCCTCCAAGGGCTAGTCAACTGCTAGAGATGTTTTTTTTTATTTTTAAGTTTTTTATTAACATATAATGTATTATTTGTTTCAGGGTACAGATCTGTGAATCATCAGTCTTATGCAATTCACAGCACTCACCATAGCACATACCCTCCCCAGTGTCCATAACCCATTTACCCCATCCCTCCTATCCCCATTCCCCTCCAGCAACCTTCACTTTGTTTCTTGAGACCTAGAGTCTTTAATGGTTTGTCTCCCTCTCTGGCTTCGTCTTGTTTCATTTTTCTCTCCCTTCCCCTATGATCCTCTGTCTTGTTTCTCAAATTCCTCAAATCAGTGAGATCATATGATAATCGTCCCCCTCTGATTGACTTATTTCACTTAGCATAATTACCTCTAGATCCATCCATATCATTGCAAATGGCAAGATTTGGGGCTTTTTGGTGGCTGCGTAATATTCGTGTGTGTGTGTGTGTGTGTGTGTGTGTGTGTGTGTGTGTAGATATATGTATCACATCTTTATCCATTCATCTGTTGATGGACATCTAGGCTATTTCCATAGTTTAGCTATTGCGGACATGGCTGCTACAAACATTGGGGTGCACATGCCCTTTCGGATCCCTACATTTGTATCTTTAGGAGTAAATACCCAGTAGTGCGATTGCTGGGTTGTAGGGTAGCTCTATTTTCAACTTTTTGAGGAATCTCCCTCCTGCTTTCCAGAGTGGCTGCACCAGGTTGCATTCTCACCAGGAGTGTAGGAGGGTTCCCCTTTCTCCACATCCTCACCAAAACTTGTCGTTTCTTAACTTACTAATTTTAGCCATCTCACTGGTGTGGTTTTGATTTGTATTTCCCTGATGCTGAGTGATGTTAAGCATTTTTTCATGTGTCTGTTGGCCATTTGGGTGTCTTCTTTGCAGAAATGTCTGTTCATGTCCTCTGCCCACTTCTTTTTTTTTTTTTTTTAAATGAGAGGATCAGCAATTTTTTTTTTATTTGTTTATTTGACAGACAGAGATCACAGATAGGCAGAGAGGCAGCCAGAGAGAGAGGAAGGGAAGCAGGCTCCCTGCTGAGCAGAAAGCCTGATGTGGGGCTCGATCCCAGGACCTTGGGATCATGACCTGAGCCGAAGGCAGAGGCTTTAACCCACTGAGCCACCCAGGCGCCCCCCTCTGCCCACTTCTTGATTGGATTATTTTTTCTGTTGGTGTTGAGTTTGATAAGTTCTTTATATATTTTGGATACTAGCCCTTTATCTGATATGTCATTTTCATATATCTTCTCCCATTCTGTCAGTTATCTTTTGGTTTTGTTGACTATATCCTTTGCTGTGCAAAAGCTTTTGATCTTGATGAAGTCCCAATAGTTCATTTTTGCCCTTGTTTCTCTTGCCTTTGCCGATGTTTCTAGGAAGAAGTTGCTGCGGCTGAAGTCGAAGAGGTTGCTGCCTGTGTTCTCAAGGATTTTGATGGATTCCTTTCTCACATTGAGGTCTTTCATCCATTTTGAGTCTATTTTTTTGTGTGGTATAGGGAAATGGTCTTGTTTCATTCTTCTGCATGCGGCTGTCCAATTTTCCCAGCACCATTTGTTGAAGAGACTGTCTTTTTTCCATTGGACACTCTTTCCTGCTTTGTTGAAGATTAGTTGACCATAGAGTTGAGCATCCATTTCTGGGCTCTCTATTGTGTTCCATTGATCTCTGTGTCTGTTTTTGTGCCAGTACCATACTGCCTCGATGATGACAGCTTTGTAATAGAGCTTGAAGTCTGGAATTGTGATTCCACCAACTTTGCTTTTCTTTTTCAACATTTCTCTGGCTATTTGGGGTCTTTTCTGGCTCCATATAAATTTTAAGATTATTTGTTGCATTTCTTTGAAAAGAGTTGATGGTATTTTGATAGGGATTGCATTAAATGTGTAGATTGCTCTAGGTAGCATAGACATTTTCACAATATTTGTTCTTCCGATCCATGAGCATGGAACGTTTTGTCCATTTCTTTAACTGCTAGAGATAGTAAAGGACTCACCTCCCACTGTGCCTTTCATATGCAAACCAACCAGTGTACCCCTCACACCCCAAATACCTCCTTATTATAAAGCCCTCCAAGGCCTCACACTCTGGGCCTCTAGCCACCTGATCTAATCGCTTAAGGACCAGGTACTGGACAACCAGGGACAGCCTCATTGCCTTAGAGTCCTCTGGAATTACCCAAATTAGCCAAGCCTCTGCCTGCATCCCTATTGTGCTCATTCCCTTCTGTGGAAAACACACTCTTACTCCTGACTCCCCCACTCCACCCCATCCTGCATCCTGACCGACCCCATTCTTCCTCATAGGCCCCTTCTCTTGGGTTCTGTGAGTGTAATCAGCTTTTTTCAAGGGCAGTCATCTTCTGATCTATTGGCCGTGCCATACCTGTATAATGATAAAATCTACATTTTAAAACTCTCTGATGAGAGTATTCTCATTAGTAAGTCACAGATGAGAATGGTGACTTCCCTTTCTGTGTTTTTGAAAGCAGCCACCACTGACCACAGAGACACAAATGCAGTTCCCCAAAGCGTGGGTGCTTGGAAATTATAACAATGTTTCAAACCAATACATAAAAGCCCCTCTGAAGTCTGCGTGGTGGAATGGGCTAGTCTAGGCACCTGTTTCCCTCACCTTGAGATCTGTACAGATTGCCAAGGAAATTGTCCATGGTGTCACAATTAATTGGGATGGAAATTGGGGAAGTGAATGCAAATTAAGTCCTCCAACATGATCCAGCAATCATGGCAGGGCTGCTTTAAAGAAACTGGCATTAACCCTTCCAGACATTCTGTGCTCAGCAGCACATGTTCCCATCATCGCAGCAGTCCATTACGCCTCAAGTTCAGTAATGTTCCCCATAATCTGTATCATAATGGTGCACAGATATTGTATGAGAGGGACCAACAGCCTCCTCTCAGCTCCCCGTTTTCATAGCTCACGCAGCAGGATTAATTTCACAGCTTTTAGTTTCATGACAGTCAAACACCAACAATTGATTGGGGGAGGGGGAGAGACCCAAGTTTATTGGAAATATCAGTCACCGCAAAAAAATCCTGAAGGAAAACTTGCCACTTTGTGAAAGGTCACCAGATAAATAATTGCTTCGGAATTGGGATAATTCCTGTTGTCATTAAGCCCCAGCAGAGATCTAATACGTGTTAATACTTATGCTAAATGCTGAGAGACAGCAGTGCGGCGGCAGTCACATAGACAATGAAAACTAAGCACCTGGGGCCTGAGTTAAGGGTTTGCTTTTTTTATGCATAAGATGATACGATCGCCACTTCGGAACTTTCAGCCTCCCTGTCTGAGATGATAACCATTTTATCCCTGTGAACACAGCTGGTGTGGGTCTCAGCTCCTAAATGCTGACCCACATCGCCTTCTGGCAGATGCTTCTCATTCCAGCCCCACATATTCCCACCCCCACCAACCTGCGACAAAAGTCATAGTCACCAAACAATGGGATCTTTCCAAACCGTCCTTTTGTTAAGTGGTGGCTATATAGATTGAATTGGGTCCCCCCAATATTCATTTGTTAAAGCCTAAAGCCAGTTTAAGTTTTACTGCATAAACAACAAAATCACTGTTTAACTGGATGGAATCACTCTGGCTAAATAGTCCCTTACATTAGTAAGCCTGTTTCATGGAACAAATCAGTTACCTACCCCACATCACACAAAATAGAAGAAGACCTCACCCCGACCAGAACAATTCCACAGCCTGCACACCCTCCATTACGTGGAGTGATCCTATTTGTAGCACACACAGAAATTGTCCCAGAGTGGTGCCTGTCAAAGTCCAACATGAATTACCTTTACCTAGTGATTCTACTCATAAGCATCTGCGCAAGAAGTGAAAATCTCTGTCTGCCCAAAGACTTGCACACAAATGTTCTTAGCAGAATTATTCACAATAATTGCAAAATTGGAAAAAACAAAAAACAAATGTCCATCAACTGATGAACAGATAAAATGGAGTATTATCCATACAATGGAATGTTATTTGTCAATAAGAAGAAATGAAGTACTGACAATGCACAACACAGAGGGACTCCAAAAAACATTATGCTAAATATAAGAAGTAGGAGAGACCCAAGAGACCACATATGGTATGATTCCATATATACGAAATATCCAGAAAACATGAATCTATAGGCAGATCAGGGATGGGAATGGAACAGGGATGAACAGTAAATGGGCATGAGGGATCTCACTGGGGCAAGAGAAATGTTTTATGGTGATTTATGACTTAGGGCGATGACTTTGCTGACTTCACTAAAAATTGAACTGTACACTTGAAATGGGTGAATATCATGGTATGTAAAAGATACCATGATGAAGCGGTAAAAAATATTAAGTGTGCAATTGAATTGAGTCATCTTGGGTCTGGTTGAAATGCAGATTCTGAGTCAGTAGATGGGGTGAAGTCTAAAATTTGCACCTTTAATAAACTCCAAAGAGATGGTGATGTTGTTGGTCCAAGGTCCACACTTTGGGTAGTTAGCAGACAGATTTCCAAATTCCTGTTTCTGCAGTTCAACCTAGATAGATTACACCACTGCTTGGGCTTTGTTTATGAAACAGAGCATCCTCAACCCTCAACGTTCTCTTTCTTGATTCCTCATTTGCACTGAACCATGTCACTATTGCATGAAATCCTAGGTGAAAAGCTCTATTTTCTTCTTCCTTTCTTTGTTCATCTAGCCTGTGGCAGGCTCACCCAAGGAGCTACCATTTAACATGTACATTCCCTGACCCACCCCTGAAATTCTTTGTAACAAGCACAACAGGTAATTCTTACACAGGTGGCTTAAGGATTATCCTTTGTGAAATGCTAATCTAAACAGAACAGTTCAATAGAAATATAATGTTAGCCCATATGTAATTTTAAATGTTCTAGTAGCTATATTTTAAAAACTAAAAAGAAATAGGTGAAATTTACTTTTTTTTTAAATTAAAGATGTTATTTATTTATTTGATAGAAGAGAGAGACACAGTGAGAGAGGGAACAGAAGCAGGGGGAGTCGGAGAAGCAGGCTTCCAGCTGAGCAGGGAGCCAGGTGTGGGGCTCAAACCCAGGACCCTGGGATCATGACCTGAGCTGAAGGCAGATGCATAACAACTGAGCCACTCAGGCAACCCCTTGAAATTAATTTTAATAATACATTTTAACCCACTAGATATAAGGTACTATGATTTTTAACAGGTGATTGATGATTTACATTTTTATTTTGGTCCTAAGTCTGAAATGCAGTGTGTATTTTTAACTCACCACACATCTCAATTCGGAGTCACCACATTTCAAAGACTCAGTTTTGGTCATCCACCCCAAACCTATTGCATCATAAACTCTGGGGGTGGGGCCCAGCTATTTGTGTTCTAGAAAGTTCTCCAGGTAAATCTGATGTTCACTAAGTCTGAGAACCACTGAGGGAGGCTGTCTTGAACTCGGCTGCATGTTGGAATCACCTGGAAAACTTTTTAAAAATGCTTATGCATGAGGGCGCCTGGGTGGCTCAGTGGGTTAAAGCCTCTGCCTTCAGCTCAGGTCATGATCCCAGGGTCCTGGGATCGAGCCCAGCATCGTGCTCTCTGCTCAGCAGGGAGGCTGCTTCCTCCTCTTTCTCTCTGCCTGCCTCTCTGCCTACTTGTAATCTCTGTCTGTCAAATAAATAAATAAAATATTTTTAAAAAATGCTTATGCATGAGTCCCAGAAATCATGACTTTTTAAAAAGCCTTTTACATGATTCCAGTACACAGCAAAGTTTCAAGACTACTGCTGACAATAGACACTTGTTATTTTTAGCTTTAAAGTCAGTTACTGGGCCCTTGTCATTCTTGTCCTGTGATATTTCAGGGTCTTCTCATCAAATTCCCCATTTCCGGGTTTCTTATTTATTCTGCTTTAATTTTCAGGCAAAAGTAATCCTTTAAATCAACTGTTCAGTTTCTTTCCTAAAAGGGAAATCTCTTTAAAAATCCACATCTTTTACCTCCTGCTCTGTGATTGCTGGTCTCAAACTACCGAGTTACGCAGGCACAGTCATCCCCTTATCCCACTTCCCGCAGCCCCCAAGCTCCGGACTCCCCTTGGAGCATGGGCCCACTTATGGCCCCTCCCACTGTATATGTAAGTCCAGGACTTTGGATACTTTCTTACCTATGCCTTTTAGTGAGCTTTAGCTCTCTCTTTCCTTGTATTTCAGATCCTTGAAAGCCCAAATCTTCCCCTAAAACCTCTTTCAGGGAAAGAGAGCAAAGAGAGACACTGAGTTCACGAGCCCCTTTTCCGGTCGTTGCTAACGGTTTCAATTCTGGTAGATCTTCACTTCCCACACTCTTGAGTTCCAGCAGCTCACTGGGAGGACGGTGAATCTTTGGGAAAGCCATCTGATGACATGTGGAAGGATTGAGAGACCATTACAAGTCCAGTCATACTTCCATGTCATAAGTTGTCCAAGAACTAGCAGGTGCTGGCATGCACGTGTGGAGCCCACACAGACAACATGCATGTGTTTACCAGTAGGGAAATATGTATTGTTGAAGCACCCTCTAGTGGAACACCTAGAGAAGACCGCATTTTCTGGAGAACTCACCCTCAAGAAAGAAATGGGGTATTTTGAAATTTTATTTGCCCGGAGCATGGGGGGAAATGAGAGCATGAGTCTGCAGCACTTTCCCAGTCATGGTAGGATTCCTGGGGCGTCGGCCAACTCCGGTGGCTGCCAGCTCCTGCTTGGAGAGAAGGGACGTGAGCCAAACTGGCCTTCCTTGAGGGCCTCACGTGGAGGCCTTCATTCTTCTGTCAGAGGAGTACAAAAACAGTGTTTGGAGGTCCCAGCTGCCACCAAGAAAGATTTTGCAGATACCATGGAGTTCCTTCAGTTCCAGAAGCTGTCCATCCCCATTTCAAACCAGGAGACAGAGATGGACCATTCATCACTAAGATTACTGGATTGTCATCAGGGAGAGGACAGATGTGGAGCCCTATCCTATTTTTTTTTTACACGAATTAAATTCTAAATGAAAACAACAGAAATAGAAGAAAGCAGTGGAGATTATATTAGAGTGGTGAAAACTTTACCAAATATAACCTCAAATCCATAAAGGCGTAAAAGAAACTATCGACAAATTTTATGACATAAAACTAAAAAATTTCCACATGGCAAAAAAAAAAAAATGCCATGAACATATTCAAAAGATAAATAGCACACTGGGGAGAATTGTAAGAGATTGCATAAAGGATAGTTTCCTTCATACATAAGGTGTTCCTACAATCAAAAGAGAAAAGAACAATAACGTATTAGAAAAAATGGACAGGTGATATGAACAGACAGGTCACAGAAAACAAAAGAAACATTTAAATACTTAAGCATACACAACGATGCTCCCTTTCGTGCAGTAGTTGTTTTTTGAGATTGGAGAGTAGGATAACATGTTGAGTAGAGCATGCATGGGGAAGCAGACTCAGTCACATGTGCAGTGGAGAGTATAAATTGGTACACTATGCCTGAAGAGCAGTTTTGCAAAGCTGTCAAATGAGCAGTAGCCACACACATTGACCCAGCAAATTCACTTGTAGGAATTTACCTTACAGATACGCTGGCAGGTATATGAAATGATGCGTGCACAAGGAAATCTATGACAGCATGGTTTGAAAGAGCAAAATCCTAGAAACACTCGAAAAGCCTACAGATAGTGGATTGGTGCAATAAATCATAGTACATCGATAGACTACTATGTAGCCATGGACTCCACATTCCCAAAAACGAGTCTACTCAAGTATGTATAGTTATGGACTGTCCCAAGAAGGAGTCAACTCAGTATGTATAGTTACGGACTGATCTTCTAGATACATGAGAAAGCAAGGTGAAGAAGGACGGTGAGGATTTTCCATTACACTCCATTGCTTTGAAAGTGAGAACTGCTGGGACGCCTAGGTAGCTCAGTCAATTAGGCATCTGACTTTTGATTTTGGCTCAGGTCGTGATGTCAGGGTCATGGTGGTGAGGGAGCAGGAGGCTGGCTGAGGACAAAGCAAAAGCCGGTACCTTGCACCCCCTCTCCACCTGCTCCCCTCGGTAATATATGTAGCATTCCTCAGGCACCCCTGACTGCCATAAATGAGAAACAAATAGTTAACTTGCAGAGATCACAATCCTCCAAGACAGGACTCTCCCAACTATCTTGATGTTAATGGCTTGCCAAAAGACAACATTGATGAGGCCAGAAGACCTCCTGGTATCCCTGAGGCCCTCTTTAGCATATGAAAGCTCTGTTGAAACCTCCCTTCCCCTCACCTTCCCCCAACCACAGGGTACATAACCTGCCATCCCTCACAACCCCTGGCAGCAGCTCTTTCTGCCCACGGGTCCTGTCCCCGTGCTTTAATAAACCACCATTTTGCACCAAAGATGTCTCAAGAATTCTTTCTTGGTCATCGGCTCCGGACCTCAGCCCACCGAACCTCACCTAGGTTCTAGAACTTCATCAGTGGGATCAAGCATTGCATCAGGCTTGTGCGGGGCATGGAGCCTGCTTAGGGTTCTCTTTCTCCCTCCACCTTTCTCCCCAACTTGCCTGTGCTCGCTCGCTCTCTCTCTCCCTCTCTCTCTCAAACAATAAAGGGAGAAAGACTGGTAGGAGAAATTTTTCTCAAGTCTGATGACTTTTTTTTTTAATGTTTTTGGCGTTGATGTTGTTTTATTTTAAATTCAGTAGTTTAAAATTATCGTAGGGGACACCTGGGAGGCTCCATGGGTTAAGCATCTGCCTTTGGCTCAGGTCGGGATCAAGTCCCACATTAGGCTCCTTGCTCTGAGGGAGGCCTGCTTCTCCCCTTTGCTGGCTGCTCCCCTGTGGTGTTCTCTCTCTCTCTCTCTCCTGCTCCCCGACAGACAAATAAATAAATAAAATCTTCTTAAAAAATTAAAACATAAAATTATCCTAGAAGGAATACATAGAAATGATAAAAGGACAACCAGTTAGCTTTTATGTCAGAGACACTATAGTCATATAACCGTGTTTTCCTCCATATTAGCTGCTAGAAAGCTCACAGACATATTAGATGTCCACTTCTTTGGATGTATAGCATCTTTGGGCATGAATATTGGTACAAACCAACCCCTGGCTTAGTTCTTTTTTTTTTTTTTTTCCAAACTTTCGTACATGTGTTGCAATAAACTGCTCTGAATACATCTTGTAATGAAGCAGGTATGTATTCTTGTATTTTTTAAAAATAGCAAAAAGGAAATGAAGTGAGGAAAGGAGTGTATAATGTACTAGCATTTGCACTGAAAAGAATACATGCATATTCTCACATTTCCATAGAATATCTCTGGGAAGCCAATATCTCCGGCTCCCTGAAGGGGCTGGGGGATAGAAGTGAATGGGATCTAATAACTCTAAGTTATTTTGTATTGTAATTTTACGCCACATTCATAAGGTGGGTTGGCTGTTTTTAAACATTTTTTCAAAGGTCTTCTCCCCTCTGTTCTGAAGAGCCACCTGGTTGCTGCTAGATCACTCCTGTGGTTTCTGCTGTTTTACCGACAGGAGGAGGCATGTTTAGAGAAGAAATTGGCCTACCTTTGCCCCCTGAATTTCTGTTGCAGTGTGGTTCACGGGTTACTCTCCTCACTCGTGGGGGAGGGAGGGTGAGGTCTATAAATATTCCTATTGTATTAACAGAGGGTGAAAATTTGGCCCATCTCCCATAGTTTACACTTTGAAAAAAGCAATTTGAGGTAAATAGGATTCCTCCCATACTGAAAGTTAAGATTCTTAACAGGGGAAGGACAAAGGCATGATTATGTTTCCTACAGTGAGGCTTTCACTTTAGTTGTCTACTAAGCCTTGTAGCCACATAAGTCCACAGCAGTGATGTCCTATATATTTTTTAAAAGTCAGTTTTATTGAGATATGATTTATATATAGTTAAGTTCATTTTTTTTAAAGGATATAGTTCAGTAAGTTTTGACACACACGTTTGGACATCTCTATCACCTCTAAAAGTTCCTTCCTTTTCCCTTATAGTCAAACCTTCCCCCACCCTTTAATTTGGGAACAACCTTACACATGCAGAAAGTCTGTAAGATGGTACAGAGTTCTCATACATTCTTTACAAGCTTCCTGTAATGGTAACATCTTACATAACCATGGTATACTTATCAAAATTTAAAAAATTAATAAATTACTATTAACTGAACCACAGACATTATTTGGATTTTACCAGTTTTTTACCAGTAATGTTTTTGTTCCAGATCTCATCTAGGGGCCACCTGTGTCCTTAATCTCATCTGTGACAGTTCATTTGTATTTTCTCATTTTTTATTTTTATTTATTTAACCTTTTTTATTGAAGAGTATGGGTCAGGTATTTTGAAGTACGGCCGTCAACTTGTGTTTGTCCTATGTTCTCATGATTAGACTGAGTTTATAGATTTGGAGGATAAATACCACAGAGGTGAAGCACCCCTCTCTCTCATAGTATCATATCATGGAGATGTGATATCCTTCTTAGTTACTGGTGATGGTGACCTTGATGAAGACCAGTTTTCTCTGCAGTGAAATTAGAGTTCACCCTCAAGGGGTTGGGTGGTGACTCCACCTCCTAGGTGGGAGAGAACTTAAACACATGATCTGGCCACAGCCCTTCTCTAGGCCAGTCTCCTCCTGGTGCCTGGTCTTTCTCTGTGAGTACAGGACAAGGTCCATGGAGAAGTTTGCAGGTATCTGTGAACTTCTGTTGTGTCTGGTCCAGGCTTGGTTTTTGCAACTATTTAAAGTTTTAACTGAATTCTTCTTATTCACTTGTGTGACCCTGGAAGCTCTTCCAGCCATGTCTGCACCATTGAGTGCATCCTCCCATCTCTCTTTGGAAGGCCCTGTCTTTTCTTGGCTTTCAGGCTGTTTGGTTGCCTACAGCCTCAGATCTTTGATGGTTTCAAGAAGAAGTATGATGTTTGTCGAGGTTTTTCCTGTTAAAAAGAGCAGCATTCTTTTCAGCTTTCTACATCCTAGGTGGAAGCAGAACCTCTGGTGTATTGAATATGAAAAGATATTTCTACCTCCATTAAGTAGGTGAGATCTAAAGGCTTCATATCTTTGGGAACTTCACAGAACATCCTTAATTATGTGATTCCCAATTAGGCCAACCATTGGCAGATATTTCCTAGCACACTAAGGCCCATGACCGCCCTAGGAATGACTGGAATCATTCTAAGAAAGAACAATCAGGGCCAACTCTAAGCAAACACTTTCAGAGTTTCTTCTTCTCATATCCCTCACTCGTTCCTCACTTGCCTAAGGCACCTTCCAAGTAGCTCCATCTCTCATGCCTGCCACCCACCAGATGGGATTGTCTACCCCTTCATAGCATCTGGGAACACTCCTGACCCTTCTGAACCATAGATAGATAGGAGCATGTACTCATATTTGGTGGAAGTTGCAGTAGAAGTCCAGCTGTCCTATCCATAGGACACAGGAATTCTAACCCCACATATTTATGTCCCTGAAAATTTCATTTCATTCAGCAAGTAGTAAATATGGTAAGAATTATGTGGCAGAAATTATACTGGGCACTGACTCTGTCTCTAGACAACCCCATAAGAACACTTAACATGTGTTTGCGCAGAGAGAGGCTACACAAGGATTTCTGAGTATGGTTCAAGTATACACAATAATTTCATAATAAATATGCATTATATCTGAATGAGCCATTACAAAGTTTCACTGGACCCTCACAACAGCTCTGTGAGGTAAATGAAAGATGGAAACTCAAGAGAAGTTACAGATTCTTGCCCTAAGACTGCCCTGTTAGTATCAGAGCCAGGTCTTAAGGTCTTTGGAGTCTCAGTGGTGTTCTAACGCCTTGATGCATCACCTGTCAAGCTTGAATCTACCAGATACGTGGTGAAAGAAGTAAATGTTTAAAACCAAATGTATCCTATTTAAATTAAAAACCACCTCCACAAAGAGTAAGAGAACAGGCTGTCCAAGATGATTGAGTGTAAGTGCCTTGGATTCAGGTCTCAATATATATTACTCTGTCCAGCCGTTCTTGGATTCTAAGATTAGTGGTCTAATCATGGCTCTCCAACTGAGGTTCAGAGTGTTACCACCAGACCCAGTGACCCAAACTATCTGTGGCAGTTGATGGCAGCTGGCATCAAAGTCTCTTTATTACCGCTGAGAGGAATGTCCACCATCCAGCTTCTTAGGAGGAAAGTGGAGAAAAACCCCACATAGATTTACAGAGAATGTTTTGAACCTTCTCAGGGAGTTGTACTTAAGGAACAACAGTGCACATCAAGTGCAGGCTTCCACACAAGCGCAGATAAATTGTCTGTGCCCTCTGCAGGTGCCACTCCGCACAGCTGACCCCGGAGAGCTCAAATCTAATCTGCACAGAAATCCCTGGAACAAGTGCTGCTCCAGGCATGTTGGAACTTCAGAGGAAAACTGAGGGAGCCAATTTTATTATTCACCAGCAAATTTACCCAAATACCAGATAAGCAAAGCCTTTTTTGAATCAGTACATTGTGCACTGAAGCAAGAGAGCTATTGCTCATTCATTTCCTCTGGTGGGACACTTTCTGGAGTTTGCTTTGAAAAGGAGGGGCAAGATTGCCTTCTCAAGAGAAAGTAAATGAGGACAAAATCAATTTCTCGACTTCACCTAGGGGCATACCCATAAGACTCTATGTTTTTCTCTATGATTTAAAACAAACAGAAAACAAGTTTGCCGTGGTCAAGCTTCATCTTTGGGGATGAATACCATATAATCCAGGAGGCTTTTTAGCAAAATGGATTTGCCAACTTTCAACGTTTGTCCTGAAGAAAACATTTGCTGAGTCAAAACGTTTACATTGTAGAATCAGGAAAATGTGTCAGCCTTTCCTGAGGTAATGTCACAACATCTTCACAAAACATATGCCGCAATAAAATTATATCAGTGAAAAAAAATCAATGGTTATATTTGTCTGTATGTGTTACACACCTCCGCCTAGCTCTGGTGTCACTGACTAGAATAAAAACTTTGCAAATAAAATGGGAGAAATAATTGTTCCCAATAAAAGAGGAATTCCTGAAAAGTTTATATCAAATAGACCAGAATTATCTTTATCACTCAGTCCATTATTTTGCAGGTTTATATGGGCCATAACATTAATCCTGTGCCCCTTATCATAATTGTTCCACACAATAAAACCCACGCAGTAAACTGGTGGTATTTGCAAAGAATGTGTTTGAAATGCTTTTTGAATCCTAAATTCGTAAGTGTGGGAAAGTTTGAAAATGTTACATGTGTCCTGAATGTACCTCACACCACAAATGAGAACCCCAGATATATACAATGAAAAATAGAGCTTCTCAGGTTGGATGGTCATGGAGCAGAGAACCCAGAGCCTCATCTCTTTGTTCTCCTTTTCACTAGACAGTTAATCCCCTTCCATGCCTCCTCCTGCACCCCCCCTACCCCATGTGCCTACAGTGGGCAGTCCCTCTGGAACCTCTGGGAAATTCTGGGACAATAAGGAATAGCAGCTTGAATACAGTTGCCCTAACTGATATCTACGAAAGTGATGTTATAATTACCTGCCCAAAAAGAGGAATGGCCTCCCCTGCTTGATTTCTAGGAAGAAGTTAAGTGGGCTGCTGTTCTATGCCCAGATTCATGTTTGATGTACTGTTGTGATAAAATTGTCACAGTCATCTACTCACCTCCAGGTCACTCCTCCTTACCTCTTGAGAATTTTAGTACCTGATTCACTCTATTCCCCTCAACATTATCCTTGATATAATTCTTTGTGGATTTTGGATCCATATGGATGATTATTCTAAAACCTTTTCTCATCCTTGACCTCCGCTCCTCTCATTGTGGAAGACAATTCTCCACACTTCCATCTCTACTGCCAGCAATCCACACTCATAGCCATACCTACACCGAGTCATTGTCAGTAAGTGCCTTCTCTCCATATTTTCAATTTCCGTCATGCCACAGTCTGACCAACACTCCCTATTTTTCTATCTCACCCACCCCAGTACATGGGTTCCAGTAGTTCTCCAACACCTCAGACCCCCAATCTATTGACCCCACCTACTACTTTTACTGTGCCTTTATCCCTTACGTGCTGAATTTCTTTCTTTTCTGGTGTAGATCTCCTGTTCCATCTTTATACTCATTCCCTTGACCCACAACAGGCAAAACATAATCCTGTATTTTAAAATGTACATTTCATTCTTATTCAGTAGTGTGAGGCAAACAGATCATTTGAAAAGATTGCCATTGAAATTGCCATTTAAGAAATTGCCATTGAAAAGATCATTTGTTTCATAGATCCCAGGAGAAGGGGGTACCTCTGTCCCAGGGGGAATCCCACAAAGAATCACCAGGTTGGTCAGAGGGGAGAGAGCGGGGGGGAAAACATGATCAAGAGCCCTTGATTGTGGTTTCCACAGGCAGGAATGAATGAGGCTGGTAGGCAGGTTTAGGATTGGCTAGTTTGAGTATTTTCAGAGGACTGTGGGGAGTAGGGGCTGTGCCTAGTAATCTGGTATCTGTCCTTGAGTAATTAGGGGATTAGTGGCCCTGGGTATGAGAGAGGTGGTTAGGGTGTGGGCTGTCACTTAGTTAGTTTGCTTACGAAAGGAAAGGCATGCTCCCAGGCCAGTCCTTTACTATCTTTAGGAACTGGCAGCCCTGGGAGGGGCTGTCTCTCAAGGGTCACCAAGGTCCTAAATGTCAAATCAGGGAAACATAGGTTAATACACCTGGTTAAATCCAACCCTCTGCTTACTTCACACAAGTCCCCCAATAGCTGAATGTGACTGCAGGAAGATACACAATTGTGCTGATTGCCTCACTGTAAATATAAGAGCACAAAACCCCAAGGTCGTCTTGTTGCCCCTCTCCATTGTTCTAGTCAATTACAGACCCCCTCTACTAAATCTTGCAGTTCTTCCTCTCTTCTCAGACTCCCAGTAACTTCTGCCCCACACTCTCTCTTTCCTTCTTTCCCTGAGCAAACAGAAATGGTCAGAAACAAATTTGCGCACACTCTCACCACCAGAACCCACGCTCACCAGCCTTCTCTCCTGTTAAAATGGTGAGCCATCAATGGCCCTGTCTGAGACCACGCACTGCTCTAGCACTCATGCCCACCTCTCTCCTACTCTGAAGGTAGCTCTTTCATGTGTAGCTTCTCTCTTCTGCATCAATAATTGCACCCCCTCGTCTGGATCATTCCTCATTCCCATCAAACATAGAGATTGTAATCTCCCATCTAAGAAAACTCTTCTTGACTCTACATCTTCCTCCAGATACTAACCTGTTTCCCTGCTGCCCTTTAGAGGAAACTCTCTGAAGAGTCTTCTATCTCTATTTTCTTGGCTGTCATTCTTTCTTGAATCCACTCAGGCTCCTGTCCCCTTCACTCCACCAACACTGCTTTTGTTGAGGTCTCAGTGACCTCCATCTTGCCAAAGCCAATGGGAATTTCTCACTAATCATTTAATTAAATACAGCATGATTTTGTTACAGGATTTTTTTTTCCTCTGTCGGTGCCTGTGGTTCTTGGCCATGCCACTTCGAACAATGAAGAAGTAGACCAGACAGAGTGGAGGGCAGCAAAACAAGATTTATTGAGCAACAGCAACGTGATAGTACAAAACTCCAGAGGAAGGAGGGGACAGGAGAGGGTTGCCACCAGCGTTTCTAAATCTAAGGGCTTATTGACTGGCTGTTTTAATCTGATGATTCCTCCCTGCACCTGTCACCCAGTCAGATTTTTGACTCCTTTCAGAATGGTGTAAGATCCTTTTTTTTTTTTTAATTATTATTTTCAGCGTAACAGTACTCATTGTTTTTGCACCACACCCAGTGCTCCATGCAATACATGCCCTCCCTATTACCCTCCACCTGGTTCCCCAACCTCCCACCCCCTGCCCCTTCGAAACCCTCAGGTTGTTTTTCAGAGTCCATAGTCTCTCATGGTTCATCTCCCCTTCCAATTTCCCACAACTCTCTTCTCCTCTCCATCTCCCCATGTCCTCCATGTTCTTTGTTATGCTCCACAAATAAGTGAAACGATATGATGCTTGACTCTCTCTGCTTGACTTATTTCACTCAGCATAATCTCTTTCAGTCCCGTCCATGTTGCTACAAAAGTTGGGTATTCATCCTTTCTGATGGAGGCATAATACTCCATCGTGTATATGGACCACATCTTCCTTATCCATTCGTCCGTTGAAGGGCTTCTTGGTTCTTTCTACAGTTTGGTGACCGTGGCCATTGCTGCTGGGTGGTTTCCTTTAGGGCAGGGAGGGCCCGTTGTCCCTGGTGCCTGCTTTCCAACTATCCTTCATCAATTTGACAGTAGACTGTTTGGTCCTCCTAGAGATATGCTCTTAGCATGACCCTAGGAAACCGTTGTCTTTGGTTCTTTTCCTACCTTATGAGCCACTCATTCTGAGGCTCCCTTTGCTGGTTCCTTCTCATCTTTCCCACTCTGAATACTGGAGTGTCCAAAGCTGTCTTCTCATTCCCTAAGTGATTTCATCTTCTCATGGCTTTGAATCCCATCTACATGCCAATGCATCCAAAATGTAGATCTCCAGCCCAGTGCCAGGTTTGCATATCCAGCTGCCGATTAGATATCTCAGCTTGGATATTTAATAGGCATCTCCAAAATAACATGTTCTAAACAAATCTTCATTCTTCTCTATTTTTTTCTTATATCTTATATCTTAGTTGTTGAAAACCAAACTTCTAATTGCTGAGGCCCAAACCTTGGGCAAATTCTGTCAGCTTTCTCTTTACATGTAGGTAGAATCTAATCACTTTTGAGCCCTTCCATCTGGTCCATACCACCTTTATCTGTTTCTTTCAGTTCTCAACTGAGTTATTGCACTAACTGCTTTCCTGTTTCCATTTTCACTCCGGAGTGGAATTGTAGCCTCATCATCCTTCCGCAGCCCCCTCCCCCTTATCAGGAAATTGGGCTACACCACAGTCTTAGCTCTAGCCTTATAGGCAACAGGGGGGTATAAGCTTTGACAATGACCTTCCCCTCACAAGGTCTCTCTCTTCATCTGTAATATGATAGTTGGATTAGGTTACTTAGGCTTCTTGAAGCTTGACTATTTCAGGGTCATCTGTTTATCACAAACTGTTCCATTAAAATGTTCATCCCTGGGAAGTCTGATTTAATGCTCCCATCTTATTTGCTTGCCATTCCTAAAGGCTCTCACAACACCCAACACCTCCCTCTGTGTTGGTGCTTATCGTGTGATCCTATAATCCCAGATTCACTTATATCTCCCCCCTCCTTTAAGGCAAGGAGCCACATTCTGGTTGCTTTTGTGTCCTTAGTAGCTAGCACAGTGCCTGGTATATAGTAATGCTCAGTAAACATATACTATGTGAATGAATGGAAAGCAAGTCACCTTCAGACTGGGGTGAGGATTGAGAAAAGTTAACAGGAACAGGCCCCAAAGGCGTACAGACAAAAGGAGGATGCTGGGGTGAGAAGGCCAAGTCCAAAGTGATGGGTTTGAAGAAGAAAAGGGGCAGGAACACCCCGGGGAAGCCAGAGATACATGGGGCCTGCTGGGTCATCAGCTTCCGTCTACATTCACTGAGGGTGCCCTGCAGAGCCCGGCTGAGCCCAGACCCAAACTCCCTGCCTCTCAGGAGCTGAGTAAGCTTCTCAGGCAGCCAGTTTGTGAATGGACTTGAAACCATTTAAAATTGTACCACACCATGCATGAGCAGTAATCAAGCGTTAAATAGTGTGGTGCAGATTATTAACGCTATAAATCAGACAGAGAGAAATTGATGTGGACTGGAGCCTCTTCCCCTACTCAGTTGAAGACAGATCTATTCCTCTTTCCCAGGTTGTCTTTTAAAACAAAAATCTACCTGTAATTTCTGTGTTAATGCCCTTGTGGGGCAGACATGGCTTTCAAGCCAGAATTGCAATAACAAACCTCGGTGGACCTCCTTTTACTTTTACTTTCAGTGAAATGTGTCCGATCTAGAAGTTAAAAGATTTCAAACACCTGTTCACAGCCACAAGTTCCCCCCTCAGGTGTAGCATCTGTAAATAGCAGTGTCCTCTCCATTACCCACCCCCGCCTTAGCGATCCCTCCGTGCAGTCAGGGATGATGTACGTCTGCTCATGCTAGCTTCCCTGCGTGTGGCATGTGCCTGGAAGACAGTAGCTGCTCGCTGAGTATTTCTGTGAAGAACAACTGAAGAATCCTCAGGAGTGTGTGTTAGAGATGGGAAGATCTGAAACTAACTGGCATATCTCAAATGTCTGAAGTAGCCAATGAGAAATTTCATTTAAATGTAAGGCAATGAATTATTTATACCTGAGAATTATGAAAACCCCCATTTTCTTGAAACTTGATTTTATCTTGTAGCTCGCTCTTTCTTTTTAATGTGATAGAAATCTCTTATTGGGTCTAATCTCTGTCTCCCACTGGGATTCAGGCCATCCAGACACGTCTGGTGAGCCAGTGAGGAAGGTCTGTCAGAGTTGGCTTGCATGGAGACCACAGAGCCTCCAAGAGAACTCTTCCTAAGAACAGGAGGGGCGGGTTCTCTGTAGGAGGCCTGAGGAGAATGGGCTTTGCATACAAGTAAAGGAGATAGTACACAGGAGTGTGGATGGAGCACAGGGCATCATCAAAGTGAAAACAGAAAAGCTGTTTCATTAAAAATTCTCCGAGATACTGACAATAAGTGGCTTGGCTCAATGCCCCTCTATACAGTGACCATGTGGAGGGCAATGCAGATACTCTACATAACGGTAACCTGAAAGGAAGCCAGAGAGGAGAAAGGAAAGGTATGGTTGATGCCACATAATAGCCTCTCATAAGTACATAATATACAAGCCTTGGCAACTGCTAAGAATGTTTGGAAAGACTATGTGGGGGTCTAAGGTCTTCGTGAAAAGGCAGAGAGCCAGTGATATATAGATAATTACCAAAAATGTGCCTGACCTGTAGGTGTGGGCTAGCAAGGAGAAAAGATGAGGTATTTAAAAGCACAGACTACAGGGCCCGATTGCCTTGGTTCAATCCTGTATCTGAAACTTGCTTGCTATATGACCTTAGACAAGTTACATAATGCTCTGTGACTCAGTTTCCACAATTGTAAAAGAATAAGAATAGCACGTAACTCATAGAGTTGATGTGAAAACTGTATGGCTTAGTATATATAGAGAGAGCCTGGTGGATAATGAAAAGTAGTGGCTGTTTGTATTACTGCACTTGTACTCCCAGAGACCTAAGGAATATACAGGTCAACGCAGATCCCCAGTATATTCTATGTAGATGAGTATCCGCACAGTGGTTTTAAAGTCCTTTAACTTTCCTCCCTTCAAAAGGTAGATCCTCTTTGCTTCCCATTGATTGTAGGATGAGCTCAGAGATTTGCCTCCAGTGATTAGAATATGGTAGAAATAATGCTATATGTTTTCTGAGGCTGTATCATAAAAAGAATAGCTTCCACCTGGTTCTTACTTTCTTGGATGGATCACCCACTCTTGGGGAAGCCAGAGGTCATGTCCGAAGGACACTCAAATAGCATTGCGGGAGTGGCTTATATGGGGAGAAACTGAAGCCTTCCACCAAATCCAGCACTAACTCGCTAACACAGCCATCTTGGAAAGAGATGGGCCAGCGCCAGCCAAGCCTTCAGATGAGTGCAGTCTCAGCTGACATCTCGACTACAACCACTCCGCTAGGCCGGTCTCAAATTCCTGACCCGTGGAAACTCCAACAGACAGTGAACTTTTGCTATTATTTTAGGTCACCAAGTTTGGAAGTGGTTTGTTATGCAATGCTAGGTAATGAACACAGTCCTCATCAACTGACCATTATATTGTGTTGTATTTTTCTGCATGAATTGGCATGAAAAGGGATGTAAAACTGAATTTATATGTAATTGGGCTTTCAATATAAGAAAACTGTTTAATTAAACATGATGATAGTTTTAAGTTTGGTGATCATTTGGCTGTAAGTAATAAAAGCCCCCAAATTAAACTGGCTTAAACAATCATGCATATATTAGCTCCTATACTTAGAAGTATATCAGTAGGGTAGACTTTGGAGTTGATTTGTCCAGGGAGCACCTATTGCATCACCCTGTGATTCTCTTGCCCTTAGTCTCCCCCAGGGTCAGCCTCATTCTCATACTGAGTAACAAGAGGGCTGCAGCAGTTCCAGGCCTCAAATCAGCATCCAAAAGAAAAGCGTCACTTCTGGAAGCTGGACCGGAAGACTGAAGAAGAATATTTCTTGATGCATCTCATTGACCAATATTGGATCACATGTCTGTCCCTGAGCTATCACCGGAAGGGAAGTAGAGATTACCCACAGGTCCCTCAGAGCCAGGGACAATGTCAGCTTTCCTCAAGGTTTCTGGGCTGGGTGGGAAAGAGATGGACACAGAGGTCTGTTACGGAAAAGAAAGGGCATCTATGCTGGGTAGGCCGCCAGCAGCAGCTTATGGAATGTGATTGGAACAGACAACAACCATTATAGCTCCCAGTTCCTAAAAGGAACATGGAAATAAAGTAGCTAATACTGGCCTAAAAATCTTTTTTTTTTTTTTTTTTTTGGTCCTAAAAATCTTAATGACAACACATTGTATGATGTTCCCACTGGCTTTCCTTTCCAGCTGAGATTTTCTTTCATCTCTGGTTGGGTTTTTTAGTTTTGTTTTGTTTTTATGTGTTTTTTTTTCTTTTTTGGTTGTTGCTATAGAATTTAGAATTAATAAATACTTCAGATTATCAAAGGAATTTAAGGCTTTAATAATGCTCTAAGCTTATTTATATGACACTCTGAGGAGGAGAGGAAACCTTGGAAGAAGTCTCCTCATAACACAGGTTAAAATACGCATTCTCTTTCTGAGCAAGAGCGTCTTCATGCAGGGCTGTTCCTCATGTTATTAGGTGGCCTTTAATATCTTTGAAATATGACATAATTAGGAGGCTGAACCTTACTCTAATGTTTATAGCAGCACTTTGTCAAGTTGGGTTTTGGATCATATACAAATTCTGACACTAGAGGGAGTGCATAATGTATTACAGAGAGGAAAAGCACACACCCAATAAATTCAAGGTAAAAATGCAGAGTAGCAAGACAAGACCTTCAAAATATACTGCTCTCCAAGCCCATCCCCCATCTCCCCTCCAAAAAACACATCACTGGAGGCCTCTTTTCCTTTGTAGCTCTAGCTGGATTCATAGGAGGCTGGTTAGTTGCTTGGACTGTGAAAGAAATGCTTTATTTTTGAGTCTTACTAAATGTTTTCTTTTCATAAGAAAAAGAAGAGCCATATTATTTCTATTTCCCACATAGAAAATGGCAAAATTAAAATTACTCTTTGCAGCTTCATTCTGTTTCTGACTTGGTTAACGTGTAGTAATCATACTTGTTAAATGAAAAAACCAGAGGTCTGTTCTGTGCTTGGAAATGTACATCTTCCATCCCTTACTAAAGGTGCCACTCCAATTAACAGTGATGTCAAACAACTAGCAAATCATACTTAAAAAATTTTTATTTCCTAATGTTAAAAGTTTCTCACGCTCTAACAAAATAGAACACCTAATGCCTAAAATATGGAAATGACTACAAATATGACTGAGCTATTAACATTGCCACAAAGGACTAGCTGAAAAAGTGAATGATTGCTGCCATTTGGTGAGACTCAACTTATTCCTGAAAAATGTTTTAAGTGCCGTGTGCTTTTTTATATCCTTTTTTTGTATTCATTATACATTCCACAATTATCTTAAATCCATCTTGTATTCAAATTTTTGAGCTACGAGTAAACTCTCTTTAATGGAAATTAAAATTAGGAAAATTAAAAAGCAGACTCATTATGAGAAATCCTGGACTTTATCCAGATGGGTGAAATGACCCATACAAATGAAACGTCCAGAACTACATTACTCACTTCTAAAGGACCAAAACATGGCTCTGACTAGGGCATATTTATCCAGACTCACCTGACAGACTTTCAGTTAATGACACTTCACTGTAATGGCTTTTGAAAAATTAAACCAGTTTTCAGGCAATGGCACCTCTTTAATTGTTTTTTATTTTGGTATACTGATTTTCATTCAAAAACACACTAAATAAATACCATGGGAAGAGCTATTTCAACATCACGGTTCCAGTCAAAACCACACTCAGTACAGGAGTTTCTTGTTAGTATCATGTGGAACAAATGCAAATTGTGCCTCATGTTTGGATTTTGCTGTGATGTGTGTGCCAAGCGACAGGGGGGAAGGATGCAGCTTCGATGAATCTTCAGTCTGTGGGGCACATGGACCATTTCCACACGTTTCCAAAGCCTCTCACATTTATGTTGCCATAAAGGTGTTCTTGGGTGCTTTAGTTTTGGATTAAATGCAGTATGAGAGTGCCCCTGAGCCTGGGCAACCTTGTCTTCCTCTCTCACCTGACACCCCCTCCTCTGCCCAGCGCCACCTGCTGGCCAGCCTTCTCTTTCTCCCTGAGTAAACTTGCACCGCTTTTCATCCACAGATTACATGTATTTATTTTCATACTGTTGTATATTACTTAAAATAATTTGCCTTTTGTAATGTGTTAGTGAAATGTGGTTAGGTATCCTGGGTAAGAATGAAATTAGTCACAATTTTTCTCATTAAGATGAGTGAAAATACTTTTCTGGTTAATAGCTTTTCACTCAACTCAGTGACAGGGTTTTCAGGAGTGTATGAAAGATGGTAAGCAAGGGATGAATGTATACTCAGGCACAGGACACTGCATTGGGTGAGTCTGGTGAATGGTATGTCTATGGATTTTCTCATACACCCCCAAGGGCGCAAGGGGTGACTTTGGGACAGACCAGGTGAAATCCACTCTGTGTTAATGTTTAGTATCAGTATTGGTAACCGTGGCTCAATACGGCAGGTGGTTTCCAGAGCTGCTGAAACTTTTGTGCTGGGTGGTGGGGAGTTGCAGGGCGAAAGAAAAATGTCTTGATTCAGAATCTCTGAGATTCAGGGGTTCCATGGATAATCTGACAATTTCCACAGGTATCTCTGGTGATTCTTTTTTCTTTTAATTATTTCATTTTTCTTTTTGCTCTTTACAAATACTCAGGTTACAACTTTGTTGGTGCTCTGTTTCTAGACTACAATTTCAGTTAAAGACTAAGTTTATTAGTGTTATATTTACATATAAAAATCTCTACTGTTTGATAACTGGGTATCATGGTTTTGTGAATCCTGTGTACAGAATTCAGACATGTATTTTTTTATGAAAAATCTCCAGGGAAATTTAGTATCTAAATGCAGGTTGTTTTGTGTTAACACAATCATAGAAATCCAATTTGGCACGATCTTTTATTCTCAAAACTACTGCTGTATCTGCAAAGCTGATACAGTAGAATAAATAGCCAAAAAATAGAAAATATTCCTTACTAGATGCAGTGTGTGGGAAATGGTTGTTTGAGATTTTAAGAAAAACATTTTCAAAACAAATTTAAATTCTAAATATATCTAGGTCTGTAGAGAAGGAGGTTGAAGGAAGCACAGCTCATTTATTCTGCCTATGAAAAATTAATCAATAGTAGCAAATAAATGTTTTTATTGACACAGAAAGATGTTTACAATATACCACTAAGTGAAAAAAAGCAAGTTACAAAACAGAATCTGTGTTTTTCTTAGAAAGATGTATGTTGGGAAGGAGACAAAACAAAATGTAAAAAAGTAAATTTCTCTGAGTATTTAAATTACAGGTATTTTTATCTTCTTTATCTTCTACTTGAATGAATTTTTCTAAGTTTCTTGTACAATGAGCATGTATTACTTTGATGTTTTATGTATGAAGCTAAAAAATCCAATAGATAGTAACAGCTTGATACTGACTTTGAGCAAGGTTTGGGGGCAGTCAGGTTTCCTCAACCCTGGCTGTACACAGGATCAAGGGGGACAGGGACAGGGGGCAGAGGACAAGGGTGAAGAGTCTGGGAATGGTAAAAGGAAATGGTCAAAACAATGAGGAATTAGATCAGAACCCTGGGGAGGGGAGGAGCATTGTTTTTGTTTCTTGGTAAGTTTTCCAGATGATTCTAATGTGTAATCAAAGATGAGGATCATTGGCTTAACTTTTTAAGTCACTGTCTATGATCAGATTTATCAGCCAATATTACCTGAATACATTCCCAATTGGACTTCTCTCTGCAATTCTTTGGATAGTGCCTAACTTAGAATCATGAGCTTTCATAGCTTGAAGAGACCTTAACCCAGTTCAGATCAGCAGGTGTGTGCCAGTTACCTCCTAGTGCTGGGGGTTGAAGGTGAATGAGACCCAGTGCCTGCCCTTACAGAACTTGCATCCTAGTGAGGGAAACAGACTAAGTAATTAACTTCAATATAACACCTATTGGCTAGGTGGTAGAAGCACACACACAGAAGACTGAGAGAATTATGGAAGACGGTCACTCAGAGAATTTGGGAAGGTCGCCTGGGAGGAGGGAATCACGCACGGAGTATCCAGCTAGTCCAATCCCCCCCAGAAGCTGAGTGGTCCAAAGTCACACAGACCAGAGATACCAATTCAGAAACAGAGCCCTGTTACCCAGCATCTCATCCAATACCATCTGATGCCTGTAACAAGCTGCAAGAGGCCCAACCAAGGTACAGGGAACACCTCCTTTACAGAGCATCCCCTTCCTATCATCCACACCAACACACTGCCCCAGGGGGGCAGCCTTGAGATTTTATCATTGAAGGCAGCCTGCTCAGGCAGTCTGACCTGGCACAAAAGTTGTCAGATTAATGGCATTAGGAAATTTGCAAATCAGATGGTTCATTATGTATGATACTGTATTGCAAATAGGATTATGTTGATTATGCACTATAAATAGCATTTTAAAGAGACTCCCTCAAGGCAGACTGGGCTGAAAGCTTGCTAGTCAGACTTAAAGGAAGGCGTACTGAATCACCAAACAGATGAAACCTTGGACCCAGAGATTAGCAGCCACATGCAATTCTGCAGAGCCAGGATTTTGCTCTGGGTTGCATGGTGGGGCATCTTGTCACCAAGATTCCTCCACTCTGGGCAGAATGATCACAAGGCCCTTGTCTCCTATGCCAGAAAGAAGCCAGTGCTATAGCCTGAGCCAGACTGGACCGCACAGAGCCACTGCCCAGGCCAGGATGACTGCATTCCCTGGGGAATGAGGGCGGGGGAGTGAGCTCAGAAGAGCATCTGAAGACCTTGACATCAGATGCCACTTCTCTCAGCCTCATGGAACATCCCTCTGTATAAACCTAACTGCTGATGGAACCTTTTTCCCTTCTGTCTTAAGAAAGCCAAGCTAGTCTTCAAGAGACTAGATGTTGTCCCTTTCCCAAAGTTTGAGGACTTGGGTAAACACTCAAGGAAGGTGACATTAGTTCACCTAAGTCCAAACTGGCTCTTTGAAAAAAAATTCCCAGCTTGCTGCATATGTTCACTTACTCCATTCTCCTTGAAGATCAGGCTGGGAAGAGAGTCCCTATTAGTGAGATTACATTTTCTAAAAAAAAAT
Organism: Meles meles; assembly: GCF_922984935.1. Taxonomy (NCBI): domain Eukaryota; kingdom Metazoa; phylum Chordata; class Mammalia; order Carnivora; family Mustelidae; genus Meles; species Meles meles. The sequence continues at coordinate 52,113,705 of NC_060075.1, read as the reverse complement.
TTTTTTTACCTCAGTGTCTTCAAGCATTTCTTTCTGGAACATCAGTATAGTGAAGTCTAAGTAAATGAAGCAAATGGACAAAAATACATTAAATTAGAATCTGAATTAGAATATTCTATTACTTTTAAGCACAGAATTTTTAAGTATATCGTTAACAATATTGCCCCACATAAAATTCCTGGCAAAGTTGCTTTAAGAGATAAAGAAGAAACAGAATGAATAAATCATGGGGATAAAAGGTACAGCATAGGGAATATAGTCAATGGGATATAGTCAATAGCATTGTATGGGGACAGATGGTGTCTGTACTTAACGGAGTGACTATAGCATAATGATTTGTGGAATCACTGTTACACCTCTAACTAACATAATGTGTCAACTCTGCTTAAGTTCAAAAAAGAAAGGAGGATCATTTAAGATTTGTATATCAAATGTGAAGAACCAGAGCTGCTTAGTTTCTTGAGCAAGCTAAACATGTCCCCTAAAATTCTCTATGTCCTATTGTGCTTTGAAATATCTCCTTTCTTTCTATGTTTCTCTGTCCAAATTCTCATGAATTCTACATCAGTATAGTCCTATTTCACTTCAAGTCTTTTCTCCTCTGTTTTTCAAATGAGCTGACACCACTCCTCCCACACCCATTCACTTAACAAATACAGCGAAGGTATACTATGGCTAATGAAGGTTTGCATCTGGTGTGGTTCAGTTGTCTCCATTTGCTTGGGAACTCATTCAGGTGGAGCAATATCCTTTCAATAAAGACAGAAGTTTTGTGTGTCTTCAGCTTGCTAATTGTGTGTTGGGAAGCTTCTTTGAGACTACTCAATGTTATGGTAAGGTATGGCTATAAGATTCACTTTAACCACATACCTACAGTTTCTGAGGCCACCTAGGCATCTGACTGAGAACAAGTTAATTATACCTTCTGTTGTCACTTAGGACTCTATACTCAAAAATGTGCTTATTTATCTTAGACTTAAGAAAGTTGACTTTCTTCATCTGCTCAGTGGACAAAAGACAATAACCAACCATTTTCCCAAGCTGTTGAAAACAAGGCTAAGAATGTAAATTGCCATGTGAGGAATGGCAGGTAATTATAAGGAAGAATGTCCTGTGGGGAAAACATACTGGAATCACCTAACCAAGGACAGTTTGGCATCTCTCTGACTAGAAGGAGTTTTAAAATATTGCAAACCCATTAATCAAGATGGGTTATTTGGAAACCAATGTGGCAACAGGGGAAACAAGAAGGGCTTTAAGTTTTCTCCCCTTCCTTTTAGAGAATTATAATTATGGCCTGTTTGTATTACTATTTACACATCTAGAACTTGTAGGGAATAGCCTGTATACAAAAACAGGAATGAACCATCCTTACTGACAGAACTCCAAACCCAACCCACACATAATCTTTTCTTCACTAAACTGAAAGTTTTAAATAAGACATCTACTGAAATAGACTGACCCAGAATTGTACTCATTTTAAAACTTTTGAAATGGAGTATTAAAATCTTCTGAGTCAAACCTAAACTGAACTAATATTTTAATGTATTTGACACTTTCCCACAGGTCATTTCATTTTTAGATTTTTTATATTATATATGATGTTTCTAGTTTTATACTGTCTTAAGAAATGGTATACCCAGCATGATTGAAGATCAGATCTGCTTTTACGACATAAGACAATTACAAATACATCTGAATCCATGTTAAACTACTTGTCATGTTCTAGTGAGCCTAGAAGTCTCAGGATATATTACAGACCAGCTGACCTAGAGAAATAAAAGTTACCCCAAAGTTCAGTGCATGCCTTTCTTTCTCACTGTGGCTTAAGGTATTGTATTAGAGATGCTAATCTCCCCCATCACTTTCCCAGCTAGGAGAACCTGTATCACCCCAGCCCTACCTGTGGGATTTGTACATGACAAACTCACCCTGAACCACAGCTGATTGGACTGGTCTGGAGCATAGCCCTGGTGTACAGAGAAGCACTGCATGGGCCGGACTATGCCATCAGATTCTCTCCCCCTCCTCTCTCTCACTCAGTTTGATCTAAGAAATACAGCAGCTGGGTTCGATGGTAGCTGAAGACATTGACAAAGGAACACGGGTGTAAATGTCCATAAATGATTGCTGCTGAGGGCTCTGAGGCAACTCTGGTTCCTGAATCCTGGGGACATAGCTTTCTTTTGTATCCCAGGAAAGTTGTAAACTCCTTTGACTTGAGACACTTTAAAATGGATTTTTTTCCTCTCTCAGCTGCCTTGCTTTCTTTTAACTGTCCCTGCTCCTCTTGGTGGTAGAACCAGAGACAAAATCTATACCTGCTTAAAGAGGGAAGAGAAGCTCAAAGCCACAGAAGTCGTGTCAGATTCCATATATAAGCGGTGAGGCCATATAAAGAAAGACAAGCCGTAGGGTCAGAACAGAAGATGGGGGAGACTTCAGAGCCAAGCTGTGAACAGTGTGGGAGCTTTGGTAGCTGCCATCTGCATGGTGTGGGGCAGGTCTGATGGATGAAAGCAGTGCAGCTTAAACTCCAGTTGGCACAATAGTCACCTGGGGATCTTGGTAAAATGCAGATTCTGATTCAGTCAGTCAGGAATGGGAATAAGGGCCTGCATTTCTAACAATCTCCCATGTGATGTCAAAATGTGAGCATGGAGCACAAGTAGGTAGCAACGGTGTACTAGAGCCATGCAGGATGAAACTGCGAGCAACAGTGAAATAAATAGTAGATAACAATAGGCAATACAGTAACAACACAGTGATGTAAGTAAGTAGAATGAAATAGTGAACCGTGAGCAACAGTAACAGAATTCCCATTATCAGGTGGTCATAGAAAATGAGAGAGGCTCAAGGTGATGGGATTTCTGGACCCAAAACCTCCCCAAGCTCTATACACAGCATCAGCTCTTCACGGTTTCGTCATTTAGTCCGTGGGGCTGAGGGAGGAAGGCCCCAGAAGCTGACTATGAAGAGGACATTGATGGGGCCTGAAGCTCCCGTGTTGCACCAAATAGTCAGGCAAGGGCTAAAGTGCGGTGCGTGGCACTGTGTGCCCCCGATACTAGCCCTTCTGAATGCAGAGCTGCTGTGTGAAAATGAAACCCAGGTCATACCAAATCTATGCTATGTATTTAACGAACAAGTTACAAAGTGTCATTTGCCTCTCCCCTTTCTGCTAACTGTAGTTTGTCTGCATGTTTACATGTTAGTAAGAGAGATTCCTCGTGCTTTGATTAGTCCATCTGGCTACATTCTAGCATGAGATGAGAGAGCCCATTGGTGCTGGTCAGTGGAACACTGTGATGAAAGTTTAGTTCTAGCTACTCAGAGTCTTTCTGCTGTGTGCAGCGGAGGAGGAGGGGGAGAAGAGTTTGGCTCCTTTCCCACTCAAACTCACTCCCTGACCATGGAATATATTAGTGCAGATATTAAGCCCTGGAAGCTTGCTTTTTATTTAAAACACACCATTGGAGGTGATAGTGCTTTTAACCATGCAAAGATAATGAAGCTCCCAACTTAGTTACGGTTCACTTACCTTAAAGTAAACTGAACAGCCACGCAGTGGAAAGCTCTGCTTTATTGGGAGAATGCCATATAATGAATTCCTTTTAGAAAGTGCACTCTATGTTGCCTTTATTTAGTGATTTCTCAGTTAGCCATTAGCTTTAACCCTTTCTCAGCTACTCAAACTATCGCAGAAGCTTCTGATTCAAGGGGGCAGACTGACTCTATTTTTATATCCTTCCCCCCTACCTCCAGAGGAAGGTACATGAAATCATGTTTTCACTGATACTGTATCAGGAATAGTTCCAGATACAGGTATGACAGCTGTGTAAAGACCGTTCTCACAATGCTTGAACACCCCAGATGGGCGGAGGCAGACAATACAGGCGTGAAATCACTAAGGGCATGATAAGAAAAATCATGAAAATGAAACAGGATGACTTGGGACTCGTGAGTATATTGTCAGGGACATGTAAGCTAAGACCTCCATGACAAGAAAGAACCAGCTCGGTAAAGACAGGAGGCAGCAGCCGCAGTAAAACCATTAAGATGAAAAACAACATCTTTAAGGAGCAGAAAGTAGAAGAATGTGACTGCAAGGAGGGAAGAAAGGGATGGCGTCAAAGGGAAGATGCGGGCAGATCCTGCAGTCTGGGAGGCAGTCCAAAGTAAGGAGTAGGGTCAGATTGAATAGGGCCATGGAGACCAGAAAGTGGGGATCAAAGAGCATAGGGCTATGGCTATGATAGGGAGTTTGGAATTTATTTGAAAATAGCTGGAAAGTCATTAGAGCATTTGAATCAAGGGCCTGATATAATCTGATTTGAGTTTTTATTTTATTTTTTTAAAGAGTTGTTTTTTGAAACAGAGAGAGAGAGAGCAAGGATCAGGAGGGGCAGAGGGAGAGGGAAAGAGAATATCAAGCGGCCTCCACATTTAGTGCAAAGCTGGACTTGGGACTCCATCTAATGACCCTGAGACTCACCACCCAGGCAGAAACCAAGAGTGGGGTGCTTAATGAACTGCACCACACGGGGCCCCTGATTTTCGTTTTTCTTTCTTTCTTTTAAGACTTTCTTTGGGCTCCTGGGTGGCTCAGTCAGTTGAGCGCCTGCCTTGGGCTCAGGTCATGATCCCGGGGTCCTGAAATTGAATCCCACATGGGGCTCTCTGCTCCATAGGAAGCCTGCTTCTCCCTCTGCCTCTGTCCCCCAATCCTGTCTCTCACAAATAAATAAATAAAATCTCTAAGATTTTATATTTTATTTATTTATTCGATAGCAAGAGCGCAGGAAGGGGGAACAATAGGTTTCGATCTTCACAATTTTTCTATAAATATGAAACTGTCCTCAAATGAAAAGTTTATGTATATGTATATATGAACTTTATAACTTTTTATATAATTTGTTTCTAAATTTTATTTTAAATCAGAGTAATACATGCACATAGAGAAAAAAGAATACGAACGGGCTTATAATGACTCAATCACCTCCTGCTTTACCTTTCAGTAGATATATCCTCTGTCCAAAACCAGCCGCTTTTCATACTTACAAATTTTCTGGGTTTTAGTTCCTTTGTATTTATGTACATTTTTCTGATTAATACTCCTGTATCACTGTGTCCTAATTTATCAACTGTAGATACTGTTTACTGACTGACAGCTGTGGTAGATAAAGATTTGGATGACTTGCAATATTCGTACCTCCCATACCCTCCCAGGAAAATTCTAGCATTATGTTTATTCCCTCTACCAATCACATTTGCAAATTTAAATATGCAATTCTCTAGATTTCCTTCCTTCCTCCCTCCTTTCCTTCCTCCCTCCATCCCTCTCTCTCCCTTTCTCTCTCTCATCCATCATTCCACAAGTGTCTCTTAAGGGCCTGACATGTGCCTTGCACTCTTTTAAGGGCTGGGAACATGGCCATGTACCAGCTAGACAAGGTCTCCACGAGTTTTGGGCAGCCAGACAATAAACATGTAAATGAATCACAGAGGGCATCTCTCAACCCCTTTTTTGTGCAACAAGGATATCAGACCCCCTACCATTTTCCTCCCCTCTCCTACCTGACTTTTCCATTCTCAACTCTGACACTCCTCCTTTAGTTTAATGTTGCCAGAACATTAGGTTCTAAAAACGTTAACGATTTGGGGAGTTATTTTTATAGTTGATACTAAAAGATGACAATCTATAAACCGCGCTTTCACTGTTGTGTGTAAGTAGATCTTGGTCACAACAGAGCCAGGCCGTGCACCGCGAGTGTACCTCCGGTCGCAGACCCTACCTCTAGCGTCAGGGGCCGGAGCCTCGCTGCCGGGGGCTGAAGCTGGCTCTGCTGCTTACTGACCATGGACTCTGGGCAAATTCTTATTCATCTTCTCTGTGCCTCAGGCTCATCGTCTATAAAATGGGAATAAGAATAGTTCGTATCTCTGAATTGTTACAAAGATTAGAGGGCAAATGGAAGTTACTGTTCAGAGCAGTACTCTGTCTAAAGCAGGTGCTCCTATGTTCCCAATCATTAACGGATCATCTGTAGGTTTTCCCTGTGCCTCTTTGTTGTTTAGGGTGTCCTCTTTGTTGTTTAGGGTGTCCTCTTTATCATCTTAAGTAACTCCACTTTCTCTTGGATTCTTATTTTCCCTGAGACCCCTCTCTCCTGGAGTTCTTCATCCTCCTGTTAGAAACTGGGCTGCTTGCTCCTTAGGCCAGTGACCGCTGTCTTACTGGCCTCTCCCTTCGTTACTCCCTGGGCTGGGTCTGCTACTGTCTGTGGCACAGAACCACAAACACCAACCAGGCTTCAAGGACTGGAAAGATGACAACCGGGAGTGGGAAAGATTACTCTGCTTCAGTTAAGGGTACTCAGCTGTGTGAGTGAGCTCCCCCTCCCCCGCCTCACAGCGTCCCTCATTCTCATGGAAGTTGGTAGTTCAGTGGTCCCTGTACCAGAAGAAGGCATCTGCTTGGGCAGGGGACCCTAAAACTGCAGATCCCTTGCTTTTCAGCTCTGTTTAGGAAAGGAGCAGGGTTTGCCAGTTGCTGTCATCTGGGCTTCATGCTGGATTCTAGGATGAACCTGTCTTGCCATTGCATGGTTGGAATCAGTACTCTTGGGCTTTGGTTCTTGCTTCCCCACTGAGCCCACTTGAGGTTTCAGTGCAGCACCCTCCTGCTTGGTTTTTCTTTTATTTTTGTTCTGGAGCACACCCTCAAGTACTTTCCTAAGACAAATGCTGTGGAATATAAATTTGCAAGACTTTATATGTTTAAAATTTTATTTATTCCTTGTGCATTGCATTCTGTGGGGTTTTAATGATGCAATATCTTCTCAAATGTCTCTAAGGATAATTATTCTCCTTTAAGTTCTGTGTTATTTCTTGAATTATGTGTTCTTGTGTTATTTTTCCCTTGCTCCTTTCTTTCCTATGGCAGGCTTTCCTTAGATGGCTCATAATTCTTGGTTATCCATTCATTTTTAAGGATGGGGCCTTAAACGTGATGAAGAACCTGTTATGAATCAGGTTATGGATTGGCAGGCTTCATTTTAGGGGGATCAGCATAGAGCTGGCACTTCCTCTGAGGGCATCACAAGCGCTAGAATTCAGGCTTCACCCTATGACCATTTATTTCTACAGAGAACAATCATCCAATTAGCGTGAGGTGGAGATGGTTGTATAGAAGCTTTGTAGTCTTGAATCTGAATTGGAAGTATTAGTATGAACACTTCTGGCTGCAATTCCTTTTTAAAATACAGGGAATTCTGATTTTTTAAGAACATAGGGGATATTACAATCTGCTTCTACTTTTGTGTCCTAGAAATCAGTTTGCAAAAAGCAGCAGGCATGTTTTTAAAAAATAAATGCATACATGCACGCATACATACATATACATGAGCTGTGTATGTGTGTCGTTGACCCTTGAGCAGCAGGGGTTTGAACTGTGTAGATCCTCTTGTGCACGGATTTTTTAAATAAATACAGTACCGTACAATAAATGTATTTTCTCTTCTTTATGATTCTCTTAGTAACATTTTCTTTTCTCTAGCTCATTTAATTGGAAGGATATAGTATATAAGGCATATAACAAACACAATATGTGTTAATTGACTGCTTATGCTACCATTAAGGCTTCCGGTCAGCCGTAGGCTATTAGTAGTTAAATTTGGGGGGAGTCAAAAATTACACACAGATTTTCGACTGTGCAGGTGTGCCCTAACTCCTGTGTTGTTCAGTCAACTGCAGTATTTGGGACTCCTACAGTACCTTCTCACATTAACTTGACTTTGATCAATCAATGCTATGAAACTTGTCAGTTAATTAAAAGAAGATGCTGCTCTCTTCCTGCCTATAATCAATCCCATTACCCTCTGCTCTGGTAACATCTCTATCAATTAACCTCTCTCTCATCTTCCACTAGTTCTTTTCTATGGACTCTTTCTCCTCAGCTTGTAAAACTTGCTCAAGATCTATTCTAAAAAACAAATTTTAGTACTCTGCCCTGTACCCCTTTCCCTCTACGTACTGCCCTATGGTTCTCTTTCCTTCCAAGTGGAGCTTGAAAAGCAATTACATTCATTTTCCCTACTTCCTTGGGTCCTTAATGCTCTGATCAACCCTATGCTCTCTGTGCCAGGCTGTTTTCCCCTAATTTGCTCTCCTGAAAGTTGCCAGACCTTCAGATTGCCAGGTTCACAGCACAGTTTGGAATTCTTTTCTTTTTTTTCCTTTTACCTTTCTGGAATATTTGATAGCATGACTCTCAGTTGCTTTAACTGGCCTGTCTTCTCCCATTCACTGCAGTTTTGTAGGTATTACATTCTCCATATTCTCTCTTTAAGCCTTGTCATCTCCTCTTATGGGTTCTGTGAACCTACCTATACGGTGGTGACAGCCAATTCTGTGTCTCTCTCCCTCATCTATTCCCATAAACAAGTCGACTTACTGTCTTATTTAATCACAAATCCAAGTTTCCTTTGCACATTTTACCTCTAGATGACAGGTTTTGGGGTGGCTGTGTGCTCAAAGCTCTCTCATGTAACTACTCCCACTCTGGCCTCCCTTCAGTTAGGTCTGGCAAGTCAAGGTGTAGAAAGTAACTCATTCCTGTGGCCACAGCTGATAGGCAGATATCATACCCACTAGAGCAAATTGAATTCTTCTCCTGGGATTAGTGCTATAAAAGAGGAAACCTGGGACAGGGTCGAGTTTTAATTTAAATTGTGAGGTGACATCCAGGAGTTATGTAAGAGTTAAGAACAGAGGGGAGCCTGGGTGGCTCAGTCAGTCAAGTGTCCAACTCTTGATTTTGGCTCAGGTTTTGATCTCATGGACATGAGTTTGAACCCCACATTGGGCTCCATGCTGGATGTGGAGCTTATTTAAAAAAAAAAAAAAAAAAAAAAAAAAGTGAGGAACAAAGATTCCAGAACCAGACTGCCAAGGTTCTCATCTCAAGTTCACATGCTCACTGTGACTTGGGGACATTACATTAAGTCTCTTTCACATTTTTTGAGCTAACTTAGTTATATTTGTATCCCAGGTTCTTAACAAGTGCTTCTTGATAATGAGGCTTATAGCTAACATTTTAGGGGACAACATGAAGGGGGAACATAAAGTTCTCCATCTTGGTGATGGAGACATCTTTTAAGATAAAAACTTAAGGGAAAATTCAACTTCTAATAAATGAGATTATCCATCCATGGAACTAGCAGAGCTGGGATCGTTTTCTAAGAAACCAGTGTGGGTTTTAACAAGTCATTTTCTTCATCTGTTGAATGAGGAGATTACCAGCCCACGTTGCTCTACTAGGAACAACTCTGGAGATGGCAAAATGCTAATAATAATAACAAAAGCAGTCATAGAAAGCACTTCTTTGACCCTTACTATGTTCCAGTCACTGTTTTAAGTGCTTTACACATGTTACCTGTGGTTATTCCCACCACATCTCTGAGGTGGCCCTATCATCCCCTTCTTCAGATGATAAAACTAAGGCACTGAAGTCAGTCATTTTCTAAGGTCACAAAGTTACTAAGTAGTGGAGCTAAGAACCCTGACTGTTTAATTCTGAAATCTTAAGTCTTAAACACCTCTCTTGGCCCCTCATGCTATTTCACAACATAAGGCAGATCCCCTCAACGATTAGAGCACATAGCCCCACTGTGCTGTTTTGAACACACAGTCCTCATTCTTGATCTAGGTTAGTCTTCCTGAAATATAGAAAGTGAGAAAATTAGTTAAGAGTTTAAACATGTTTTAATGGCCATGAGGAAGATCCCACAAGAATGTGAATAAGTCCGTTTCTACTTCTAGAATAGTACAGTGTGTGTGTGTGTGTGTGTGTGTGTGTGTGTGTGTGTGTGTGTGTGTTGCCATGTTAATAAGCGGATAGTGGTATCTTTAAGTTCCAAGATCAATTAATGCATTAGTTAGAGTACTGGTTTAGCTAACATAACAATGAAACTTCAAAATGTAGTTACTTAAGAGACTTTGCTTCTCACATAAAATCTAGAAACATGTGGTACAGATTAGGTAGAAATGCTCTACTTGGCTTGGCTTTGCTCTGTCTGCCTCCCTCACAACATGTGGCTTCCATTGCTGGGTTGAAGTGGCTCTTGCTCCCACTTTCACTATCTCTTAGCCAGCAGGAATGAAGAATGAAAGTGGAATTCATAGCCAGTTCTGCTGAAGGCAAGACTCAGTAGCAGTATGCTTCAGTTCTGCTCACAACCTATTGTTCCAAATGGTCACAAGGCCACACCTAGTAGCAAGGGACACCGGGAAAAGTTGTCTTTAGTGGGTGGATGGCTGTGTGCCAAGCTAAAAGGATTTGTGGAGACATTTAGGAATCTACCACCATATAATTATTGCATTATTTAATAATATGTTAAATTATATTATTATAATTATAACAGCAAAACTAGTTAATGTTAGGGAAAAAGCATGTTGACTTTAAATAAGTTCAGACAAATGAAAATGATGTAGTCAAGTTTAAGTTTTAGAGTATTATTTTTATTGGAGGACCTTAATGTGGAGATTATCTCTGGCTGCATCTCTGCAAGTCAGTGAGTTTTGTAGTCCCCTGGCTGTTGTGCTGTGCTGTGCTGTTTACTGTCTCCACAGTTCCCGACTCTTCTCTCCCTGGGGGCTATCCAGCCACCTGAGTCCAGCTGGAGGGAGAAGGGGCAGACAGCTCCAAGAGAAAACTTCAGAACTTTACAAAAGGTTTTGATTAAAGTTTGGAGAGAAGTATCCATTCCTTCTTTTCATTTCTGTACGGCAGATGTCTTTTTTTCTCATTCTGCTAATTTCTCCTTGGATGTTCCTTCATTCCTTAATTTAATCTTATTTCCAACTTTAGGGCTGCCTGTTCTTTCTGTACTGCCATTTTCATGGTCTCAATCACTCAATCATTTGGGGCCATCTTTTTTTTTTTTCCTTCTTATTTTGCCAATCCTTCAATCATTCTTTCTGCCCACTTATTCACTATCTGTTTTCCCAGTGTTGGTTGCCATGATTAATTTTATTACTATTCCTTTTCGTTCCCTCATTTCCTTGCCCATAAAACAAACATCTCTAATTTACTGTGTAATCTTTTCTCTCGTTGACTACCTTATTCCCCATCTCATTTGCTATGTTTCCTCACTCCCCATCCATTCTTCACCTCGTTTTATGCATTACCTCATTCATTCAGTCACTTTTCTTCCATTTTCCTATCCCTTCAGTTAATTGTCATGAGCTTCTTACTGGTTTTATACTTTCTCTCCCCATAATCTTGAGCCTAATCTAGATTTTCATTCTATTATCCATTCTCTTAGTTTTTCACTCCACCTAAACTATAAAGTATAACTATAATGTTGAACTATAGAGAACTATAATGCCATAAATTATTCTTTTTTTCAAAACAAGGTAGAAATTTATTTATCAGTCCAGCTGTGGCAGGCCCCTCTGCCTCACTCCCTCTTTTGTACATTGCATGGGTTAGTCATGTTCACTCTGCCTCCTAAGGCTATCACAGACCTGCCCATTCCCCCATACCCCTTGCTGGTGCCTTCTGCTCAATCTCAGCTTAGGTTTTCTCCAAAGCAGATCCTGAGGCAAGGATTTGGATACAAATCAGTTTGGATTTTTTTGCTTTATTTTGTTTTGTTTTGGAAGTGGGAAAGCAAGACAAAGAAGAAAAAATATATAACAAAGTGTGCATTGATGTGCTAGTTACCACTGGGGGCAATTGGAGCTGAATGCCACCAAAGACACTTAGAGAAACTCTGTGGGACACACCTCAAAATGGACCACTGAGAGGAGAGGAAGCTGGATATTTATCCTCCAGTGCCCATCCCACATGCGTGAAGTTCACTCCTGGGGCATTAGCTCTCTAGGATTTCCATCCTGCCCCATGAGCCACCCACAGGCTCTCAAAGCAAAGGATTGCCTTCTGGTCCAGTTGCCAGAGCCGTGACTCTACACATGAGTGGATGGCAGGGGGCCTCCAGAGGATCCACCAAGGCCCTGGCAGTGTCCAAATCACCTCCCAAGTGTTCCATCCCCTCTCACTTCCCCTAATCTATCTCCATCTGATAATGCCTGCACTTGCATACTTGCTGAAAACAAGGGAAAACCTGCAGAATATCCATCAAACTGTTAGCAGTGGCTATTTGAAGGAAGGTATATAGGTAGAAATTATAGAGGATTTTAATTTTCTATATTTTGTGTGTTCTTTTTATTATAGTGACTATGTATTATTTCATGTATTAATATATAAATATATTTTATATTTACTAAATAAATTTATATTTACATATATATAAATGGATACTTTATTTTAAAATGTATCTATTAAATATATATACAAATACATGTATGTATAAATTATATATAGTAAATATATACAAAGGATATATAAATTCTCCATCTCTTCTTCTGTTTACAATGCCATTTATATATCTCTTCTTTTGCCCAATTCTGCATCCCTTCATCCATTGTAAACCACCTTTGTGTGTCATTTACTGCCTTTTTCCATCCCTTACTTTATTCATTTTCTATTAGATCATTCTTATTTTTACCTTGTGTGAGTTTTCTGTTTATTGTACAGCTGTGTTTTCCAGTTTCCTGATTTATTCTTTTCTGATTGGGATCAATTCTTCCTCCTATTGTCTTGACTCTATAACTGTCCCTGTTCTCTCATAGCGTTTGGGAACAGAGAGGCAGATTCTGAGATGGCCCACCCTGACAGGACTCCCTCGTTAGTGAAATCTCGTTTTCTCTTTCCTCCCGATCTGTATCTGCAGCAGCCCCTGGAAAACATAAAGCCAGTTATGAGAAGGAGGCCCAAGGACAGCTCTTGATCCTGAAAACGGTTTTAATTTATCTCTGTCTCATTAGCTTAATGCTGATGCTGGAGGTCCCCAGGTTGCTGACCAAGCTTGGTGACGTTCTTTTCAACTTGGCCAGAGGCTTATCAGATCCAAAGATGAGGCTTACAGTTCAGGCAACCTTCCCTTGCTGATTCTGGCCCTTTGTGTCCACTCACCGGGAACTTTCATTCATCTATGGGACTACAGTAATTAAAAGCAGGAGGGAAGACTGTCCTCATTGGCTAGCCTCTCTCTGTGAATCAGCATGACAGGCAAAGTCACATAAATAAATGCTTACCCTGCAGGAACCACCTTGTAAGTACGGAGTTGGCTCTGATGACCAAGCGGGAGGCTGTATCCACCTGATACATGCTGCTGTGAATAGGAGTCCAGAGACTCAATTATTGCAAATCGCTTTTAAAATTGACCCCAGGAAGCAATCCATAACTAAGAAAGACACAAAATGTGAAGAAATGTTTTACTTTTCAGTAAGTGATTTAAGCTGCCACTTTTGAAAACCAGGGGCTAAGGTTTGAAATTGATTAAGTTAAGAATCTTTCAGGTACAGTGCAGTAGGTAAATCTCTAAGATAAGTCTTGGTACTGTCTGTTGGTCTGAATCTCAATGTCTTGGTATTTCGTACCATGCATCGTGAACTTGACCTCATCTGTATTCATAATATTTGGTGATTTTCATGTCCCCAGAGAGTGAGCAGTGGTGATCTAGGAGAATTTGTTAAGGTGGGAAATAACACCGGTAGTCAGTCTAGCAGTCTGGATCCAAAGTCTGATGAGTTCTGGGCTGATGTGTTTGGGTGTCAGGAAGGGACCCAGCTCCCAGGCAGTGGTTGAATAAGTTAATCTATTCCTGTTTAGTCCTAAGATGATGCAAGTACTTTGCTCTACCCTCCCATTCCTCCTGAAGCTTTGGCAGTCACTGCCATCATTAGAAGCCCTCCATCCTTCCCTCTGGGACACCCAATCTCTTCCTGCTGCCCTCTGGTCTGCCTACTCTGAGAAACATCTCATCAATCACTTCATTCAAACAGCATTCGCTGGGTGCCTGGGCTACAAGGATCTCCAGATAGCTATGTGAAGGCTCTTACCTCCCAGGAACCCACAGGCCCCAAGAGTCAGACCTGAGAAACACGTGGTGATCCCAGGCCAGGAGGGAGCCACCGTGTTTCGGAGCCCAGAGGTCAGTGTTTGAGGTTTGGGAGGCCAAGGGTACGAGGATTCAGGAAATTTCCAGAGTCTTCTCCTTCCACACCAGGTTGTCAGCTTAGTGGTCTGGCCCCCAGACAAGCTGCCAGTGTCCCGCAGGCAGAGATGTGTGTGCCCTCCTCACCAGGACATCCCCAGGTGGGGCTGGCAGGCACTTGACTCAGCACTGAACACTTGGTAGTTTTTAATGTTTATTAATGAAAGCAATGTGGTAACTTCTGAGTCGGGTCTAAAAGGACAAAAAAGGTTTCAGTAGATGGCAAAAAGGAATGGTTTATTTACAAATTGCTTGTTTAATTTACATTATTTATGTTTTTGAATAGCTTATTAGCTGGTTCAAAAATCAAAACAATGAAACAAAAATACATTAAGAAGTCTTACTTCTCCTCTACCTCCATCCATGCCTTCTCCATCATGCCCTGCCCTGCCCCCCGAGCTTCATTTTTATTAGTTTTTATATATTATTCCAGTATCTCTTATGCAAATAAAGTAATACACACACACATATATGTCCACACATATATAGTCTTATTCTTACCTCTTTCCACAAATGGTTATAAACTATTAAAACAGCACAGTTGTTCTTTTTTTTTTAACTCGACAATATATCCTACAGATTTTTGCTTACCAAAATGCTGAGAACAGCCTCATTCTTCTTTATAGCTGCATAGTACTTCATTATACAGATGTACCTTATTTGAAAGGTCATTTTGAGCACTTCGCTCTCTCCTCCCCCACCATCTCTGCACCAAAACTTGCTCCCCAAAACACTAAGCTTCTTTAGTTTAGTAAGCTGATTTGGCTGGCTAATTTAATAAGCCAGTTATACCAGAACATTTTAAAAAATGGAAATTTGTTTATATGTATATTTTGTAAAATAGGCTGTTAGAACAAACGCCCTATTGCAGAGGAGCCAACTCCCAAAGGAAGAAATAAGTGAAGCATTTTGGGGCAGGGACTGAGTCTCTAGGTCTTTCATATTCTTTCTTTCTTTTTTTTTTTTTTTTAAGATTTTATTTATTTGACAGAGAGAAATCACAAGAGAGGCAGGCAGAGAGAGAGGAAGGGAAGCAGGCTCTCCACTGAGCAGAGAGCCCGATGTGGGACTCGATCCCAGGACCCTGAGATCATGACCTGAGCCGAAGGCAGCGGCTTAACCCACTGAGCCACCCAGGTGCCCCTTTCATATTCTTTCTTAAGAGACTCTCTCCCTACGCTGAAGACACAGCCCGGACTCAGCTCACTTTGGACTCAGCTCACTCTGACTAAGGAGAATTGATTCCCCTGGTGATTGTTGTGGCTTCCCCAGGCTGCTGATGAGGCCGCTATTTAAGATAGATTCCCTGCACACCTTCTTAGCAGTCACACTCTCTGCCCACAGATGTGACTCTGGCGGGTGTGAAGGTAGAAATTAGGTGCCTCCCGGTCTCTTCTACCTTCATTGTTCCAGACTGTAATAAGAACCGTACCAGTATTCCCTTAACCTTGTTTTCTCTCTCAACTGAAAACATTTTTAAAATTAAACTAGATAATTTTAAAGGTAATAGCAGATTTGACTTTCCCTAAGTAAACTCCTTCTAGCCAAAATGCTAGTGTGCAGCATGGATATGTGAAACCTGAAAAGAGAAAAGCTAACATTTTTATGTTGGTAATTATTGTTGACTTGGTGTTTGCTTTTAGTATTCTAAGCAGCTCCCCTGCTTTGTGTGACTGCTATTTTCAGCCATCTTTTATCCGGGGTTTCTCTTCTCCGAATGTCTTTCTTTTTCATTGCTACAGTTAAGGAGCTCAGGTACATAATTTTTCCTGCAGAAGGACATGGGCTGTGTTTGTGTGTGTGTGAGACCTGACTCTGCTGGCTGCCCTTTTGTTTCGATGGGCTCAGTGATGACTGTGGATTGCTACAGAACCGATTGGTCTGCAGCCTTTGGATCAGTTAGGAGAGATGGCCCAAATGAGCAAATGGGTGGGTTGTATTCCTGCTCCTGTTTGCTCATTCCACTGGAAAGTGTCTGGAAAGTGGATGGTGACTGCGGCAAGAGAACAGTTGGAAGATTGTGAACCGTAATGAATATTCTGCTCCTTAAATCAAGGTGGGTTCTGTGCCACTTATTCTCACTGGAGAAGGATTGAAGTACCATAGGCAGCAGAGAACAATTATTATTTCAAATGCCAGTGATGGGAACCCTATTAAGAAGGGCCTTTTGTTGTCGCTGATTGCCCATTTAGATATGAGAAATGAGGCTCCAGGGCAAAATACCGAAGAAGAAAGCAGAAGAAAGAAAGGGCTACGTTGCTTCACAAAGACAAGAGAAAAAGAAGAGAAAGTCATCAGAGGAATATATCATGGCAGAGGCTGAAGGCGGAGGAGACAGAAAGCAAAAGCTAGCCAGGTGTTCCTGGGAGCAGGAATTCCAGACCAATGTCTAACATTCAATTTTGTGTTGTCTGTGCTGTAGCTCCTCTCTGTTGTGCCCTCCCAATCCTTCTGTCAAATCTGCCGCAGGCACAACCTTGTGTCAGTGGTCCTGTGGGAGGGAGGGGAATGGGGCCGTTTGTGACATGAGATGATGGAGTGTAGAATAGAAGCTCCACACAGAGCAGAAACAGACCCAAGGCTGAGGAGACACATCAGAACCAGCATGAAACAGCTATGTAAGCCCTCTGAGGATTCCCCAGACATGTCTCAAGGGGGTCTGGATTTCTCACTTCATGGCAGCTGGTGGCTCAAGCCCCTTTACTACAGAAAAGGGTAACCCTATAATTCTGCAAGAATGAGAAAACTCAGGCTACTGACATCTCAGTAACAAGTATAATTGAGGTTAATTTTTATAGATTTTCTAAGAAAAGAACAATGAGATATCCTGGGTCCAAAGTAATACAATTTTTTCCTTAACATAGAAAGGTCTACAAGAAAATGCTATGGACTTGGAGTGCCAGGTCTTTGGTAACTGCAGGGGAGGAAACATTTTTCTCAATCCTCTTAGACTCTGTTAATCTCTGTTAGTCTGTTAGTCTCTATTGGGTATGAATATTAAACTGGCAAAGACAACGAGAAAAAAAAGCACACAAATGTTACTGAGTTTTTATTTACATGGGAGCCTTCACAAGGAAAAAAAAGACCTAAAGAAATGACCAGAGAAGGAAGCTTTTACATCACTTAGACAACAAACAATGAATGTGTGAAGAATTGATGAGACAATTGGGTTTGGGCTAAAAGTAATAAATGGTGAAGAAATAACTAAGAAGATATTTAACAAGGCTTATATACACAGATTTTTGGCTTTGGCTTTGCTGTCTCTGGTCATAAGAAAGCCTTCTTTCCTTCTGGCACAGGGAAGGTAGCTTTCACCTGGGAGTATTTTTTTTTTAATATTTTATTTATTTATTTGACAGAGAGATTACGAGTAGGCAGAGAGGCAGGCAGAGAGAGAGAGGAGGAAGCAGGCTCCCTTCCCAGAAGAGAGCCCAACTCGGGGCTTCATCCCAGGACCCTGAGCCAAAGGCAGAGGCTTAACCCACTGAGCCACCCAGGCGCCCCCACCTGGGAGTATTAAGACTTGTTTTAGGGGCGAAAGTTTAGGGGAGGGAGATCAGATGACCTTCCTGCTTCTGCCATTAAAAAAAAAAAAAAAAATTCCATCATCTTAAGATATTTAATATTCTAAGGTACCACATTTTGGGGTAGCATGTCTTGAAACACAACAAAAGCAAGAAACCTAACAAAAGTATGTGTGTGTGTGTGTGTGTGTGTGTGTATATATATATATATATATATATATATATATATATATCTCGATAGATCTAGATAGATAGATATAGATCTATCAATATAGATATAGATAAATATCTATAGATATAGATATATATCATTCATATATATTGAAATTAATATATACATTGTGTGTGTGTGTGTGTGTGTGTGTGGCATACGTTTACTTATGGCTAAACTTAATTTCTGTTTGTGTTTCGAGTTCCCAGCTATCTCAGTCATTTAGGAGTTGCATCTGAGCTGGGCAATGAAGGTTGAGAAATGAAAAGTGTCTGTACTGCCAAGGTCCCACTGACGTCATCCTACCTTCTGCCTTGGGAGAGACAAGCAGTTTCCCTCTGACCTTTGCTCATCAATCCGTGTGTATTGGACAGAGTTGTCCTGCATTCCCAACCACAAGGCCCTTCCAGGCCCAGTTCACCTACCTTGAGCTTCTCTTATGTCCTCACAGACTCTCAGGGGTTGTTTGCTACTTCTGGGCCATCCCAACAGGCAGGATACCTTGTGGATCTGCTTTAGACCTTTCACCAGCTCTGGGCACTCTTTGGTGTGCACAAGACAGTCTCTTAGAGTAGATGCTCCAGGGAACGAGGCTGTAAACCTGCCCTGTCATCAGCTCCTTCAGCCTATCTGGAAATTGTATTTTATCCACCTCAGTGAGAAGAGAAGCAAGGTCTAAAGGCTCCTAGTTCAGGGTCCTCTAAATTCCAAGCACTCCTCTTCCCTGCCAGTGGTGAAACTTTGTATACTTTGTATACTTTGAAACTTTGTATACCAGGTGCTGTCCAGGCTGGCTTGCTGGAAGCCATGCTCTCAGACTTGCAGAGCCTAAACTTATGAAACCCCCAAAGACTGATTTTTCAGCGCTGGCCACCTCTTCCCTGAGGCAAAGGCTCAAGTGTCAATGTTACTGTTTGAAACTTCTGTAGCCATCACTAGGAGTTAAGAGAGTCATCTGGCAGATTGCCTCCCGGAACACCTCAGTTCTAGGTCAGAAAATCAGCACTCTCGGGATGCCATGAGCAGAGATAGGATATATAGAAAATGTTTGTAGTTCAGCTTTTTTTTAAAAAAGATTTTATTTGTTTATTTGAGATAGAGAAAAGGAGAGAAAGAGCACATGAGTGGGGAGTGAGGGTGGGACAGAGGGAGGAGAGAGAGAAGCAGGCTCCTTCCTCACTGATCAGGGAGCCCAATGTGCAGCTCAATCCCAGGACCCTGAGATCACGACCTGAGTCAAAGGCTCATAACTGAGCCACCCAGGCACCCTAATTCAGCCTTTATTACAAAGAATGAGGATGAATTCTTTTTTAATTGAACCAGAAAAAAATCAGGCTCCTTCCAAAGTATACCCTTTCTTAAACTTTCAGGTGTCTTCTTTCTTAAATACCATTTTTTCAAATCAGAGATTCTGAACCTGAGGTTCATGAACTTGAAATCATGTATAAAACTGTCTGGATACCTTTTTCTGAGGTAAGCATCCATGGTTTTTGTTTGTTTATTTAATTAGATTCTCCAAAGAATTTGTGACCCAGATAAGGTGAAGAACTATTGCTCTAAGCCAAGGTCACAAATCTGTTTCTCCTTAACTTTTGTGCATCTCTTTGACCATGTTTTGAAGTTTGGAAAGTAGATATCTGTTCAAATGAAAAGCATCATTCTGTACACTGAATTAAAGCCTTAAAAACAGTCAGTTGAGCATCCAGGCTTGATTTTGGCTCAGGTTGTGATCTTGGGGGTCGTGAGATCCAGCCCTGAGTTGGGCTCTTGAGTCTGCTTGAGTTTCTCTGCCCCTCCCCTCACACGCTCATGCTCTCTCTCTCTCTCTCAAATAAATAAATCAGTCTTAAAAAATAAAATAAAATAAAATGAAGCCTTAAAAAACCAAACTTTATTCCTGCTATCTTTTCCACCAGGTTCAACTTATGAT
This sequence comes from Meles meles, assembly GCF_922984935.1. Classification (NCBI taxonomy): domain Eukaryota; kingdom Metazoa; phylum Chordata; class Mammalia; order Carnivora; family Mustelidae; genus Meles; species Meles meles. Next base: position 52,093,917 of record NC_060075.1, on the reverse strand, counting down.
GGCACCTTACGGTTTTGAAGGAATGCTAGATGTGACATCTGCCACCCATTGATCACAAGGGCTAGACACATGTCTGCTTCTCCTCACAGCTCGAGGTGCATGCTTCCTGAGACTGGGTATCTCATCTTCAGTCACAGTATGTGTGCGGTTGTAGTCCCCTTAACGTAGACCTTTACATGGTGTAAAGCTCTTTGCTGTGCCCTATTTGACCCTTACCACAACTCCACGGGGTAATGAAGGCAGATATTCTTGGCCCCATTTTATAAATGCAGAAAGGAAGCTTAGAGAGAATAATGACTGGTTTCTAGTCCTGCTAGAGCTTATGCACAGCAGGGTGCTGACCACAGTTCTTTCAAAATTGTTTTTATTTAGAAAGCAATTATAAGACGCTCATTTTTGTTTTGTTCTGTTAAGAATTGAATTGCCCCTCCCCCTCATTCATATATTGAAGGTCTGCCCTTCCCTCCCCCGAACCTCAGAACAGAACATCACCTTATTTAAAATAGGGTTGTTGCTGATGTAGTTAGTTAAGATGAGATTATACTTGATCAGGGTGGGTCCCTAATCCAATATAACTGGTGTCCTTATAAGAAGGGGAAACTTGGACACAGACATACACACAAGGAGAAAATCATGTAAAGATAAAGGCAGAGATCAGAGTGATGCTTCAATAAGCCAAGGAATGCCAAAATTGCCGGGAAAGCACCAGAAGCTAGGTGAAAGGCATGGAACAGATTCTCTGCCAAAGCCCTCAGCGGGAACTGACCCTGCCACACCTTGGTCTTGAACTTTTAGCCTCCAGAACTGTGAGACAAATTTCTGCTGTTTAAGCCACCCAGTTAGAGGTACTTTGTTACAGTCGCTCTAGCAAACTAATATATACTCTAGTATGCAATTTTTTTAAATCAAAGAAATACATGAATCCTTGCTTGGTATAAGATATTTAAATAATGCAGAAATATAATAGATTAAATGAAATGCCCCCTCACCATGTCAATACCATCCCCCTTCCAGTGTAGCCGTGGTTATATTGGATGGCTCTACTCCTAGAACTTTTTCTGTGCACTGACATACGTATTTCTAGAGGTTCCCATATGTATTTAGAACCTAGTTTTTCTGACTCTGGGTTTTCATTACCTGTTATCTTTCTCTTAGGTATCTAAGATAATGTTTGCTCTTGTATCAGTTGTTAGAGATGTTCTTTCTCTGCAACAATCCATTGAACTGTGTGTGTGTGTGTGTGTGTGTGTGTGTAATCATTCCTAGGGAGAGAGAAAAATTCAGACAGAAAGATCTCCCTGAGATTACTTTTGGAGATTGCAAATATAGATATACTTGCTTTGTGTTCATCCCACTGCAAGACACTAGGTAAAGGTGTGAAATGCAAGTTTTGTGAGACATTGTCTACCCAGTTTAGAGGGCAACTCATGCTTCCACATAAACATAAATAGTAGTTGTTTACTCACAAAGATTGAACAAGTTCCACCTCTTAAGAATATAGCTTTCCCACTGTCTGGACAAGGTGCCATGTTTCCTTCTATCAACTCAGAAATGTCTGCTTTTTCAAAACAAAGCAAAACAACCCAAAGACAGTACTATCTCCAAATGGCCATTGTTGCAGAGAACATATGGTACCTGGGAGGAGAAAGAGAACCTTGGGATCCTCTGGTCTTTTCCAGTGGATACATGGGTGCAGAGTCTGAAATGTGACATCGGAGAAAGTGGAAGGCCCGGGTCTGACAGGCAAAGTTACCAGTCACATCCTGTAACACCGGGGGGCCTGTTTCCTGACCTGGTTTTCTTTCCACTGTACTCACCATAGTCGTTTGAATATTAATTCCCTGAGCACCAAACAGATGAGGCATCCCTGAGTAATAGCTGAGGTTGAAAATATTCCATTAACTTTTCCTCTTAAGGAAAATAAAGCAGTAGAAGAGAGGTAGGGCCATAGAACAGGAGGCTGAGGCAGAAAAGAGGAGCCTAGAGTCCACAAGGAATAAAGTAAGAGAAGGAAAGATACAGAGAAGCAATAGAGTGGAAAGGGATGGGAGGAGGGGTGACCAGAAGGGGTGTGGACAGGAAGAACCTTGGCTACTGTGGTAGCCAGGCTCCAAGGTCGGTCCCTGTGATGGTTACTTTTACATGTCAATTTGGCTAGGTCATGGTATCCAAATATTTGGTCAAACATTATTCTAGATGTTGCTGTGAAGGTGTCTTCGGATGAGATTAACATTTAAATTAGTAGACTTTAGGTAAAGAAGACTCCTCTCTATATTGTTGGTGGGACTCATCTAATCAGGTGAGGGCCTTAAAAGAAAATAACTGACCTTCCCCAGGCAAGGAGTAATTCTACCAGCAGCCTGTCTTCAGACCCAACTCCAACTCTTCCCTTCTTTTCTAGTCTGTGGGCTACCATGCAGATTTTGGACTTTTGGAGGCACAGTCAGTCTCTAAACTCCTATGGGCAATTATTTAAAATCAATCTCTCTCTGTCTGTCTCTGCTTCTCTGTCTATCTTTGTCAAGGTCACCTCCCTGTACATCCATGCTACTCATGCCAAAGGATAGGGTTTATTTCTCCTCCCCTTGAATCTGGGCTTGTCCTGTGATTTCTTTGACCAATTGAATATGGCAGATATGAAATTCTAAGATTTCTGTGTCTAGACCGTAAGAGATTTGAAACTTCCACTTTCTTCCTCTTGGAACATTTGTACTTGGAATGCTCCCACTTAAAACCCAACTGCCATGCTTTTAAAAGCCCTAACCACAAAGAGAGACGGTGTGGAAGAAAATGTAGGCCCCCCAGTCAACAGCTCCCATTCAGGATTCAGCACCATCTTGGATTTTCTAAAACCAGATGGTCTCTCAGATGACCATGGCTCGACATAACATCATATGAAGCAGAAGAATGACCTGGCTGAGCTGAGTCAACCCATAGCATCATGAACAATAAGAAAATTGATGTTTTAAGCCACTACATTTGGGACTGGTTTTTTACACAGCAATACATAGCCTACCTTAAAATTTAGCCTAAGGTAAGCATTTTGTCTACTAACAACTCAGTTTTGGGGGGATGGTCCCTACTATGCTCTGTAAGAATCCGTTAGAACTCCCAGAAAAATGTTATTCTTATTTTTAACCCAAGCTCTCCTTTCCCTAAGTCTTCAAGCAGTTTAAGCTAACATGCCAGCTGGAGAAAAATCATGAACTGGAATCACTCGAATTGCACTTGCACTAACCAGCTAAAAACTAAAAACCTTTCTCTGTGTTTTCCAGGAGTCAATGATTTGTTCATTAGCAAGCAAGAAAAGTGACCCATACCACACCACACCTCCTTTTTTAAAAAGGGATCCTTTTTTAAAAAGGATTTATAGAGAGAGCTCAAGTAGGCAGAATGGCAGGCAGAGGGAGAGGGAGAAGCAGGCTCCCCACTGAGTAGGGAGCCTGATGTGGGGCTCAATCCCAGGACTCCGGGTTCATGACCTGAGCCGAAGGCAGCTGCTTAACCAATTGAGCCACCGAGGGGCCCTGGTTAGGTGCCCCTGACCCACACCCTTTTAACTGACAGAGCAGAGTGGTAGTATTGTTGGGGTGGAGAAAGAAACTTTGTATGGAGTCATCTGAATTAACTCCACTATTGTTATCTTTATTTTCTTGGGATAAATCTGGCCTTAATGGCTTCCTTTCAACACTGTAATACACTGCATTGCCCAAAGTCATCATCAACCCCAGCCACAGTGGAACTAGGCCAAACTTCACTTTATACCCTACCACAGGAATGCCCTCCATCTCTGAAGAAGAAGTTCATTCCAGTCCTATTGGAAGTTTGAGATTAAGATCTAGTAATGATGTTATGACCTTTACAATATGATTTTTGTCTCAAAAGAATATTTTAAAAATCCATGAAATCTCACTGTAACAGGGTCTAATATTTTATACTTTACACTCAGTTGTGTGTGGGAAAATGTAATTTATATCTGATATTCCTCAGGGCTACATCAGTTGCAGGGGGGTGGGGTTCAAAAACACGATCTGAACTTGCCATAGACGATGGCAACAATGTCTTACACTTCCACCATCTCTCTTACTTTAGAAGACTCAACTTTCCCTTCCTCTCACTTTTCTTGGGGAGAATGGAGAAGTGTGCAGCTTGCTTGCCCTGGGGGCCTATATCCACACAGACTTGCATTGTTCTGCGGGGGAATGAGGCCTCTGGTCTGGTCTCTAGAATGTTGGCCACCAGGATGTGTCTGGGCTTCAGACATTTTCCCTGGTTGTAAATTCCCCAAGCTGCTCCCTGGGATACGGACACTTCTGTGCTCCTGTTTACCAAGTGTATGGGACCTAACCCCAGCAGACCCCCCTGCGGACCTACTCCAGCTCATCTGTATCTCGGCCTTGCTTGCACTGCTCTAGTATTGTGTTGTGTTGGCAGTGCCTGGGGACAACTCTTCTAGAGGCTTGCCCCTCCTGCCCTATACCCCCCCCCCAACCACCACCCTGCCTCCCGGCCAACCAGAGGAGTATGCCACTAGCCCTTCACCCTTGGTGACCTCAGATTCCCTTACTCTGTAAGTTTTTACTAATGACCTCCTGGAGGACTCAGTTTTAGGAGGCACAATGGGACACACGTGACTGAGCTCCTCCCCCTACCTCTCTGTCCCACAACTGACCAGGGCTGGAAGAAGTACATTTTACCACTGTCTCCATTATGACTGGGTTCTCTTTATGCTACAGAATAGGAGGAGTTGGCAAACTTTTTCCGTAAAGGGCCAGATAGTAAATATTTTAGGCTTCGTGGGCCATATGGTCTCTGTCACAACTACTCAACTCTGCTGTTGCAGTGTGAAAACAGCCCTAGACAATATATGAATGAATGGGTGAGATTATATTCCATAAAAACTCTGTTTGTGAAAACAGGAGGTGGGCCAGATTTGGTCAGTGGGCCAGAGTTTGCCAACCCCTGCTGTGGAAGAAACCAGTGGAGCTGAATCTTCCAAGTATAGATCTTTATAAGAAGGTATGGGGGGTTAGAGATGGCCACAGTTTTTTCTTCTCTTCTCTTTTTTTCTTTTTTCTTTTCTTTTCCTTCCTCCCTTTTTCTTCTTTCTTTCTTTCTTTCTTTCTTTCTTTCTTTCTTTCTTTCTTTCTTTCTTTCTTTCCATTCTTGCCATCAGCTAGTGGCACTCTGAATCTTCACATTAAAAGCTCATAACTGCTTTGACCAAACAGTGGAAGTGGCAGTGTGCCCATTTCTAGCCCAGTCCTTAAGACACTGGCAGATCTCTTTCTGTCTCTTGGAACACTCACTCTTGAAAGCCTGAACTATCAGGTAGAAATTCCAATTACCCTGTAAAGACTATATGGAGAGGCTCTGAGATTAAATGGAGATTTGAGAAGAGCAGAGGGATCTGGAAGCCCAACCTTAACCGCCATCCCCCAAGACACCAGGCATGTGAGTAAAATGGTCATGGATCCTTCAAGGAAGCCCAGCAGCCAGCTGACTACCCCCAGCCCAAGCCGTAGGAGGCAGAAGAATCATGCTGCAAAGTTCTGCCCGTATTCATAACCCACAGGAATTTTCTGAAGTCACTAAATGTAGGTGGATTGTCTGAACAGATGATGGATAAGTCAGTGAATTAATTCAAAACTGTTATTCTTGTTCCATTTAAAATGTAACAGTCACTGGGGCACCTGGGTGGCTCAGTCCATTAAGCGTCTGCCTTGGGCTCAGGTCACGATCCCACATGGGTCTCTCTGCTCAGCAGGGAGTCTGCTTCTCCCTCTCCCTCTGCAGCTCCACTTCCCCTGCTCTCCTGCCCTCGCTCCCTCTCTCTCCCTCTCCCTCAAATAAGTGAATAAATAAAATCCTTTTAAAAAAATCTAACAGTCACTGAATCTCATTGTTTCCTCCTCTTGGTAAATACAAGGTAAACCTTCAAGGAGTTGACCTCTTATCTTACATGGCAGGGCATGAAAAGATCCCTTTTTCCTACCACAAAATTCCAGCTAAAAAATCTTGAAGGAAACATGAGCAAATAAAATAAAACAATTCATGGTTGGGAAATAAGAGGACTTTGGCATGTGTTTGACAAGGTTTCCTTTTTTCCTGCGGTGTGGGGGCCTGTAACTTCCTTGGCATAGTTACTCAGTTCTGCAGGGGAGCACACTGGGTAGAATGTGTCTATTCAAGTGTCACAGGAACAGCAAAAAAATGAATACAAGGCCTCTCTCCGTTCTGTCTGGTTTTCAAGAAGGGTTCTTACTTGTAGGTGTACCAGCACCTGGACTTTCCATTTTAGGACAGAACCTGGATAATGGACAGATTTTCCCAAGAGAAATAACTGGAGTAAGGGACTAGACTATGCCTCCCAGAATGATTTTGGGGGGAGCAGAAATGGAGGCCCTGGGGGTGGGGGTGGGGTGTAGGTGGGAAGAGAATGGAGGAGTCCTGTGGAGGTAAGGGCAAAGCGTGGATGGGAGAGAAAGAGACAGATTGTGAGCCACTCTGCCGGCTCCGTGAGTGGGAGACATGGCGCTGGGTGCAGTGGGGGAAGAATTCCATAGTGGGCAGTTGGGATGGGGAATGATTTATGGAGTGGCAGCTGCTGCTTGTGTGAGAAATAGTGACAGAAAGCAGAGGAGAAGATTGTTAAGAGGTTATGTTGGGCATTAAGAGTGCCGCCCCTACCTCCAGCTCTTTGATATTTTCTAAAAGGCTAAATAGCATTGGAATAGTTCGATTATCATACTTGCTTCTTAAACCGAGGCATTTTCCATTTTTCGGAAGTGTCCTTTAGAGGAGAGAAATCATAGCCAAGTCCCTCTCATAGTTGGGACTCTCTTCCATTTACTTTATGTTGAACAATCAAGTGCTGTTTGGGGGAAGGCACAGTGGAAGGCGTGAAGATCTCAATCAATGCCATATTTGAGTGATTCTAGAAATCACTTCGTGGAATCTAAGAAAAAAGCAAATATATTTAATATAAATTTTGTTGAGGGACTCCTGGGTGGCTCAGTGGGCTAAAGCCTCTGCTTTCGGCTCAGGTCATGATCCCAGGGTCGTGGGATCAAGCCCCGCATCGAGCTCTCTGCTCAGCGGGGAACCTGCTTCCCTCCTCTCTCTCTCTGCCTACTTGTGATCTCTCTCTGTCAAATAAATAAATAAATCTTTTAAAAAATAAAAAATATATATGTTTTGTTGTTTGTATCTGAAGTATCAGGTCTCAATTACAGTTGGTGATGTCCATAGAATAAGATTTATAAATCTTTTATAAATCTTCAAATAGATCTTTATAGGTCTTTAAAAAGCAAAACGGTATGGGTTTATGTTACGGAGACCAAACATAACAACAAGATGAAAATGAATTTAAAAAGGCATCTAATAGTACACAAATGGTACTTGCTCCTGGAGGTAACAATCCCAGCGACGGCACCATTCGTGGAATCAAAAAGCATTGATTCTGTTTGTTTCCTGAGATTAAGAGTCTCATATGGTTTGTCTGCCTCTCTTTTGTCTTGTTTCATTTTTCCCTCCCCTCCCCTATGATCTTCTATCTTGTTTCTCAAATTCCTCATATCAGTGAGATCATATAATTGTCTTTCTCTGACTGACTTATTTTGCTTCGCATAATACCCTCTAGTTCCATCCACGTCATTGCAAATGGCAAGATTTGGGCGGGGGTTTGATGGCTGCATAATATTCATATATTCATATATATATATATATATATATATGTGTGTGTGTGTGTGTATATACACATGGAAAAAGCCTAGATGTCAATTGGCAGATGAATGGATAAAGAAAATGTGGTATATATACCACATTTTCTTTATCCATTCATCTGCCAATTGACATCTAGGCTTTTTCCATAGTTTGGCTAATGTGGACATTGCTGCTACAAACATTCAGGTGCACGTGCCCCTTCGGATCACTAAGTTTGTATCTTTGGGGTAAATACAAATTAAGGGTTGCTGGAGTGGAGGCGGGTGGGAGTAATGAGGTGGCTGAGTGGTGGACACTGGGGAGGGTATGTGCTATGAAGAGTGCTGTGAATTGTGTAAGACTGATAAATCACAAACCTGTACCCCTGAAACAAATAATACATGATATGTTAAAAAAAAAAAAAGCACTGATTCTCCAACAGCTTAGATGGAAATAAAGATGCTACACTCTGGAACACTGCTGTTATTGCTTCTAACAATGACTGGTTACATTTTAGTGATTTTTCTTATTGGGGAAAACAGAATTTTTTCTTTATATCTGGGGTGGCTTTACTTGGGGACCTATGGACAAGTATGCATTTCCTTTGTGCTTTTCTGTTGTTCCTTTCAATTAAACTGAACATTCACTGAGCCACACAGTTATATTTGGGTTTCACACTATATCCTTTAAGACCTGCCTACATAATGTAGATGAAATTTACTCTTTTGTTTAGATTTCATATTTCTTTCAAGAGAAAATACAGTATTTAGAATCTTTATATCTCCCAAAACTTGCTTCTGCATTTCTTGATAAGTGTTAAACAACTTCAGAGAAAATCCGAAGTAAAATCTCATAGTTGATAACCACATATAAATATACTTCTTGAAATTGGCATATAATTTTGTAGTATTATTTTAACTTTCTAAAGGAGAGAGTAGAAAAGGAGCCTCAACAAAAATTTCTTTAATCTTTGTGTTGATTAGGAATAAGAGAAGTTATGACCAGAGCTATCTATTGATCTAGCATTGATGTGGAGTCAAAGTCATGAATTTGGCACACTGCAAGTGCAGTCTGTCCCCAGACTTGCTTTGTTGGCTTCATAATGGGTTGTTTTTTTGTTTTGTTTTGTTTTTTTGGTTTTGAGTTTTAATCAGTTCCTTTTAGATAGGGTTTGCCATAATTACTATTACCCCCTCATGCCCTGCTTGCTTTAGTCATTTCTATTATCTTTCTGAGGTTTTGTTTTGTTTTGTTTGCAGTCCTTGGTGAGAGTGTATAGACATTAGTTCCGTAAGTTGACTATAAAACCTACAAAGCAATTTGGTTATGCATCAGTTGCTTTATCATTTCTAGATTCACTACAAAGTGGCCTTAGGTTGGTTCTCCCTACAGCTTTCTTAATGTTATGTATTTAGTTCACTTGTAACTCTGGACCTAAAAATAATATTGTAGCATGCTGGTTACCACTGACGGCACTGAATTATTCCCTCTGAACAAAGGCCTTTGGTGTCATTAGGAGTGTGAGATGCAGGTCCTCATGCTCGTGAACATCAAGACTGAACTCCCTGAAAGAAAAGTATTTCAGAAGTCTGATTCAGGCTGATTTCAAACATTTCTTGAGGGCCTACTAAAAATCTGTAACATTTTTTACTTTTCAGGATCCATTGTATATTTCTTTTTTCTATTCTGTAGACCAAACAAATAGATCACAAAGAAGAGAAGACTTTATTCTGAAAAGACCATTGTCAATCACATTAGCATCTACTTGAAATGATATTCCTATGTGTAAGAATCCCTTAATAAGTCTCCTTCCATTTTTCTTTAAAAAAAAAATCTGGGTAGCAATAACATGCACTTAAAAATAAAAGCCAGCTGCTCATCATGCATTCACGATTCCTCCCGCCCCTTCTCTGCAGGGCACACAGGAAGTCAAATTCTCAGTTTTATTTTGCCTTTTTCTTAATCTTCTACTGCAAGGCTGTTTTCCATTTAGATGGCTCTGGTGCCTGGAAGTAGGTATTTTTGTGCCCTACCTCCCTAAATAAAAAAGGTATTTATCCATTTAGCACATTGTCTTTTTCAACACTTTTTAGACCAAAGGGACTAGACAGCATACACATTTTGGAAGACTCTGATGGAATTTCATCAGTTAATAAAACCACTTTTTAAGCAAACATGTTTCTCTTATCTGCTTTTTGCCCCCTAAGATATGAGATGCGCTAGGTTGATTACAAAAAATTCCAATTCTCTACTCCTCCTATCTAAGCCCTTTGCAGAGTGACTTTTGAGTTCCTTCTGTCCAGAAGTAGATTCTGTTTCCCTACACTTGAACCCGGCTGGTCTTGTCACTTTCTTTGGCCAATATGGTGGCATCAGTGATGTGTTCCTTCCTAGTCCTTAAGAGGCCTTGTGCTTCCATTCTGTCGTATAGCCTTGCCACTGCCAGGAGAACAAGGCTGAGCTAGGTTTCCGGAGTGTGAGAGAACACATGGAGCAAAACCAAGTCACCCCAGCTTAGGCCATTCCAGATCAGGCAGCCACCAGCCAACCTGCCAACTGGCCATAAGTGCCTGACAGACACCAGCCAAGCCCAGTTTACATCAGTAGAACCACTCAGCCAACCCATAGGCTTATAAGAAATACTGAAGCGTTCTTCCTAAGTCACTGTATTTTGGGGTGTTCTGTTATACAGTGCTAGCTATTGGATATAGTTCCTCATAATACTTCAGTATAAGTGTCCATGTATCAGAGACTATGAACATAGAGATGCCTGTAGTTTGGACGTTAGTGTCAGATTCACATGTTCAGAATCCCAGCTTTATGACTCACAAAATGTGTGACAAGCTAATCCCTCTAAATTTAGGTTTCTCATAGAAACTAAGAAAAATTAGCATGTTGAAGAGCTATTGTAAAGATGAGAGATGATTATACATTAAGTACCTGGAAAATAGGCACTCAGTAGATGGAAGTGACTAGTGTATTTGTTTATATGTTTGATGTTATGTGACTTATAACAGCTAAGTTCCATCTTCCTGGCACCCACTGGTTTACAAGTAATAGATTGACAACTATGAGAGTGGTCTATGTATCTGGCCTTGGCTTAGGAGGCCTGCCTAAGCCTTAAGTAACTATAGGTAAGTTACCTTTAAGTTACTTTCTTCTGTTAGCAATATCTCAAGGTAGTTCTCCTTGGAGACCTAGGAATTATGCAGCCCAGACTTTCACTCTGGAACCCATGGAATTCACTTCTGCAGGCCTTTTCTGTGGTTCAGTGTGACTACGCAGACTTGATCTGTCTCTCCCTAGTTTGCTGCTATTGTTAGCTTGTCCCTCCTGCAGTTGTGGGGGCATGTGAACATGGTCACTGTGACTTGACTTCTCCACCCATTTGCTCTATCTTGTCTTGTTACATGCTCTATCAGTACTTTTATCAAGTTCTCATGGCAAAGACAGTGTATACACTCACTCAAGCCCCCTCTCTCTCTGGGTACATGATGAAAGTACACTTCCCGGTCCCTCATATCTGGTAGGACCATACGACTAGTTTTAAACCATGGTGTTTGTTGCAGGCTTGATGTCTAACTTCTGAGTTGAAACAATGAAAAGTGCGTGCACATTCTTCATGTTCTCTTTCCACTCCATGGTTGACTGGGAAAGATAGATCAGAAGACAGTGGATAGAGGATGACGAAAGCACTTGATGGAAAGAGATTGGATCCCTGTGTCATCAACTGGAAGAGAGCCTCCTAAAGGAATAACCTCTCCAGGATAATCTGCACTGGACTTTGCATGAGTTAGAAATAATTTTTTATTATGTATAGTCCCTAAGATTTGAGAGGTTGTTCCTATAGCATAGCCTAACATATCTTGACTAATGCAATCCCAAATTTTATAGCCCTATTTTGTTTCTTAAAATGCTCCCAGCATCACAGCTGTAATTTGTATCATTGCTTCTCACGTATCCTTTGCATCTTTAAACTTCAGCGAGTTTCTTGGAATTTGGGTAAAAAGAAAATATAAATGAACTCCACATGTATTTTGTGGATGCTTACCATTGTTAGGTATTGGATTAGGTACTGAGGTTGGATAGACAAAAGTTAAAAATGACACCCCAGGGCCTCATTCAGTGTTACATCTCTCCAACACTGAGTTCTGATATCTTCACTCGGCCCCCAACTCTCTGCCCATACTGAATGTTGAGGAAGGGCAAGAGAGAGCCTTCTTTCCTTTGCTTCTCCTTTACAAGTGTCCATCCTTGAGGCTATAGGGCAGCTCTGCCATATCATGTTACTTTTCCCTCCCAGAAGAGCCACTGGAGACTCCTATAACATTACTAACATTCAGCGACCCTCACCAACATCCTCACTGCAGATATAAAATTTCAGTGTCACAGTATTTTATTCTTGTTGTTCATTTTCTTGTATAGATGCCAAGAAAGTTGGATCACAAGATTGTGAGTCTATGGGTTTCACCCTAGCATTGTGTACAAGGCAGAAGGACCTGGTTATTTAAAATAGGAAAGTACGTATTTAGTAAAATGATGTTTAGCTTTATTTTCCACTAAAAAGGCAAAACACTTGGGTAAAGAAAAAGACTTTTTGACAGAGAAAAGATGAGGTTGATTTAAAAAAAAATGTAGTCTCAACAGTAATACTTACTTCAATCGTCACAAATTTGCATTCCCAGTTTAGCTTCAGAGCCCTGAAACATTTCTCCTTCCAGTGCTTTTTGGGTTTTTCATCTGCTACTAAACAACATGTTGCTGGGTAATTGGAGTCACATTTGGGGTGTTTTCAAGGTGTTTTCAAGGGTCTCCGTGTATTGATTAGATGACATTTGGGGCCAGGCAAGAGGGTGGTTCAGGAGAACTTCAGATTATATTTTCCTGTTGTAAAATGTTAAAAGGGTAGGTGACTACCGAGCCCAAAATGAATCAGAGAAGATTTAACAGCTGGATGCTATAAATGCCTCAGTATTGGAATTCATCTTTCAATCATTTCACTAATCATACATAGAATATTCAGGAAAAGGATGTTTGCCATGGACCCATCATCTGTTTCCCAGCTCTGCAGTATCTGACACTGAGTGAGAATGGCTCACTTTAGTGCTAAATGTGTTAGATGGAGATAATTAATTCTCAGTCTGTGTAAGTAAATTGGTTTCCCCTCTTTCCCCAGCTTTAATCAGACTCTCACACGTGAGCGGGACCTCACACATGCTCCCTGCTCCCTGGTATGCTGTCAAATCCAGTATGCCAAAAGAAATCTACTTCACAGATTTTAGATGGGATTTAAAAAACAAACAGTGTTCTTTACTGAACAGTAATAAGAGTCTACTAACCCCTTGATTTACAGACTAAATGTGACAGATGTGGCTAATTTGGCATTGATAATACTGCAAAATACAATAAAATTCTATTTTTAAAATAGTGCCAGTTGAGAAACTTTTTCCCATGTAAACAATTCAGAAGTCCCTTATTGAAAAAGAAACCCTGTTTCCTGATTATGCTGCAATTGGCACAAAATTTTTGGGTAATGAATTGGAAGCATTGCATTTTCTTTTCTTAGTGTTAAATTAAAAAAAAAATTCAAAGCTTAGCAATGACAGCAAGACTAACTTTATTTTTGTAATTCTCTGACTACTGAGTTCAAGAACCCAATAGCTAGCACGGAGTTGGCCACACAACAAAGATCTGTTGAACTAAAATCTTTAAAGGTTTGTTCAATTGAAATGTCTGTTTTATCTTTAGCCCGACTTTTATCTGTTTGGAATGTTCCTCTGGCAATAGTACTATATTCTGACACATAGTTCTTTTTTAAGTACTAAATTACATTGCTGTTGGAGTTTTAGACTTTGAATATGCCCCATGTGGAACATTTCAAATGGTAGATGGAACTCCTATGCCACTGAAAATTTTAAACTACGTAAAAGAAAAATCTGTTTCTCTAATTTCCGTCCAACCATAATATTTTTTATCCGTGCTGAGACGATAAATCCAACTGAAGTAAATACATTGTTTGGTTGGTTTTGTGTGTGTGTTACTGACTTTATTTTTCTTGTAATCATTCGGAAGTTCTTCTGTTGTTAAAAGGAAAGAACATTCAGATAGACACTTTTAATTAAAATTTTGATAAAGCTATATGAAAAGAAAGGACATAGAAAATAGAAAATGAAGAGGAGAGGACATAAAGATACTTTGATAAAGACAGAGTGAAGATCTTGAGTTGGAGCCTTCTAGTCACTGCAGGTCCAGAATGCTGGGCACATTCGTTGAACTGTTAGGACCAGTAGGGCTCACTGAGGCTTTGGACATGGTCTCTAAGCAGCCTTTGGGGAAACAGTCCATTGCTAGGATTCTGAGCCCTTGGACACTTCTGAAGGCCAGGAGAGGGGGATAATGGAGTCTGGGGGGAGGGGAGGCCTAAAGAGCACATTGTGAGATCCCACCCTAAGGAAAAATGAAGATGAAAGAGAACTTTAAGCAGCCCTTGAAGTGGGAAGATTCCATGGTCTGAATGTTTGTGCCCCCGCTCCCCCCCCCCCCAGATTTCATATGTTGAGATCCTACCCCCAAGATGATGGTCTTAGGAGGTAGGGCCTTTGGAAGGTGATTTCGTCCCTTATAAGAGAGACACTCCCTCACCTAGAGCTCCTTAGTCCCTTCTGCCATATGAGGACACATCTGTGAACTAGAAAGTGGGTTCTCTCCAGAACCCCAGAATCCCCAGAACTGTGAAAAGTAAATTTCTATTATTTATCACATGGAATTTGGGTTGCATCAGCCTGAAAGACAAACAGATAGGGACCTCTAGTCCAGTTAATCACTGTGGCTTGGATCTAGATGCAGACTTACCTTCAGATCTGTGTCTGGGTCTAGGAGAAAAGAGCTGCGAGTGAAAACATGAAGATTTTATTCTCCAGACTATGTGGGGCAGTTGTGCACAAGCTGTGACTGCTTTTAGGACCCTGGCATGAGTAGGGTCCCAGTTTCACATTCCTATAATTCATGGTGTGACCTCAGCACTGACCACTGAAAGAGTGGCTGCTATGTCCAGCAGAACAGTGGCAGGTCAGCTGGTGGCATGAAGTGACTAGCCAAGTACACTGGATACAGGCAGAGAAAATGGCCATTCCTGTGGGATGGAAGGAGGGGTGGTGAGGTCCAGCAGATTCCCATGGTCACCAGAGCCATAGAGCACATGAGGACATCTTCTAGGATACCCAGTTATCGTGGGGAGTGGGGATGGCTTCTGAAGGGACTAGAGGTGCCACCAAAGAAGGTGGAGGCTCTAGGTTGGTAAATGTAGGCATAGATATGAATGTGGCCCCAGTTGTCTCCCAGTGGTCTCCGCTGCCTGAACACTTGGGACAGAGACAGAAAAAGGGATCTGAAGGAGACATCCTTATCAAATGAAGTAGAAAATTTTTGTTTAAGAAAATTAGGAAAACCAATGGAAAGAACTGAAAACACACATGTATTAGGCACCCACGGGTGCCAGTTTCTCTGCTGGGTGCCTTCCAGAGCTGCCTTACCCATTCTCAACTAGCTCTAAGAAAGGACATCGCTAAGTCCATTTGTATGAGATTAAACAAATGCTCAAGGTATTTAAATATACTGTTTCTAAAATCACAGAGCAAATATTGTGTGGTGAAAACTTCAACTTCGGTTCATGTCTTTTCCACTCAACGATGGATCATGATTTTTCCTTTATCCTTACCATGATTGCTTAGAGAAAACCATGCAAAAACCAAACAAAACAAAAGAGCAAAATAGTAACAGTTAATAAATCTAGGTGGAGGCTATACAAGTGTTCATTGTACTATTCTTATACTTCTTTAGTACTTTTTTTTTTTCTCAAAAAAAAAAGGAATAAAGTAAAAGTCATGCAAAACCAAACTTTGAAAAGTGGAGGGAATAAGTGTCTGACCTGAGCCCTGCAGGGGCTCAAACAACAAGAGGTTGTTTGCCCCCGGCCTCTCTTTTCGAGGAATTGCTCCTCCTCTTTCCACAACTTCATTCTTAACAACCACCTTTGATCCACAGAATGCTGAGTGGTCCCTATATTACTTTCCTACGGCTGCCATAATGTAGTATCACAAATTTGGTAGACTTAAAACAACAGAAACCCAAGGTGTCCCATGGGGGGGCCATGCTTTCTCCAAAGACTCTTTTTTGCTTCGTCTACCTTCTGGTGGTTGCCAGTAGCACTGGTGTTCCTTGGCTTATGACAACATACCTCCAGTCTCTGCCTCTATCTTCAAGTCTTCTGCTCTGTATCTCCCGTCTCTGCGTCCAAATTTTCTCCTCCTTATAGAAATACCAGCCATTGAGGGCACCTGGTGGCTCCGTGGGTTAAAGCCTCTGCCTTCCGCTCGGGTCATGATCCCAGGGTCCTGGGATTGAGCCCCGCAACAGGCTCGCCGCTCAGCGGGGAGCCTGCTTCCCCCTCTCTCTCTCTCTGCCTGCCTCTCTGCCTACTTGTTATCTCTGTCGGTCAAATAAAATAAATAAAATCTTTAAAAAAGAAAAGAAATGCCAGCCATTGGATTTAGGGCTCACTCATGGGATCTGAACTCATCTCAACTTGATGAAATCTGCAAAGACCCTTCTTCCAGGTAAGGTCACAACTGCAGATTCTGGGGAGACACAAATTTGGGGTGATTCTATTCAACTCAATCTAGTCCCCTCAGATCTCCATCTCCTGGTGGACACACCCTGTGTAATTCCCTCTCCTTAAATGTAGGCAGCACCTGAGAAAGTAATGGGATAGTCATTTCTGTGTTTATTTTACATTATAGAAGACTCAATCACAGCAGACTGGAGAGAGATTCACCTGGTGGCTTTGAGCAAGGACACGAAGGTGGTCTCAAGTTGATGAGAGCAAGCCCCAGCTGACAGCCAGCAAGAAAACAGACCTACAGCCACAAGGAGCTGACCTCTTCCAGTAACCAGAGTGCAAGTTTGAAATGGATTTTCCCCGGGAGCCTGCAGACAAGAATTCAGACTGGCTGACACCTTGATTTCAGCCTGGTGAGACCCTTAGCAGAAGACCCAGTGAAGCCATACCCAGACCTTTGACCCACAGAAACCAAGATAATCAATGAGCATTCTTTCAAGCTGCTATGTTTTCTTGGTAACTTTTTGCATGGCGGTAGAAAACTGATAGACCATCTCACTAACCTCATTCCCTATAAATTGGTCTACAAATTAATCATATTACAGGGAACTTCCTTGGAGATGTGGAATTTGGAAGAGAGACAAGAGTCCCATTTGGAGCTGCTCTGATGATTCCTGGCTTCATCATGACTCGGTTGTTATTGTATGCCCAGTATCCTCCCCCAAAATTTGCATGTTTTTTTTTTTTTCCTTTAGGAAGCCAGAGTTAGTTTCTGCTTTTCACAAACAAAGGAACCATAACTAACACAAAAGTGTAGAATGTAACTATTGTTGAAAGTACTAAGTTGCCTAAATGATGGAGTGAATCTAAAAAAACAAAAGCTCTAATTTTTAAAGAAAGGTTTCAATTTGAAAAATTAGTACTGAGATGTGGAGGTGATAATGGAGTGTTTTACTATATGCTAATTATCAGGCTATGTACTATACATACGGAAGCTCATTTAATTTTTACAAAGACCATATTCAACTTGGACAGGACAGGAGGAGATTATGCTGAAATAAGTCAAGCCGAGAGAGTCAATTATCATATGGTTCCGCTTACTTGTGGAGCATAAGGAATACCACAGAGGGCATTAGGTGAAGGAGAGAAGTGAGTTTGGGGAAATCGGAGGGGGAGACAAACCATGAGAGACTGTGGACTCTGAGAAACAAACTGAGCGTGTTTTGGAGGGGAGGGAGGTGGGAGGTTGGGTGAACATGGTGGTGGGTATTAAGGAGGGCACGTATTGCATGGAGCACTGGATGTGGTGCATAAACAATCTTGGAACACGGAAAACATAAAATTAAATTTTTTTTAAAAAGATCATATTCAATCAGTGTTATTTTTTTATTTTTTTAAGATTAATTTATTTATTTGAGACACACAGAGAGCATATTCACAAAGTGGGGAGGGGCAAACGGAGAAGGAAAGAGAGTCTCAAGCAGACTCTGCTTGAGTTAGAGTGTGGAGGCCAGCATGGGACTCGATCTCATGAGATTACAACCTGAGCAGGGGGAAGGGGCAGGGGGAGAGGGAGAAGTAGGCTCTCCACCGAGCAGGGAGCCCAACACAGGGCTCGATTCCTGGGATCACGACCTGAGCCAGAGGCAGACGCTTAACAACTGATCCACCCAGGCGTCCCCATCGGCTTTACTCTTAATCTCACTTCTCATTTGCAGATCTCAGAAGGGGCAAAGCTGGGATATTAACCTCAGTCTGTCTGATTCTAGAGCCTGCTTTATTCATCACTAAGCAATATTGCATCAAACAAAATAAGTAGAGCTGCATGTTGGCCCTAAGCCATAACCCTGAGCTTAAGAAGAGTCTCTTATTCTACCAAGTGAAACAATGAGGAGTAAAAATTTATCTTACAGCTAATGAAATAAAATCTGGGTGAAATTTTAGAAATGATTCACTAATGATGTCTCGGAACACAGAAGCTGTTTGTGCTGGGAATTGATAGGACTGACCTGACTCTACCTGCTTGCCAAGCACCTCTCAGCCCACCCGCCTCCCACCAAAGGTGACACAATTGCTCCTCCACCTGTGGTCGCTCAGCCCCAGCCCCCAGGCCCATGCTTCTCAGATGTGATGCTACATTCGCTCCACCTGGGAGCTTTTAAGTACCGTAGAAGCTCTGCCTGTACCTCAGGCCAATCACATCAGAGTACCCAGGTGGGATTCAGGCTTCGGTATTTTCTACAGCCTTCCAGGTGATTCCACTCTGCAGTCACAGTGGAGAACATTGCTCTAGGATCTATGCAGACCTCGGGAAGAAGGGCTGCAAGGAAGCCCTGCCCAGAAGCACACCCCTAGGTCAGCAACAGGACAGAGGATCTCCACAGGGAGGACCTAGCTCCGTCTAAGCCTGTCTGGGACCCATCTCTGCCTTCCTGACAACAGACTGTGAAGGGGTGCCTGCCCAGCTGCCCATGTTTGCATGTGGATCCACAGGTAAGAGAAGCGCTTTGTTTCCCGGTAGGATCTTTATACCACGGCTGGCTTTTGGGGATGGTTATACAGTCAAAGATCTAAAATGATATTCTCGGGGGCTTTTCAACCAGTGGCACTGGATGCAAAGCCTTTCGGAAGTGATTGTGCCTCTTCCGCCTTCAAACCCAAGCTTTACTGCAAAAGGGTCAGATATGCGTCTCTTTCTCTTGACCACAGGCTTCTTCGGACTGATGATGATTTTTGTTTTGTTCCATGAAATATTCTAAAATGTACTAAAATTACTGAAACACACACACACATATATATGTATATATATCTATATATATACATACACACACACACACACACACACACACATGGCCGGCTGTCCACCAGTTCAGCAAGGGCCCCGGGCAGAAAGCCCTCTGCTTTTGTCTGCAGACCCGCACTCCGGTACGTTGTTTCTAACTGCAGAGACCCTCCCAGGTTCCTTGAGTTGGAGTTTGTTTTAATAACATGCCTCATACTCTAATTCTTACTACTCTGGGGCTTCAACTGCCTCGACATGCCTCCCTGAAGCAGAGCTCTACTTGCAACTTATCAAATTGCCTTGAGCCTGCAATTCAGAGAGCCGTCTCCTGAAGCCATCACCCCTTCCTACATCACCCTCTGCTGCGCTTTAGACACTGACCACCCCCTCCTGTTGGTGGCCGTTAGCTGCATTGTTCTCCACTGTGCTTGACTCTGCTCCCATCTCTGTCCCACAGTCAGTCCCTCTCCTAGTCACCCCATGACCCTTACTGGAATCCCTATGACCAAGCAGGAGCACTTTCTAAAGGTAAATAGTCAATGGCTTTTAGATATTAATACATTTCATCCCCAAAATAGCCTAGCGGTGTTTGAAATGCCTTTTAGAATGTGTATGTAATTTACAGTGCTTACTCCCCAACAGATCAATAAGAGAACATCTATATTTTATATGATTAAATATATGTACACTTATTCAATAAATATTTTATGTGCCAGGGACGAGTCCAGGGGTGTGAGATACAACACCGCCCAGGTTCCTGTTCCATGGGACTGACATTAACTGACATAGTTAGATATGACAAACATTATGCAAATAAAGAAAAAACTATTGAAGAATATTGAGTACTGGGAAGCAGATACGACATGGTCAAGCGAGGGACTTTAAATCAGGGAGTTAGGAAGGTAATTAATGAAGAGGTGATGTGTGAGCTAAGGCGTGAATGATGGAGAGGCCTGGGGGAAAAGTGTTCCAGACAGAAGGATGAGCTAGGACAAAGGCCCTTGGTGGGAACAAGCTCCACATCACTGGTGACCCCGTAAGAAGGCTGTGGAAGTGGGTGTGGTGGGGAGAGAGGCATGGGGTGATGTCAGAGGGGTTGGCAGTGCAGGATCAGGGAGAACCTACATAAGGAGTACAGATAGTATTCTACGAATTCTGGAAGGCCATTGACAGGCCTTAGGCAAAAGCTGGAAGGGATGTGATTTATGTTTGTAAAACATCACTTGGATTGCCAGGAAGAGAATAGATGATGAAGGGCAATGGGGAGACCTGTTGAGAAGGAAAATGTATCCATCCAGATCCATTTGGCTTGGCCTGGACTAATGGTTTGCAATTCGGATAGAATTAAAAATATCTTTTGGGACAGGGTTGATACCAAGAGGCTTCAAGGAAAGCGAAGAACCAAGAACAACCTGCAGATTGGAAAGTAGATAAGTGGCTAATAGTAGCACCTTTAACTGAGATAATGAAAACTAGGAGAACACATTTGGCAGAAAAAAAAAAAAAAACGAGATCTGCAGACAGGTGACATTTAAGATGCCTACTAAGCACCAATCATTGAATAATCCCTTACACATTCAGTATACTGGGCGATCTACACAGCAAATTAAAAATGCATAGTATCTCTGTACTTTATAAGATCTAAATCCCATTCAGGATGGAAAACGGTGTACTCTGGCCTATTAAGGTTCTTCTCACATTTTTGCTCATATAAATAATGTGATAGACATCTGGGAACATAAATTTTTAAGTTGTCCATACTATTCTTACTGTTTTCAACAAGCTGGGGAAAAAAAGAAGAACTGTGACAGTCATTCTGTATTCAAGGCACACATATAACCTAGTGCCCATGTAACTGCAGAGTCTGTCAGTGGTAAACTGAACAGAAGGAGCTGGGGAGGCATCTGTGGGGGGAAGCCAAATGCCAGTCCTCTCACACTGCATCCTGGCTGCTGAGCACCACGCCTGGGAGGGAGTTCCGGCTGATGCCCTGCTTTCTTTCTCCGCCCATGACTGCTGACATGGCCCTGGGAATACGGTACCCTGACCCAGAAATGCCTCCCAGTACTGGTCTTCAAAGTAGTCCAGCCTCCAACTATAAGGTATTGATGAAAACAGTGTTCACATCAAAGAAGATTTGAATTTAAACAACCATGGGAAGTAAATTACTGCTATGTCTTTCTGAATTATTATTGTAGAAAATTTGGAAGTTATGGTAAAGAAAATTAGCATCATTCATAATACACCCTTGAACTTTCGATGTGCTTTCTTCAAATATATCTATGTGTGTGTACATACAGATATACATATTTTTCTTTCATAAAATTGGAGGCTTCTGCTTTTTTCACTTAAAAATATATCATATGCATTTTTCCATATCATTACCTTTCTAAAACATGATTGTTAATGACTGCAATCATATGAAGTGTCCAAAATTTTTAACCATCCCCTATTGGCAGAATTAGGATTCCCTCTCACATTTTTGCTCATAGAAATAATTCTGTGATAAATCTCCTTAAACACAAATTTTTGTCTACATATTTGATTCATATAAAAATTTTAGTTTCCTTGATTTCTAGAAATTAAACAACTAGGTCAAATGGTAAGAATTTATTTTTTAAGATTTTATTTATTTATTTGAGAGAGAGAGAATGAGGGCATGAGCAGGTGGGAGGGACAGAGGGAGAGGAGCAGGCTGCCTGCCGAGCAAGGAGCTCCATGCAGGCTTCGTCCCAGGACCCTGAGATCTGAAGGCAGATGCTTAACTGACTGAGCCACCCAGGCACCCCAGAAGACAAGAATTTTAAGACAAATTCCCTGCCACCAAAGTTGTGCTAGTAACGATGACAAAAGCTGTTTGAAAATGTCTGTGTCCCCACAGCCATTATGTGAGTGGACATAAGATTTTCTCAATTTGAAAAAAATAAAATGGCATTTTATTTATTTAATTTAAAGCCTTTGTGGTTTTCTTCTTTTCTAATTCTATTGGGTCTGCAGGTATACAATTACTGTCTGTTTCTGGAATTATTTTTTATTGAAGGATAGTTGACATACAATATTGTATTCGTTTTAGGTGTACAACGTTATGATTCAGTATCTAAATACATTGCAAAATGGTTACCACAGTAAGTCTAGTTACCATCTGTCACCATCCAGAGTTGTTAGAGTATTTTTTACTCTATTCCCTATGCTGTACTTGATACCCCACGTCTTACTTCTTTTATAACAGGAAGATCGCACCTATTAATCCCTTTCAGCTTTTTTCTTTCATCCTCTACCCCTCCCCTCTGGCAACCATCAGATCCTTCTCTGTAGCCATGAGTCTGTTTAAAGTTGTTTGTTGTTGTTGTTGTTGTTGTTTTTAATTACTGTCCAAATAAGCAAATTCACTGAGTCTGAACACTGTTTGTTTGCTGTTTATGATGTAGGGCTTGATCCCAGGACCCTGAAGCAAAAATCCAGAGCTGGATGCTCAACAAATTGAGCCACCCAGGTGTCCCTGAACACCTTTTAGATGTCCTTTGGCCACTGTCATGAATTGCCATGTTGATAATTTGACTGTTATTGTTTTAGGAAAGTTTATTATCGATTTATGAAGGCCCTTTATGTAGAAATAAATGAGATACTTGGAACGTGATGTCATTATAAATATTTTCCTAGTTGTCCCTTACCTTTTAACTTTCAATTTTGCTTTTTAAGTCCTACTTTTTGTGGGAACATTACATCAAAGTTAATAGATATTTGGGCATCAGATCAAATCCTAGCTCTGCCTCTTACTAGCTGTGACCTTTCAAATTGTTTAGCTTCTCTAAGGCTCAATCTCCCAACATTTTAAATTATAATAATTCTAATGTGATAAATCTGTGGTACAAAGTGAACACAAGAATAATAATAATGATAATCTTAACATTCATGTCAGATATTATGTACTCTTTATGTGGATCCTCTGGTTTAAATCTCACAACAGCTGTCTTGGGAAGTCTTCTGACATCCGGGCATATTACTCATGATAGATAATGCAAACATAGCCTCGGAGGAGTCCTGTAGTAAAGAAACCTGGTACACTCGTTTTATCCAAGCATCTGCCAGACTTCCCTAATTGCAGAAATTCTTTTTCAGGTGGTACCACTAGCGTTATAGAGTACTGGCATTTCAAGGACAAACTCCTTTTTATTTTTTTAAAGCTTTTATTTATTTGAGAGAGAAAGAAAGCGAGAGACAGAGTGGGAGCAGAGGGGTTGTACAGAGGGAGAGGGAGAAGCAGGCTCCCCACTGATCAGGGAGCCCAACACAGGCTTCCATTCCAGGACCCTGGGATCATGACCTGAGCCAAAGACAGATGCTTAACTGATTGAGCCACCCAGGAGCCCAAGAAACTTCTTTTTAAATTATATTTTAGGGACAGCTGGGTGGCTCAGTCAGTTCAGTGTCTGCCTTCGGCTCAGGTCACAATCCCAGGGTGCTGGGATCAAGTCCAGCATGAGGCTCCTTACTCAGCAGCGAGCCTGCTTCTCTCTCTCTCTCTGATAAATAAATAAACAAATAATATTTTATTTTGAGATCATTGCAGATTCCAGGCATCTGTAAGAAATAATACAGAAAGAGCCCATATGCCCTTTACCCCATTTCCCCAATGGCAACATCTTGCAAAACCACAGGACAAGGTCACAACCCATGAGGCCAGGACACAGAACATGACCCTCACGGCCGGCCAGGATCCATCTGTGACCTTCCACAGCCACCGGGCTTCTCTTTCACCCACTTCTTTGTTAGGCCAAACTTTTTTCCAGAGCGGCCGTACCACTTGCATTACCATGAGCAGCTGTGAGGGATCCTGTCTCTCCGGGGCCTCACCAGTATCTGGGTCATCACTCCTTGTTTCTCTCAGACATCCCAGCGGGGGTGTGCCCGCATTTCACTGTGGTCTTTGTTGACATTTCCTCATGGCAGAGGACGTCGAACATCTTTTCATGTGCTTTTTTGCCATCTGAATATCTTCTTCAGTGACATGTCTCTTCATGTCTTTTGCCCACATCCTAATTGGATTTCTCTAACTCAAACCTCAAGTTCTTTATACTCGAGAGTAGTTTTTTGTCAGATATGTGGCTTACAAATATGTTCTCCCCCTCTGCCACATACTGTCAACAGGGCGGTTCACAGAACAGAAGTGTTTCATTTTTGACGAAGTCCAACTTACCAGTAACACTTTTCCTAGATTCAGGATTCCAGGCGGTAATTCTTTTCTTTCAGCATTTAAGAGACCGATTGCTGCTTTCTTTTGGCCTCTGTTATTTCTGATAAGAAATCTACTACTGGGGCCCCTGGGTATCTCAGTAGGTTAAAGCCTCTGCCTTCAGTTCAGGTCATGATCTCAGGGTCCTGGAATCAAGTCCCACATCAGGCTCTCTGCTCAGCAGGGAGCCTGTTTCCTTCTCTCTCTGCCTACCTCTCTGCCTACTTGTGATCTCTCTCTCTCTCTCTTTGTGCCAAATAAATAAATAAAATCTTAAAAAAAAAAATCTATTATTTTAAGTGCTTTTCCCCTATACATAGGTATTATTTTTCTCTAACTCATTTCAAGATTATTTGTAACAGTCAGCAGTGTAATTAGGATATGTCTCAGTATGAATTTCTTTTGGGTTTATCCTTTGGGGGCTTGCTCATTTTTTTGATCCATAGGTTTATGTCCCTTGCCAAATTTAGAAGTTTGCAGCCATTATTTCTTGAGTACTTTTTCAGCCCCACTGTGATATTGTGTATTTATAATAAATATATATTTCCCTTTGTGTTCCCTTTCCTGGCACTGAGCTCCTAAAACCTTTGGAATTTCCTAAGTGATAGTAGCAATTAATGTGTCTTTGTTATGTTAATGAAGTGACTTTTGGAAAGGCCTAAGTCATGAGGTGGTTCGGGGCTGATTGCCAGTGGAGCTAACCACCATGGGATTAGAGGGTTGAAACTTTGTGTACCCCTAACTCCCCACCTCCCGGGAGGGCAGAGGAGCTGGAGACTGAGTTCAATGGCCAGTGATTTAATCTATCATGTCTATGTAATGAAACCTCCAAAAAACACAAAAATACAAACTCAGAGAGCTTCCTGGCTGGACCCATGAAGATGTAAGGAAAGTGGCCCATTCAGAAAACATGGGAGCTGTGTGCCCTTTCCCACAATCCTCGTCCTAAGCATCTCTTCTATCTGGCTCTTCCTGAGTTATATCCTGTTATAATAAACTGGTGACCCAGTAAATAAAATGCTTCTCTGAGTTCTGTGAGCTGTTCTAGCAAATTAATCAAGCCCAGGGAGAAGGTCATGAGAATCTACATGAGAATCTTATAGCCATATAGTCCACCAGAAGCACAGTGACAACCTGGGCTTACAATTGGCTTCTGAAGTGGAGTTGGGGGATGGTCTTGCAAGCCTGAGCCTTCAACCTGAGGTATCTGACACTATCTACCTGGAGATAGTTGAATTGTTGGACTTCTGGCTGGTATAGGAGAATTTCTTGGTGGCATGGGGGAAAAGCCCACACTTTGCAATCAATGCCAGAAGTATACCACCCTCTCTTTTTTCTCCTTCAGAAACTGATGATACAAATGTTCTTCTTTTGTTAGAGTCTTATAGGTCCCTGAGATTCTGTTCATTGTTTTTCAGTCTGTTTTCTCTTTACTGTTTAGATTAAATAATTTCTACTGTTCTATTTTTCAATTCACTGACTCTTTTCTTTGTCCCCTGTAGTTGGCTGTGGAGCCCTTCCACTGAGTTTTCTATTTTAGTTATTGTTCAGTAATAAAATTTCCATTCAGCTCTTCCTTATATCTTCTTTTTTGCTTTTTTTTGGGGGGGGGGTGTTGGTTTGCAAGGGCTTTCAATTTTTTTTGTTTGTTTGTTTCAACCATGCTTGTCATTATTCTTTGAGGCATTTTTAACATGGCAAATATTTGTCAGGTAATTCTACCATTTGTCATCCCAGTGTTGCCTCTTTCATTCCACTATGATCTTTCCGATTCTTACCATGATGAGTGATTTTTCTTTCAAAACCTGGATATTATCACATGTTATGAGAGTCTGGATTTTATTTAACCTTGTGCTTTCTGGCCCTGCTCCAGTATGGAAAGTTGGGGGTGCTGCCCCATCAGCCAGGGGATGGTAGAAGTCTACATTTCCAACTCAGCTTCCATTGACACCAGGGAGGGGGCTCCCCATTACTGCTGGACAGAGATGGCAATTCCAGTTCCCCCACCACCGTGTAGTTCCATTGACAACTCTAGGGGGGTGGCCTCAGTACTGCTGGCAAAGGTGAGAGACTGGCTCTCACTTGGACTCCTCTGACATCACCCCCTCAGGGAGAAAGAGGGTACCTCCTAACTACCAGGTGGAGTGGTAGTCTGGGTTCTCTTGCATGGTCTCCATTGACATGGGGTGGGTGGGTTGGTGCAGGGCAGCTCATTGCTTGACCTTCTCTGACATTTGACCCCAGAACTACATGAAGGCGCCTCATTACAACCTCTCAAAAGTTGAAGTCTAGGCTTTCCACACAGCTTCTACTGGTGGGAATGAGCCACAGATTTTCCTGTGCTGTTGGCTGGAGGAGAGTGGTGATTGTCCAGAAGCTTTTTGTTATGCTAGGCTGCCTATTTCCTGGTGCCTTGACTAGAGAGAGCAAGTTTTTGTGGGGATTTATTTGGTACATGTCTGTTGCCATTTCCAAATGGCTGGCATCTTCAGCTGAATCTGGGATAAACAAAGCAAAAAGACACCGTAGGACATTTACCATTGTGTCCTTCCTCAGGTCCCATGGCTTCCTAGCTGGTCTGCCTTTTCTTTCTACCTTTGAGAATTGCATTTGTTTTATATGTAATATCTAGCATTTTAGTTGTATTTATCAAAGGAGTAAAAACAAAAAAACAAAACAAAACAAAAAACACCTATCTGCTCCATCTTTTCTGAGGCAGAAGCCTTTCAAAAAGACACGCTTTGAGAATGCTGTCTGTCATGCTTTGCCATTGTGTTGGGACATACCAACATGTATGAAGCACTTTGTTACTTACAACTGACAAGGTGTCAAGGCTTGCAAATGATTTACTCTTTGATAGATGAAAGCAGATACAGGGTTATCCAAAATTCCAGTTAGTTTTTGCAGGATAACCAACCACCCCAAAACTTAGCAGCTTGAAACAGCCATTTATTTCCCTTGTGGCAATTCAGAAGTCTGGGCTGGGTTCCACTAGGTGCTTCTGGTCTTCACTGCTGCTTTCATGTGTCTGTGGTCTGATCTGAGTCAACTAAAGCCCACTGCTTGGCTGGGCTCTCCCATAGCTGGATGGTAGGGCTGACTCAAGGCTGGCATGTGTGGTCTTTCATCCTGCAGCAAGCTAGTGAGGACAGTTTGTACAGGGGAGTCCAGACAAGGAGAGAGCAGAAATGTATGTGGCCTCTGAAGGTCGAAGCATGGCTGTGGTGCACAGTCACTCTCCGCTCACTCTAATGGCCAGAGCAAGGCACAAAGCCAGTTGAGATTCAAAGTATAGAGGAAATAGTCTCCCTGTGTTGATGAAAACAGCAAAGTTACTTTACAAAGACTGTGGATTACACAGAGGGGTAGAGAACTGTGGCCAATTTTTCAGTCTACCACATCCCTCTAAAAATGTCTTCTCACTTGCATTTTCTAGCATGTTTTCTTGAGTAGGGAAAAAAACCTGGCCAGTCATTTTTCATAACCACTGGATAAACTCATGGGAAAATGTCACATGTATGAGAGTCACTGCGGATAGCAGGAAACAGATGATAGCCAGTCAGGGTGATTGACCTCAGGTGGAAATCTGATCATGTCATTCATGAACTTAAGACTCTTAAATGACTTCCCAATGTCTCCAAAGAATTCCAAACTCAGCACAATACATAAGGCCACCTGTGAGCTCAGCAGCCTCCCTCCCACTCTGCAGGTTAATATATGGATCTGAACACAGTTCCCTCGCACCTGTGTTATTCCAGACTTTCTCTTTGTGCTCTTTCTTCTGCCTGTACTACCTTCCCCACCTGCTCTTCACCCACCTTCTCTGTCTGGAGAGCTCTCTCTCCTCCTTACAGGCTTAGCGTATGGGTCACGCCCTTGGGGTAGGCTTCTCTGGCCATTCCCTCCTCACAGTCTGGATTCATTACTTCATCTCTGCTCAAAATGTGCATTGTGCTAATGGAGTACCTATTATCCTGAAATTGTCCATTTATAAGTGACTTCCCCACTAGACTATGAGTTCTTCCAAGAAAGTCTATTCTTATTTAACTTTGTAGCTGCAGTTTTTAGCACAGTGCATATAATGTCGAATAAATAACGCGGCAGATGCTGATGGTGCTGCCATCCATATCTCAGGGTCCTGACCACGCTGCTCTGCTCTGGGTGTGTCTTCCGTCTGTTACTGGCTCACAGTGATTCTAGCTCTTCTTGAAATAATTCACTGTACCGGTATCTTCAGATAAATAAGAGGTGGGGCAAAATATCTTCTTTTGAAGATGACCAAAAAGAAATATGGTGATTTTTATATGCCTCATCCAGATAAAAATGAATTTTTAATGATCTGGGTTCAAATCGCCTTCTAATTCGATATTCAGCCTAGCAAAGAATCCAACCTCTCAGTGACTTCCTCTGAAAAATGAAGCTAATATAACTGGGTTGTTGTGAGAACTAAATGCTGTAATCCTTGCAGACTGCCTAAGCATAGAAAACTGTTTTTGTTCTCAGAAAGGTTATGGCTAGAAATTTGCATATCTATACATAATCTGAAAAGTGAATTTTGTGGAGGTCACACAGTCAACAATCTGAGGGTGTTTGTTGTAAACTTAGAAAAATGCCCTTATGCAGAGGCATAAAAAGGTTAACTTCCTACATTTCAGAGTTTCCAAGATCCAATGAACTTTGGCCCTTTTGCAAGTTAAAAGGATTGAGTGAAAGGGAGCAACTGATTTCTAGAGATAGGGTTTGTTGGAGGACCTAAAGAAAAGAAGTGTGTGTGTGTGTGTGTGTATATGTGTGTGTGTGTGTGTGTGTGTGTGTGTGTGTGTGTGTGTGTGTTGAGGGGAGAGGAGGTTCTGTTTTAAAGAACTGGAAACTTGTCTGCTGCATGCTTTGTAAACACGCTTTGTTGGATTAGCAGAACCTGGGAAAAATACAGTGACTGAAACCAGAACAACCAGTACACTCTAGTATGCCATGGTTTTCAGCCCTTTCTAGGAGCCCCTTATGTGAAACCTCTCCATGGAGGGAAGGGAAACTGGGAGACCTGAGCTTCAGACCCGACTTCTCTACTTCCTGGCTGTATGTGACCTGGAACAAGTTCTCTGTTCTTGTCTCTCTGTTCTCAAGCCCCTCACTTACTTACAATGCAGAGACAGTGGGGTCCCTTCCATTCTAATAGCCATGATTTTTGAAGTCTTCCTATCTGCTTTTTCCAGAACCCACTCCGCCTTCTCTCAGGAATGGGGTCTCCACATTGGGCCCCCAGTTTTGGCAAAGGTTTCCTTTATTCAAGGAGGAGTCAGAATTTTCGAAGTATTGTACTGTGTCTAGTATTGTAGATGAGATTATAGGCTGTGTCTATCCAAAACCACACTGTGGTTTGGGAGAAACTTTCAGGGAAATAAACATTGGGAGCTGCAGATAAGGAGCTAGTGCTAAGAATGCAAGGGGCAGGATCTCCATGAATAATAAGAATGTGGATATATAGGTAGCAATCAGCATTAATTATATTTAAGTCCACATCTCAGACACTTTTTGCTATAGCATGAGAACACTGATCCTCAATTCTGATTCAGGATTCAATATTCCAGAAGATTCCCCCACCTCATGTACACACAGAAATTTCAAATTGAGGGCGCCTGGGTGGCTCAGTGGGTTAAGCCGCTGCCTTCGGCTCAGGTCATGATCTCAGCGTCCTGGGATCGAGCCCCGCATCGGGCTCTCTGCTCAGCGGGGAGCCTGCTTCCTCCTCTCTCTCTCTCTCTCTCTCTCTGCCTGCCTCTCTGCCTACTTGTGATCTCTGTCTGTCAAATAAATAAATATTAAAAAAAAAAATTTCAAATTGAGTTGATGAGGGTAGGGCCTACTAGAATTCTGTACCTGGGGAATTCTGGAGTCAGCCAAGTTTGAGAATCCACATATTCAGACCGCTGATGTGCCTCTCTGCTTCTTCCTTGAGGCAGACGCTTCCATCAGCCCATCAAAAGCAAATAACAAAACTGAGATCCTTTTATCATTCACCTGACTAAATCTAGCTTTCAGTGACTGTCATTACTACTTCTGTATTACCTCACCCTGGCTTGGCATGTAGCAGACAAAGTTAATATTTATACTGTTTACAAAACAGGTCAATAAGCGCTGGAACCATGGCCCACAGAAGAGACTCTGCTGCATCAGGAGTCTGTTTGAATTCTCTGACGGCAGTTCAGTGGTCTGAATGACAGAGTTCATGGACTTTGGACTAGCAAAGCTCCAGACTTTGCAAGTCCCAGATCATAGCTCTTAATCTTCAAGAATGTGACTGTTTACAAAAAAAAAAAAAAAAGTTTAGGGGAGCAGGATAATATTGCTCCCCTGAAGCTTGTTCCTGGCACTGGTAACCTTGTTTACTTGCTCTCCGAAAAGATTGGCATCCCCCGTTCCAGCACTGTGCTTCCAGCAGCTGTCCCCAAATGATTAATGCAAGTAGGCAGACAAACCCTGGCTCGTTTCTAAATTGGAGAACTACCTGCCAGTTAATACACTAGCCTAACCTCCTGTGAGTGGGATTTGATGAAGAATTTCTCAATCTGATGTCCTTCTGACATCACTGAGGGACTAAGGCTGTACTTGACTCTAAATTGGACCCATGACTAGGCAAGTTCAGTGACCTGTTTGCTTAACTTAGTCAACAAACCCTGATTTCCAAATAATACTCCTCAAGCCACTCTTCAGAGTGGACTTGAAAGCACTTCGCCACCCCTCCCAACCTCCCCCCATCCCCGCTTTCTTCCCTGCCACAGAAGAAAACCAAGTGTCAGAAATGAAGAATTTCGATGAAGGGACCTACTGATTGGATTCTGCCTGTGCAGTGTTTTCAATCAGACTCCAAAGTTTGCTTTTTCTAAAACTCGTATCTCCCAATTTTGCAAGAGAGAGCTCAATAAATTATTTTAAAAGAAATAAAATATTCATTCTCTTCGCCTCAATAATTCCATTCCTAGTGCTTTATAATCTTCCTTCTTTTCCTCTTCCGTGCTAGAAAGAGGGCAGGAGGGAAAGCAAGAGAGAAGGAAGGGAGGAAGGGAGGAATGGAGGAAGGAAAGAAGATGTTACACATACAGATGTGCTTCAGACAGTACAGGGATTAGTTAAGTAAACTGCAGTATATCAATTTGAGGGACTATTACAAAATTATAAACACTATAGAACAACAAAAATTCTGATGTTTATGTGAAAAAAAGCAAAATACAACAATACATCTATACTATGCATTATAAACTAGCAGGAACCATGGAAAATAAAAAGTCGATAATTGGTAGCTATCGAATCCTGACAGCTTTTATTTCTTTTCAAAATTTCTGTTGATGCTATTCCGATACAGTTACGCATTCAAAAAGAAACATCTTTTTTGCAACTACTTCAACGCTCTCTTATAAGTACAATCGAAAAGTAAAGTACACTGAAGAGTATAAACCCATTCGATCCTGCGAAGACTTGAAGCATCTTAAAGATTTTGTACCTCTACATATATATAATTTTTAATATTTATAACAGATAGAAGGTATATGCCATTATCCTTTGTTTGAGAGATGAAGGCTCAGAGATGCTGGGACATGAATGGTTTGACCAAGGTTGCATCGTTTATCAATGACAAGCAGGAGAAGGAGGAAGAACACCATAAATCCCCGAGTGCTGAGATGAAATCCAACTTATAAGCTATATTCAAGTTTTCAAAGAGTCCAGTAGACTACCATAGCTGGTGAACACTGATTTTTTTTTTAAGCATAGGGATTTGTATAGTAGAAAGAATTGATAGCCTGTCTTCCTGATTCCAGCCTCAACTTTGTCTAATTCATCATACACATACAACTATGAGAGGAATCTTGAAATAGAGCTTTCACACTGTCACACCCCTACTCAAGAACCAATAGTAACTACAAGTTAATAGCTCAGACTCTAGATGCTAGTGTTCTGGGCCATCCATAACTCCACTCTACTTCAGCTAACCTTTTTGCTGAGAGCTAACTGCAGTATCTCTCTCTCCCTTCCAGTCTAGCCAAATTCTAACACTTTCTGTGTGGTTGATAATTCCCAGCAGGAGTTCTTAAATTTTGTATTTTCATTTTCATGTTAATCTTAAAAAATATCTATTTTCAAAAGTCTGGTTTCTTTGGGGGCCCCCTGATCACTGAGTGTTAACATTAACCGTCAGTGCCTAGATTCTTGGATGTACTTAGGATCACATTGGCATCAAGGAGAGCATCTTCCATTGTGATGGGCTGATGTGCAAAGAACAGAGACAGGGCCAGAAAATAATGATCACGTGCTAGCACTATGTAAAGGCCAGACATCTCTGTGCACAATAGAAGCAAAGTTTTCCTGGTAGTGAACGGTGTAGGAAGAGAGCTGAGTCGTCACATGGCACACACTTATCAATCTGCCCAAAGCTTGCACCATGACATCCACCTTTCAGTGCTGTAGGCATCAGTTTGGCTACTATTTGGCTACTGTGAAGCACCATCTGTGCAAAAAAATAAATAAATAATAAATAACCTATTGAAACTACATATTACTGGTTTAGGAGTCTTGTTATTTAATTTGTAAATTTGCTTTGGTTTATAAGTGCTCAAATGCCTTTGGTTATTGTCCCAGTTACTATGGGTGAGTAACATGTTGAATTTAGTGGCTTAAAATAACATTTTATTATTCTCTCTTGGCACTCTAGCAGTTGACTAGGCTCAGCGAGGCAGCTCTCACTCAGGACTTCTCACAGTTACTGTTGGCTGGTGGCTGGGGCTGGAATTATCCGAAGTTTCGCTCACATAACTGATGCCAGAGCTGGGATGACTCCAATAGCTGGAGCTCTGTGGGCATGTATCTCTAACTCTGTATGATCTCCCCACATGGTCCCCTGGTAGCTTCAGGGTAGCCTGACTTCTTATAAGATAGCTCAGGGCCCTGAAGGGGACAGACAGACTGACAGATAATGGAGGGAAGGACACACTGTTTCACATTTTCTAATTAAGTAAATTGTGTCCCCCAGTCTCCCTTACACCACAGCATACTCATTAGAAGTGAGGCACCAAGATCAGCTCACATGTGAGGAAAGGGGAATTAGATGCTACTTTTATGGAAAAAGTGTCTAGAATCACCACAGTTACACAGTCCCCTTCCCTTCGTATCTGCCTATCCAGATCCTCCTCCTCTGCAACCAGTTTAAGAATTCCCCTAAATTCCCCTGGGTGGCTCAGTGGGTTAAAGCCTCTGCCTTTGGCTCAGGTCATGACACCATGTCGGGCTCTCTGCTCAGTGGGGAGCCTGCTTCTTCCTCTCTCTCTGCCTGCCTCTCTGCCTACTTGTGATCTCTGTCTATCAAATAAATAAATAAAATCTTAAAAAAAAAAAAAAAAAAGGAATTCCCCTGAAGACAACCCAGGGTGCTTCCAGCCCAAGTCATTTCTCCTTTATAAAAATCCCACAGCCTATTGTCTGTACTACAGAGGTAAACGTTTAATTGTTCTGCCTCATGTTTTGTTTCTGATGATGGAACAAAAATTGTAACAGGCATTATACATATATGATCTAACTAAATAAAATCCTTGTACCAGTTCTATAAGAGATGTCTATTAACCCCATTTTATAGTTGAGTTCATTGCCCAAGGTCGCTTCAGCTGGTCTAGGTCTATTTGACTCCTGAGCCTTTTCTCTTAAGTGCTATGCTATGTGCTACTTCCTGTAATTTAAGTCATGTTTGTGGATATGACTGGGAAGCAGAAAGGCAGAAAAACAGGAAGGGAACCCATAAAAGAAACATATGAAAGCAGTAAAGTCAGAGGAATGACCACGGTGACTGCTTCAGAGATACCCTGGCACCCTGGTCAGCCACTCCCCCCTCACAGCCATGCCAGTCTCTCCTCCTTTGAACTAGCAATCATAAAATGTGCCTGTATCTACAGTGACATTTGGAGGACAAAAGCACTTTGCAAATGTAAATGCAAAATATGCAGATAACCATTCAGAGATGAAAGGTGAGTGGAGAAGCTGAACTCTCCGGCTGAAGTGACTACCACTGATTTATTGCTAAGTTCGGGCTGAACATAAACCCAACACCCATTCCAGTGCACACACAATATGGCCTATCACTCATCACATTTGGTACAATCAATTTAATGTCCTCATTTAAATATCCCTCTGAAAGAGGATCTCTGGAAATGGGACAGATATTCAGTGTTATCCTAAGCAAATGAATTTCCATAATATGCAGGACTGTTTCTGGAGGTTTGCAACAATTTAAATAAGAACCAATAAATAAATTCCATATGAATTTATCACTGCTAGAATGCTTTATATCACCAGGGGTACTGCAAATTTGCTTTTCATTAACTTAATGAGCAGAATTCAATAGTCAAACAGGACTTGGAAAGTGCCTGCCAATTAGGTGAGGCACCAGAACTCTTCCACTTGGACTCTGAGGCCAATCCATTAGTAAGATTGCACAATGATGAAAATGTATTTAAGTGTCTAGTTATGTCTCCAGTTATATTTATGACATGCAAACTGTGTTGTCCTGCCAGAAATCTGAGAGCTGGTCAGTTTGTGACTGCCAGGGAGCTAAATTTAAAAGTGATTTTTTTTAACCAAAATTATTAAGAGAAACCAAGAGGGGTGAAGTAAAATTAAGTTGAGGGCAGAGGAAATACAGTATAATGGTTGAGAGGGCAACTTTTTGGACATCTCTCTCTGCTACTAACGAAGCACATGACCTAGAGCAACTAACAATACTTCTCTAAAGCCGAGTCTCCTCATTGGAAAATTAAAGATAATAATAACAAAATTGTTTTCAAAATTAAATGAGAATATCTGTAAAAGTGCTTAGAACGGTGCCAACTCACAAAGTAAGTGTTCAATAAATTATTCTTAATACCATCATCAGGGAATAAATAAAAATGACATTTCTCCTATCTTCTCTTGGCAACAATGAGTTTATTTAATGTTTTGTGATTTGAAAATCCCTCTAAGACTCTAATGCAAAACCATGGTCTGTTTCTCCAGACAGGTGTACGCGTGTACACAGTCAAAACTTTGCAATTTCAGAGGTTCTGGGACTTCCTGAGTCTAAAGAGCTCTGACCTCCTCTATCTCCCGTTCTCTCTTACTGTCATTTTCAAGTTGTGTGGCTATCCAGATTTTACAGCTACTTAATTAGTTTTCTTTAATGCCTGCTTCTGGAAGTAAGAAAACCAACTCTAAAACTGTCAGTGTTTAAGAACTGAGAAAATTGAAGATCAAGGTAATCAGTTAAAAATATTATAGGCAACTCAACAATAGGAAAATAAAGAACATGTTATAAAATGAACCAAAGACCTTAAATAGACACCTCTTTGATGATCTCTGGATCATCATTTCATAAGCATATGAAAAGATGTTCCACATCATATGTGATCAGAAAATGCAAAATAAGAAAACAATGAGATACAACTACACCCCTATTGGAACAGCCAAAACCCAGAATACTGACAATACTAAATGTTGACAAGGATGTGGAACAACAGGAATGCTCATTGTTGACAGGTGGGAATACAAAATGGTACTGCTACTTTGGAAGACAGTTTGGCAGTTTCTTACAAACTCTTGCAATGCTCTTACCCTATGATCTGGAAATCACATTCATTGGTATTTACCTAAAGGTGCTATAAATTTATGTCTACAGAAGAACCTACATATGGATATTTGTAGCAGCTTATTCATGATTGCCAAAACTTGAAAGCAACCAAGATGCCCTTTGGTAGGTGAATGGATAAATAACCTGTGATACATTGAAACAATGGAATACTGTTCAGTGCTAAAAGGAAATGAACTATCAAACCATGAAAAGATGTGGAGGAAACTTAAAGGCATATTACTGAGTGAAAGAAGCCAACCTGAAAAGGCTATATACTGTATGGTCCCAACTGTCTGTCTTCTGGAAAATACAGAACCGTGGAAACAGTAAAAAGATTAATGGTTTCCAGGGGTTAGGGAGGAGAGAGGTGTGACTAGGCAGAGCACAGAGGATTTTTAGGCTAGGGAAACTACACTATGTGACATACAGAGTAATGGTGATTGCACATCATTATACATTTATCCAAACCCATAGAACGTACAATGCCAAGTGCACTAGGGAAAACCTTGGACTTTGGGATATAATGATGTGTCAGTGTAGGTTCATCAATTATAACCAAATTATAACTTATGAAAAGGTGAAGGGAGAACATAGGAAGTCTCTGTACCTTCTACTCAATTTTGCTATGACCCTAAAACTTCTGTAAAAAGTAAAGCCTATTTTTAAAAAAATTACAGGCTGTTTAAAGTTCATTAGCCCTTTTCCTAAAGAGTGATTCTAAGTTAATAGTATAGAACTCAGAACACATTAGCTCTTAGTAACTGTATTAAAAATGACAGTTCCATTACCAGGACGGGGCTCAGAACATATTTAGCCTCTGAGGTTGGTACTGAACTCATTATCTTCAACAAACCTAATTTTCATCTTGCATTTCCCATCTTGAATTGTTGGGTCAATCATTAATTTATTTATCCATTCAGCAATTGTACTAGGTCCTGGCAAGGTATAAAAGAACAAATCAGACCCTACCCTCAGAAGCTTAAAGTCTACAGGAGAAAGATAGCTAAACAAAGAAAGGATTGGGTGGGCAGAGGCTGTAATGAAAATATATACCAAGTGCTGGGTAGTGGGATAAGTTGCATGATTTTCCCCTGGTGGTCGATCTGTCTGCCCTTCTCTAAAAGGAATAAACTCCCTACATCATTCTTGTTGGGCTTGGCCATGCAGCTTGCTTTAGTCAAGTTTTTTTTTTTTTATTTTTTATATATTTTATTACATATTATAATACAGGGTTCATAGAATGTTTCCCAATGTTCTCTACTAAATACCTTGCTGAATGAAGCACTGCAAGATATGCAGTGGTCTCCCACAGGAATCTAACCTCTGTCAGTATCTATAGAGTTACAAAAGAAATCTGCAAAAGGCAGTGAAATGGAGGTGGCCGATCATGGTGACCAGCGGGGCTCTTGACTGCAGAACGATGACGCTGGCTTCTCTAGGGGTTGATCCACATCCATGGCTCAAAGCCCAGAAAAAAGCTGGGGCCCAGATTTGTATAGAGGTAAGGCCAAGTGGAGGGAGAACA
Source organism: Meles meles (assembly GCF_922984935.1). Taxonomy (NCBI): domain Eukaryota; kingdom Metazoa; phylum Chordata; class Mammalia; order Carnivora; family Mustelidae; genus Meles; species Meles meles. The sequence continues at coordinate 52,056,415 of NC_060075.1, read as the reverse complement.
ACTCCAGACAACCTGAAAGTCTCCAGCCACTACTTCTTATTCAGAAGAATAAGTTTTAGCTCTTCAGCTACATAACACAGGAAAATGTGATTTTTCTTTTGGGGATTACAGAATTCATGTCCTTTTGACCGGGCATAGCTAGAAGCATATGCAAATGTTTTCCCATAATGATTGAAGTTGCATGGTGTTATTGATTGATTTAACTGTTTGTGAAGTTTTTAGTTTTGTTCTGGCATTTTTATCCCAAAGGCTGAATCTATCATCAGATTCCACAGTCACGGGGGTGCCAGGAACACGATGGAATGTGATTCCATTTACTGCGTAGATGTCCTAAAATGTGAGCGAGCATGATGTATGTCATAAGTGAGCGGAAGCTTTTAATGGACCCACATGTTTCAGCCTGGCCTCCAACTTGCACTTCTGATCTCTGCTATGAGAAAAGCATGCCCTAGGCAATAGCTGCTCCTTCAATCTAGGCCCATAAGAAGTCATCTGTTGCAAACCCACAGTTACCATAGTGCCTGGCGCAGACCTATAGCTCATCCCTCTGCACTCATATAAATAAGAAAGAGATGAATGTTAGTCATTCTGATTTGGAATTGTTACTGCAGCAAAACCTGACTGATACTGGTGGGCTTAAAGGAGAGCATACCTATTTCTCCCTGGGTATCTGAGAAGAGAGTGCAACCAAAACAAGAGACTTTGAAAAGCTCAGGATGGTGGTAGGTTTGGTATGGAGATTTGTACAGGTTTTGGAGCAAGGTACAGAGATCAGGACATCCAGGTTGGTAATGAAGGGCCTATATTGCATGCTAAGGGATTTGTACCCTATTCTGTAACATGGGAGCTTTGAAAGAACTTTAAGCAGTGGAAGAAAAGGGACTAAATTTTGAATTTCAAAAAATTATTTAATTGTACCATAGTTGTGTGGAGGATGTATAGATGTAGATGTAATGTCAGTTACAAAGGTGTTTGTTAGATGATTGAAACAGCCCGGGTAGGATGCTTGACGCTTTGCAGCAGGGCCGCCACATGTGCAAGACAGCAACCTGAGCGGACCTGGAGGACAGGTAGGCTTGTGATGGGGCGTTACAGGGCAAACCATTTCGGGAACTAGGACACGGACACAGTATGGGAAGGGAGGTAAAGAGAGGAATGAAAATGCCTCCCAGATTTCTGCCTTGGGTGATAAGGTAAATGGTAACAACACAAAGCAGAGGAAGACAAGAGAATGCCAAGGAAGAGGGAAAGGAAAGTTAAATCATGGAGTCTTGGACATCCTGTGCTGAGGTGCCTTTGGGATGCCCCGCTGGATGTGCGGGCAAAGAAGTCTGAATTGGAAGGCTCGCTATGGAGTGAAGAGGGTTATTCAATGAACGTGCCTAAGGGAGGCAGGGAAGCTGAAACTGAGACGCTTACAGAGGACACAGAGATGGATCCCTCAGAGACACGGGAGCAAAGCTGAGGGGCCTGCACCACAGGCAGGGGTGGGGGCATGAAGGCACTGAATCTCTTCTTTGCTCAAACGCACGGTGGCAAAAGTCTCCCTCCAAACTGGGATGTAACATAGCCTTCTAGACAAAAGGTGATGACGCTTCACTAGCCATAGCTACTAAAAGCCATGGACAGAGGGTACCATGTTGCCAGTCTATAAAGCAGCCCACTGACAATCACCTAAATTGAATGAATGAATGAATGAGAGGTGGCCAACACAGTACAATGGAAAGCAGATCTGTCCACTAACTTGCACAGAGAATCCTTGACTCTGCCATGGTCTATTTGCATTTAAAATGCAGTTTGGGGATGGGGGTGGGGAGTGCTAGGGTGGCTCAGTCTGTTGAGCATCTCCCTTTGCCTCAGGTCATGATCTCAGGGTCCTGGGATTGAGCCCCATATTGGGCTCCCTGCATAGCCGGGAGCCTGCTGTTCCCTCTCTCTCTGCCCCTCTCCACTGCTTCTGTGCACTCTCTCTCTCTCAAATAAATAAGTAAAATATTTAAAAATAATAAAATGCAGTTTGGAAGTCAGGTTTTCACATGCCAGGGACTTCATCTTACACAGCAGGAGGAGGAACTCGAGGCTGCTAACTGAAAACAAGGAATTAGCCTGTCACTGATTCCCAGCATGTTAGAGGGGGCAAGCCCAGCCTGGAGTCAGCATCAATTGGTTCAGTTATTTAAATACACGACCTTGCCCAAGTTCTCTCATTCATTTATTTGTTAATATTTTCTCAGGGCCTACATTGTGCCAGATGTGCTAGCAGTTGGGGCTACAGTAGTGAAGAATTTGACCAGTTCTATGTCGGGGCATGCTGTTCTGGTAGGAGAGATGGGCATTAGTCATGCAGATCAACCGATTATGGCTATCTCGGATAGTGATATTATGGACATAAATAGGGATAGGAGATAAGCCAGTGGGTTGCTTGAATCACCTGGAGGGCTTGTTAAAACACAGATGTCTGGGCCCCACTCCCAGAGTTTCAGTGATCTTGGGTGGAGCCTGAAAATATGTGTTTCTCACAAGTTAATGGGGTTGCTGCTGGTCCAGGGATTGTAAAACCAGTGAGATTTTAGGAAGGTTTTTAGATAATAAATAACACCTATGTGGGCTTTGTTGCATCCCAGGTACTAATTTAAATGATTTACCTATGTTAACCCATTTAATCCTTAAAACAACTTTCTGCGGGGACAACTGATGGGGTGTGCCCATTTTAGAGACAGGGACACAGAGATGTTAAGCATGGTGCCCAGGTCTTAGAGCTATTAGGTGGAGGTACCGCAATTCAGCCCAGCTGCAGGGCTGAACTGCTGTCCCTCACTGTGGGTCTGGGTGCATGACCTTTGCAGGGGAGGTACAGCCCTTCTGAGCAGGTGGAGTTTGAGCTGAGACCTGTAGAATCAGAATGAGGAGCCATGCAAAGAGCTGGGAGTAGAGCATTCCAGGGCAGAGGAAATAGCAATGGCATAGAGAAGAGCTTGAAGTAGCTAAAGGGGAGTAAAGCAGTCACGTGACTAAAGTTAGAAAAAATGAAAGCGATGTGACAAAGAGTTGGAGGATTAGGCCAGAACCACTGTCGGCCACAATAAGAAATTTGTGTTTTATTTTACAAGCAACAGGAAGTAAGGAAATAATTTTTAGATTTAAGCCTTTTATTCTGAGAGATAAATGTCAATTTACATATACTTACAAGAAATAATGCAGCAGTCCTGCATACACTTTACCCAGTTCCCCCCAAATGGTGAACTGTCGTCAGTCTATAGAATGTTACCACAACCAAGATATTATTGTCTCAAAGAAAGTCAGGGTAAACATTCCAGTGCCCACAAAGATTCCTCATGGTGCTCTAAATAGCTACACTCACTTCCCACTCACCTTCCCCTGCTCTCCCTCCGTGTTCAACTTCTGGCAACCACTATTCTATAATTGACTTTTATAGTTCTGTCATTTCAAGAAAGTTACATAAATGGAATCATACAGTGTGTAGCTTTTTGGGATTGCCTTTTGTCACGCAGCATCATTCTCTGAAGACTCATTCACTTTGCTCTGTGCCATCAGCAGTTTATTTCTCTTTATTGCTCAGTAATACTCCGTGGTAGGATGGACTGCAGTTTCAGCTGTCACCCATCGAAGGACATCTGGTGTTTCCAATTTAGGGCTTTAGCAAATAAAGCTGCTACAGACACTCACGGACAAGTTTTTTTATGTCTTCATTTTGCTGGGATAAATGTGCGGGAGTACAATTAATAGATCCCAAGGTAGTTACATATTTAGTTGTTTAAGAGACTGTATTACTGTTTTCCAGGCTGGCTGGACCAGGCTACATTCCCACTAGCAAATGTATGAGTAATTTAACCTCCCTGCATCCTAGCCAGAATTTGCTGGGGTCACTATTTTTTTTTTTTTTTAATTTTAACC